>NW_027445437.1:1764743-2496987 GCF_035582795.1 Mycteria americana
GCTCACATTCTCTGTCACAAGACATCTGCACCACAATGTGAGGTCTGAGGACTGAAAAATGTGCATGACAGGAATATAGTGTAAAATGTGGATATCAGGGACTGGCCAAGATCTGTAGGAATATCATAGGATTTTGTGTTTTCCTGAGAGGAAGGTACAGAGAGGGGGAAAAAACCCCCAAACCTAATTTTTAGTTAACCTTGCTAACTGAATTTCTGAGTGTATGGTCAGAATTACGGTTGTGAGCTATGCAATCTATTTTCTAACACCTAGAAAGGAGCAATTGAGCTCTTAATTGGCTCAGAACCATTTCTTTCCACAAAACGGTTTCATCTTGGCAAGAAGTAGCTGAGGGTATGGTCTCTGGATGTAACCAGCCTAGGGAGTAGTCACTGTGTGTTGCCTTGTCCGGTTTAGGAAGGTGTTTTAGAGAGGAGTAATTTCCTTGTTTGGAGGACTGTAAGTTGTTTGACCGATGGGATCTCTGTTGCTGTCACGTCCAGCTATTACTAGCACTCAAGAGTGTCCACAGCATTTCTTTGAAGCCCAGAAAATCGAGAGATCCTGATTGCCACGATACCAACACCTAACCAGCTACAGCCTCTCTGCTGGCAGAAGTCTGACCTTTTGCAGCTCCTGGGCAGTCTCATTATGTCCAGCCTGTCCACAGAAACAAAAACTGTGCTTTCACCTTTCTTCCCTTCTCAGGTATGCCTGGTTTTGGAACTGATGGCTTGAAAGTTTGGAGGGAAATTCTGAGAGAGCATATTAAAATTTCTGTAAGTAGGAAATCTTGTTCAGAGTAAACCAGAATGTGACTCTAAAGAGGAATTGTGCCAGAATCACATTCTGCAGGGATGCTTCTTTACAGAAGAGAGATGTCTTTTTGGTGTATCTGAACTAATTTTTACAGTATATAAAGCAAATTTAGAAAATAGCACTCTTCTTCCAGAATAATAATATTCACAAAGTTATTCTAGAGTAGACTTAGAGTAGACTCCCTTTACCAATAAACTTTATTTTAGAGGCTAAATCTATAGGTACATACTGTGAAGTTTATGATAAGTAGTGTAATTTAGTAAACATATATCCAGTACAGTCTCATTTCCACAGAAACAGAGGAACAAAATTAATACTTACTATAACTTCACTAATTTCAGTACAGTTTAACTAAGAGTAAGTTTCATCTATTGCCTCAAAAATATTTGTTCTCAGATTTCCATGGAAAGATAATATAGGAGGGAGAAAAATATTCTTCTGTACTTCTGTGAATTCCTATTAAAATTTGGTTTTCTTTCTTATTCCCTACTGGAAGAGTATGTTTGATTTCAATTAAAATGAAATGTCATCATTTTAGGATGTACTGCATAGTTTTAACGGGTATGCAATACCTTAGTCCATCAGGGAGAAGACAGTGGATTTGGAAAAAGGCCAATAGGTACAGGGGATGTTTCGCATTCACAGTGAAAATATGTGCATGCATGTATTCTGCCAGCACGCTGCAGGGGCAGTGGCTTTCCTTACCTGCTCTCCTTTGTAACTGCAGGGTTTAGGGCTATCTCTGTTAGACCTTTCTGGTGCCGAATTTCCTAAATCCTTCAGCCTCACCATCGGTTTCATGGGTCTGAGCAGTCACGGCCCGGTTGGAAATGCTGTGTGCTGTAACCATCCACTGGTTCATTGGCAGCAGTGGTAGTCGGTGATATTTTGTTCTTTGTAAGACTGTACAGGATGTTCTGTAAGTGAGGAAAGTCCACACAAGTGAATTTTAACATACAAAAATCTTTTTTAAAAAAACAAAAAAGTATTCCCTTCAAAGCCTCATCCTACATATTTTTTTTTTTAATTCAAAAGAGGTTTTCCCTCTATTTTATTTTTTTGCCATTTAGGTTTGTCATGTAAAACTTTCTTTTTGAGTCAAACTACAATGAAGTTAGTTCTGTCCGTTTACTTCAGTCAAGTAAATGGGCATATGTAGGTAGTTATGGAAATACGTGGGTCGTGATGACAGCTTAGCTAAGAATACAAAATGTGCAATAAAGCGATTTCTTATAAAGATTTCAGCGGGTATCTTTAATATTTCCTAAAGACTCAGCATCTGGAAAAAATGTTTTTCCCCTGGAAACATTCTTAAAATACTATTTTTTTTCATGAAATGATAGGGAAATGTTGTTTGGAGGTGTATCATAGCTGATTTACTTAGTGAAAAGCCAGTAAAACAAACATTATTGTTACTGTTTGTCTACTGCTTGTCATCTAGTTGCTGACTAAAGTACAGCAAAATATTCTACTTACAATAATATAATTTATGGCTTTCCTCACAAAGCTGACAAATGAAGGTAGGAGATGTTCGGAATGAGACCTGCCAGCTAAAATGTCCATTTCACACTAACACAAACAAAACTGCCTGTGGAGTGCCTAGGCTTCTGGACAAATTCAGTGTGCCGATGAGTGTCATCGCTGACAATTCGCATGGCCTGTCATTTTGCAGGACCAACCCCTTTGTTAGGGTAATAGAGGTTATTTCTCTTTAGAGAAATAGAGGTTATATCTCTCATACATGTACTATGTGGATTTTGGATTGAATCCACATGGTACATGTATGAAACAAACTGTTCTTTTCTTCCTTTGGGTTTTATTTCTTTTCTGTTCTTTCTTCTAATTTGGAATTTGTGAGTAGTCGTAAATATAACTGTATGGATATCAGAATTACCAGTTCAAATACAACTCCGTTGTAATGTTTGAAGACAAATCTTATTTTCCAATCAAGGAAGAAGCTTTGAGCTGTGAGATAACATCATAACATAACTTTTCATAAAAGATGTATTTGAAAAGTTTAACTCTGAATGTGGTTTGGGAAATGTTTAATGCCCTTATTTTTCTTATGTCAAAAGGTCAACCAATTTTTTAATTCTATTTTCAACTCTTATTTCAAATATGGAAGAGAAAATTTCTTTATCACCCCCCTACTATGTCAGAAAAACACACCATATAATTTCTTCCATAAAGCGTGAGAATCATCTTAAAACTACCTGGAATTTTATTGTATTGCTCTCTTTGGAAATCTGCTTCAGAAACTCAGTCCTTTGATTGATTAAAAAAGTCTTTTAATTCCTCATGTAAACATAAGCACGACGATATTTTTGTTATTACTATCATGCTGTAACTTAAGTAGTGCTTTCTCTCTTGTGTGTGCTTCTTGAGTTTGTTTATGAATAATACTACTAATCATGCTAGGATAAACATTAAGTTCCTCACCTGATAGATTCTCCGTTCTCTTCGAAGTTACCTTTCCCTGCCTTTTTTTCGTCTTGAATCCATCTTTTCTGAACAGATTGACTAGAACTGCATACAGCGTTCCACATACGGCCCTTGTAGCATCTTGTACAATGCAATTAATGGTTGCCTACATCTGCTAGAAATAACCTGGATCACATCCTAGGATCACTTTGAGTTCTTACAACCATATCATATTGATAACTGATACTTATCTTGCAATTGAGTAGCATGTCCAGATCATTCTCCTGTATTATTTCTAACTGGTGTCTGTCAGGTTAGCCTTTGTGTTATGATTATCAAACTGGTAGACTCACCTTACCTAATCTTAGCAGGCCAGGTGTGGATGCTCAGCTCTAAAAGAGGTGTCAACAGTAGCTGTGATGAATCGCTCTCTGGAGGGATCCCTATCTAGCTGCATTTGACTAGAGACCTGTCTTCTGGATGGCTGTTAGATGAGGTGAATCACTCACTAAGTATATTTTTCATTATGTATTATTAAACCTAATCTCCTTTCTATTGCTTTGGTCTTCATTGAGCAGATCTTCAAGTATGATGCTCCTGTCATTGCCATTACCTCCCTTAATTTGTCACTGAAACATTTCATTAGTGTACTCCTCCCCTTACTACAGAGATCATTGTTGAAATACGCAGTAGGATCAGTTCCGGCACTAATCCTTGATGACTGTTGTGGGTTATATTCAACCAGTATGTTCAGAAAACTTACTGTCAGCTCCTCTTTTGTTAGTTAAATATCACGTTTTTTCAAGCTAACTAACACTTTTTCTGTGTTAGATTATCAAACACTTCCAAAGTCCAATCACACTAGATCTAGATTGCTTAAATCATAAGGTTTCCTATCAGAGGAAAATATTAGATCTGTCTAACACGATCTGTCTTTCATAAGTCATTCTCCGACTTACGTCCATGTGCTTAATTATTGCTTTCTTCAAAACCTATTCTTAACTTTGTATATTAAAGTCTAGCTAATGGTTTGGTGGCTGCTAAGCTTTTCTTAAAAGATGTCCACATTTGCCATGCTTCAGGAGTATGTTTGTGCTATTTGTTTGATACACTGATGATTTACTGTGCCAGCTCTTTAAGTCATCTGGGCTGGAGGTCATCCCCACATTGAGCACAGTAACGGTTTTGAGTACTGCTTCCATCTCAGATACGATCATTTTAATTTCTATGACTTTATTCTCATGAGCAGTTTTGTCTGTATTTTTGGCATTGAACTAATATTTTTATCTGTGCAAAGGTAGGACAAAGCTTGCAAATTCTACAAGTCATATTGCTGTTGTTTCAAACATCTTTTTCATGTAAATGCTGACATTTGAATAGAGACTTAAGATTTGGAAGTCTTTTAGTTAATTCTAGCAGATACTGAATTAGATATTATGGACCTTTTTCTAGGAGGCACTAGGAACTTGAGTCTTCCTGACCTCTGAGGCAGGCAAGAGTTCCATGGAAGGTTTTAGTATCTTGTGCCACTAGTCAATGGGAGTATCTACAGTCATTTCCCAAATGTCATGGGAAATAAAATATGAATTTATTTCAGTATTTCAAAAAGTTAGTGTTTTCCTCAATATCTCAGAAAAGCTGTCTGTCTCTGTCTTCTGAACAATTTTGATCAAGAAAAAATATTCTAAAGAAACACCGGAAGAAGAGTTAGCGTATGGAGCCTGGGCTCAGGCCACCGGCAGCTCTAAACCCACGGTTACTGCGTGGTGCTGCAGCTAATGTCTTCAGAGAGATGGGACAAGTGTCACAATTCACGCGGGAACAAATTTGCTGAATCAATAATGGAAGAATGCTAAAGAAAATGTATCCGCTTGGAGATTTTATATTCTTTCTTCTTAGAATTTAATCGAACAAGAATAACTTAGTTACTTGTTTCTGTTGAAATCAAACATGCTTGTTCTTCACTTGCAAAAATAGGAAACTTCTTTCAAAGTGACACTCTTCATGAAAGAACACAAGCGTGCAGCTGCTGTATGACTAAGTGATTAAAAACCTTAGTGATGGCTAATTCATTGGAGGTGATATGTTTACACTCTAAGGCCAAGTATCATAAAAATAGCTGCTTAGCTTTTTTTTTTCTTAATGTAAAGTAAACCACCAAATACTTTTGAGTAGGTCTCTGCAAGAGTTTTCATATCCAGTTTTGCCCAGCTGAAGTCAGGCTATGACAACCAGAATTGTCTTGTGTCTAATACTCCTCTTCTGGACGTGAGTCTCCACCCTCATAGTTTTTACACAAAAAATTATTTTAAACTGTCTAAGGCCAAGGGGAAAGTTCACAACATTTTGTACAGCCTGGTTAAAAAATGCCAAGATAGATGGCATTTTCTTGGCTTGTATATCATATGGAGAGACCCTTTTAGAGAGTTTATGAGATTTAATAGGCTATTCACCCAAATGGTATTATTTAACATATTGAGTGTTCTTTGAAGTCTCTACATTGATGGCAGAAAATTGTTGTTGTTATTATTATTATTATATGTTATTGTAATATATTATATCTATTAAGAACATATTGTTGTTGTTATTATTATTATACATTATTTTTATTATTGAGCCCAGACGCATAGAAGATCAGCAGAGGTCCTTGTGTTTGGGTACTGTGCGCCGACATACATTGCTTGTCCTGTTAATCTAATTAAAAGATGATGTAAAAAATACATGGGAATAAGAATAGAAAAGGGATGAAGAAGAAAATAATTGAAGGAATACATGGTGGTTGGATTAGTTATTTTCACAATTAGCTACTTGAATTAGCTACTTGACAAGCAATATAGAAGAAAGAATAAAGGGCTATCTCTGACAAGGACAGTTTTTAGTGAAGCTGCTACTGTAAGTGTATTATGATTTAAATATAAAGAGCTTCAGGTTTCAGTTAAATGGATTTTGATTCTGCTTATTTTTCTAATGCTAGATTTGTTTCATTTCCATATTAAGCCCCTTTTATTAAACCATGCAGTGTATAACAGAAATTTCAACCTTTGTTTCAAGTGCAACGGAGTTTTCTGGGAACAGCCTAGGACATAATCTAACTTTTAAAAAAAACTCATGTATTTATGCTTAATAAAGAGGTTGAACATGAAATTGTACACTTGATTTAAATACTGTGAACTGGAGAGACAGGTATATTATTTCTAGATCTTGGAGAAGGTCTGCTTTGCCATTGATCAGCTCATAATTTTACCCATGTTTTCTCTGGCATGGTCATCAGAGGCTTGATTATATCGATCTATCTCTGTTTTTCTAGGTGGAGTGCCGTATCAGCAGGGGAAAACAAGGAGAATAGCTATGTGAAAACTGCCAAAAAAATCTATTAACATTTGGTCAACATTAAGTTGATTATTTGGGATGAATATGAGGAAGGAAAATCTGCTAGAATTAATTTTCATGGCAAACTAGTTTCAATGTTTTGGAGGGAACCAAATTCCGTATTAAACTGAAGTTGGAAGTAGGTCTTTGTTCATCCACTCAGGAAGAGGAAAGATGACATTGGATACATGTAACCATGTATTTATGGAGAGATATATATGTGCATATTATATATATATTGATATATATATGTACATGCTATATATAGATAGATATCTGTAACTAGTCAGAATTAGTAATACATCTGAAATTGCACGTGGGGTATGTGAGATACTCCTTCACAGATTAACTCCATAAAAATGTTGTAATAATGAATATTACATAAACAATCACAAACTTTATTTTGCCTTACCAAAACGGTGAGAGTTGTTAGAAGAATGATCATTCCAGTGTTCTGTTGATGGTGGAAGCAGGGAATCCGCTGCGTTAAAATATGTATTTTTTCCAGTTCACATAATGAATTTCAGTGATCAGGGGCTGTCAGATTTTTATGTAGTACAACAAAAATATCAAATAAAATAGAAGAATTTATCTGGAACATGCTTTCCTTCAACATAAATGGATTTTCTCTAGAAATTGTAGAATGTAGTTGAAAGCAATGGGAAGATTTCTGGGAGTTCATTACAGTGATAGATTAGTAGTTTGTCCTGAGACTACCACTGGAAATTAAAGATGGCTGTAGAAAAAAATCAAGTTACTTCTCACAGAATTGTAAGAGAAGGCCAGATAAAAGAAAATTTATTTCAGAGATTAGAAAAATAGAAGCACTCTTCAAACAGGTTGTGGTAAAGATACTGCAACCATGCAAAAAGTTTAAATCGAGCTTGTGGATGCTAGTAGAATAGTTTCTCATTGTCATGGAGGGCTGGTCTCATGGTAGAAATTTCAGTAAATGTGAACTGATTTGGCGGGGGGGATAGTTCGAAAAACTATTGCAGCAAACTACCACATTCAATCTACCTTTGGCCACAGTGGGATTTAGCTGGGTTTGTACCTTGTTTCCTGTAAATGATCCCTGATGATTTCTGCTCTTTCGGGCCCTGTAGTGCACAGGGCAGTCTACAGCTGTGAACTGTGAGTGTCCGCTGGCTTGCAAATGCTGCCAATTTAGAATTTCAGCACTTTGCACATTACTCTCTATGCACTTATTTGTGCAATGTTTGAATAATCATAGAGTAAATACAGAAGAGGAAATATATATGTTGAAAGAGTAAATATACGTGCACCTTCCACATCATATTTTGAATATTATCAAAAGCAATAAAATATCTTTCAGTACTTGATGGAAAACTGGAGCGTTTCATGGAACACTGTGAACATTAATGTATTTCCTACTATGAAGCTGCTCAGAAAATTTTGGTGAATTCTACATTTCTGCGAGTTAGTCAGCAAAAGCAGGTAGTGGGGACTAAATCAGTGAACTGAGAACAAAACAGGACTCTGTCGGTCAGCTTTGTAAATGTTTTTTGAAAGTGTGAACAGGCCATCATAGAGTTAAGTATTAAACGTGTGTGTAAACCAGTGATATATGTTACAAAAGCAGGATTTTTCATTCTAGTACAATTAATTAAAAAACTTAATTGAAAGAGAAAATAAAATCCTCAAGGAGTCTTTCCATGGATGCCAAAATGTTTGGGGAAGAACTACCCGGAGTCCGTCCACACCCCAGCTTTCAGGAAATACATTTAGGGCTACTTTCTGGATTCTTAATTTAAACTCACTGTTCTTGCTAATGACATAAAGGAAGATGCTAGATCGAATTTGGCAGTAAATATTTAAATGACCAATGAGACGTTCAAAGAACTGCAAGACAATCTGTTCAGCTGTCTTTGGCTACTGCTGTTTTGGCTTCTGGGAAGTCCACCATTTCACCCAAGGCATCTGGATTTAGTAAAGCAAGAGCAGCATCAACATGCAACCATAGCTGACCGAACAACAGCAGCAAAGCCTATTGTAGCTGCATATCTTACCGAACCCACAATAAATCACAGGTCTGATCCTCCTGACTATTCAGAATCCAAAGAAACCATCTGGCCAACATTCACACTTCTGGCTAATAAGTACCTTGGACGCTCTCCCACTATTGTGTCATGTGGACGAATATGCAAGGCAGGAGGATTATATTCTCACTCTACAGGGTGAGAATACACTCTGCAGCCTCACTCTACAAACTTTTCTGTTTAAATTTCACATCCACTCAGGAGCTTACCACTGTCAAATTCAACGTACTCACCCTCGGTTAGCAATATCACCATCCCTTCTGACAAAACAGTGACTCTGTGGGTCTTTGCTGAGTTTTCTGTCTCAGGCTTTGCATAGTGTCCACCGTCACTGCAAAAAATCACCCCAAATCCTCAGAGAACCCATCAAACAAGGTGTTATTTTTACAGCCGCAAGTGCTGGGTGGACGTCCTACCTCCTTCCCTTTTCCTAACAAAATGTCTCCTCCACTCTTTTGAACCCTTTGCTCTCACAGTTGGCTTTTGCGTTGAGTTTCTTTCTTTCATATGCCTTCTTTTCAGGATTTGAAGTTGGGAAAAAAAATCTATCTTCTTGTAAGAATGCGTTCAGTATGAAACCAGATGCTTACTTCCTTCCATCTATTTTCCACACCCCAGGCTTTACTCAGAGGATTGCAATGAAACAAGCGCTCTCAGCAGATGTCTTTGGACCACTGCAGTGCTTTCTATGGCAGTAGAGCAGCCTTTACTGTAACAAAGCACTCAATTTTCTTATGCACAATGACAAGAAGACACTTAAATATATGCTCAGAAGTAGGGACATGAGCAGTTTTATCTCTGTGGTTTTAAGCACACACGTATGTGCTTAACGCTAAGGGTATATTTTTAAATGCCAGTTAAGCATGTGCTTCATCCTTAAACATTGTGTTGAATCAAGATGGGAACACACATGTGGTTAAAATTAAACATGTATTTAGTGCTCTTTTGGAGGCAAAACCTAAATTGCTATTTTTAGGCTTTGCCTCAGGAACTATGCCCTCTTTCCTTCTTATGACTTCAATATTAAAAGAACCTCCTCTGACAAAATGTATTTTTCTTCATCTCCGTGTGGATTGCAGACATACTCTTTTTGGTAGCAGTAACTTCAGCTGTGATCTAAAGGAAAACCCCGAGTCTCTAGAAAGTTCAAGCTCGCACACCTTGATAGATGTGTAGCAAGAATCTCACTGCATCGTACTGTTCCTGGTCCTGGGCAGCCTACAACAGATAGCATCCTGTAAAAGCTTACCCTAGCTATGAGTCAGTAGAGAAAATCTTTTCCAGTACCCTACCCATCACATTTTTTTCCTACAGGTATAAAAAGACAATAAACAGGGAGATGCCAAAATAGCACGAATCGGAAGAGTAATGCCATTTCACAGCAGTGCTGAAGCCCTGTCTGGGTCAGGGAGAAGGAGCAGCAGGACTGCGGGGGCTGTAGACCGCAGTGTCTTTTATTAGGCCAACAGATAACTGGAAAAAGTCGTCAAGCTTTCAGTAAGAGTCCTTGCACCAGCTCTGGCATTTCACTTTCTTGCCTGCTTTATTAATAAGTATGTATCTGTAAGGAAGGGGTGTGATGAAGAGATTTTGTTCAAAAGTGCGTTGGTTTTTTGTCAACTCTATCCATTGTCTGAATTAAAAACGCATACTACCTTTCCTTGTTACCTGGCTTTTCCCAGACCTGCAAGGGCAAAGAAAGAGATTTTGGTAGCACTTGTGACAAATTAAAAGTCTGGAATGTTTAAGACAACGAAGATGGAACGATGGCTGTTAGTGTCAACAATGGCTGTTAGGGAACAACAAGGTTCTGGGCATGTAAGCCACATGCCAAGGGCTCCAGGCAATGGTGGCGTGCGTCGTAATATATTCAGGATATAAAACGTGACGTCAGTCTAGATCATTTTCTCTGTGAGATGCAGTGAAACAGGCAATTACATTTCATTGACATGTCATTGCATTACCTCTAGAAGTTCAGGGACATGCTGTTGTCTGAAGATTCCAAAAACTCAGATTATTTTTATTTGTGTAAAGTGATGTAAAGGAAAGGAAGGTTCTGTGCTTTATTTAGTGATTTTCCAAACAAGGGGTTTTGTTTGTTTCTCAGTTTTTAAATTGATAGCAGTACAATGTTGTTACAGTAATAAGACTGTGGCTTTCTCTGGTGAATGATTTCATACATGAAAAACAGGTTAATTGCTCCTTAATTGTCAGTCTTCAGGTTTTACCTTTTATCTGGGTGGCATAGAAAATCCCTACTCCTAACTTGTAACACGCTGGTGAGCTATGACACGATTGCTCAGACTGGGCTACCTGTGAAGATTAAATACAAAACTTTAGAGCACAGCACTTGAGCCAGGAGACCTGCCTTTGAAGTCCTCATTACTTTTATCAGCCTCTAGTCCTGGCGTTGCCAACTGAGGAAATTCTTAGAAATTAAACTTCAAAATTTCAATTTCTAAAAATTAAATTAATTTTAGAACTTACCCGTTACCTTTAGAACTTAAGCCTCAAGTTCTTCTTGACATAAGTGTGACTATGACTGGTATAACTAATGCCCTTTTGCCCCTCTGTTATATAAGATTAGGCATAATCTTACGGTTGGACTCGATGATCTTAAAGGTCTTTTCCAACCTATACGATTCTGTGATTCTGTGATTCTGTGATAATTTATTTTACTGTTCTGAGCCCTTGTATTTTTTGATAAACCACAGATTTCAATACTGAAAATACCTAACTGTATCGTATCCCATAGGGTCTTACCACCTCTTTCCTTGCTAACAATCCTTTTTGTTCAGCAGATGTTAATTACATTTTTTCTCCAACTGGCTAATTGAACGACACATTAAGTTGAACTCTGCACAAGTGTTCCACCCGTACTTATCCGGTCGTTTCCCGCTTCTGTTTCAGAATGGTACAAATGCTTTGTGCCCCAAAGTTGTTTTTTCTTTTTCTTTCCTGGCTATATCAAATACTCTAATAATAGGCAATACTAGTCAGGTGTACTCTCAATTTATTCACATACAAATGTTCTAAAGACTTGTCTTATTGAGATATCCCTAGTTCTTTGGCTCAAGAGCAGGTCTGTGCTTTCAAACTTGTCTTTCTCACTGGCTCACGCTCTGCTGCATCTCAAAGCTTCCTGCCTCTCACATACGCACCACCACAAAGCCCTTGTGTTTGCGGTCAGGACGACCTCTGACTGGCGCGGCTTCGCCCGAACCTGCCGTGTTGCTTCTTCCACGGAGCCCAAAGAGCGTTTGGCACAGATGCCGATTCTGAGGTGTACGGTTGTCCTAGATCAAACGTGTGGTGGTAGCCCATAGCGACTTCCAAGGCATCCAGGTCTGGAAGGATCCTGAGCACCCGATCCTGTGGCTGTGAGCACAAGGAATGATGTTTGACCGTGATAAACCTGAGTGTCCGCGCTTCATGGAAAAACCTTTGCTTACCTGGGGTGAAGAAGTACAAAACACACAAGAGACATACATGAAAATGGTCAGATTTTGCCAGACCATAGTGAAGTTAAAGGCTGGAAAATTTACTTACAGTTTCCTGAAAGGAGACTCAGCTTTCAAAAGCTGACATATCTTCACACTGTAATGGAAAACGTTCTGGTCTATTTAAGGCACAAGATGACTAGCTGAAGTTACAGTTAAGTATTGCAGATAGAAATTTGAAGTTACTCATCAATGCTACCTACACATGGGAGTCAGGCCACCAGACTTCTTCTGTTCTTTCAGATTATTTGCTTTGCTGTAGAATAAACCCCAGCCAGAGTGATATTTGTGCCAATATTTCTTTTTCTTTCGGATAATCCATTGTGTGGGATGAAATCTCTATTTCTGCAAATGTTTTAAGGATTAGAAATTCAGTCAGCACCAGGTTTTAAAAGTAGCTCTTCTGAAAAAAAGAGATAGGACACAAACAGAGCTCTAAGTCTGGCTATTGCTGAGCAGGAGCCGTACGAGCAGAGGAGAACACAATCCAAGCAAATCTGAGTGCCAGATCACTCAGTAAAACCTAACGATTACTGAAATAATAGACCAAAACATATTGAGTTAAATTAATCTCCATTGTAACTTCACTGATGTGAAGAGGTAGGCTGGATATGAACTTGGCTCGCTGTTCCCTGGTTAGTTGTTGCCGGCTCGCCGCAGAGGAGGCTGTAGAGAGCGCGGTAGGGCTCGTGCCTGGCAGGCAGAGGCGGAAGGAGGGATGGGCAGGAGGGGCAGGGGGAACGCTGCGTGTTCGACCGCTTCGCTCCTGTGTCCCTCCCTTCTGTCGCAGGGTGGGGTATCCTGGGCACGGCTTCTTCTGCGCCGGCTCTCTGCTTCCCAAGTATTTCACCACGACTTAGCCAGCTCTGTTTGGCACCAGTAAAGTATTTTTATATATGGGTCAATAAAATGACTGTAAAGCAACTTCTTCAAAACAAAACTGCACTTGTTCACTACATTTCATGGAGAAGGGGTTAGAAAGTTGAGGTGACTGGCTCTCACCCCTTTTTGGCAAATTTTGATCAATTCCACTCAGCCCAAATATCTTCCGTGTGCACAGAGAAACAAAATGCACCTCCGCAGGATGCTCCTCTGGCTGTCCCTGTCAGTGGCCTTCTGCTGCTGCTTTCTCCTCAACGTGGTAACGTAGGCTGTGGTATTCCTTTCATCCTGGGTTTAGACCTTGCGAGTGTAAACAGTGCTAGCTTAGCTGAGGCCATCAAGTAAGTCTCCCTGCAAGTAATACCTTCTTTTCTATTTCCTCGGTGAGCCTTCATTTGGCTACTTCTGTATCTTGTTTGGCTTCATACAAAAACATTCTTTTCCTAGGATCCTCTTTCAATTATGCACATAAATTTAGGCGTAATAAAAATTGTAATACACATGACATCATTAAAAAAATATTCAGATACATATTTGAGGCATACATATATATGTGTATATAAAAGCATTCACTTTTCACATAAAATATCTCATAATTAATGGACAAATTACATTCTAGACAAATTTGTCTTCCTCTCAATCTTTGCTTGTTCAAAATTATTTAAAATACATTGTACAAAGATACTTAGGTATCTGAACAGCTCTGCTTTCATTGGCTTATTCCTGGATTTAAGCTCCTAAATCACTTGGACACTTTTACAAAACTTGTTCACCCAAAATAAATAGTCTTGAACAAAACCCACGTTTTTTAAAGAAGCCTTTTTTTGAATCTGTTTCCAAGTGACTTTTATGTTCCACATCATATAAAACATAATAATTAAATGTCTTATTTAAAATATTCTTGTGTGCTATCATCTATTCATTCAATTATTCAGTGGAGTTTTGAACAATCAAGCCTAAAAAATGAAGGGATGAATGCAAATGCACCAACTTCTCTATGTGGCCTTCATTATAGTTGTCAAGAACAGAATTTACATAAATGGAGAATGATGGTTTTTTTGTTTTTCGGTGTTCCAAGATGACTATTTTATCTGTGCAATGTAATCTTGGAAACAAGAGTAATTGAAAACATCAGAATACTATCAGAGTGAATATAGTATATCATACAGAAATGTTCATTTTGTACCTTTTATATTGTTGTAAAAGGAAACACTGAAATAATGGTCCACATAATTGTTTCTCTTACTGTTATTGAATTCCAAGAATATTAACAACGGAAAGGAAGGGCTGGCACTTTGCCTTCTCCTGACCTCTTCCTCTGTATATGTTCACAGATGATGAATAGTGACAAAATTGTTATTAGTCAAAAGAGATTACATATATCTCATGTCCCAACAAGCTATAGGGAATGTAGGGCATCATTGCCTGAGACTGTTGCACGGGAGGAAAGTAGAGCTCTTGCCTTCATGGCTGTGGAAAAGAGCATGTACCCTTGCACCTCCAGCATTCCAACTTGAGAAAAATGAGAAGATCCAGAACGTTTGGCTCTTTTTTACGTCATGTTGTTTAACTGTGTGTCTTTTGGCAGAAGAGGGAGGAAGTAATTCGAGGCTTAAAATGCTTATAGCTGCATGATTCCCAAGTAAAATTATTTTTAATATTTTGCATAGCAAAAATATAGATAATAGTGCTGAATTTATTGAATGATAGGTTCTGAAAGGCTCATCTCATTTCACTTTAAATTGGCAGAAGTTATTCATGAAGGGCTGTGTTCGACATAGCACAGTTTGTATATACTGTCCACGTTTTTGCCGAGGGTCTCAGTTCCAGCTTTGGTGAGCGTTGGGGCACGCGCCCACGTGAGCGGGGAAGGCAAGAGCTGCTCTGCCCTGGCAGGAGCCCGGCCCCGAGGACCTGGTGATACCTAACCTGAGCCTGAATGTGCTTGTTGCAAAGTCTTCCGGCAATGCTGTGCATCAGCAGCGTACGCTCCTGGGTGCAGGGCCATCGATAATGGCCATCGATAATTGGTAATGGTGAAGAAAGGGAACCCAACATCCAGAACAAAGTCGTGTTCCCATGGAGATTTCTGGATTTTTAATAGTACCAGTGTAGAAAGATTAGAGAAGGAAGCAGCAGCCTTTGCTCCCTACAGATTTTCTGTAATAAATGGAGTTCGAGAGGAATGCAGGATGCTTACAGCAGCTAGGAAGGGGCACTAAGGGAATGACTGATGCATGAACCCTTAACACAAAGAACCTGGAAACTGTTGAGCAGGGAACAGCAGATCTCAGAATTATGTTATGCATCTGGCAAAGGAGCTGGCATAATTTTTTTGGTCGATATCATCCCAGAAATTACTGTTTACCTTATCTAAAATAACCTGCTCTAATCTCAGTCCAGATCATCGCACCAATTTAGTGGTCCCCAACCAGTGAAAACGTAAGCTCCTCTAACCAAGTGAGGACATGAATTGCTCTCATTTGAAGCCAGCCCTGTTACTGGTTTCCAGCCTCTTGTGTGGGCACAGGCAGTCAGTCTGCATCTCCTTTGCCAAGAAACAGTCAGTCTAGTACCTTCTGCTTTATGTTTACAAAAATATTTTTTCATCCACTCTCCAAGCTACTGCTGAAGTTTTGAGGTGTAGCATCTAACAGTCAAAATTGATGGTGTGGCTTATCTGAAGACATACCCTGCTCAAGAAGAGCCAGTCAGTTGTAGATTGTGTTTCGAATCTAATTTATCAACCTGGCATCATTCAACAAGTGATCAGGAGCAATGAATAAGAACGAGATCTTCATGCAAGTCAATTCACACACCATGACATTTCTGTTGAGAGAGTAGAGTCATAGCAGGATTAGTGGATAGGCTCCTGCTGAACTGTGAGATCTGAATTCCCCAGCTCTGTTGTTATTTTTATTCACAAGTTATAAGGGCAGCTGGTTTATATTCCACTGTGCAATTACTGCACAGACCTAGGAACAGCTTAACTTTCATCTTCATGAATTTGGAAAGGAAACAGTAATACAAAGAGCAGAAAACCCATAGCGGCATGAGTTTTCTAGCATCAAACCTCTGTTGGTCTTGGATCCCGATGAAGTGCTTCTTATCGCTGCAGGAAAGATTTACTCTTGACTCAGATATCTAAATTTAGGCTGTCTGCACTTTAGATGTTTACATGTGAGGTACGTGCCTCTGCTCACCCTAGCATAGACACCTATGTTTGGCCATCTTACACCCACATATCTCCGCAGACTGTAAAGGCGTCCTTAAACTTGTAGCTCACAACCCAGTGACAGTGTTTGACAGGTTTGACAACCTCAGAATAGGTGAATGAGAAAGTGGCTGAGAGGTGACTTTGTCACTGCGAAATTTTAAGATGAGCTCAGGCAAGTTTTCTCAGGTTGAAAAGAAGATAGTGAAAGAAAATGGTTGTCCTTATTTCTGTTCCTAATAACTTCCCAGCTGTGACTCCAAATGAAACAATTCTGAAATTCCATGATCTAATTTAGTTTTCTTCACTTATAACATCTGTTTACTTTTTGCACCTCACTCATGACCAAATCCTAAGTGCCGTGCCTTTCAACCCAAATGTCCAGCATGAGGAAGTGTGAGAGAAGCTTCCTTCGGCTATGAGAAATCGTAAAAGACATCAAAGACATCTTAGCGAAAAACACTGAGTAGACCCAATACCTCACCCTGGGATGAAGGGAGAAGGTGGGATAGCATGATATAGTAATAAGCCAGCAGCCCAGGAGGAAATGTTTCTTACAAATGGCACAAAATCAAGCCCAAGCATGTTACCTGAATTTTCAGTATTTGCTGAATTTTCTTATCTGGGAAAAGTCTAAGGGTTGGCTTGTGTATTTTGGTAACGCTACTGTAACTCAACCACCAACAGGATCTCACTGGCTTCCAGAGAGAGGGAGAGGATGGACAGTGGTTAAGCTCTGACATGTCTCGGGTCAAACCTGTGCTCCCTTACAAACATCTGCTGGGGTCTTGGGCGAGTAACTAAGCTTCAGCACACCCTGCCAGTCGCATGGGGGTGGAGTTATCTGACTGCAGTGACAGGGAGCATTCGGGTTTGAACCGAAATGCCCAACTGCTAAGATAACAGGCTGCCTGTAAGCACCCAGGAGAGGGAGAATAACCTGATTAGAGCAAATTGTGTAGGAGCTGCAGGTGCGCAGCACCTCCCTGGCCTTGCCTTTCTGCTTGGAGGCTGGAAATAAGACTTTCATATGCTTAAAGTTAGCATCTTGTAATGCAATTAGCAGCTGGCAAGAAAGAGATGAAACACCCTGCAACTTGTCATTTCTGCACAGACCAGTAGCAAGCCCTCTGTGGGCTAATGTTGCATTGCAGGACAGCGGTTAATTCCAATGTAAATGTTATTCTAAGCAATGCTTCCTAAAAAGCACGAAGACATTTGTATTGAAAATGAGATCAAATTCCGAAGTCTTTTCTTGTCCTTAACTGGGCAAATTTTCTGCTGAGGCAAGGTTTAAGGGGAAGATATCAAGAAAAGACTGTCACAAATAGAGAGCAAACTAGGGTTTGGCTTTTGTAGAATGTTTTGGGTTTGATAAAAAGTTAACTTTTAAACTAAACTACCTGACATCATCCCTTTAACATGACAGAGTTGCAGTAATATTGCAGTTTTAGGATTTTTAAAACAAAGATTCTCCCATTCTTTTTTAAAAATAAGCTAGACAAATTTTTGGATGTACTTTAAGAGTTCTGCATTGATAGCTGATGTGGTATGGCTAATAGGGCCCTCTGGAATCTTAAAAAAGAGCAGTCATATTTAAGGTTGAAACCTATTCTAAGTTTTTGCAAGAAATACGGTTATGATATGCCATTTTTTACAGATATAATCAGCACCACACAATAGGCTGAACTTTCTCATGCTCAGAAACAATCATTTTGAGAGGAAGAATAAAAACCAAGTAAGTTAGTTACATTGTGTGAGCTGGGGGCAGTGGAACAGCCTGTCCACACCAGTTGGTATGATTTTAATAGCTGCAGGCCAGGTTTAGGTGAGGTCCTTAAGAAAAAACAGTGCTGTTGGTCCATTAGAAAGAAATCAGTTCCTAAAGATGAGTGAAGCAGCAAGCACAGCACTTTTGAATGCTGGCTTTTGAAAAAGCAAGGTGGAGGGTAAGATCTGTGTTTGAACTCAAGTAATGCAACTTGTAAGGTTTCACTGAGCGTATGCGACTCCGGAGAATATGAACTGCCTAGGATATTAACTTCAAAAAATCTTCCCGTCTTCTGCTATCCACCTTTCTCCGGTGTACAGTACGGTGCCGTTTGCCACGGCCGGTGATGGTTCTGCGCTCTCTTATTCTATTGCCTGCTGTTTTTTCAAGTGGGTTCTTGCAACGTGTGTCTCCAGTGGGTACCCAGTTTCTCACAGCTAGGATCCATAACAGATAATCTTACTGCTATCAACAAAATCCCCGTGCTGATTGTAACACTTACCTTCGTAGGCTTTCTTGTCTATCACCACGTGCAGTGTCTGAGTGCCATTCTACACCTTCACTGTACTCAGTGTAACAGTGTAGAAATCCTGAGACACAATTCTTTAGCATCTGCTGCTTTTCTGCAAGATCTTTGCTTGCACTACTTTCTTCTTACATATCATGACCCTGTAAGCTTGTTTTCCTGTAACCTTCATTGCCGTACCCACGTGTTGTTTTGCAAAACAGGCAAACCTACAGCATCGGATGAACCTGGATCACAACACCCCTACCTGAAGAAGGTGTACATCATGCTCCAGTTCCGTGTACTGTATGATCTGAGATGTGTTTTACATTGGTGAAAAGCTCTTGGTTGGTATCAGAACCAGTAGGATCAGGATGTGGGATTTTGGTGTAAGCTGTCCTTCCTGAAAAAGAAAATGTCCTTTTCTCCCTTAAGTCCATCAAGTTGAACCTGTTCCCCCATGCCTCCCAGTCCTTTTGGGACCAAACCCAGGAGCTGGAGTCTGGGGGCAAGTACATTTTATGGATGGCACATTTTATGTTGAACATTGGGCCCTGCAGCATAAACCGATTATAAAGTCAAAAGCATATGAATCCATGTAATTTACCTGAAGTTTATCTTTATTAGGAACCTGAATCATTAATAATATTGGGACTTGGAAATTGTAGGAAACTTGATGGGTGATAGCTCCAGGGAGGTCTTGTCAGGCCGTGGATCCTCTTTGCTAACTGGCAGCTACTGCTTCACACCTGGTCAACTTTCTGCCAGTAAATAAATCTACTGTAGACTTTGTTTTGGTCAAGTCTGGGCACTCACCTCTCTCTGGCCCTGAGCAGTGCTGATAACATTCAGCTGAATACTGGAAATGGTAGAATCAAATCTGATAACTTTCACCTGAGTATCAGGAACGGTAGAATCAAACCTGACAAGCTTTTCTAGTAATTTTGTCTGTGCACTTCCGAGGCTCTTCAGTTTTGTGGTAAGAGGAACGTGCTGACTTGTACCCTGAAACTGCCCTATGTCACTTGCCAGAGTGTCTCAAACGCTGCTTAGCAGCGTGATCAGTAAGGTGGCAGGAGAGGTCCTTCTGTTGGGTGAAGTCTGTTAGTTGATCTGCAGGAAACCAGAAAGCTCTACGCAGCAGAAAGTGAAGAGAGACCAGAAGAGGGAATAGGCAGAGCGGGACATAGTCCGAGTACGTGTCCCAGAGCTACTGTTTCCTGGTGTGATAACCCTACAGCAGAGTTGTGGTCGGTGCTTCCAGACACCCCAGCTAGAGCATCAGAGATACAGATGTGTTTCTGCCCTGTCTCTGGGCCACCTCCTACACATGAGACAAGGAAACAGGCATTGACACAAGATCTCCCTCTGCCTTGTGCTTGTTCAGAAGATCTGAAAACTGCCAACTCGGGACCTACTGATTGTGGGGTGTGTATCATCTCCAGTGCAATGTTCTTTTGCTGCTTAATATGCACTAAATACAAATAAATATCTTAAAATTGGTTTAGAAGGAGTAGTGGCAATGCATGAAGTTATCCCTAAAATATAATGACCTCCTGTTCCCCAGCAGGAACTCTAGGGCCTTGTTCAGATACATTGATTGTGTTGTCTGTAAAACTAGAGAGACAGCTTAAAAGGTTGAAAAGAAATGACGGATTAGGAAAAAAAAGCACTAGAGGGAGGAAACACAAAGCAAAACTGCATCTGGCTAGCGTAAATGAATAGGTTCTTGCATACTAAATGTTCTCATTGTTGTTAATATTGAGTCACAAGTGAAATATTTTAAATAAAAGCAATGATGCCCCACTGGATCATTTCAATAACTGTTTAACCTCACGGCAAATATTTAATACCTCATCCTCACCCATGACTTTAATAGTGAGCTTTTGGGTTCGGTGGGGAGTCACGGAGGCACAGCTGGTGTGCACATTTCCTATGGATCCGCAGAGCCTGGCGGTCTGTGCAGCCTGCGGACTCCTCCGTGACCCTTTTTGCACGTCCTCGAGATCAGCCTTACCCGGGGGATGAGCATACGGCGTGCTACCTTTTGAGTCAGGGAAAGCTGCACGGATTTACACCAGCTGAATATCTAATTCAGCTGACCTAACGCTTTCCTCTTGTTCTGTTTGTGCTCGGAAGGGGCTCGGCCACAGGCCTGTTAGCGAGCTCTCAGGGCAGCTCTCCGCTCCTGCACTGAGAAAGGTGCGAGAGCAAAGAGATTCATAGGTTGTGACTTTACAGGTCCAGTCTGAAGATGTAGATGAAACAGCTGATATTCCTAGGCTTAATATGAGTCAATAGCAAAAGCGAAGATGCCTCCAGCTGGCAATTCAAAGCACCCAAGGCTGGTTCTTGCTTGCAGTCACCCACCACGAGAAAGCATCTCCCTGCTGAGCACACAAAGATCCTGCAAATCAGTGGAGATGCCTGCCATCAGATGAGGTCCTTACCAGAATGTTACAGCTTTTGCATCCAAAAATGGAGACAGCCTGAAATGTCAGATGCCTCTAACTTTGTAACTGGTGGTTAAAGTCTGTTTGTCTCAGAGCAATGGGAGCGTTGAGGCTGGGAAGTGGTAGCACCCACATCTCCCGCTGACTTCAGGGAAAGCTGCCGGGCTCTGCTTTTTCCCAGGATCAGGGGCAGAGAGTTCTGTCATAAATAGTCCCAATGCTTTAAGATTTCACCTTGAATTGTGCTTTAGAAATTAAATGATCGTAATTACCATTATTGTTCTATTTTTGTAGTAGATTAACAAAATTACTGTCCCGATTATCCTACCAGTTATAGCCATTTAAGTTGTGCCAGATCTTTGGCTAGTCTGTAAGCTACTCCAGCTCCACTCCAACAACAGAGCTACGCCAGTTTACACCATCATGAGGCCCAGCACGCTGGCTTCACTATGAGTGCTTTTGATTTTCATCAGGATAACAGAGCAGAGTCAAGCCATGCTTTCCACTCCAAGCTTATTATTGTCAAACCAGTTATTCTCGAAGTGGAAACAAGAAGCAATCTTGCTTTTTATTTCATCGCCAGGAAGCATCAGAAATGCAAAGGGTCAGTGAAGGAAGAGGAGGATAAGGAGAAAAGCAGACTGTCTAAAGTAAAGATGTGTTTCTTGCATGAATAACTCCCTAACAATCTGCTGAAGGAGTGATTTTGTATCAGCCTGAAACCCCAAACCAGCATCATTTTAATTTGCCAAGCACCTGTGAAAGAATGCAGCTGCAAGACCATGGGAAAACAATGGGAACTGTGACAGTTCATTAATATAAACCAGCAACTAGATTTATTTGGAAAAGTCATTGATACAGAATTACACTGGAGGACACAGTGGCATTCCTGAAGCATGCCAGCAAGCAGCTAACTAAGATTATAGATGTGTGTACATCATTTGAACCTGAATGGTTATTTGGTAACTGTTACAATTTATTGTGTACGTCAGACAGCAAAACAAATGTATAAGGAGGAGTGATTGCTTCAGCATTTCCTTGTTTCTTTGGTTTTTATTCGTTACTCATCTGGATTTGTTTTTTGTTGGGGTTTTTTGGTTTTGTTTTTTTTCTTGTAGTTTGCTCTGGCTATTTTTTCTGGTGAAGCAAGAGTTTGGAAAGTGCAAGCGGTATTTAAAACTGTGATATGCACAGATGGGAATGAAGGAACATCTTCATGCGAAAATTGTTCTCGGATACATTTGGGTCTAAATGGGTATGTCTCTGTACTAGGTGGAACATCCTGATTTTCGTCAAGAAGGTGCTCAGGCAGTGCAGCGGTGGTGACGGTGGTAGACCTGAGGACAGATCTGCGGCCAGGAGTCCTGTCCTACCAGGGGGTTGGTGAGTTGTTGTGGGACGGGAGGTGGGAGGCTGGTGCTGGGGAGTGCTGCCCCACGGCGTGGCTCCTCTCTGCCCCACTCCAGCAGTGTGGTGGGATGCCACGGAGGTGGGAGCAGTGGGCACGAAGAGGAGATGGGTGCAGCTGGTGGATCCAAGCCAACGAACGCCTGTTCTCCCAGGCAAGAAGCATGGTGCAAGGGATGATAATCCCTGGAAGGGATTGTCCCACGGAAAAATTTTGTTGAGAATCGAGCTGCCAAGGTGGTTAGCTGCTCCTGGTGTTTTGCCCTTAAAAAGTTTGCTGCTTTTAATGAGTTTAAGCTATATCTCTAGCGTGTAGTGTGATTAAGAGTTTCTGTCACTGCAAACAGCAGTTACAAATTACAGGGTGGGCAATGATGTTCTAGGTAAATCCAAAACACTTTGCTTAGCATAGATTAGCAGCTACTAAAGAGATACGAGACTATAGACATTAATCTGTTAAAGATTTTCATGGGGTCGGGGGTGCAATGTCAGAGAGACGCTTTGCTGCCCATCTCTCTGGAAACAGCAAAATGTAATGAGAGAATAAGGAGTAAAATGGCATTCAGCTTTCAGATATTAATAGTTTGGGGGAAATCTCTGTGATTAGGTCAAGCCCAATAAGCAACTGGACGCATCCAGTCTAACTCGCTCTATTTCTTCTCTTTTTTCCTTGCTTTCCTCCTCTCTCCTCTGCTCCCCTCGCTCTCCATCTCTTATTTTTAAAACTGAATTTTCTGATTTCCAGATGCAACTGCAATATAAAGTAGAAATAAAACAAGGCAGTTAAATTGTTGAAGCCCATAATCTCTCCACATAACCCCTAAGAAAAAGGGTGTACCATCCAACTCTATTTACTGGTTATGGGTCCCTGTTGCTGTACTATCTGTAAATACAAGAGTAGCTCAGCTTATAAAATTTTTAAGCATAGGATATGCAAAGGAAGCTTGACAGTGTCTGTAGAGCCACTGGAAAAGCTTGTGGCATTGGTCAAAGCCAGCTTATTTCTTAAAGATATACAGCAAATTGAGACTACAAACATCTCCTCTCGCAGCCTGTGAGCCTACAGCTCCCACAGAGAAGACCATTTTTATCTCCATTGTTCCCTTCTCTCTTCCTCACCTCGAGGGATTATTTCCCCATAAACATGCCCTCTCAATGACCATTTACATACCGTGCTTACAACCTCTGACCTTTTTTAGACCTCCCTCTCACAGCAGTGGGTTTTCTGGACTCTCCACATCTTCCACGCATGGAGAGCAGTACATCTATGGAAGCAGATGCTGTTGCTCCCCCTCCCCAAATCTTCACCTGCACCAAAACTGCTGCTCCTCCTACCACGGAGTTACTCCTACCAGTCCATGGGGTAACTCCCTCCCCAACCCTGTTGTTCATCCTTGTGCCGCAGAAAACTCTCTGCCCGTATAATATACCTGGGAAATTTTTGTTTACTTGGAGGGTGAATGATGTTGCAATCACAAATGTCTCTTCAGTGCATAGGATGGAAATATGAAGTAATTCTGTTATTATTTATTTGAGGGCAGTAAAATGAGTAGCGGGTACGTACGTAGAGTGGTACAATGTGGCAGTGATGTTGGGTGCTGAGAAAGGGAGGAAATACTTGAACGAGATCTATTACATACTGCTTGTACCTGGTCAGTTTTGGACACACGTAGCTAGCACCTACATTTTAAGATTTTCCCCTATTTCCTTTCTATCCAGAATATCCCTGGATTCACAACAGCTCTTGGGGCTGAGGTGTAGACAACTCACCTGTCGTGATGTATTTCACTTGGATATCTGCTTTACTTTTGTTTTGCTAAACCCTAAATTTCGGTGGTTTTGTTTTCCTCCTCTCATGGAATGGCTTTGCAATGCTTATCCTTAAGTAATAGTCAGTAAAGGCAAATTATCTTAAATCAAGCAAGGTTTATTTAATTTAGAAAATAGGAAATAGAGAGAAAATCAAACTAAATGAAATGAAAATGGAATAATTCATATCTAATCTAAGGTCTTGCTCAACAGAATGATTCTTTTAGTTATTCTCTTGGAGCTGAGCCGCAGTACTTATTACAAGTTAGGGATCATTTGTCCCAAACCGACAACCTCTTTAGGCCCTGCACTCACCAAGTCTTAAGAAAATGGGACTACTGCAGGATGTTTGCTTTCATCGTAACTCCTCCAGCTGAGCCGCTCTTTCCTCAGTTACCCTTACCGCTTTGCATCTCTTATTGGTGCACGCTCGCTTATCTATATTTCTTTATAAGCGTGTGGATATCAGGTAGTGCCAGGTTAGACTTTTCTACCACATATAGACAATATATTTCTCAATTTATTCACCCTTTAATTATCTTAGGCTGCCTTTTTATTAATATGCAATACACCACTGTACCCCATATTAATGAAGCTTATTATAGGATCCTGATAGAAAGCTTTCCAACTTCCTTCCAATTAGCATGTGGTGCTTCAGAGGAATCCTCTGAATATGGGTAGGTGTTTGGCAATTGCACATAACCTTTTTTTCAGGCAACTTCACTTAAGATGTCCTTGTTAGATTAAAGACTCCTCAAATGCTGATTACCCCCTCCGGTTGGTTTCTTCATTGTTTTCCAGACAGAGTAGTTGCTTTCATATATTTTGTTTAGGTTACAGCTTAAAAGTATCATCTTGGTTTAACACTTTCCATTTATGTTAGACAAGCTAGCTTTAGATTGTCACATGTAAATCAGTGATTCTTAATTAGATGCATAACTAGGCTGCAGGCAAAAAAATGGAGGTAGTCATGCAGTAGGTGAGAATTATGTCCTGGTGGAGGCTGTCCTGTGCCTCTCAGGGAAGGAGAATTTGGCAGCAGGCAGAGCTTTGTATTTATGCAGAGAACAAATCAGAACGGATAATTATTTCTTCTCAAACTTCATGCCCTTAATTTAAAGTGGTAGAACAGATCTGATTTTTAACGGTCAGACGTTATTAGTAACCCAGGTAAGACTTTGGGGAGCTGTAATCATCTCCAAGTAAGTTGTAATAAACCTGGAGGCTTAGGGGACATATCATTTAAGCTTCACCATGCATGCAAGGATCCTCATCTTCCAGGAGCGGGGAAGAAACCTGCCTCCAAAACTAGAAATAAAAAACATTGAGAAAACTTCGGTGATTCCCTCCCTTCTTGAAAAGGCCACGTCCAAGCTCCATACTAAATGTAACAGTGAAAGATTGCTGAAGAAAATGGACTGGAAGCTCAGGCATAAAATGAGTGTTAGAAAAGCTGGTTTCCAGCGCGAGGAAACCTGCCATCCTGCGCGATGAATCCTGGCACGTTTTGGTTCCACAACAAAGGAGAACATTTACATCAGTGCAGCTGCAGCGTTTCACCTGCTGCTGAGCTGCTTTCTGTGTGCACTGCAGAAAGCCTTGCCTGATAGTTAGAGCAGTAAATGGAGGAAAGTCATCACCGTGACGGTGCTGGGTTCTAACACCAGCGCGCTGCACAGCTTGTGAGAGCCCCGAGGTTTTGAGCATACCCCCAGGCCTAGAAGTGCCTGTGCATTTACCACAACCGCGTAACAAAATTTTAGAACACAATATCCCATGTAAACACTTGCTTTTTGTAGCAGTTCCCTCTGCAAATTATACACAATGTTTGTTTATGACCTACCCTGCGATAGTGTCCTTAGTGCCAAATTGGGCCATTGTCCACACTGTCTAACCCCAACAGTGCCTTGAGGTCCCCCCAGGTGCCCCAGCTGGCACGCCAAGGAGGAAATCTTGACTACATCCTGTAATCATGGGCATTCTCCTGGGTGCGGTGCATGCCCTGGCCTTGAAACCTCTCCCACATGGAGCACCTTGAGGCAGTGAGTACTAGTCCCAGCAAATTTTATGGCATAGCCCGAATCACCTTGCACTTAAGCCACACCCGTTTGCTGCTGTGTCCCCATTCACAGAAAGCCTCTCCACAAGCTTCATGGGATGAGGCACAATAGGAAAATGCATTGCCTGCTCTGCCCATGCTGCCACTGCATCATCATGTGCCTGTCTGTTTGTCCACCAGGGAGGGTGGAGCTTTCCTCCAGCCAGAACGGTCATCAACCTCTGGTCATTGTAACAGCACGGCAGGACTACAACCATGCCAAGAACATTAGGACTAGACAATTGTGAACTAGGATAAATCCAGTTCTAGAAAGTCCTCCACAGAGGGATCGTAATTAAGTCCTTAGCAGTACGTGGAGCCCCATTAGAAGCCAGCTTGCTCATTATTAAGGTATAGAGACCTGTCCCCCAAGACCTCCAAGTCAACTGCGCCACTGGGCCACTCCCTTGTACAAGGACTGAGTTGCAAACACCTCCTGAATGGGACTTGTGGGCATACTGGCCTAAGGGTGGCCAGGAGTCTGGGGAGCTTCCTTTGCTCTCCAGGTTTCCCTAATTCAGGCTTACCTTCTAGGCAGTGGCTCAGTTGTGCTGTAGCTACCGAGAGCTGTAGCCATAGAGTTATTTATGCCACTGCATTCTTGGCTGCAGCTTCTGTTGGAGCTTCACTTGCAGCCATGCTGACTTCTTAACGCTGATATCTGTCAAAACGCTTCCCTCCTTTATGGTAAGAAAGCTCATCAGTATGAAGTGAACTGATTTTGTTGCTGCTCAGAGCTGCCCGCAAAATAATTTAATAATTTATGTGCGATATGGTGGTCTTGAAGAATTGTGTGGTCTCTGCAGTGGAAAGACTTGCTAGGAGTGTCTGCAGAGCAGAGGGTGAAATCCTTGCGTGGTGTAAATCACTTGATTTCCTTTGAATTC
Source organism: Mycteria americana (assembly GCF_035582795.1). Taxonomy (NCBI): domain Eukaryota; kingdom Metazoa; phylum Chordata; class Aves; order Ciconiiformes; family Ciconiidae; genus Mycteria; species Mycteria americana. Next base: position 1,791,939 of record NW_027445437.1, read on the forward strand.
AGTATAGATTTAATCGGTTGAGAATCTGACTTAAGATGCACAACTCATATGCCTCCCTCAGCGAACAAAATATTAGATAAATAAATTATAACAATATATTCCTGTAGGATTATTCTGCATCCAATTCTAGGATTATTACCAAGAAGTAATAATTAGTGCAATGGCATCATCATACTGATTTGTTTTGTTCTTACTTTTCTACACAAATAAAGTCAGCCTTGGTCCTAGAGAGCCTACCAGAGGAGGCTTTGCTTCTGCAAAGACCAGTGCACACTGTCATGTTGGAAGCGTGTAAATGCCCCTGCAGACCCAGAGAAGTTGGTTTTAGGAAGATTTCTCACAAGCTCAGGAGTGATTACAGGCACCGTTGGCTGGATCTAGAAGATGCACACTGATAAAAGATGACACTGGGAAACTCAAGAGATAGATAGTGCTGACTTGCTCTTTTGTTGGCTTTACAAATTACAGTCTGATGGAGCAGATATAAGAGACTGTTGCTGGGTAGGCTGCAGAATGAAGAACCGAGCCGAGCAAAGGCCGAGCAGAGGAGCAGCCGAAGGAAGCTAAAAGCCGTAGCAGAGTAGCTAGGAGTAGCAGAGTAGCCGTAGCTCTGCACCCCGAGCCGCATAGCTGCATTAACACGGTGCAGTGCTCAGGCTGCTGAAGCCATCCTCCCCGCGAGGCTTGTGGCTCCAGGGTGGGGATGCTTTCAGAGCACGCTCCTGCCCGGCCAGCCTGGGACATGGGCCGAGCAGGCCGTGTCAAAAGCCTGCAGACATACTCCTGGGTAAAACTGAAATGTTATGCTTGGCGTAGTTAATGATAAGCTGTAGAGGAAAAAGCACCACATCTCGATAGCAGCTCTCAGGTAGTAAATCAGAGTAGCGGCACAATAGAGATGTTATGCAGATATGTTGTACAGCAATATTAAGAAATTAACATCTATTGGAAGTATAGTATAAAAATAAGAAATAAATTAATATCTGACCAGAAAGGATATTTCTGAAAGTTTGAGGCAAGTTGGATCTAGTAAGCCCCCAAACCTATTTTTAGGGACAATAATAAACCATTAACGATAGGAAGGTTCTTAGCAGATACCTGAACACATTTAGGCACTTTATTAAAAATATTTAATGATGTTATTTACTTAAGAGCATGCTGTAACCAATGCTGTTTTGCTACGGGTGTGCAAAAGCTGGGGGGGAGAGCTGAAGGAGCCGTTCTCCACCTTTGGGCTTCCATCCAGGGTGGTTCTTCTCCTGAACAGAATAGCTGCGGGGATATGAGGAAGACCCCGGTCTCGCCTCTTTTCCCAGCCAGGTGGTCTGGTGAGATGGATCACCTGTACTCCCTGAAGATGTGACTTAGGCACATGGTTGGGTGCAGAATTTGTACCAATCCCCCCCAGCTCTTGGCTAGGAGGCAGGGGAAACGCTTTCAGCCTGGTGCCATGTTGATAGACCCAGCCTTGTGTGCACCAAGCCCCGCAGCCAAGATTTTTGGTATTTCACACAGACCTGAGACCCAAAACTTTTGGTCCCATTTCCAGCACGGTGATTCCGAGTTGCACTTTGTATCTGCTGCTAAGATGAGGACATTACTGGCTTGTCCTTCGTATGGATGGAGGTATCTGACCTAAGTTCATAACCGCCCTCAGTGCGACGTGGGAGCGGGCGTGAGCGCAGCCCGGCTCCCCGTGAGCTGGAGGTGGTGGGCATCCCGCGGGCACGGAGCACGGGTGGGCTCCCGTCCTGGCTGCCTGCGCCTGGCTGCAGGAGCACAGTGCCTCGGTTATCTCTTCAGCCCATAAGGGACAAGGCTCTGTCCCTCGCAGTCTGTGCTACGGCTCCCATTATCTTTCAAGAGGCAGGTTTTGTTCCCCTTCCCCCAGTTCTCGCACAGACGCTTTTAAGAATTCGGAATTACTCCTTTGCCAGTTAAACACTAACAATAAGAGCCTTTCAAGGTTAGCAACACAATTTGTGAAAATGAGCAAACTATTGGGAAGGCTTCACTCCACCGTCTAAATTAATAAGACTTAGTATCAGCAGGTCACATCTTGCTTTCAGTGAATCAGGAGTTATTTTGCCATTGACTTTGCAAGAAGTAGGATCGGGTCTGTACTTGCTATTTAAAATAAACAAAACTATATATTAAATTAGACTTCCACGGCTGCAGAATGTTGCAGGAAAGTAAAAGCGATACCGTTAAATTACAGATAAAGGGGAAGAGTCCAAAATTTCCAAAATGTTCTCTTTTTCTTTTTTAACGACTGTCATTATATTTTGATGTGTTTAATAATACAGCAGAGGTTAAATGAAACATGAAAAAGGGATGTACATTAAAATTGAGATAACTCTTCCTTCAGTGAAGTGGAACCCAGCAGATGTAGCTGCACACTGTAATTGCTGCCTGTTTCCTGTCAGTCTGATTAAGTTGCATTGTCCCTGCTCCAAGTGTAAGAATCAGTGGCTTCCCATAGGGCACAGCATGGGACAACTGGCTTATGCAGTCAAATGACTATGTGCACCTCCTGCTTGTCCTGTTAATAGTATAGACAGACAATATACATTGATGACTTATAAAATCAATAGGCTGTGTAGTGTGGTAGAGACACAGTGCCTTTCATCTTAGCGGCACTCCAGTCAAGGGCCAGGGTTTTTTGGTAGAGTTAAATTCCACAGTTCAGGAGGCCAAATAACCCCAGTGCCTGGCTGCTCAGGCTCTGCGGTATTAATTTTGTTTCTCAAGAGTTATTATGCACCTTCCAGTGTTGTTCTTTTACTGGTTTCAAAATATAACATTGTTCATTCTGTTCACAGTTATTCGTGTTTTCCTTTCTGTAATAAATCCCTACTTACAGGATTAAACTGCTAATGGTAAAATCCAGTACCTATCTGGGGAACACGAGGCCAGATTCCCAGCTGCTATAAATTGCAGTAGATCCACTGAAGCCAGTGGGGTTACTCTGATTTACAACAGCTGTTGGACTTGCCTGAGAGGTCCATAAAGCGATATTTTGTTTTTATTCCATTCAGAAAGAATGTGATGTGCCTCATTCAGCAGAGCATTGCCCTACTTTTGTCCCGGAGTAATTCTGCTGCTGTCTGTGACATTACATCAGTGCAAAGCTTCGGCAGCGTGGAGGTGAGGCAGGGCTGTTGCTTATAATTATTAACTGGTTTTTACAAGTGGCCTCCAATTACTTACTGCTAAATTGCATATGCGGTGGCATATTTGTATGTCTGCAGTTAACTGTAGGAGCAAAACTGTGCTTCGGCACGGGAGGAGAAAGTCAGGTTCTGCTTACAGAGACCCCGACAAAGCAGAGCAGAGCGGTACCCACTCCTTGGGCACCCCTACCCTGGTGGAAGCCTGAACCCCAATTTAGATGTTCTGGTTAATAGAGAGAAGATTTGGAGCTTTGGAGAGAAGGGGATCAACCAAAGCTTGGTACCAAATACGGAACCACCAAGTACTGCCGGCGGGGAAATTCCAGCAGCGGCATATCCGAAACGCCAGCCCTCCCGGGGTCCCGGGGCGGTGTGGGCTGGTGCAAGCGGGGCAGCGAGAAGCAGCAGCCCCACAGGCACGTCTGGAGGGGCCCTGGCGTGACTCTGCTGGGCGAAGGGAAGCACCCAGGGGAATACCTCACTTACTGAGAATTTTTGGTGGCTGAGCAACTTGAACGCTTTGCATACTGAGTCACCAAACGAGCTTAGTTGCCTTCACGGTTAGCAACAACTGGGCGGGAGGGTCGTGGATTATGATTCGGGATTTAGGCATCTATCCCGTTCAAAGTCTCGTTTTGGCTCTTTAATCCCTAGTTGGATCTGGGACCTTGCTTTCTAAAAATGGAAATTAATATTAGAAGTCATTCCTTAACACATGTTTATTTTCCAATTTATAGAATGTACCTATTACACTCTCCAGACACATGTGCTTGATTATAATGATTATCATATGTATTTCTAAGGCACTTATCACCATAATATCAAATGTCATTATAGAAATTATGAAAGAGCATCAGCATTTCTTCCAAGGAAGAAGCCAGTTTCCTCTTTTCCCACCACATTAGTGAAATCACAGAAATTAAGCTGACTTTATGCCACTTTTGTTTCAGCTCAAGACAAAACAACCAAATCCCCAGTGAAATGTGCAATGTGCACCTGAAGCCAAGCGCTCTGCAAAACTCTTTGTAAAAAGGCCCGTAGCTGTGCAGAGAAGCACGCTCCAAAACCGAGGCCGTCCACCGAGTCGTGCTTTCTCCCCCGCTCGCCCCAGCCAGTGCTTGCACCCACAGCTGATCGTAGGTGTCGCAGGAGGGTGCAGGAGCCGGATGATCAGGAAAGCACAAGGACAAGGAAGTCCTGAGCTCAGCTGTTGGGGTTACAGACCCTGACTTGAATCCTGGTTGCTGCTCCCAAGGGCATTTCTTTTTCTAATGCAAAGATTTCTCAATTAAAATTATAAGGAACTTCTGGAGCAAAACCCAACTTAAAGACTTGGCGTAGGTCAGGTAGAAAGTAAGGTGCCAGAATATTTTCTTACTTGATGCTGTATGCGTCTTCCTAGAGGTGGAAGATACAGATCTGGATTGTTTTAGAAGAGCCAAGACTTTTTATTTCGTTATTTATTTATTTTATTTTATTTAAGCTACAGCAGAGGAGGGAAACAGCTGTAAATGACATGGACATCTCGCTGTTCCAGGAGACCTCTCTGGTTGGCCTGGAAGTCACGTGTAGCGTTTCAGGGCTGTGTGTGTCCGGGAGCAGGAAGAGGGGGCTGCTCCAGGACGGAGGCTGAGCGGGAGCCTTGGGGAACCCAGGACGCAGTGCCCTCGCCAGCAGGGCACGGCCCCCGGCCCCAGGCGGGACAGTGGCGGGGACAGCCACAGCAGCAGCCCCAGGCTGCTGTGGGAGGGAGCCAGGTCCCTCCAGGGAGCCAGGCCAGGAGCGGCAGGGGACGGTGCTGCGGACAAGGTGACCCGGAGCAGCAGGAGCACGGGCAGGTGCAGTGAGGCCCCTTGGGGCCCTCAGTGCCCCGACCGGCTGCTGCCATGTGTATTCTCCAATATTACCTATTTTTGTCCTTAATGAATAAAAAACTGCATTGCATGCTTTGTTCTTTCTGAATGGCATAACCGGGCCAAATCTCAAGGTTTGCAACACAACTTCCCGCAGTTCGTAGGGATTTAAGGTCTTGGCTTTGGCCACCACTAAGCAGAAGAGCCCCTTGAAATCCAGACTTACGTGTCGTGTCCCTGTGACGTGGGGCGAAGCAGCAGGGAGCGTGGAGGCTGCATTCGGATTGCTGACTTAGACTAAAACCTTTTTTTTCCTTTGCGCCATTTATGTGATTATTTTTTTGCTTCATATGCTCAAAAATCCCTGGGAAAAAAAAAATAATCTTTTTTCATTTTTGCTTTGCAAGTCACTTTGTAAAGAACCACTTTGGTGTCTTTAGAGAGCTTTAAACCCACCTGTTTCCTCTGCAAAGCGCAGATGAGGAAACAGGCATGTGCGGCCAGCCCGGCATAGACCTTCGGATTCAGGAACTTTAAGTGAAACTAAATATATTGGTCCCACATCTGGGAAGAGTTTTTTAAGAAGGATTTTCACTCTCAAAGCAAAAGATTTATTTCGCTCGTAGAAAGATAGAAGGAACCCAGAGAACCGAGTGTTCCTCTTGCTCTGGCAGTCGCTGCAGCCAGGCTGCCGGTGCTGCTCGCTGCGGCGCTCTGCCTCCGTGCATCCACATCATGCCAGCAGGGCTCAGGGGAAGGAGCTACCTTGAAAAAGAAGGGACCAAAACCAGGAGGCGAATGAACTAATGGAGCTCCACGTCGCCGCGTGCTCCCTCCTATCTCGACGTGCTGATGTGGACACTTGAACGCTTCTAAGGTCACTTGGATAATCTAATACTACTCAGGATGATATCTAGCTCAGGCAGGAACTCTTCTAAGGATTTAAACAACATCTATCTTCATTATTTTGTACCCTCATGTCTGTATGATTGATTCATGCTAAATTTTGTTTAATTGCTCAGAAGGTCTTGAGGACTGACATTTGGAGGGAGCCAAATGGGATGTCTGAGCTCCCCCTGCTGCTCTGCCGCACGCAGCCAGCTCCGTGCTTGGCCTCGTCGCCGCGCACGGGCACCCCGAGCCCCGCCACCAGCTCTCCTGGGTGGAAAAAAACCAGGATAAAAATAATGAGCTGTTCGCTAGGTGGAGAAGAACCAGGGTGGGTTTAGCAGAGGCCGTCTGCTTTCTAGTAGGGTGTCACGGAGACTGGGGAGCCACGTCTCGGGTAGGGGAAAAATGCCAAGGCTCCGCTTTTACGGGTGCAGCCTTTTAGTTGACGTGTGTACGTGAGGCTGTTTGGCCGGCGGTGAAGGAACTGGTTCCCCAGTGGGTACATCACTCACCTCGGTGGTACGGAGCTCCTCTGGATGCAGCCGGAGCAGGATGAGGCCTCACACCACCCCACTAATTTAAGACAAAGAGCTCATGCAGATGGGCTTCAGTCAGGTTACTAACGATGCCATTCTGGTAGCAGGAAAACATGTGCTTAAATTGCATTTAGGTGCTTAAAGGCAAGACAGCAATCTGCAGAACTTTGGCTTTCCTGCTTAAACCCAAAAGAGGTGGTAGTCTGCCCTTATGGGGGGCTTTGGGTCCCTAAAACCCAAAGCGAGGAGACTACCACCTCTTCTTTGTCCTGTACGTGTGCAGCAGTGACATGGGGGCTTGCCTGGGTGGCCAAGGTCGGCCAAGGTCGTTTTTGTGATCCGTGATGCAGGCAGCACCCTGACGAAGCTCCTGACTGGGTCGGACCGGGTGGTGACCCACCTAATGCACCCAGGACGCCGGCCACTGCCAGTTTTATTTTGTATGCTTACGTTTCCCTAGTTCAAAGGGGGTCAGATGATATTACATTGCCAGGGCAGAATCTCAGCTTTCCAACTCTTCATCCTCTGCACAAAACCGTGTTTGTTTTTATTTTAATCCCGTGCATGCTTGAACATGATAGTTGCTGTTATTATTTTGAGCTAGTATTATATTTTTCTGAACAGATGTGGTTGAGCTGTCTGGCAAGTGTTGCATGGGTTTTTATTTTTGTTCTGTTTCGTAGTTTAACTTTAGTTAAAACATCTGGATATTTTAACTGTGGATGGGCGCCGCTTATAATGCAAGAAATACTAGTAAGAAAAATATTTAAATAATTTAAACTATTTTAAAAATTTAAATAAGTTCTAGAAGGTTTCATTTGAAATGTGAGTCCTATTAACCTATTACTAAATGTAGCCTTGAGAAATTCACACGTGTTTTATTTGACAGGTAGTTTATTTTTCTTTTTATTGTTTACTCAGGCCCTGGTCCAGGAAAAGGTATATGAGCACTTGACTTACTGCAAGCAGTGAAAGGCTTAATTAATTTTTAGGGAATGAATTTCTTGTTTAGAATAAGCACATCCTTGAGGAGGTTTGAGAAGTGAGGGCTCTTTGTGCTGAGCAGTGTCCAGAGCACAGCGTGTTGGAATACACGAGGATGTACCACCTCACCGTTACCTCCACCCGTGCTCTTACCTCTGAACTCACCTCCCTTGGAAAGAAAATGCGTCGTGATCAGCGTTGCCTTTCCAGGACGGTTAGAGGTTGTCCGTTCTCCCATACATAGAAGATGATGGTAACCGTCTGTTGATCAGCAAGCTCCCTCGTCTTCCCCACCACACAGAAGGCTCGGTGGTGGGCGGCTGTCACCAACCACACCAGCCCTGCTAGGGCTGTCGTGTCCAGTGCCGTTACAGTCTGTGCTGGTGTCAAACCGCGCAGGACCGGCGCAGATCAGTGGTGAGACTCCAGCTCCCTGGGTGCAGGGACACTGGCGCTTGAGCTCTCACCAGGAGCGTGCTTTTGAAGTCAATCTTCCGGCTGTACTGTGCGTGTCGTGCGCTGCGATTAGCACTGCTCAGTGAGCTTGGAGCGTGGAAACCCCATTCTTAGGATTTAAATAAAGATGTGATCCAGGAGCACTGCTAACGCGCTCCAGTCACTTATGGGCATTTGGTCTGTACCCCTATATTAGAGATAATAGGGATAGGTATAGTATATACATACATATACATATATATGTGTGTATGCATGTATGATGTATACATACTGCATCCTCAGCACCATTTATTTTGGATCTTACACTGCATTACATTCCTATGATTATGTAGCTGTAGTCTCTAAATACTAAAGCAGGGTCATGGCAGCCTTAACCTTCCATGAATCTTTGCAACCCATCCGCAGGTCCCTCACTGAAAGGACCGACATGGCATGTCGGAGCAGCGTAGTGCCACAGAGGCGTGCAGAATGATCTCCATCAATAGCAACAGCAAGATGGCAAGTTCTGCGATTTCTTTGGGGGTTTTTTTTGCTCGGTTGGTGCCAATGGGCAAAGCTCTGGCTCAGCCCTGGCCCCGCCTCCATTGCTTCCCCTCATCAGGAACATGATCAGGTATCCTGCTCGATTAAATTCAGCACATCGGGGCGGTTCCCTAGGAATGAGGTACCATGAAACATCCGTGCACCGACAACCAACTCCTCCATCATTTGGAAACAACAGCCGAGGCGTTTCTCAATCTGTGCAATTCTCAACCTATTTCTTCGCTGTAGAGAGAGCCTGATGAGTCTCACACCTCCGACAGCGCCGTACGTGCACTTGGGTAGCGTTAGCCCTAGTTTTCGTAGGTGTAAGTAGGGCAACCGAGTGGGGCCTGGCCTGGCACTACTAACAGCCCCAGAGGACATAGAAATGATTGGAAAGCATTGTGCTACAACGAGAAGGAGAAAGAGAGAGGGGTCTGGGAGGAGGACAGGAGGTTGCAAAGGCAGGGAAAAATGATTTTTTTTCTTTTGCTTCGGGGTCTGGAACAGCACTCAGTTGCCCTGGATGGAGGTGAGGGGAGAGGGAAGCGAAAGGTGGAAATAAGTACATATTTGTGCCAACGGATGAATAGATAGAGAGAAAGACACAGCAGAAAGCAGTATTGCAAGGGAAATATGCTACAGGCTCTCGACATTAACTAGTCATTATTTACACACTCAAATATCTATGATCCGGTGCATGGACACAAAAGCTGTGGAAAATATCTCCATTTTCAAACAGAGTTTTAATTATTTGTAAAGACTTCAATTGTTCAACAGATAATGTCATGGATTGGTCCTCACAGTGTGAAGTGCAACCGTCCAGAACCCCCACAGTATTATAAATAGGCTTCGGAGCTGGGATTGATTGATGTTTGGCATAAAATCTATTCCTCTGAGCATGTATATTCCTTCTGTTCACCAGTTTCATACAAATATACTTGGGCTGATTTTTTATTCAAATCTCCAATTTATGTAGGGTTTAAACTGTTAAATATTTAAAGCCTTTTTCATCTTTTTTTTTTTCCCCTCTTTTCTGTTAGAGGTAGCTAAATCTTTTGCCTAACACAAACAAGACTCGGAGATTTAGCGCATTCCTGTGGGGGAGAGAAAGGGTTTATTAATTATATTGAGACTCAAATAATATGCTTCCTTGACACTAATGTTCCATCAGTTCCAACCGCAAGTATCCTATGGGATAGCTTTAAAGCCTTTATCAGGATCTAGATTACTGCATTTATGGCTCCATAGAAGAAAGAATTTAATGAACGGCACTCCGAGTTTGAAAAGAGAATCTGAGATAGAGCGATATCAAGGTATAAAAACTATAACAATGAGGAGTTATTTCAGGGGAGTCTCTGGGACTCCGTAATGAAACATCAAATAAAAGTAAGTATAATGTACCTTTTCAAGGATCTACATAAATATCCAAAACTCCTCAGGTGGAGAATTTGTCCTTGTTGCACCTTGTCTGCCTCTGACAGCGAAGATCTCGGAGGAGTTGTGTCTTTTGGAAAATTTCTCTCCCGAAGTCTTATTTACGTTTTCACTTATCAAATCAATACGCTCAAATAATTTTATTTTTTAATTTTTATGACATCAGTACTTTTGTTTCATCCGCCCTTTTTTTCCTGTCCTAAGCTAAGCTATTTACATACCATCACCCTTGTGGCTATTATTAATTCATTTATGCATGCCTTTGTATTGCAGCAGCACCTAAGAATCGTAGTCATGAGGCAAGACCCCATTATGTCTTATTTATTATTTTTTGTATTACAATAAAATCTGGAGACACAGCTGAAGTAATGGCCATATTGTATAAGTAGTTTATCTACACATACGGAAACCTGACGCCCTTAACACATCGATAAGAATCGCAAGTGAAAAATGAAATAACTTGATGTGTCTGCACTGTAACTTCTGGGGGCTTCAGAGGCGTTGGACAAGTTTCCCCTGTCCAGAGAAGACCAGAGACCCCGGATGCTCTCCTTTCTCTGCTCCTCCTTTGCCTCCAAGCTACCCAGCAGGAGTTTGTTATGGAAATACCCCGGGACTGGAACCAGAGCTGATGAGTGGTGCAAGGTACAGTCACGTCAAGTTTTCTTTAGAAGCATTCCTTACCATCCAAGGAGAGGGCCGGATCCCCCACGCCTCACTGTACCCCACCGTCACTGCCAGCGTCAGCAGCGCAGAGCAACGCGGCCGCGTGCTCCTGCGCAGAGTCCTCGTTATGTTGCAGAAGCTCAACTCGTCAGAGAAGCAGGACTGATGAAAAACATGCAAAGCATAAGAATAATAATATCAGAAATTTAAAAACAAACAGTATTAGGGTTTACAAGCAATCAAGCTTTAAAAATTGCATTGCTTAAAGCCCATTAAACAAAGCAAAACTCCTCTCTAAATCAGTAGATGTAAGTTGTTTACAGCAAACAGAATATCATTGGAAATTCTAATTTCTGAACTTTTCACAGAGAAAAAATACACAGTTTATCAGTTATTCAAGCATCAGCATTACCCTAAATTGATTCTGGGGCGCCGGTTAGAGAGGTTTGTAACATAAGAGAAGCTAAATAGATTAGACCTGAAGAAAAGGTGGAGGAATGTTAGGGAGGAAATCAGGCTGCAGGTTTTGAAATTCTTGCCTAAAAACAGGCTTCCGGGCTCCTACTTTGGCATTCAGATAATTAGCCTGAATTTTAAAAGTGCTGAGAATTCAAGGGAACTGAAAAATGCTCCCCTTTGATGGACACCAGACCGTCATCAGGTGTCTAGCTCTGGTTTCAAACTTCTTACTTACCATTGATAAATTGTTGCATTATTTAGTGCCCAAAACACATATATAATTTGAATTGTACAAGTATAGATTTCTCAGGCTCAGTTTTTCTCCGTGTGTGAAACCTGTGCAAGGTCAGCTAACCACTCAGTAACCAACGGCAGGGGGAAATAGATGTTCCAATGCTCGGTGGAAGCTTAAACTAGGAATTAATTTATATATTGTAGCATTTGACAAACCTCAGCTCCTGATGTCTCACGCTCAGCCTTACTTTATAGTCACATCTGTTAGTTTAAAGCATTTTTAGTTTATTGAAGAAGCCTTTACAAAGAAAAAACAGATGATGAAAATCTCATCTGTCAAAACTGTTATTAAAACCGGTAACAGTGTGAGGTTTTGTTTAAATTGAAAGCATCATTTATTTTTTATCAAACATTTTATAAACAATAACATTTGAGAAGGATTTGGGGGACCTGGAGAGCCCTCAACAAAATGCAGCTCATTATGTTGCTTTGTTTAATGTGCTGCTCAGAGATAAGCAGTGGATGCTTTCCATTACCTCAATGGGAGGTATAGTAGCTGGTGTGACTAGAGAGGTGGAAAAATCACCTGTGCACAAACGCACATTTATCAATCACAAAGAGAGTGGGGAATATCAAATGGCTGGGAAGCGTTCGCATCAAGTGAAAAGGAAAATGGGTAGAGGCAGATTCTCAGGCCTCTGCTTTTGAAGCTTTTTTGGCCCAGCTGCGAGCCAAGTTTGCAATTTCATTATCACAATGAAAGGTGATGATGAAGAAGGAGAGATCTGACATCCCTCTCCAGAACAGGGGGTTGTAGTTATGGCCAGGGAACGGAGGGGGAAATACAACGCAAGGTCTCGGGGTGCAGCTGTCCGTCCCAAGACTGCCGTAAAGCTAACGAGTAGATCGTCCAGCTCATCCCTCCTTCAGAAAGAACGAGGAGGGGAAAGAAAAAACCCTCTGCTCCGTAGCTTGCTGCCCAGAGCTGCTTTGCACGACCAGAAACACCGTCAGCTAGCGTGGCCGGAGCGTGGGGCTGCTGGGGACTGTGACAGCAGTGCTGCGCTAACGGGAATGAACGGTGCGCAGGGAGGGGGGTGGCGAGCACCTTTCGTACAAGTTCCCCACTGAATGAAGATGTAGCAGTTTCTAACACGGTAGAGCTGATGACTTAAATTGCACAGCCAAACCAAGAATAATCTCACCTGGACAGATCTCTGCAGGTCGTCGCAGATTTCTGAATAGCAGTTAAAATTAGTCTTTTTTTCATTTCAGATAATTTTGGCATTTCCACCTGCTCATTATTTCTCTATGAGCCTCAGAGTATGAAAATATATGTGAGGTTTCTAGACTAAGTCAATTCTGAAATTCGAAAGCAGACTAAGGTACCTTTCCAAAACACTATGCCAGGCATTTCTAAAGGCTTCAATGCCTTCATCTTCAAAAACTCTGGAAAAAGAATGAAATTGTGGCTTTTTTTTCTTAAACTCTTTATTGAAATGTGGGTACTTCACTCTTCTGTAAAGCAGAAGTGCCTTTACCAGCCCAATCTGGGACAAGCTACTAGAAGTTCATAAGGGCAGGGGATGTTTTTTAGGCGGAAGATATCCCACTAACATCACAAATACTGTCTTTCCTGCAGGATTACTAAATGGGGTTTAAATGAGTCAAAACAAGGTTCATAGAACAACTTTTACATTGCAGAAAACTAAGCAAAAGAACATTTACAAACAAAGCAATTGACTTTGTTGATCATTTTAATCCCTTGGCTGCTGTTCCAAACATTTATGGTTGAATTAAACTAATGATGGGAAGATCTCAGAGGATTCAGGCTGGCAAGTGGGAATGGTGTTTTCCAAAACATTCAGCATTAACCTAACTCTGCTCCATTGAAGTAAAACTCCCATTGACTTCAATGGGAGCAGAGTTGCACCATTGCTGAACGCCCCTGCAGAACAGCAGAGATTCCCTTTTAAGAGCCTGCGAGCCCTCCCACAGTGCTCGCTGTGCTCCGTGCTTGAAAAGCCACCAGCAGCCCCCGGAGCAGCAGTATGTGCGTATCTTGGTGCATATATTCTGAAAACAGGGATGTTTGGGATCCAGCTGTTCCTGTGTGGTTTCCTTGTATTGTTTTGCTGTAGAAAGAACGAAAGAAAAAACCTGCCCTGAAAGTTTAGATATTTATTGCAAACTATCTGTTCTTTTTCAACCCAGCCATAATTTGAGAGCAGCCCACCCCTCCCTCTGCGGGACTTGGACTTTTCGTATTTTATCTCCATTTATGGTTAGTGCACTGTAAACATGCAGCAAGCAGAAGTTATCATTTGCATATCTCTGAGAATTAGCCAGAAAGCTTCTCTCTCCATAAATGATTTATACTGCAACCATAACAATTGAGTGTCTGCTCTAGTCTGAAATACCCTTTTAAAATATATGCCCTGATCTTTGGCCTGGAAGGCAGAGCTGATTAAGATATGCACAGAAAACATTCAGTTATGAAGTAGAGATTAGCTGGGGATCAAGTAGTGATAAAGAAAGAGCAGCAGAAAGATAAATACTGAAGGGGAACTCTATCCATTAACTAGACATGGGCTTACATTAGAATATTTTATCTAATCCTACTCCAAACTTTGGAATTTGTATTCAAAATACTTCTGGTTTTAGGTATGGCTTTACAAAACCAAAATCAGATTCATGGGGTTTTGCGAGATCCAAGGTACTTAGTTGGCCTCTTAGTGCAACTGGAAATTTGATTTTTCCAAAATTAAATCAAGGGCTTACGACTGTCTTTGTTCCTGCCCGTTCCAATACCTTTGAGTTGTTACAATGGTACTTTAAATCTGCTGAGGCATGTAGGGTTTTGGGTAGCTGACTTTTCCCGAGCGTACATGCATGCATACATATACACACATATATGTATATATTTCACACACATAATTAGCTAAAACAATGAGTATTAGAGATCCCCCAGGTGACACACAAGAAGAGTTGTTTTCTTTTGCCAAGGACTCTGCCTCATGCAGGTATATTGTTCAGAGCTCAGAGCTGTGCAGTGAAGGAAACTGCTGCCTTGGGACGTGGTCCCCTTTGTTGCAGGAGTTGGAAAATAATGACAGGGGCAGAGAGTAGGAAGCTGGTAATTCACTTAAACCGGCATTTCCAAAATGGGTCATTAATTTCTTTCAAAGCTGGTCTTCAATCTCCTTCTTTCTCTCTGTTTTTTGAAAAAGCATGTGTGATACTAATTCAGGCGAGAGGCCACGTCTGAAGTACTGAGAGTTCACGTGTGACTCGAGTTAATGGGGTCTTGGCTTGGCACATGCAAAATGCTCCAGGAAACAAAAACATGGCCTTGGCCCTCCACTGGGACATCCGCACATGTGGATGAGGCTTGCGGTGACTTCGGAGCAGGGCAGAGTCGTCCAGATTGCGTGCTGAAGGTCTCTGTGTAGCCCCAGCCATTTGTTGCAGAAGATGGCAGGTGTAACGTACCCCAAGTCGGGGTTCAGATGCTCTCCACTGTACTAAGGCTTGCCAAGGGTAATGCTCTTCATCAGAAAGTGCTCCTTCCACAGAGTTTCTGCCTCATTAACTCACGAATTAGCTCAGCAGCTAAGTAGAGGTATCGTATTTGGTTATTCTGGAAAACACCCAAACACCATTTGGGGTGTGAACTGTTACAGGAATGAGCCAGTTTAAGGCTTAAGGAGCTGCTCTGCGTTGATGTTTTGTAGTTATTTCAACATCACCCTTATCACAAGCTGGAAAAGGTTAAGTGAAATGAGATATTTTTCAAAACCCCAACAACACAGTTACACTTGTTACAAAAGCATCTGAGGAGAAATAGAGTAGACCACAGTTCTGTCTCCTTATCCGGTGATCCAGCTGGCAGCCCGTTTAGACAGTTACCTAATTATGTGGTTGGGATCCCACCTCTTACATCCTCCAGTTGCACTCAGAAAAAAGAACCTGGTCTGAGGTCACCTGTGTGCTTTTACGCCCAGGTTCTTTTCTTGGGTTCCCTCCAGCTCCGCTCAGATACCAATTTTCTCCACGTGTCCTTTACCTGAGGCTATCTTCTTTCTCAATGTAATTAGAAGGGAGACTGAAAGCTCTCCCCGTTGCACCATTGACCCCTTTGGTACTGGCTGTTTCCAGACTGTTAATCTATTATAAAGTTTGGGAGATCTATGCTCCAGTTCTGGGTAAAGCTTCTTCATACACAGAACCTTATATTTCTGTGAAGTACATAACTTGGTGGTCGCGTGTCATACACTGACATAAATGGTTCCGATGCAAGAAGATCATTAGTGGCTTCAATTGAAGCCAGCTGTGATGGCAATCACTTTGCAGTGGTAACGCTTTGGGATGATTGACTCCCAGACTACTCTTTGGGAGACCATGCGGTATGTTCTGCCTAAGAAAGGTAGAATCAAAGACTGGCTGATGTCCTCTTTTGGAGGAAAACCCAACAGGACTGTCACAATATGCAGTGAATCTTCTGCTCTGTGCGCCTTGCCTGTAATGAGTATAGAGTGCGCGTGAAAGCGCTGGAGTCCTCGTGGCATATCCCGGTCACCCTGTGAAGCCAGCTGAGAGAGGAGAGGGCTTTCAGGACTAAGATTTCGCTTGACTGTTCATACAACGGTATGACTCATTTGAATGCATTTGTTCACATGAAGTTCAGATTTTTCATTTTAAAAAAAGCAAAGGCAGTTTTCTGTTGCTTTCTCCCACCTGCCAAAGCACGCTTCCTAATCCAGTGTCTGGAGCCTCAGTCAACAATTTAAACATCTTGTTAAAATTTCAGCTAGCAAGGACAGAACTTGCCAACAAGGCTTCTCTTACCAGCTCCAGACTGATTCACAAGCCTTGAACAAAATTACTTGGTGGGTTTACACCTTTAATGGAGCCCAATAAAAGGAGGAGCAACGCACTGGAATTTTCTAAGTCACATAATAATTTGCAAATCTTTTCATAGCCAAGCCTGTCTTATGAGCTGCGAAAAGACTGCTGGGCAAGGAAGGGTCTTCACCTTTAAAGATCTGCAGAGCATTCTCCTTTTCCTTTTCCTACTACCACTCACTCCTCCAGTCTCATAGTCTCTGTAATTAATTCCGATTGCTCTAGTTTTACATTTTTGCACTTTAACGGTTAAAATTGCCTCTTCTAGCCTTTACAACACAAATCCACATGTTTCTTGGCTACTTTTCAGCTGCTGCTGATCATGGCCATCCACAGCTTGGATGAAGTTATGCAATCTTGCCAACACTTAATTGACCATGATCTGAAAAGCTGCTGCATTGTTCAGTTTAAAAAGTGTGGCCTAAACACGAGAGCCCTGCGTTTGCGCTGAATGCAGATTTCTGCTGAGAAGGCGCTTCCAGCAGAGGTTTGCCAGCGCCCCTCAGATACAGCCACTGCATGGAGATATTTTGCCTGCTTAAGATATCCAGTACGTAGAGGCTGAGCACGGTTGTGGTGCGGAGCCTTCTCCCAGCCACACAGAGCTTCGCTCCCACCTGTCTTTCTTAATTATGATAACCGCTGGAGGCTGCTAGGTTTGCCTGTGATGCCAGCTCCAACGTTCCTTTTCTCTCCTTGCTGATCTGCTCTGCCAGGTTATCTCTGACCTGCTGTACTTGACTGCTACTGACTGGCAGGCTTTGATTTTTAGCAGGCAGCAAAAACTCTCCCACCTCTCAAGCTTCTTTTGATAAGAATTAATTTTTGAGCTCTTGGTTCTACCCCACTTTCTATTGCTGAAATTTGTGGTTTAAATGGTTACAGACCATTCAATATGCTGAGCAACAATTTCTCCAGATTTAGTGAGATCCAAGAGACCCCTGGCTTTTCATCACAGATGATCTGCCATTTCCCAGGCTATGGTGCTTGTGTTTAATATGATTAGGAAGGCGTTTGGATTAATTTTCCAATGGCATGATGCGCCGTGCTTCAGATGCTCTGGAGATGTACCTTGAAACAGGTTGGAGGGCTTGCACTGGCTAATGACATATTTTAACCGGGCTCAGAGGATAAGGCCAACTCATGGTGTTCACTCCTTGCTGCTTGAAAGAGGTAACAGCAATAGAGGTGCTATCATTCAGCCCTTCCTTTTCATTAGTTCAGTACCTAGCCTGTTCCTGGAGTCTAGAGGCAGATCTATGCAATGCAAATCTCTTGGCTGTGGAAGCACTGCAGTAAGTCAGAGCATCTCTGCATGCATGGTAACCTGGCTGGCTGCCGGCTCTGTCTAGAGCACCGAAGGGAGACAGGACTTTCCCTGGGAGCTACGGGCAAGAAAAGCATATTTTCTGGTCTTCTGGTACTTTACGTGCATAACGCATTCTATCAAAAGATGTGATATAATCCCTATTTTAGGAAGCAGGCTATCAGATCTAAACAGCGTGGCTTCGCAGAACATCCTTGGCTGCTAGGCACTACCTTGCCTCCAGAGCAGTAAGAGGCTATGTTCTCTACCCATAAATCTCATCCAACTTCAGTGCTCAACTTCTGATTTCTCAGTATTGAGTTTGGCTGCCTCCTACTTCTAACTTTCTATCCTTAGCACAATTCACAGGCTTTCAGCTATCTCACACTTCTCGCTCTCTAATCTTAGCGCCGCTTCTAACTATAGAGTGGCTTCAAGCTTCAGGGTCTCTCACTTTTGTTCGGGCTCTTTCTGGTACACAGCCAAGTAGGTGAAAGACTCGAGAAGGGGGAAGGGGAGAGCTAGCACTGCTCTCAGATGTTGCAGGCTGGAGCTAAACCCACCTCGGTAGCCATCGTCATTTTTTTGACACTTTCCTGAGATGTGCAAAGGCGTTTGGTCAGGACAAGATGTCTATTCCTGCCTTGCTGATACCTGAACGAGCTGACATTGTGTCCGTGCTATCAGTGTTCCCCATTCCCTGGGAATTTTCCCAAGACTGTAAAGTTATCATTGTCATAAAGATCCACTTAAGCAAATTTCATCTGTGTTCTGGATCTGGCTCATCCTAGCCAGCTTGGCTGATTTCATAAGTCACAAGCTGCTCCTCTGTCAAGTGTCTTCCTGGTTTATCTCTATTTGTACCAAAGGGTGTCTATAGAGGTTGTGTCAACTTTCCTGAGTGAAACAGTTCTTCATCAAATAAAGGCTTCATATGTGGCTTTCTCTTCCACGTGTTTCATATGCAGACTTAGACTCAGCTTACTGAGGGAAAAAAAAAGATACATTGTCTTGATTTTTCTGATATTTTCCAATGTCCGGTTTTCATATACAAATAAAAAAAGAACCCTTCCCCCTAGTTCCTTCTCACTGAGCACAAACCTAAACCTCAGCTTGATCATTAAAACACTTGTACTTCCGGACGCGCTGTCAAGGATAAGCCATTGCTCAGATTATATTGCAAATATGTATAAATCCTGCTAACTACCTCATTATATGGGATGTACTGGTATGGGCAGCACTGGTTTGCCTTGAGAGAGAGAACTGAGATTCAAGGTGAGACTCCTTGGTGTGAAGAACCTCAGCTGGAGGAAGCTGAAGGCACAAGAGTGGCAGAAGGATTTCCTTGCTGATCATCCTGTTCTGAAATAGGATAGTAAAGGAGTTGTGTGCTCTCTTTTCCGGGACAAGAAAAGTCAACTGAGGTCAAAATACATGGGATCAGCCAAAGTGACATCTTTCATCTCTGATCTTGAGCCAGTGGATGTGGGAAGGTCCCAGCAAGAACCACTGCAGAACAGCCCCAGCTGGCAATGAGACAAACCCAGCCTGCAGTGGTCAGGCAAAAGATGATGACAGTGGTGAGGGGGTCTGCCTGGTCAAAACAGCTGAGGAAGAGCTCTTGGATGATAGAAAATGCAGAACGAGGAGTACCTGTGTCCCGTAAGCATGAGGAATCTGAATTAAGGTTGCTTTACTTCCTAACATGGTTCTGCAAACTCAATAGGGTTTTTTTTTTTTCAGATTGTAAAAATATATATGAAGACATACTGTCTGGAGGGAACCTCATTTTTTAATTCTTCAGACTCTCTTGAGCACTTCAAGGAGCACAGAAGGAAGTCAAGTAGCTTAGCTTAATGAATAAAATAAAGCCGTTGAGAAGTACTGTCTCTCAAATAACCAGAAGGACCTCAAGACATCTTTGAGTCATTAAAAATGAAATAAACAGCTTCCTGGCTTGCTTGTACTTACCTGAATTGTGATCCAAGAGAGGAGATGAATTTGGCATGTCACAGTGAAGAGAAATGTGGATACAGTATGGATAATTCAACTCATTCTATATTTATGGGAATATTATGTGAGGTGCTCCAAAGCATTGTAGCAAAGTCCTGTATCTCATAACATGCCCATAAAAGAAAGAATCACCAGTTCAGTAACATTTCTTGACACAAAGTATTGATCACAGTTTGAAAAGAATGACAGGTATTTGGAGATAACTGAAATGGGGGTAAAAGTTAAAATCTTTGTACAATCCCGTGTGGTCAGATTTATCACAGCTGTCATTGGCTATGTGAAAATTAGTTGGTTTAGTCTAAGAAAATCAAGGTTCCCTCTATAATTAATGGGGAGAGACTGGACTCCTGAGAGGTGATTTGTCCTGACCTAAGACTGCTCCTGAAAATAGATGTAGCCCTCTTCTTGAGGTACTCACCTCTTCCATTTCCAGCAAGAGGAGCTGAGAAGAGTAGCTCAGACCAGATGCCTAACTCCTATATGACTAAAGTTAGGTGCAATGAATCCCATCTGCAGACGGGTGAAGTAAGCAGAATACACTGTCAGCTGTAATGAGTGGCAATGAGACTAGCTCTTGACATTACTGAAGGCCAAGTAAAGCTTTCTTTGGTTTGGCAGAGCCAGGTTTCCTCTCCTTAGTTCTGTAATATAGTTATTTGCTACTTTTATAATTTCCACAGGCATATATCCATGTTCCAATTACTGAGATGACGTTTGCACCAGCATGATTCATGCTGTCAATTCCTGTCTCGAGTTAGATTCAAGCTAAGTTTATTTTGGGAGCAGTGGATGCATACCTACCAGGAGTATGGAGGTGCAGGAGAAAACAGTCTTCTGCCAACTGCAAAGACAGTAAAAGTTTGGGTTTCACATCACTAGAGAGCCAAAGTGGTGGTCACGCATAAAAGAGATGGACTTTCTGCTCCACGTTGAATAGCCTGTGTATGTATCCATGTTCTTTACGTACAGAGGTTGCTGGAGGTTGCAATATTAACCAAATAAATACTGTAAGAGCTCTGTCTCTCCAAAGTTAACTGATCCTCGGATTTCCTTGGTGGATACTCATAATTCTTCTCTTGAAAAGGCATATCCTAAATAACTTCAGTGGTGATTGCAGTCTCCGACTGGAAGACCTGTTCCTCTCTGCATAGGACAGATACTCAGGTATTCACAGGGAGATACAGGGGGAAGTAACGCTGGGGAGAGAGAAAAAGCAAGAGCGTGCGGGATGGTCTAAGCTAATGATCAGCGACTGACCTAGGAGAAGATGATGTCTTTCAGGTCCTGCTGCAATGGCATCTCATATTTTTATTCTGCAACTAGACTTGTGTGAAATACATCATAAATAAAATACCAGCTATTTATGGAAAATACGTGCACGGTCTTTGGGCCAGGAGCTGGGACACCCTCTGCGATGTGGCTGAGCAGAAGCCCACAGCCCAGGCTCTTGCTCTTTTCCTCTAGCCCAGGGAAGTTTGTGAGTTCGCGGTAGAGCAAAACGGCTTCAGGGAGAGTGTGAAGACATCCCTCCCCCAGCCCACCCCAGAACAGCTCACCAGCCCGCAGCAGGGCAGCCGCCCCGGGGTGCAAGGTGGGGCTTGAGCCCCCCAGGCAGCGGGGCAGCCTTGCTGTACGATACGTAGAGCTGTCTCCAGTAGGCATGCTTGGAAGGGAGGTTTGGCACATGGCAGACTCCAAGGTTGGTGCTTTGGTGGCCCAGTCCCAGCCCTTTTTCAGCAGCCTTGTTTTGCAGTTATGGAACAAAATCTTTTTGAAAGAACAAAATCTTTTTGCAGGTAAAAGATTGCACAAAGTCTTTTGGGCGCTTGAATTATTTCTGTAAAGAGGACCAGAGAAATGAGTTGAGTTTTAAAAATGTTAATCTGGGTTGGGTTGGTTTTTGGTTTTGGTTTTGGTTTTAATCTGGTTCCATGCATGCTGCTCGCAGTGTACTGCAATCAAAAGGGATGCAAAACCAACTGAGGAGGCAATAGGTGGTGGTGGCGTGGGGGTGGGAATATGGAGCTGGAAGCCACCAGTTGAATCTGTTACATCTTCTCTTTCCCCTTTCCCTTTTATCCTTGCAACCCTCCTCATTCTTTATCTTTACATTGTCTTTCAAGAACACAACTTGTCAAGGCAGGGATATTCTCATCTCACCTAGCTGTAAAGCACGGAGCTTACACAGTGATTAATCACATCACTTCTTTACCTCTTCGCAGTGCCATTCAAATGTCAACAACCCTCAGGAGGTTCCTACAGTGCAGGCAAACAAGTATTATCCTGTTTTTCCAGATAAGGAAACTAAGACAGTGGTCACCATTTTCCAAATGTCGTTACTAAATCCATGTCCTGGCATCTAAATCTTTAATTTAAATGCCTGAAGATGGGATGACCCATTGTGGCGGAAGCTCTCTTATTGCACAAAGCATGTACTGCTCCCTGCTGAAAATAAGGATAGGCGTGTTCAGACAATTGCCTAATCTGAGCTTCTGAACAGTCACACCGAGGAGTATATAGTATTTTATAATCATATTGCAATGAATAAATCTGAGCAAACACAATTCATTATTATGAAATGTTTCCTTGTTCGTTTTTCCATTTCAATATGTGGTGGGAAACCGCTATTAAAATAATAATAATAATAATATTAGCTTCGCTATATTTACTCAGTAGCTCAAATGCTGCTAGACTACATGGCCTGAGAGGAAATGCCTTGTTCAGACTCATTTTCAGTATAGCAGCTAGAAGACTCATGAAAGCTACATCTAGCCTTTTTTATAATAAAATATCCTTGTAATAGTTATTAATGTGAAATGTGCAGTTAAGTATTTGATGAAAGAGCTATTGTATGCTTGGGTTTACAGTAAACAGTTAAAGCTCTTAAAGTGAAGTTGAAGCAAGTGGAGTATTTGCTTAGATTTGGCAAGAAGAAATATTGTAAATAATTCAAAGAGTGTAATTTGATTCTAGATTTTTCTGGGCTATGTGGCATATGGCCCTTCTGTTTTTGTTTTATTTAGGTTTGCTGCCTCCGTTACGTAACTGTTCTTTTTAGCCTGTAATTAAACTTCAAGGTCAACCAGGAATTAAGCAGAGAGGAAGTTCGTGTAATGGAAACGAGCGAGGCTGGACCCTGCTGCATTACATCTGCTGGGGAGGACAGGAGAGGGAGGGACAAACCCAAAACCTCCTGCAGAGCCGGAAGGCGAGGGCAGGCAGGCGTTGGCACGCCGGCTCCGGAGCAGCACCGCTTCTCCGGCACGCGGCTGCCCAGGAGAGGCGGCAGGGATGCCGCAGCCGGAGCTTGGTCTGCCGGAAGCTGCTGCACCAAAACGATTGCTTACAGAGGGTGTCTTGGCTGATCGTTGACCCTTTTTTATAGACTCACTCTTTTGAATAATGTACATTGAGTTACATGTACGTCTGCCTCTGTAGGTGAAGCTTGTTTATGCTTTGGCTGGTTCAAAATAGGGACCGGGCGCTTAAATATTTCTTTTCAAAAGCAGCGGTCTTGTTGCCTCTACGGGTTGGGATTTCACCTGCCTGTTGTGTTGAGTATGGCCGGGTTGCTTGCGGGCGGGTGGCACGCTCCCAAAGCAGAGCTCCAGGGAGAGGACAGGTCCAGTGCCCGCAGGGGTGCCGAGGGAAGGGCCGGGTCCACCCTGTATCCTGGGCATCATCCGCGTTCCACGGCTCCTCCCTCCGTCTCCCCATCCGTTTCTCCCTGTGCACTGCAGTGCATTGTAGTCCACCTGTTGAGAGGTCTGACTGTTTAAAAAGCTGGGGGGTTCTTTTGTTTGCAGGTTGTGTTTTTTTACATCTGGCCCTGCGTGCACCTCGCTGATGGTGTGTCTGCACGCACCCTTGTCCGAGCGTAGCTGGAAGGGCGATGGGCTGTAGCAGAAGGGTGGGCGCACGGGGCACAGGCAGCAGCTCCCAGCGCTGCCCTTGCACCTAAAAACTGCTCTTGGAGCTGCACCCGCCATTTCCCTGCTAAAACAGAGGGAGAGCGTTTGGTCACCCGCTTTATGTGCATCTTGCGGCGCTGAATTAGCACCATGACATGTGTGGTGCTTTGGCTACGCAGAAACTGTTACGTCATTTCTCATGAGAGAAAACCTGGTTCGCATTTGAATTGTGTCTATTATTTTTGGATTTTTTTCATTTAGAGCTCCTCAGGTGAATAGTGCTGTGTAAGTGCTAAGTGTTATTATTTATTAGGCACATATATTCTGTAATTACTTTGCAAATATGATCATTATAGTTGAAGTTACAGAGTACTTCAAACATTAATTGCCACATAACTTGCAGATTTCAGATCTGATACACAAACCTAATCATCAGTCATTAAGTATTAAAGAAGAGAGCACTGGAAATATATTAAATTACTTCAGATCACTGATTAAACCTAATCCTTGGAAATTCCTAAAAGCCTACTGAGGCACTGAGATTCACTTCCAAGTGACCATTGGGAATTTAGGCCTGAAACACAGCCGAATGCCTTAATTCTCGGGGATATCACGATTCTCTGACCCACAAACTGCTCCTTTTCTGGAGTCCTGCCCCAGCCATAGCTGAGTCTTACTTTAGTTTTCTTTGTGGCTGGCTTTATGGCTATGCTTTCTCCCCAAGCAGGCAGCATCCTCATCTATACAGCTGTACATGCCGTATTAATCAAGACGACAGGGAAGGAGAAATGGCAGAAATGACACAGGAGGTCAGCGGCAGGCTGCGAGGGGCTTAGACCGAATCTCATGCTTCCAGGCCAGCACCTTGCTGACCCGCACTGCGCTTTCTCCCATGGTATTCCAGTAATTCTTGCATTCATGCTTGGATGATAAAGCGTGCTGTTTTCTATTAGCTGGGAAAACTGACAAACCTAGTTTCGTCGGCCCAGGCAGTGATGCTCCCCCCCACCCCACGCTCCTGATTTCCTACATTCCCTCCCCTGAGCGGCGAGTCCCTTAGCGGTGCAGCCTGCGGAGCAGAGGAGAGGATGCGAAACTGGGGATGCTGGGCCCGTTCCACGCTACCCCGGCGTCTCCGGGCTGGCATTCAGCAGCGGCAGCATGCGGCTCCGGGGAGGCGTTGGGTGCTGGATGGCTCCCCAGCGTCTGTCATTGTGCTTGACGCCGCGCTCCCTTCCAGAGCAGTGGGCTGGAGTGACAAGACAAAGACACAGGCAGCGCGTGTAATCTCTTTCCTGCCTTTTTCAGACTCGCTGAAAACTTCTCCCTGCCTTCGCTGTGGTCACCGTGACATCTCCTCGGCGAGGACCTGCCTACGCCTGTGCTAAAACTGGTGGCGAGGTTTGTGTTCCCAGGCATGGTCCCAGCCACAGGGGAGGAGACATGAAGAAACTCTGTCCTTTCCTGGAGTACTCCGAGGTTAATTAAGCCACACGGTTATTTCATGACCCTATTTAGGAAAATGGCATTTTAAACTAGGTTTATGCTATTTCACCACAGGTAAAATATTTCTAGTTGGGAGCTGTTACACTCAACAATCTGTATCAAACGTTGTAAAAATAACAGCATATGTGTGTATATACATAGATTTCAAAGTATTAAATATGGGCATTTGTGCATGTTTGTGCGCTTGAGGAGAGAAGAAGGGAGGAAGTGTGCGAATGTGGGAGGTGCTGTTGAAGTCCTTCTCCAGCCCTTCTGGGACCCTCCACTGAGTGATGAGACTCAGTTTTCCTCCTCCTGCAGTAGCAACCAGCGAGATTTCCACTGCCCAGCCCGAGCCCCCAGCCCCCAGCGCCGGGGGATTTGCCCCAGCATCCCCAAGCCTGGCAGGACGGGACCGGGCAGCCTGACTGTGGAGGAGGAAGGGTCCCCCTGGGGTTTTCTCAGGTCTCCCTTTGATGAAGCAGAGTATTCGCGCCCGTGTCAAGGACGTGGGAAGGTTCGCAGTCATTAGCTTTGTGGGAAGGCAGCTTTCCAGCAAGCCAGTTCATTAGTTGTAGCAGTACCTATTTATCTGTTATTGCCAAAGAACATCTTTAATGTCTTTAAGTGATGGCCTCTTACTTCCTGGTGTTCATGTCCTCTCTACTGTCGTAGCTCCTGCAGAATTTACTGCTCTCCTCTTTTTACCTAAAGCAGATTAATGATGATTTTTCTTTGTGGGTTTCTCTGTTCTGTTTGTGTTTGGCAGTCATGAATTCTCTGTCTAATCCACGTTCACTTTGGACCACCGAGGAAGTCCTTCTCTTTCCCGCCTCCTGATGTCCTCAGTGCAGGCAGGACTGCGGTACCAATAAGACAGGCGCTAGCTTGTGTTCCTCTGCTGGAGTGCCATGATGCATTATTACTTATTTATTTGAGTGCCCTAAATTTTTCAGCCCTGTTGTGCTTGACAGTGCTTGTACACAGAATGGAAAGTTGGTCCCTGGTCCAGGGCTTATGCTAGGAACACAAAAAGAGCAGCTGTGACATTACTGGGAGGACTTTTGTTTAGCAAGTGGAAGTTAGGAGCTATATTCCATGCCTCTTTAAATGTTAAGAGGTAAAGATAAGACAACAAAATAACATGTAGAGAGTTGTTTTATAATAAGCAGGAGGAAGAGATTAGATGCTGGCGTGACATAGCTCTGTGGGCTCCAAAGGAGCTGATTTACTCCAGCACAGAAGATGGCCCAGGTTATATAGTTGGAGGAGGTGTTCGGTAGCGGTTAGAGCAGAGCACCAGAAATAAAATTCCCTGTGCTTTTTCACTCCCAGCCACGACCGAATTGCTGTGTGATTTGTGCAAGACCGTTACCCTACAGCTACCTCGCTGCAAGCCTGACTCTCCACTCCTTGCAGCGTGGTGCTTATGACCATTGACACCCATGAAAGGCAAGACCAAACCTGATTTATGCCCATTTTGCACATGTCAACAAAAGGATATAATGGCATTTAAATATTATTGCTTAAATCCAACTCCTTGGTATAGAGTTGAGCATTTTGGGGACGGGGGGGTGGATCTGCCGCGCCTCGGGATGCCGTGCGACCCCCAGCATGTCTGCCTCGGGATGTGGCGTAAGAGTTCGTGCAGGGGTTTAAACATAGAAAAGCAACATGAATTGGATATTCATAAATAAATAAAATACAATCTTAAGGCTGAGCTGGAGAAAAGCAGAATTTTTAATTGCTGCAGATTGCAATCTGCTCATTATTTTAACGGTATAAAAGGCACAAGTAGTCATTCACAAATTATCTGAGCAAATGGTTAAGGCCCTCGGTTTTTGTTGCTGAAGTTGGCAGCAAAACCCCCTCAGTTTCATTGGGGAAATAATCAGGTTTCCATTTATGACTTCCTTTCTCTGACAATCGGTATTACCAGCTCAAAGAAGGCAAAGCTCCTTGTTTAGGCCTTAACTAACTAAGAAATGTACTTTAAAATATTATTTAAAGAAACAGTATGTTTAGCATTCATTTCATTTATCTTTTTTATTGTTTTGTAGGGTGTTAGGCTTTTTTAAGGATTTATGTGCAAAATAAAATTCAGTTATATTCACTTCTTAGTAACTGATATTTTGGATTAATGTGACATGTAAAAATCTGTCATAAAAAAAGTAAATTTCAAATATAGAGAGGAAAATTATTGTAAAAATACCAAACCAGTCCTGCAATATATACTTTTTTTTATTTTGTAGGCAGGTTTGTTGGGGAGGCAACCTTATGCTGAATGTGTCTTTTCCCAATAAAATGCTAAGTACCTTTTTCTTCATAATAAGGAATAGTGTCCTTATGTAGACAGCAATATCCTTCAGGAACGTTGTCCCAAAGAGCGCCCGGTGCCGCACCGCGGGCTGTGGCGTGTGTATGGGAGCTGTGGCTCGTGGTGTGAGGACCCAACCCGCCTCGATATGCCCGAGCAAGACCCTCATATGAGCAGTTCCAACCACGGAGCGAGTGCAGGCTGAGCCCGTGGCCGGGACACCGTCCCCGGACAAGCTGTTTGAGCCCCCTCTTCTGCTGGCTGCTGCTGCCGTGGTAGAGGCAGTTTGGACGAGTCCTGGGTCAAAGATAGACCGGTATCTTCCTTCTCCCATGCAAACTTCAGAAGAGTTTTCCTTCCAGCCTCTCCATGGCGCTCTCAGATGTATTTCGGTGATAACTTTTTCATTCTGCAGACGACACACTGACACAGAGCAGGTTTCATTGCCAGAGGAAATGCCAAACAGGGAGACAAGCTGACACCCACAGGCCACTGCCGAAAGAAATTGGCATCTGGGTCCTGCAGCTGCCAAACCTTCTCTATGAGTGGCCGCAGAAATCAGCTCCAGTGATGTAGCAAACCGAGGAGGAGGAGGAGGCGAAGGGCATGTGGTGCACAATCAATGCTGCAATCAAAGGGAAGAGGCCGTGCCAGCTGGTTACTACACTTCCATCCCCGTGCCAAAAGCACAAAATAATATTTAAAGAAAACATCAACAAAAGGCCGGCAGCTTGCGTGGCCCATCGCAGCGAGAGCGAAGGGTGAGGAGGTGGCCATGTGTGCGAGGCTGTGCTGCTGCGGCAAGGGGGCTCCGGGGCCCGTTTACGCCCTGTGCCAGCTCTTTTTAGGCTTCTGCGCCGCTCAGAGAACTGCTGCTACTTTTAAAAGTACAGGTTGTGCCAGGAAAAAAGTCGAGATCTATATGACTGCATGGCTGAGAGCATGGATATTGCAGCAGCAGTTGTGGTAGTGGAGACGGTTAATAGCATAAGGCTGGCTATATAGTACAGATGTCAAGAGGCACTGGCTGTTTTTAATGGGCAGGCCAATGCATAACAAACATTTGAATGTGTCAAAATGGGGAAAAAATTCCCATCATCCACCATATGAATTGTTTTACTGTGTTGACCATTCTCTTCAGCTCTTTTGAAAATGTATTTTTTGATGGGGAAATGCAGAAGTGAAATGGATAGAAGAAAAGGACGCGTACTCTCTAATCATCACATTGCAGGGAACAGCCACCTACCATGATGGTCTGCAATTACCTTCACAGACCCTCACCTTGCCAAACTTTGTGTCTGCTCTGGCCAAATCATAAAAAGTAGTCTGAAAGGACCTGGAGAGGTCATCAAGTACACGCTCGTCCCCAGCACAGCATCGATTCATGCCTAAGTTGTATTGTAAAGTAGCTGGGGACAGTGCAGGTGTTTCATGTATTGTTGAGAAGGATCTGGAGCACTTGTAAAAATAATAAATAAGAACAAGTTCAAAGAGGTATGTTCTCAGATGACAGCTGTAGAAGGGCTGCATCACAAGTCGCAGTGAAAGGACGATGCAAAGATGCACTTGGGCACTCATCCTGGAATAAGAGCGGTTGACTTGTAGATTTGTTGTGTATAAGGAAATAGCATGTAAAGTTTTACTGTCCTAATGGCAGTTACATCTGTGTTAGGCTGTGCTGTACAAACAGTGACCTGTGAATGTAATCAAGTTGGTACATGTATCGGTATTTAATGAAAGATATTTATTAAAGATTAAATTGCTTCATCAACATTCGATTGCATTGATGAATACATGGGAGGCATTGCAAGCAGTGCCAGTTACGTTTTTACATATCAAAGAGGCATAGTGCTGTATGTTTGATTTTGGTAGCCATACCCAGTAGAAACACGGCGTAGCAGGGAGCTAGGCTACCAAAGCCAGATTTTCTTCTTTGCTTGCTCCTTGTTTCCGCAGCCTACTAACATTGCCTGCTGCAGTCAGCACAGACCAGGGACGCTCCTGCTTTCTCCCCGAGCGGCAGCGCTGACTCGGGTAAGTCTCTGAGCTGGTATTCAGGCAACGGGCTGTTTTGCCCTACTTGCACACGTGTAGGTACAAGCTAGGGCACCGGCCTTGTACCTGTTGGTCCTAGGGGAGCAGTCCGTTTGAAGGACCGTTGCAGTATTCTTAGAGATTAGCAATAGGGGTGGATTAAAATTTGGCTTGTCCTACAGATTGCTTTGATATTGCTTTTACACTACTGCATAGAATACACCAAACCATGTATTACAGCTCCGGAGTCATGAATTTATTATTTATGTGCTTGGATGGTGCCAAATGCAAAGTCACCCAGCTAATTGTACCAAAGGAGGCCTTTTTGTACAAACCAAATACAAATACTGTTCTTCCTAGCTGTATGAAATGAGGAGAAAGACACCATTTCATGGAGAGCTTCATTACAGGCTTGTGGGGGCTCCAGAAAAGGCCACGGCAGCTTTGCCGCTGATTTACGTGGAGCAGAACAGAAACCCTGTCGGAGCCAATGGTAGAAATGAGCTTTAGTTTTAAGAAAGACGGCAAACAAACAGTCCAGATTTCAGCTGATGTTGTGTTGCCTGTGAATACATGGCCAGTGATCACACTACATGAACACATCACATAAAGACAAAATTTTGTTACAGTTAGGCACAAAAGCCACTATTTTTCTAGTGAAAAAAGGTATTATTTTTGCAGAGTTACCTTGTTCACTAACATTACTTCTAGAAGTAAAATTAAAAAAGCAAAACGAGCTTGCTTTTCTGAACTCACTGCTAAAAATCTGTCTGTAAGTATAGGACAGATATAGCAGATTTGATCATTTTCTGTTAGAAGAAACTCCAGAGGAGTTAGCCTGATTTTCTGATTTTGCACTCTTGAGTCTTTGTCATCTTTTCTTCTTCTTCTTCTTCTTCTTCTTCTTCTTCTTCTTCTTCTTCTTCTTCTTCTTCTTCTTCTTCTTCTTCTTCTTCTTCCTCTTTCTGTTCTTCTCCTTTTTAAATTAGGAACACATTTTAGATAGTGAGCAGTAATTTCTCAGGGTAGTGCACATGAAATTATACATATTACTGCTCTTTATTAATAAAGTTCTGCATCACATTCTCTTCTCTTGCCTCCTCTTCCCAAACACATACCCGAGATGATAGATACGTTCCTAACCATTTAAAATAGATCAATAAAATTCTAATTTTTTTCCTGGGAGGTGCAGGATCATCTGTAATAGCCAAGACTCAAATGATTGCTCCCATTTGAGAGGTGCCTTTTGAAGAAGCCCTCCTGAAGAGCTGTTGAACTTCATAGAAATGGTTGTCCTGAAGTCTGACCCTTTCTGTTCTAAGCCAAAGAGGAGAATCCTGGTCTGGTGGTTGCCTTCATCTGTAAAACATCTCCAAACTACTAAAGCCTCTTCTGTGTTGCCACATCACATTGCTGTTTGCTCTGGAGGACTTGGTACTGCGCTCCTCTCCATAGCTGACTGCAGGCAAAGCCCTGTAACACTGCATTTTGAAGCCTGGCCATCTAGCAGCCTGTGTCTCTGCTGCACAGAAGATCAAGAGCTCATGTGTCTTGAGCAGCCTGATTTTTGTGTCTAAGTCTCTTTTTTCTTTGCACGTGGGCTACAAGTCACTTGTACTGCACACAGCAGCAGAATTTGTATGCGTTTGTAAGCAAGTATGTCCAATGTGCTAAGGCTATCGAGGAGAAGCTGTCTTCCCCTTAGCTGACATGTCTCCGTTCTCTCTTCCTCTTGCACAAATATTTGTTTTGATACCACATGGAGCATGGAGCCTTCCTCGTTCCTGATCGAGTCTCTGTTGGTGATTTTCCAGCCTGAGTGCTCTGAGTGTCTGCCCCAGCTCGTGCTCTCCTGGGCACTTGCGCTCCTTGAGACAAGGGTTTGTTCTTTGCCATCACCCCTTGCCTTTTCTGCACTTTTTGCTGTGTCTGGACATGGTTGCTTAAAAACCTCTCCTTGCCCTTTGCTTTGTGCTTCTCACTGTTTACTAATATCTAGGATTCTTACGTCTCGTCTCTTCTCATATATCTTGATTAACTCACCTCAGACCTCAGTTGTCTTTGGCCACTCTTTAGCTCCAAGCAGGACCCTACGCATCCTTGAGCTGCGTGCCTTTCCTGCTTTTTACCTCCCGCTTGCCTACAGCCTTGTTGCTGTATTGGACTGGATTTCACAGCTAAGTCTTCTCCTAAAGTTGTTTGACATTGAAGATGACAAATTTGTGGAATTAAAAAATATTTTCGGGGAAACTCCTTCAAAGAGATATTGCACATACCCATCATTCGTTTTTCAGTACTAAAGCTATCACGTTTCTCCCAATGCTCTTGCAGTTTCTCGGACTTGGTTTGCCCCTGAATCTACCGTTGCTTACTTCAGTAGGCTGTGGGATTTTGCAAAACGTAGGTGTCATTTACTACATTTGCTCCTGGCTCTGAATTCACCCGTGGCACTTTCCGGTACAATTTCAGTCATTACCAGCCTGAGCGTGCGCTTTGCTCATCGCTGCAAAGCATTCTCCTGGAGGAGGCTGCGCTGGCGCTCCTGCCGGGAGTCATTCAATCATTCGCTTTCCTCCCCCTCAGCATCTGCTGTGGGACCACTGACCCATGATGAGGTTAAACCGATGACCTCTGGAGGGGACGTAGCTCCTTTTGAAGCCCAGCCCAGGCCCTGCGCTCTTTTCTGGGACTTCTCCAAAAGGTACCTGTTGTGAATGTCTCCTCTGACATGGGCTATGGAAAACCTTTGTGTGATAACAATTTCCATCTTCACTGATCTCGGACAGTTTTCTACTGGTAGACAGCAGGTAAAAATTTCTATAGTCATCACTATTGGAAGGAATGATGCAATTCATAGATCAGTAAACTCCCTGACAGCCCTTTAATTCTGGATAACCATCAGCACCGCATTATTAGCTCTCTACATCTCCTTTTTGGTATTTTCTGGATGCTTCTTGCCTACATTTCAGTAGTGCACGAGTATAATTTTGGCTGATTTTAGGCAGCATAGCCCTTAGCTGTCTACCACTGTCAATGGTTATGGTGCTTCACAAGAAAATTTAGACTAGCGGGGTTACTATGAAAAATGAGTGTAAAAATAAAGCCGGTCTCCAATATCTTAGAAACTGGTAAGTACCATTTGATGAACAAACTCAAAAATTATCCTTATCACAATAAAATGGCAAAAATAAGTCCTCTAAGAAAATGATTTTTAGCAATGCTTGGGATTTGGACCAAAACTGAACTCTGTGGCTTGTACTTATCTCATTTGTACGTCACTGAAACTGTCCTCAATATTGTAAATAATAAGAATAAAGATAACAGAGCTGCATATTTTGCATACGCATTTTGGGTTTGACTTTGGGTTTTCATTTGATACTTACCATTTTGGTTTCAGAAAATGTTAATATATATACTGTTATCAGACGATTTCTTCTGAATAAGTAACTCCAGCTGCTTCAGCTGATGCTTTGGAAGTTGTTGCCTCATTGCTGCTCTGTTAAGATGTTTCCAGCTTTGACAAACTGCCCAGACTAGCTGTGGATTTTATGTGCTACCCCTTTTATATTTTCAATGTCACTTTTAACAGGCAAGTGGCCCATGACAAACAACTGCAAACGGCGTGCCAGCCGTAATGCAGATACTCTATATGCATATGACCCTTATCTTTTATAGCATAAACTATATTCGCACCGTTGCCTGAGATGGGAGCACAAAGCCAGAGCTAAAAGAGAGCTAACCCACCTGTCAAAGTGCTTCTGTCGCTCTTCCAGGGAGTTTACGACAGCCTGGCCATTTTCGGAGCCGTGGTGCAGGCGGCTGTACTCCCTGCAAACGCCTGTTCGGCGGGGTAGGAGCAGCATCCATCTTCCCCATCACCTGCTCTTATGTCGTATAAAGCCCCCAGTGCAGCGGCAGCACTGTCTGGAAGAAAACAGCATCAAAAGTAACTGAAAGGATTCTCCTTGGAGAGACTTCTTCCCTGTCCTACGTGCCCAGTATGAAGCACAGTAAATTTCCCCATTCTCAGAATTACGTATTGTAGGTGAGAAACCATCGCTTTCCCCCAAGAAACTCATTTTGAGCAAATAGTTTGCTGTTAATTTATTTTTTGGCAGACTAATGAACTGCCTTCTTGTATCCCGGGTAGCGTCCTTCAGTGCAGAGCAATGTATTAATCTCACTGTGCACCTACGGGCTGTCCTGCCATGCTGGGACTTCGTATTCTTTTTGATAGTGTTGTGTACCTGAGAAACACATCCCACACCTTTTAATGCTCCATGCTTTCTCAAGAGAAGTCTAGTATATCTTGTGGAAGGAAATGTGTCGTTTCAAGAAAGGTTGAGATGTGCAATGTTGTTAGCATAAGAGTGCAACCACAGATCTCAGGAAACTCATTCATTTTGGTACCCAACTAGCAATTCACTGATTTTTTTCCTGCTAAAAATGGTTAGTCCCCCTCCCTCTTCACATTGAGGGGCTGGAGCGTGTCCAGAGAAGGGCAACGGAGCTGGGGAAGGGTCTGGAGCACAAGGCTGATGGGGAGCGGCTGAGGGCCCTGGGCTTGTTCAGCCTGGAGAAAAGGAGGCTGAGGGGAGACCTCCTCGCTCTCTGCAACGGCCTGAAAGGAGGCTGTCGAGAGGTGGGGTCGGTCTCTTCTCCCAGGTAACAAGCCATAGGACGAGAGGAAATGGCCTCCAGTTGCGCCAGGGGAGGTTTAGACTGGATATTGGGAAATTTTCCTTCACGGAAAGGGTTGTCCAGCACTGGAAGAGGCTGCCCAGGGCAGTGGTGGAGTCCCCATCCCTGGAGGTATTTAAAAGCCGTTTGGCTGAGGTGCTTAGGGACATGGTGTAGTGGTGGGCTTGGCAGTTTTAGGTTTACGGTTGGACTCGATGACCTTAAAGGTCTTTTCTGACCTATACCATTCTGCGATTCTGTGATTCTGTGATTCAACCTCCCCTTGAACACTCAGAAACTCAAAGAGTCCTGGATCCTCAACACCAGGTAAGCAACCCCAGAAGCCCTGCTAAGCCAGCTGCTGTGACCCACCACTTGTGGGTCCTTCCCGTATGCACCAGCCTCCCCTCCTGCCTTTTTTGACTGTTTTGCCTTGAAGCCTGAAGGAAGGAGCGGGCTGGCGGGGAGCCCGTGCCCCCTTTCCCTCTGGGTGGGGGGGAAGAGGGGCCAGCTGTATGCTGCTGAAGGACTGTCAGGCATGGCCTTAAGTCCATGGCATCACATGGGAGAAGGTGGCCTTAGGAAAGCAGTGGTCTGAAGCTCTGGCTCAACAAAGACCTCTTAATTTGCGGATTCTTTTTTATTAGGAAAATAAGCTAGTTATTCACGCCAAGTTCCTCTTTGGTCCAGTCCCATTTATTTATAGTTAATGGTGAGTAAGTTCTGTTTCCCTGAATACAGAAGAGGGGTGTCCCCCATCTGGGCTGTATGCAGTGATGTGTTTTGCAGCCTGGTCCGGGGTCGCTTTCTCTGGCTCTCGGGCAGGCAGTGCTTTGGGCAGCGGAGGCAGGTTAATGCAGGCAGACCTCCGCTCTGGCCCAGCACGGCTGCTCCCGCGTTTCTGCTGTACGTTAGGCATCTTGTCCTTGCCAAAAGTCCAATATAATGAGAAAATGCCGATTTCTCACCGTTGCCAAAGGCACGCACCAGTGAGACAAGCTGAGAGAGACGGCCGAGAGGATCTCACGCAGGGTTGTCCTCCCGCAGCCACTGCTGCCTGTGCCTTGCTGCAGCCCCAGAGACCCAGACATCTCCTGTAGCCGTCGAAGGACCGTCACCGCCTCTTCTTCCTACCCGCGTCCCTTCCACAGCAATGATTCTGGCCCTACTCCCCCACCCTAAAGACTATGCCGTGCAAAGTTAAACTGAAATTCGTGGCCAGGAGTGATGGCTGCAAGCCCGCGGGGTGCTTTTGATGGGAGAAGGCTGGCGCCGCTCTGCTGCAAAACCTCTTCCATCCAGCGCGCTGCCGAGCCGTCCCCGCCGGCTGGCGCGGGGTCCAGCGCGGGCAGGCGCAGGCAGGGAGCGGGCTCCTGCGGGCAGCCACCTGTTAGTCCTGCGATAAAGAGCAAGGGAAAAGTTGGGGAGCTGAGGAGCCTCTCATCATCACAAACGACGATGAGCACCGCACGCCGCTCTCGCTGCAAAGGCAAGTAATGTTCAGCGCGGCAGAGAGCGAGCCTGAGACCGTACCATAAACCACAAGGATGCGGAGAGAGACGGAGCCCCAAGCAGCCCATATCGGCTCCTGAATATTTCATGGGTCGCACAAGCCATTTGGAGTAGAGCGATCTGCAATGCTCCATTTTCCGCGCTCCTTTCCGAAGCCTGCTCTCCTCTCCCACCAATGCTGCTTTTCATTTGTCAGGAATGATTACCCTTCCTTTTTGTTAATAACAGAGCTGAAATGCCCAGACCAGTGCTTGGGTTTATAAGCATCCTCGGCAACATCGTTGGTGATGTCAGCTCAGAGTATGCTAATTAATCTATGGTCCCTCTTCTGGCTGTTTCTGCAGTAACAGAGCAAAAATAATTTTAGGTTATGCATCAAGACTGCCTGTTGTTTATTTTTTATTGGCTTTCTCTCTGTATGGCACAATTAAAAAAAAAAAAAAGGCTTTGCTTTCAGGGTAGGGGCCGGGCTCCAGCGTGGTGTAAGGCAGCGCTGCTCCAGCTGCGGGTTGTCTGCGGAGCCAGCCCGGGACAGCACCTCTGCTCCCCGGCAGCCGCGGGTGGCCTGGGGTCGGGATGCTGAGGGTGCCATGGGGGTGCGGGGTTTCGGGGCGCTCGGAGCCCCGGCTGCCCGGGCCCCCCGGGTGTCAGCGGGGACCCCAGGGCTGTCCCACCGGCCCGGCACCCATGGCGTGGCGGGGGTCTCCCTGGGGTCTCCTGGAGCGGCTGCGCCCCGGGGCCGGCGCGGGCTGTGTTTGCATCCCAAGGCTCCTCTCCAGCACCTGCAGTTTCCCACTTTATTTTCCCTTCTGGCTTCTAAGTTTTTCCAGGCTCGGTGAGCTTTTCAAAGCGATTAGCGCTTCCTTCCCCTGTGCCCATTTTTCGCTGGAGAAGGAGGACGGTTCCTGAGTGCCCTGTACCTGCGGGGAAGCCTCGCTCGCGCTGGGATTACCCGGATCCAGTTCGAACTGCTGGGATCTGCAAACTGGATAACCCCTGAGGTTCCTGCCGAGCCGTCTACCAGCCCGTGACTTAGTACTAGTAATCTTTACTAATATTTGCAATAGAAACAGCATTTCGCTGAGATTAGCAAACTTCACAGTGGCTTATTTGCAGCTTTTGAATTTGTAAATGAAGGAAGGGTTTGGGAAAAGGGGACCAGGGATGATATACAGGGAAATCTAGTTATGAGAATTTATCCTCTTCATTAAAAGCTACTAAGATCTTCATCTCTGGTATTTAATGTACCAAATTCAATATTCTGGACATAGTTTGCATATAAAAATAGCAATATCATATTTTTAAAAATGGAAGGGGGAAGGGAAAGTTTTAACTAAGCCACACACTTTAATAGTTTTTGGGTTTTTTTTTCATAAATCCAAGCTCTGGGAAATATTTGTCAGGCAAAAATAAACGCTTTGCAATAACTGAAGGTTTTTCTCCCATTTTTCTCCCTATGAAAGCTGTAGAAATTTTCCTTCTACATAAAGCAGGGTGCCCTGAGAAGTAAAAATTATGAATCTTTAGGAAAAGGAAAAGATCTGTTTTCTTTGGAGCAGAGAGAGCCTTGAAAACCCTGGGTTTATAAATGAAGAAAATGCATGAATAATAAAAAACACACCACCTAAAATCTAATTAATTTGAGCGAGTCAATAAGTTTTGGTTTCTGGATGCTGGTAACCGAGGAGGGGGGGGGGGCGGAAATGAGGGATGTGAGACTTTGCATTTATCTCCTTCTCATCCAACTACTTTAAAAAATCTGGAAAAATTGTCTATACAATGCAGACTAAATAGAAATATGTCCTTTATTTATTGTGAGTTTCCTTTAACCTACTTCAGCTCCTAATCTCATTATGTGCGTCCACATGTTTGCCCACCAGGAAATTTCAGAATCGCTCTGGTTGTGGAAGGCAGCCGACGGCCTCCGGCAGCCCCGGGCAGCCCCAGCCCCGGCGTCCCAGGGGAAACCTCCTGCCCTGGGCGCGGGCTTGGGAACAGAGCGAAATGCGGGCGTAGGTGGGGGCAGGGTGGGGGGCGAGGGGCGGGAGAAGGCGAGCTGTGCCGTGCCGTGCCGTGCCGTGCCACGTCATGCCGTGGCTGAGCCGCGGCTGTGGCGAACCATGGCCGCGCCGTGCCGTGGCCATGCTGTGCCGTGGCCGTGCTGTCACCTTTCTGTGGCCGTGCTGTGACCATGCCGGGGCCGTGCCGTGCCGTGCCTGTGCTGTGGCGGTGCCGTGCCACGTCCACGGCCAGGCAGTGCCTACGCTGTGGCCGTGCTATGTGCTATGCTGGGTGTGCCGTGGCCGTGCCGTGGCCATGCCGTGCCGTGGCCGTGCTGTGGCCATGACATGCCGTGGCCGTGCCCACATGGGAGCCCCGTGCACAGCCGGGGTGTCGCTGCCGGCGCCCCGAGCACCCCTGTGCCATGGCCCCTTGCTGTCCCACATTTCTTCCTGAGATGGTTTCTCCTGCTGGGAAGCAGCGATACCCACCGAGCCGCTCTTCTGCCCAGGCAGGCAGACCTGACTAGTGCAGGCAGCTGCCAGCCCCTCCATCTTAAACGTCTCCTAAAGCGGCGCCGAGCTGATCTGACTGTCGTTTACCCCAGTGTAAATCCCAAGCGAGCGCGTTGAGGTCACAATTTCCCCCGGCTTTACGGGGCTGGTGAAAGCAGAGCGTGGCCTGGCAAGTTTAAAGATACTCATTTTTCATTTATATATTTGCACTTAGCTCTTGAGCGCTGCAGAACGACTTACCGGCACGTAACGGAGAGACTAATCCTGCGTGAGAATCCTATCACCTAAACACGAGATTTTAAAAACATTCCAAGGAAAGCCATTTTCATATCTTCAAATTACAGGAAATTTCTCGTGAAACTCCTTTGCTAAATTCAGGGCTGATGCCTGCACGCAGCAGCCTGGCCGCAGGCACCGGGCTGTGCCGGCGGAGCCGTTGCCGTAGCGGGGAGCGCGGCAGGAGCACGGGGGGGACGGGGAGGCTGCCCGGCGCACGGCGGCTGCCGCGCTCTCGCTGCCATCGCCACCGGTACCTCCGCGCCGCAACCAGCCCTAACACCTGGTTCGGTCCGCAGTGACAGCTCAGCGCCTCGACAGCGGTAACAATTTAGAAGCGGGATGCTAAACAAGATATATACACGATGTCAAATATTGGCTGCACACATCTAAGCCAATCACTTCTAAATAAATTAACCATGGCATTGCCTAATACGATCCACCTGCTTTCTTCCTCGTGTTGTTCCAGACCCTACCTGAACCCCCCTTTGATTAAATGTCAAAAGCTTGCCTTGTGCCTGCAGATTTCACTGAAGGCGGATAACAGAAAGGTTCCTCCTGTGACTCCATAAAACTGAAATAAATTCCACTGGCATCTTGTAAATTTTTATTTTCTACAATGACTGCAGGCCCCATCTGCGACCCAGCTGTTATTAGAAGGGAAAGCGTTGGCCCTTCTGCATTACAAAACAGCATAGAACAGTAATTGCCAGTGGAAGAGATTAAGTGTAGACACTAAAAATGTTTACTCGCAATGAATATGCATAACGATGGGTAGGAAACAGCACTGGAAGATTAAAAAGAGAGAAGGGTTTGTTTACAAGGCTGGGAAAAAAAAAGAGGGGAATGTCAGTTGGCCCCAAGCCTGAAATAGGAACGAAAAACCTTTGGGCAAGGCATTAGGGAGAAAAACAGATGGTTTGTGAACCTTTTATTAGATAGAAAAATCATTAATCAAGCCCAGGCTGGAAATGGCAGGGTTTTTGGTAGTTCATATTTTAGTTTATTTTTTCTTAAAGCGACAGTGTGCTATTTTGTTGACAGTCAGTGGTATGGAGCCCCTTTCCATAGCAGAGGCAGCCGCTTTAGCATGCAGCATTGGGAGCACATCTAACTTTAGGTCCGTGCTAGCACCAAGCTGTTCTGCAGAGGAAATCCCTCAGTAGGGTTTCACATTTCAGCACCTGTTTTGCCTGTATAGCGAAGCAATTAAAAAAAGAAAAAAGAAAAGAAGAAGGGGGAAAAATCGCAGCCTGGTTTATTTTTTCATGGTTGCTTCGTTCTGACTTGGGGAGGGGGGGAGAAATGTAGGGCACGAAAACTTCTGCAGCCAGGCTCATGAATAAA
The DNA here is from genome assembly GCF_035582795.1 of Mycteria americana. Lineage (NCBI taxonomy): Eukaryota > Metazoa > Chordata > Aves > Ciconiiformes > Ciconiidae > Mycteria > Mycteria americana. The sequence goes on from NW_027445437.1 coordinate 1,831,452, forward strand.
GAGCCATTTAGCAGTGCTTGTCAATACGTGCACCCTCCATCATGTCCCTGTTTCCCTTTATTCCGTTGCTAGAAGACTAAAAATAATCGAGTTTGCTGCATTCAAACAGCGGTGAGCCAAATGGAAAGAGGGAAAGTGGTCTGGCAACCTGGTCACCTAGGCTCCTGGCCGGGGGTGTCCGGTGCCTGCCAGACGACGCCACCTTACCCTGCCTGAGCGTGGGGCTTTGTTCATTTGCTTCTCCCCTCTTCCGTTTCCACCAGCATCAGCCTCAAAGCAGGGCATTTCTTTCGCATTAATAGCTCAAGGCACATCAGCCTCCCTTTCCCCCCGGTCTCTCATTAACCTTAAATGTTGTCTTCCGCAGTCGTCGCTCTTTGAGAAACAAGCGGGTCGTCTCCCGCTAACAGCCCCGTGGACCTGCGCTTCTCCTGCCCGCGCCTGCGCCCCGTGGCCCCGCTGCGCCCCTGAGCAGCCGGGGGGCAGAGCCGGGCGTTGTGTGTGCGCGTGCACGAGTAGGTGTGCGTGTGCACGTGTGAGCGTGCATGACCACGTGTGCGTGCGCGTATCTGTGTGCTCGAGTAGGTGTGCGTGTGCACGTGTGAGCGTGCATGACCATGTGTGCGTGCGCGTATCTGTGTGCTCGAGTAGGTGTGCGTGTGCACGTGTGAGTGTGCATGACCATGTGTGCGTGCGCGTATTTGTGTGCTCGAGTAGGTGTGCGTGTGCACGTGTGAGTGTGCATGACCATGTGTGCGTGCGCGTATTTGTGTGCTCGAGTAGGTGTGCGTGTGCACGTGTGAGCGTGCATGACCATGTGTGCGTGTGCGTATTCGTGTGCTCGAGTAGGTGTGCGTGTGAGTGTGTGTGTGCGTGTGCATGAGTAGGTGTGCGTGTGCACGCGCGTGTGCACGTGTGCGCAGGCACGTGCGCGCGTGTGCAGGCAGGAGAGCCTGCCCGAGCAGCTGGCACAGGGCACTGAGCGTGCCGCGCCGCAGAGGGAGCCACTGAGGGCCGGGTCTCACCTTGGGGACCCCGCCGTGCCGGGGGTCCCCTCTGTGCCTGGCACTGCAGCGTGAGGACGGGGACGCGGGGTAACAGGAGCAGCGTTTCCCTCTGCTGCCCCGGCACGGGGCTGAAACCGAGGGCAGGAGAGCGTGGGCTGACGGGACACCTCCCTGAAGACGGAGCGGGGCGTTAGCGCTGGGTCAGTGGACGGGCACCTAAAGTCGACCCAGACCCTGCCCCGAGCTGCCCCTCCTGTGCCCTCGTCCCCCCGCGCATCGCGGGTGCCCCCGAGCACGCGGGTGCGGCAGGCGGCAGCGCCCGGCCCCGCACCGGGGTCACCCCACGCCTCCTGACTCCTTGGGGTGGACCCGCCCCCAGCGTGGCTTTCCGGTGTGAATGATGTCTAATTCGTGTATTTTTATATACAAATTATTAGGAACGAGAGAAGGTAAATTAAAAAAAAAACCCCATTGTCCAACCTGTGAATCGTGTAGATGCTTCTATGTGTTTAGCTACACTTGGTGGCCACAAAAGCCAGTTTGACAACGTACAAACCGTCCTTCGAAATGTCTTGTGTCCAACTGTGGGGTCAGTCGGCGCAGACACACGTGCGCACGCACGCCCGCGCCCCCGCGCACGCCGTGGCAAAGCCGTCCCAAACGGACCCCGAGCAAACTCGTTGGCAAACGGCGGAGCGCGAACGCAGCGCGTCTGTTGGGAACGGGACGGACGGGGGGGTTCGCTCGCTCCCCGCAGCCCTGACCGGGCACCACATCCACGCCCGCTCTCCAGGCTTGCCCCCGAGCGGTGGGAAGAATACGGCATGGGCCATTACAACTTGTAAACACGTTTTTAGGGCCAAACCGTGTCTGTCCCTTGCCTCGTAGAGGTGTAAATATGCTGATTTTAACTGAACTGGGTTTGAATACCTCGCAGCAGGAGCAAAATCAGAGTCCTGCTTTTCAATTTCTGATCGCACTTGTCGTGTTACAAATCCGGGGCAAATCCGCAGGCTGCCACGGAGTTACCTGGCGTTGGCATTTTCACAACCGAGGTGGTAATTTGGTCCGGTAGCATTTAAGAAATTAAAAAAATAATAAGCTAGAAACCTCAGCTTTATCAAAACATCAACGCAAATAAGAGTTACAAAAGATGACATTAAGAATGAACCATAAAATATTTAGCAGTAAGCTCAGGACAAAAAACAAAGCCAATATCCTTCTTTGGGGAATAAAGAGGAACGGTTTCTTTTTCCAATTTCTTTTATACCACAGAGGAGCTGCCCACACATTTCCTAATTCTTAGACTAATAACTCTGAGATGAACTTCCTAAAACATATGAGCTTCATCAGAGCAGGGGGAGGGAGGGGGGAGAGAACGAGGGGGAAGTACAAAATGATCTTTGTAAGAAATAGTAGCTGGGATTGCTAGCGTTGCATATGTTACAGCACATCATTAATAACAGTGATCAAAAGAAAAAGAACATCTTAGCAGCTGCATCAAATTATTATAGAAATTGGAATTTTCAAATGAGCTCAGAGTTACAAAAAAAAAAGAGGAAAAAAAAAAGAAGCAGAAAAAAAGGGGCACCATGCACTGGAGGTCAGGTCACTTTGCAGAGCCACAGGATAATCCCAAAAGGTATTGAAAGGGCTGGGATGAAAAACAAATTCTTCTTCCTATTATGGGCTTTGCAATATTACTAGACAAAACGTGGGGGAAAGAAAATCTGAATCTTCTTGGAGCGGCGTGTACGGACGTTTAATGGAGCCGGCCTTGGGCAGCGTGGGTAAGCGAGCCCGGGCTGGCCAGCGGGCCCCCGGCTGAAGCTGATCACCCGAGCCAGAGCTCTCCCACGCGCGGGGACCTCCTGGAGCGGGTCTGAGAAGAGCTCGGCTGGGGCTGGGGCTGGGGCAGGGGGCTCCAGCGGGACCCCGCTCCCCAGGCTGGATCGGTGGAGCGAGGTGCCGCCCCACTGCCTGCGCCCAGAGAGCGGCCCCGCTCCCGCGGCGTCGCCGCTCGTGCCCTTCGACTCTGACGTGGAGCTCCGAAACCCGAATTGCAGAGGGCGTTTTGTTGCATTCGGGGTTGGGAAAAAGCCACGAAGAAAGCCATTTCCAGGCTCTGTCCCCAGCCCGTAGCCTGGCCCCCCGCCTCGCTCCCCGTCCTGCAGCTCCAAGTCGGCAGCTGAGGGCTTCCAGAAGGCTGGAGAGAAAGGGCTGCTCATCTCTCCAAGGAGAAATCGCTCTTCCTCTGATAAAAATTGGTGCGCATCCATGGATTTTATATCCCCCCTGTGAAAAAATAGTGGGAGGGATGCTATGGCTCGCTCTAGGAACACATCCGAACCTCGTCTTCTACCACAGTGAATGTTTTATAACAGCATTGCGCAAAGGCACGGAGCCCGTCCAAGTTCAGCCCTCCCGCTTCTCGCAGGCCGCCTGAAAAATTCAATTCATGAAGAGATAAAGCCTTTCTGGGAAGCTGCGCGTCCCGAGAGCAGCTCGGCACCGCCGCGAGGCCGAGCACGGCCCTGCCCGCGCTCACCGCGGCTCCCCCGGCACCGCACACGGCTGTCCCCTGTCCCCACCGTCACCCAGGCGCGGACCCGGCTGCTGCTGCTCCGCTACCCCCTGCCTTTCCTCCTTGGCCCCCTCCAGCCTCTCCTCCCCGTACCCAGCCCTTTTTGGAAGCCGGGGTTCGGGGCACGGTCCCCCGGCCCGCAGCAGCCCGCCCTGCCACCCCGCACAGCGTCCCGAGCGTCTTCCCAGGGCGGCGCAGGGCACGGGGCCGTTCCTGCAGCTTGCCCAGGGGAATCCCTCCTACGTCAGGTGGTGCCACCCCAACGGCTCGTGACGAAGCGCGCTTTGTACCTCTCCAGAACGCTTTGGGGATCCCCGCCCCGCGCGGCCGGCGCTGCCCGTCGGGCACGACCGCGGCGGGCTTTGGGCTTAGCGATGCCCCGTCAGTGGAGGGTCCAGGAGAAATAAGTGTGTCCTGACAGGGAGGCACCGGTGGCTGCCGAACCTTCGGGGCCCGATGCCTCTCGGCTTTCACCAGCCTTTGGAAATTAATTGGTAGGTTTACCCGTGCCAGTGGGACTCGCTGTAGGGAGAACCAGTGCTCAGCAGGAGCAAAAGGTGATGCGAAGAAAGTCTTTAAAGATTCAGGTTTGATCTCGAAATAAAAGCCTTTCTTAAAAATGCATTCCCAAGCCCCCTCCCTTTCTTTTAAAGCAATGTTTTTATAATTCGAACCAGTTACGAAGGCTCCAGTTACACATCTGCCTTCTGCATGTGATGTTGCAGTCCATCTTAGCCAGCAGTAAAAGTACAGGTGTTTCGGTTTTAAAGTAACCATTTTAAAAATAAACTCTGAACGGGGCCTCAGATTATTATTTTTTATAGCTGGCTGCGTTCCCGCCGCAGCACGTCAGCGCAAGGGTTAAGCGGCAGAGAAGGACCGCTCGTGACTTCATTGCTCTTCCATCTGGTGGGAACCCTGAAAACCATTTGTAAATTAATTTTTTACTTTGAATGCATGCTGCCGCATACAGTCATCACTGGATCCTGCACAGACAGCTTGCACTGCTGCTTCAACATGTCTCCAGCGACAAGCTCGGCTCCTACTGATTCTGAATGCAGGAGAATAAAATCATTAAGTATGTATGTCCATTCTGCCTGCATGCTTTCTCCCCATACTTTATGCCATAATTATCGTCACATTAGTTTGGTAAATAATGTTGACACATGGTTCCAGAACAGCTGTAGAGTGTCCATCTGACACCCGCACAATCAGAAGTTCAGCTCCTCGAAAAAAAGGACAGATTGAGCCTCCAATTTCTTCGTCTGCGCTTCCTCCTTCCCCCTTCGAAGGCTCGTGCAGAAGACGCGGGATCCCTGCTAGCCCTGTCACAGATGAGGAAATCTATTATTTCCTATTAAATCCCTTCAAATAATCCATTCATCTGATCTTTGAGAAATGCAAAGTGCTCATTAATCATACGACTGGTGAGCACTGATTTACAGATTAATCTAATTAGACCTCATTTGTTTCAGGTGAAAGCAGCTATATTAACAACCGCTGCCCAGCGCACAAAGCCCCGCACATGTGGCTTGATGTAGAAGTCAGGATCAATTACAAGATTGACTTTGCCGAGCTTGCGCTGCTCGAGTTGAGGGTCTGTCAACATTTCCATTACAAATTCAAACACCGCTTTTAAGGGATTTATTACCAAGCCATAACATTGGGTTGACTCTTGGCATCCGAGATCTAAGCCAGGGATCGCCGGGTCCCTAACAAAACCACTCAACCTATTTCAAGGCCCGGGAGGGGGCAGGGGAAGGGTGAATCAGTGGGGCTGTTTCATCTGGTTTGGAGCTTTGAAGAAAGGCTTTGTTTTATGAATGTAGATTTTGTCGAATTAATTTCTGGAATTAAGTCTTCGCGGTGGATGGAAAAAGCGGAGCGACTAATTCCTGCCGTGGCCGCCCCTCCTCTGCCACCCCCGGTGCCCCAGAGCTGCTCCCTCCCGCCCGCCCCTGCCCCGGCAGGACTGCGGGGAACGGCTCCGTGCTCCCCGTGCACCCCAAAACGGCATTTACGCCCCGCCAAAGCCCAGCTCCCCTCTTCCCCGCCGCAGCGGGAGACCCTGCCCTCCCCCAGAGGCAGAGCTCCGGGGCTGGGGACGTCCCGGGGCGCCCAGCCGGGCACCCCGGTCGCTCTGCGGGGCGGTTTGCTGGGGGCCACCCCGAGCCGCCCCGCTTTCGGCAGCTGAGCTCCCAGCGCTCCTGCCTGGCTCCCGGTGTTTAATTAGGTCGGAGCTGCTAAATGCAAAGAGCCCGTTTAATCTCCAGCGTCAGCTTACTCCGTTGATTTGCTGATCTCCGGTGTGGTCGGATACCTGGTGTAACGGGGAGCCGGCTCTCCTCCCCGGGGAATACCGCCGCTCCCCGGGTAAGTGGAGCAAGGGCCCGACTAAACTCGATTGTTAAGACTTTTGTTATTTCTTCTGCGGACAAAAGGAAAAAAAAGGGGTATGATTGATACCTCCAAATGAGCAATTGATATTTTTAGTCGGAAATTGCCCTTTTAGCTTAACAGATGTGTGCTTTGGACTAACCACTAGATTAGAGTGGAAACCTGTGCGTTTAACTGACGAGGCAAAAAATGCTAAGCCTGCTTGCGGGATGCGGAGAAAAAACCTGCTAGGAAAAAACCCAGCAGAAATGCTTCCTATTTATTTTCATCAGCATCTAGGTAAATACAATGTAATGGGAATATTTAAAGACCTATAATCTTATTTACATTCTAAGCATGAATACAGTTCCCAGTACATTGCAGACATCTGTCAGACAAACAGACAAGACTCTGCAAAGATATTTAAAATGCTCTTCTCTTAAACAGCTAGGAAGCTGTTTGGGGATTTTGGCAGGATAGCTGGGATATGACATGTCTTTTTCTTCTTTTTTTTCCCATTTCTTCTTTTTTTTCCCCCGTAGCAAATGATTGCTTCGGCTCCTTACAAGCAAGCTTAAGAAATTCTGTTTGATAGGGTATTTACTAGGAAAATTGAAGTGATAACTCACGGACTGATCTAATTTGTCAGGCATTTTCACTTTGAGGGCTCTCCTCTGCCCAGGCCTACTTCAGGTATATTTTAAGGATTTTTCTTCACCCTCTCATTTAAATACGAAAATAGCACGGCACGGGTCAGTCACGTCAAATAGCATAAAACAAATTTAAGTGTTTCTATTTAATCTAACGCATCCTGAAGGGCAAACGGAGGGATTGTCAAGCGTAGGATGAACCTGCCTTGCCGCGGCCTCTTTCGTACCCCGGCTATCCCCGGCTATCTACAAAGCAGCGGGGCGGGTAACGACGGTGCAGTAGCCGTTCCGGCAAAGGCAGCCAGCCCTGTGCGCTCGGCCACGCGCGGGCGGCCTGGGGCTCATGCTGGGTGCCGCGCAGGGCAGACGGGCAGGGACGCGGCTCCCCTGCGGCGGAGGCGGCGGAGACCCAACCCGGCTGGCCGGCACCGTGCCGCGTGGCGCCCAGCGGGGACCAGGGCCAAGCGCGGCCCGTCGCCCTGCTCCGAGCGTAGCCCTGGCGCACCTTCCGCATTCAGCGCTGGCCCTTTTCTTCATTGCCTTTAAGAGAGGCTTTAAAACACGGCCCCGGCCGGTGCTGCCAGGCGATGTGGTGATGCCTGGCCCCCAGCCCGGCAGGCAGGGACGCAGCTCCCTCCCCAGCGCTTCCCCGGGGGCTTCGTCTTTGCGTGGACGCCCAACCCGGCGGAGGTGGCTGCTGCTGGCCCTCTGCTTCACTCCACAAGCTGCGTTAGTAGCTGCAGTTCCGTTTGCAGGCGTCCCTTCCGCAGAGGCTGATCTGGGGCTGCTGCGGCTGCGCCCGCCCGAGGAGCCGTACGGGAGCGGGGGGAGCCGGGAGGGATCGGCCCCAGCCGCTGCCAGGGGATTTTGTTCCCGCTGCAGTTACCTTCTGTGTGGCACGCAGAGGCACCCCCTGTCCCCGGGAGGGCCACGAGCCCCGGGTTGGATCGCATCGCATCACTTCTCCCCGCTGCGTTTCGTTTCGCTGGGGCAGCCCCAGTAAATGACTCCTGTTTTGCCACTGTCGCTATGTGCTTCGCGCTGAGCTCCCGCTTAGACCGGCTCTGCCGAGCGGTCCCGCTCAGGCCGCCCTGACGGCTGCGGGGCAGACCGTGCTTCGTACGGCCTGCGGTTCCGTGACGGCCGGGGGAAGCGGACGGCAGCACGCGGGGGCAAACCGCAAACCTGGGCTCGGCGTCCTCCCCACCACGGGAAGCTCAGCGCAGGCAGGGCGGGCAGCATCGCCCCCGCACAGGGCCGCGGGGAAGGACGGTCACCCTTTCCCTGTGACGCAGACCCGCCGGCATCTGCTGGCTGTGCTCCCCAGCCTCGCGGGTGGCAGCGAGGGACGGCAGACCTGCCAGCGCGGAGCTCAGCCCGCTCCAGCCCAGCGCGGGGGGTGCACGCACGGCCCCCGCCTGCCCGCGCCGGCCCCGTAAGGACACCGCGCTGTCGGTCCCGCGCTGCCCCGTGTCATTTTGCTGAAGATAATAATGATTTCGCTGCGCTCCCTGAGATCTTCTTCGAGCCTGTTTTCAGCTGCTCGACACAATATTGCTGCATAATTTGGAGTGTCTCCTCTTCATTTTTTGGATGCGAGACTTAGCAACAGAGAAAGGTGCTAAAGAGAGACAAAACTTGTGTGGGTGGCTGGAGATTAGCCATTTGGAAATCTATCCTTTTCTTTGTACCACAAGCTGTTTGCGTGTTTCCACTCCAAATTGCTATACTTGGGTGCTGGCGCGCCGGTGCAGACACCTCGCGCCGAGCCCGAGGCTTTGCTTAGGTGCACTGCGGTGAAGAGCACGCTTCGTGCCGGCGTTCCCGCTGCGGGCAGGCAGGAGGGGTCACACCGCAGCGGCCGCCGTCGGCTTCGCTGCCTCCGTCCTGTCCCCGTCCCCGTGCCGGAGCGTTCGCCGGCTGCCCGCCACGCCGTGCCGTGCCTGAGCGCACGGTGGAAGCGGGACGTCTCCAGACGGGTCTCCTCGCCGCCCAGCTCCCCGCGGGATGGCCGCTGGCACGCCTTCGCACGCCCCTCCCTGCCCAAGGCAACCGGGGAACTCGCGGCCGCAGCGGCGCGTCGGGCGGCCGCGCGGCACCGTCCCCGCGCGCGGCCCTGGTGAGCAGCCCTCGCCCGCGGATGGTGCTTGCCGCCGGCGGTGGAGAGCCCGCCTTGCCCCCGCCCGAGTTCAGGCTAACGCCGTGGCACGCGCATTTAAAATTCCTGTCTCCCACTTAGTAGCCTCATTGGTATGAAATCCAGAACTCCTCTTATTAAACACCGTTAAATATTCTCTTCATTTCCAAAGACAAATATGAACAGAAACACAACCAAACATGTACTGTATTAAAATCATTGATTCACAATATTTAAATTTCCAGCTAGCCTCCAATTAGCAGGCTTTCCAATATTTGAACAGAAGACCATTTTAATGCAATTACAAACACATTTTAGGCATCTAAATTTTTTGCATAATTAGTTCCCTATTAAACTATTTATGTAGCCCTTTTTCCATCAGAAACAGAGAAAGCAGAACAATTTTATTCCTTACTGTTACAATAATTAACTATGCAAGTAGAACAGCATATTAATAGAGTATAATTTGTTTACATTTAAAAGAAAATTGTGTTAGATTAGCATAGCAAAAGACTATTTCCATATCCAGGCAGTAATATGCAGGCCTAATAGCAATTTACAGTGTAGTTAAAGAATATTATTAATAAAGTAATACAGTGTAATTCTGTTTGCCCCCACCATATTTCACAATGTCCTTAATTACAGCTAATTCCATCGAGACTAATTTGGGTGTTATTAAGCGGTAGACACAGGAATCTTAAATACAACCTTTGTTAATGATGAAGTTACAAAGTTACCGGGGAGCCCCTTCCCACGGCGGAAAGCGAACGCACCGCGCCCAGCCGGGCAGACCGCTCTTCCCCGCTGGCAGGGCCGGTGCCGAAGGACGGGCGGCCGAGCCGTCGGGAGAGCCCGGGAAGCCGGGGCGGTTGGAGCAGGGGCCGGGCCGCGGGGCAGCAGCGCTGGCGGCACAGCGGCCAGCCAGCCAGCGGCACTGGCCCCCGACGCAGCCCCAGAGAGGAGTGGGCGGCGGGGAAGCAGCCGCAGCCGGGCACGGCTTCCGTGCTCGCAAGCGAAGCCCTCGCCGCGTCCCCGGAGCCAGGGGCTGCGTCCCGGCCTCTGCCGCAAGCCAAAAATGGGGCGGTTTGGCCCGAGGCTTCGTGTTTTCCCACGGGCGAGGCCCAGTCTGGCGCGGCGCCGGGGCACCGCTCCCTTGGCAGCGAGGCCAGGCGGGCGTTCGTGCCGTACGGGCGCACGCGGGAACGGGAGGCGAAGCGCGGTGCCCGGCGATGTGCCAGCAAGGGGTGCGCCCGCCCGCTGCACCCCCCGCCCAGCACCGCCTGCTCCCCTGCCCCCGGCTGCACACCGCGCCGACAAATCCTCTCCGCCGCCGATGTCTCGTGCGCCCAGTTCCGCCCATTTGTACGGCCGCAGGGCGCGAGTGACGTCCCCCACCAAGGCGGCACCCTCAGCCCCCAGCGAACGTGGGCCCGGGTATCGCTCCGCTCACGGCTGCAGGGCCGTGCCGGGGTATCGCCGGCGCTTTCGGGGTTGCTTTGGGGTCTTTTTTGTTTCTGTTACGGAAAGCGTTTCGCTTCCCTGAGCAGCTCCCCTGGCTGCTGGGTCAGGTGAGGCGAGTTTAGCTTGGGCGGTGCAAGAGGCAGTCCCCTCGTTAGGGGGTCCTGGGCTGTTGGTAACGAGCTGCTGGCCTTTCTAATCTGCCTCTAATTCTGTCGAGCTCCCTACGAGCAGGAGCTGGAGGCGGACACAAGCCTCGTGACAGGTTATATTGCTTTGATCACGAGGATTTTGTTACTGGTTTTGTGGGGTTTTTGTTTTCTTTGTATTTTATCCTGCCTGAGAATTCCCGGTGCTGTCCCGTGCCCCGGCCGCCGGGACGAGCCTGCCGGGGGTCTGCCAGCTCTGCCCCTGTCCGGCCGAGCCGTCGTTTCCCCTCGCTGCAGTCTCCGTGTCACCAGTTCACCCCTCCCAACTTTCTCAGGAATTCTCCCAAATTCCTCGTGGTAAGATTTGTGCTCTTATAAACAGGGGAGGCATAAGCCAGTCCCCAGTTTTTCTCCTCTCCCTCTATATCCCCATGAAGTCAACAGAATTACAGGGAGAAGCGGTTCCTTTGAGCATGATTTCTGCCCAGAGAAGGTTATTCCTTCCATGGGCAATCAAGATGTTTTCTATTCCTGCATTTAGATGCACATCAATGCACTGGATTAAATTTCTCCACATGCCAGCATGCCCCAGCATATGTTTTCAAGGCACAGAATACACATCCCATCATGCTAAAATGATTTGTGGCAAAATCACACAAAGCCCAAGTAAGTGATTTTTTAATTGTGCTCTTGAAAGCAATTACACTCGTTCTCTGCTGTCGCTGGCAAGCCTGCCGGGGACGCCCCTACCTTTGGGCCGGGGACGCCTGAGCCGGCAGCTCCTGCTGACTGCGGCCGGGGAAGGGTTAAGGCACGGATGCCCTCTGCTTTGCTGGCGTCGAAGTAAAAGGGATTTGCCCCTCTTTGTCGGACCTTCTCAGCTGCTAGTTGTCATTCCAAGGGGCTGATATTCCCGGTTTGCGGAGGCAGCTTGCAGCGATGGGATGCTCCCCCCACGGTGATGGGCCACGGGCAGACCGAGCGGCCGGGCGGGCGGGCAAGCCAAGCATTGGATGAAACGCTGTTTGAAAACGCTGGTTTTTAGCTGGGTGTTAAGGGACACGGTTGCTGGCTCGGTTCTGCCGGGTCAAAGCGAGGCGGGAGGCGCGAGCCGAAACGCATCCCCTTTGGGTGCCGGCTGCCCTGGGATGGGGTGGGCGCTGCGGGAACGCCCCGGCCTTCGCCCCCGCCGGCGGCTGCCCCGGCTCCGGCTCGTTCATGCAGGCTGTCAGCCGTGCCGCGCAGCAAGAGCAGCTACAGCCAGTTCCATCTATGCAGAAATAATTAATTTCAGTAACCCAAAAAGGCATGACTACTGCCCTGCAAGTTAGGCTTATTCTGCAAACATATTTAGTCATCCAGACTATCCAGATAAATGACCTCTGTTTCCACACAAGTGCCAAACTCCCATTCAAACGCTGGGTATTCTAAAGTTCAGATAAACTCTTCATATCAGAACTGCAGTTATCTACAGCCCATTTCTCTCGACATAGCTTTTAAACAGTTTTCTTTTTTCTTTTTTGTTTTTTTTTTTTTTTTTAAATGATTATCTTGCCCTCAGTAGACTTTGCCAAATAGCGCTCAGAAGCGTTCATTTCAATCCAGGACCGAAGAGACCGCCGGTAAACACGGTTCTGCGATAATTTGCTCCACCAAAAATTAAAAAAAAAAAAAAGGAAAAAAGGAAAAAAAGAAAAGAGGAGATAGAGAAAGAGAGAAATCATAGCTGTATCTTCATATCCTGCAGATGGCTAATATTCATATGTAACTGTCAAGCATATCACAATGCCAAGCTCAAAAGCAGAGTGCATCAGCTTGTTCTTGCATCTGAGCCATTAAACCCAATGGGTCTCACGCAGAAGGATCGCAGGCTGTACCCGGAGCTGGCAGGCTTGCGGCTCAGCCGGTTCCAACAGCTCTGAGCCTTCAGAAAATGGGAAAAGTCTACGCCACCGCGAGCCGGAGGGAGCGATTCCTGGTCTGGGCGCACAGAGCTGTCATGAATATTTGCTCTAGGAAGTGGAAAAATGAGGAGACTGGAAGAGCTTCAACCCATCCCTGCTTCCACCTTTCGGATGTCCGAAACACTGCTGCATTTTTCAACCTCCTCTCCCTACAGCACACGACCCAGGGGACTTTAATTGGCCTCAACCCCTGCTCTGTTTTACTTGTGGCCCTTGCTGTGGTGCCTTGTAAACTCAACGACCTCTCTGATTCCCAGAACGACAATTGTGAAAGGAGAATGGGACCTCTCAGATAGCAGGAAGAATAGAGGAAAAAAATCAGGCAAAACTTCATTTATTTAGGGGAAGGGTGATGCCCCTTTATAAAGGGTGAGGGCTTTGTTTATGCAGCTCAAAATGTTAATAACTATTTTTGTTGCATCCACCCCAGGCTGCAAAGCCATGCCCAATATTCAGTTGCTTCTCGCTCCCATGCCCGCCCCCGCGTCGAGCCTCCCGCGTGTGGTTCGCGCTGACGAGGTCGGCAGGCGCTGAACGGCACCCTCCAGCCCAGCAAGTGACGCCACTGACTGTCCCCTGGCCACTGCTCCAGCCCTCGTAGGTGTCCAGATCATTTCGATTTCTGTTGAAACGCAGCGTTGCAAAACACGAGCGCAAATGCTGGGCTGCAGTACTGGGAAATGGTTCCTCACTCTTCTGGGGAAAGGATGCTCTTCCCAGCCTTCGTTTCCTCCGTCTGTTTTTAAAAAGCCTTAATAGGGGCTTTAGAGTCTATTTCGGGACTCGTGCTTCACCACGCTCCGTTGTGTGGCTCCTCCGTGGAGGGAAAGCCCGTGGTACCCAAGCACCGTCCTCCTGGCTGCAGCGGGGGACGTGCCCGACCGGGAGAGCCGGGCAAAGCAGGGCACGGCATTGACAGTGCGGTTATGGCAGCGCCAGCGCCGAGGGCTTCCGGTACTGGCTGGTGTAGGGCGCGTTTCAAGTCAGGGTGTTACGGTGCTAGCAGAATATCGCTCGTTTGCAGAGCCAACACTTCCCGCAGTTAGCAGCGGCTGGTTGCAGACCCATCCCTCGCCCCTCGCTGGTGGCTGCCAGCTTTTGCAGAAGCCCAACGCCATCCTTCTCCAATAAATTCGCCTAACAATGAAATGGTAATAGCACTCCAAACAATAGGCTCAATTTTCGGGGTTTTTTTTTTTTTGCTTTTAATAGCGCCCTGTGTTGCATACACCCAGCACAAAAGCCCCCTTTGTGTACGCTCTGGCAGGATCCCTGCCCGCAGCCAGGAGCCGGGCGGGTGCGTGGCTGCCCGCGCCAGCTGCCGAACCGACCCTCGGCCGCCCAGACCACCCGGCACCCGACGGCAACCGGCACGACCCGCTCCTGCATCCGGCGCAGAAGCTCGTGGCCCAGATCAAAGGCAGGGTGCTGCCCTCGCCCCCCCGACCGCGGGGTGCTGCCCTCGCCCCCTGCGCTGCCCGCTCCCTGGGGTGCCCCGCAGCGTCACGCACCGCGGCTGGGGAGACGCAGCCTTCGAGCTCGGGTTTGCAACCTTCATAACTGCAAGAGTATAAGAGTTAATGAGCAGAAGGAAGAGCTAATGTCCATATCTTGCCTGTCGCAGAACCGAAATGGTATTCATTGCTTGGGTTTGAGAATCATTTATCTGGATTTAAAAAATAGAGACTAAAAAAACCCCAGTAAACCCACCTTGGCTTGTTTTTCTCTTAGCAATACCAGATTCTTAAGCTCTTTTACGCTTTTTTCTGAGTATATATTGAAAAAGTTGATCTTTCTTTTGTTTATCCTCATGGTTGACCTGGTATCCTCCAGCCCGTCCTGCTTTCACAAGTCAACAACTATTTCCCCACCAGAATTCCTTGGCCAAATTTTTTTTTTCTTCACAGCTATTTTGAAACGTGCCCGATTTCTCTGACTGAGCAAGGTGTTCCTTAAATGCAATTTTTTGGGAAGAGCTTTGCGAATGTTTCGGTCTGGCACGATGCAGCCCAGGCTGTTGTGAGCCGGGGGAACGAGTCGGGCTGTGGGACGCACGCCAGCCGGCGGCCCTGACCCCAGCAGCACCCGCCGGCCGCCCTGCTCCCGTCAGCAGCAGCGCAACGAGTATTCCCAGAGGCATTTGATTGCTATTAAGGACTTTCGACAAAAAACCCAAATATTTCTGCCCTGGAATAGCGTGCATCTTTTTTTTTTTCTTAGTCAAAATGACTTCCGTGGCTTGGGATTTGCTCCTACAGGGAGAGAAATGTTGGAAGGTCTGGGTAAGCGTTGCCTTTTTACGTTCAGATTACATTGCTAAGACATTTCTGAATAATGTGTGCCAATTGCTGTGGTACTTCAGCATGTATTTTGCCACTGTCTTGTGGGCTAAAAAATTGAATTACCTTTGAGTAATTCGATCCATCTTTAATTAGCATTGCTGCTTAATACAACAGCCCACTAATATGACAACGCCTCTTCTCTGGCAAGAGGAGATCTAAAGACGTATTTAGTCCACATCTTTCTCGGGTTTTTTTCCTGATGAATCACACCATTTTTTTCTTTATAAATACATAGGTGTGATTCAAACCTTGCCTCAAAAAGCAGAACTACTGCAAATAGCCGCTGCTCTACCAGGTGCTAAAGCATATTATGAAAGCCACAGAATATGTCATGAAAGAGTAATTTGACATAAGCTTAGGAGTCCTGAAGACCTTTCTGATGGCCACAGATAAAAAATCCAACACAAGTAATATTGGCGAGGGCTTAAAGAGCCAATCCTGCAGAAAGCAGGTGCCCGCAGATAAGGATGGATGCCTGGAGGGGCTGAGCCGAAGCGATTCTACCAGAGACAGGCAGATTACAGATCCTTCCCGCCTCCTCCTCTTCCCCACCCAACGTGATGCTGCTGCCACACCAAGTTCCTCTCTTCTTCTGCGCTGCTCCAGGAATACGAGCACAACCGGACTGAGGCTGGACTCCGTGGAAGCCAGTGATGTGTTAGGCAGAGCCTCTGAAATGCGTCAAGGCACTCAGAGGAATTCAAGTTGTTTATGCAAAGCATTTTATTTTGCTCTGGGTTTTGTGGGACACGGACTGTAGGTCCTACCTCACTCGGAACTGTCTTTGGGAAGGTGATTTGGGCATTGCCCGCAGCAGAGGAGTAAGGAGGGGTGGGGTGGGACCGCGAGCACTCGGAGGGGAGTTTGTTTCCTGCTATATGGTAGCCAGAAAAGCAGGTGATTCCCCAGGCGCCGGCTTGCTATGAAGAAAATTAATAATTAATGCTGCAGAATAATTAATGCTGCGGCGGTTAAAAGCACTTCTGTTGCGTGCGGCACTGCGGCTATCCGGGGGGGCTGCAGCTCCGCGGCGGTTCCAGCCTGCAGTGCCTGACCGCGGGGCGAGCGGCCCCGGGGAGGCGAAGCCGCAGTGCCCCCGGGCACGGTGCTGGCCGCATCCCCCGGCCTGGGGCACAGCTCGGTGCCGGGGCCGTGCCCGGCACTCGCTGGGGCGCAGCCGTGCCGCGGGCCGATGGCTCGCGCCGTGGGAGCGTCGTGGGGCACGTGGGTGTGAGCGGAGGAGGCGTTGCTCGCTACCCCCTCTCCTCTCTAGCCCCTCGATTTGGCTGCTGTTTCCCATGATTTGGGGGTCTGCGGCTTGTTATTTCCCTGCAGGGCTGGAGCCCGGCTGACCCGGACCCCAGAGCTATGTGTTTCCCCCTATGGAAAACGGGGACCTGAGCGGGATCCACGTGGTCCCGCTGCTTGGGTGAGCATCGTGGTGGCCCCAGGCGGGTGTCTGCTGCGGGAGCCCAGCGCCCGGCACGTGGCAGCCTCCCTGCTGCTGGCTGCCATAAAGGCCGCCGAGAAAGGCAAAAACGAGGAAACTGCCGGGGAGCTTGCTGCCCCGCCAGTGCCACCCCTGCCGCCCCAGTCATGCCCCTGCACGCCCAGCAACCTGAGCAGCATCCTGTACCCCATCCCTGCCCAGCATCCCGTACCCCATCCCCGCTCAGCACCCCGTACCCCATCCCTGCCCAGCATCCCGTACCCCATCCCCGCTCAGCGTCCCGTACCCCATCCCCGCTCAGCACCCCGTACCCCATCCCTGCCCAGCATCCCGTACCCCATCCCCGCTCAGCGTCCCGTACCCCATCCCCGCTCAGCGTCCCGTACCCCATCCCTGCCCAGCACCCCGCGCAGCGTCCCACACGTGCGCCGTCCCGCGCAGCCCCCGCGTGACCTGGGCACAACGTGCTGCGGGTCCAGGGAGGGCACGTCGTGCTGCTCAGAGGGGGAAGCTGCTCTGAGACCGTGCCCAGGGGAAGGCTCCCTGCCTACGTAAGCGCAGGGCGTACGTGCAGTGTTACCCTCCCATCGCATTCAGCATTTCCAAATAATTTGCCTGCTTCCTTCGCTGCCTGTAGAAGGCTTTTGTGGATGCCGGCGTTACAAGTCTCTTATTTTTTCCTTTTTTTTTTTTTTTCCAGGAGATGCTTTGAGATACGCTGATTCCTCCCAGTGCCAGTTAAAATGTGCCTCTGGCAGCAGCACTTCCCCAGTGACATTTTCAAATGCCTCAGGAAGAGTAACCGCGCCGACTGTCAGATTTCAGCGAGTGGACGGCATCAGCAGTACAACAGAACATCTTTTATTCCCAATAAAGATGTGTAAAATTATCAAGCCGAAGTTAATGTGTAGGTTGGAAATACTTGTCCCAAATAACAGGATAGTTTACAACCCGTCTCTACTTTTGACATGCTGATATCCTCAAATAGCAACAATAAAGCTTCTGTCTTCTTTCAAGATATTTGTCATCTTTTGATCTTAAGCCAGAAAAAATTGAATTCTGGGAGATCAAAACTCCAAAACTGATAGCTTATATCCTCAGCAAGTGCTTATCAAGTGTAATGCTGAAAGATGGCACATTTCAGAAGTGACAATGAATAAAGTTCAGCTCGCTGGAAAAAAGTAAACAAACTTCAAACAGAAGTAGCCTTAGCAGCCCATGAATTTCCTTCTAATACTATGCTAAGCGACGGTCCTTCTCTGTTAGTCTGACTTGCAGGAATTTTAAATGAAATTAAGGCCGTAAAAGCCGAATAACATAGCATTTCAAAGAGAAAATGCCAAGTTAAATATTTGATAAATGTTTTATAAACTCCATCCCGTTGTGTTCCAGCAGCTGCCCCGGGAGAGGGTGGCCCCTGCCGCCTGCTGCCCTGCCTCTCTCCGCAAACGGCAGCCGTTCCTATTCCTTGCCCGGGTTGGAAATCATCATTTTTAAAGCCACCCCCCGGCTAAATCTGCTCCTTCCCCTCCCTGCGAGGGAAGGTGCCCATGTGAAATCCCTGCCTTTGCAAGCCAAGGAAAGCCAAGCTCCCCCGGCACGCCACGCCACGCCACGCCACGCCACGCCAACGCCAACGCCACGCCAATGCCACGCCACGCCACGCCACGCCACGCCAATGCCACGCCACGCCAACGCCAACGCCAACGCCACGCCAATGCCACGCCACGCCACGCCACGCCACGCATCCCCGGAGAGGCAGCGTGCCCCTCGGCCAGCCGTGCGGGGTGTGCGGCACCCGGCACCCAGCACCCAGCACCCAGCACCCAGCACCGGCAGATTTTCTGCAGCTTTCGAGGCACGGCACTGCAGAGTCAATCCTGGCCCACCAGCTCCTGCCTCTGACAGCTTCATGCCCTTGGCCTTGGGGATCCAGACACGGAGAATTAGCTGAGACCCAGCTCATTACCGGTCTTAAAGTTAAGCCCAAAACCTTAGAGCTGGTCGATGCCCCGCGCAGGCAGGCAGGGAAGTAATCACGCTGGTGGGCAGGGGCCATCCCCGCTCCCGCCTCGGAGGGCATCTGAGCTGCAGCCCCTGCCCTGGCTGCTGGAAAATCGGCCTGCTGGGCGCCCCGCGCCGCAGCGCGGGGCTGGGACCCGGGCTGGGGGGCAGCGAGGGCACAGGGCGTCACCGCCAGCCCGAGGCGCTGACGACGGCTTCTGGCGCAGTCGGTGGGAGACAAACTGCTGTGAGCGTCAGTGCTTGTGTCCGTAATCCTTGAGGCTACGGAGAGTCGCGTTCCCAATGCCCGACCTGGAAATACATCCTCGAAGGCGGCACCTCGCGTCGCTGGGGCGGGAGTCACCCTTCTGGCAGGGACGTCCCAGGGCGCGGGCCGGCACCTCTGTGCCGGCCTCCGCGTGCCAGCTGTGGGAGCGCGCGGCCGCGCGCACGCGCGCGCACGTCCGCTCCGAGCCCCCCGAGCCCCCCGTGCTCCTGACCCCCCGTGGCGTTGGGGAGCAAGGGGGCCGTCCACAAGGGCTGCGGGGGACGCACGGCCGCTCAGCCGGGCCGGGAGGACTCGGGGCCGCCCTCGGAGGCGAGCGGGGGCTTTGCCCGCGCCAGGCAAGCAGGGAGGGAGGAGAAGTCCCGGGTCTTAGCAGCCCCCGAGCTCACCCTGCCCACGGCGCAGCACCTCCGCCTGCGCCCCGGCCCCGTCTCCGAGCTCTCGCTGCCGCGGCGCTGGCGAGCTCTACGCCAGCAGCGGTCTCCAGGTATTTCTCTCGTGCTGACCCCGGTGTTGGAGTACGGCTCAGCCCCGCAGAGCGCGAAAAAAATAACCTGGGAAAATGATGTTAAAAAAAAAAATCTAAGAATTCTTGAAAAGCTTTTTATCAGCACTAAGGCTACAAGGCAGGCAGAGGAAAACAAAGTCAGCAGTGGTTGTAAATTGTCTGGAAACCATAAATTAAAATTAAAGAGTTCAAATATGATATAAAATCATTTAATCTGGATGATTTATGCTCGTTCTCAGATGCAATTATTTACTAACGCTTCTGTTTATTGCTCTTTTGACTTTTTTAATTACTGTATTCCAAAAATTCAATTACCGAGTGTAGTATATATTTCAAGCAATAGTATTGTAAATAAAAAGAGAACCAATTAATAATGTGCTTAGTCTAGCAAAGCTAAATCAAGTGTAATACAAAATGCCTGGAAACTTGATCAAGTGTTGCAAACTAATCGAGAAGATCCCATCTCGCGGCAGGCGAGGGCTGCGCGGCCGCCTGCCGGGGACGCCTCGGGTGGGCAGAGCCCGGGGGCGGCCCTGCGGGGCGAGCGCTGCCCGCCCGGGGCCGTGGCCCGCGACGGGGGTTTCTGGTCCTGGCGTCCACCCGGGCTGCCGAGCCCGAGCGTGGGTCCTGGCGTTGCCGGTCGGGTCCGTCTTTGTAGGATTAAAACCTGTTCGGGGGGCAGGGGCTGCTGGCCGGCAGCGGGAGGCAGGGCTTCGCTTCAATTGGTGTTTTCGTAATAAATATTTTGTCCTTTTATCTTGTTCTGTCAACAGACTTCGACAGTGCTAGAAAAATCAATTTCTAGTCACCTTAGGAAGATTGTTCAACAAATATCTCGGCTGAGACCTTTGCTTGTAAATGATATTTACTTTCTCTCTCTATAAATATATACGCGCGCCAGTACAGCAGAGACGCTGTGCGAAATGCTAGAGGTGAATACAAGCCGGGCGATACGACGTTATTCTAAAAGAAAAGCCCGACGTAATATTTCAAAATGGGAAGAATGTATTTTTCCATAGCCGCGTTCCCAGAAATGCCTGGATTTCCTTTCATGGGGAAAAAACCCCCAAAGCCCAAAGGTCACCTGGGGCCTGCCGCACAGCAGGGGAGTCGGCAAACGTAGAAGCAGCTGAAAACGGGATTTTTTTTGGTTGGCAGCGCCAGGCAGCTGCAAGGACAGGGAGTGCTCTCCCCAGCCCCGGCTTTGCCATTCCCGCCGTTTAGAGGGATTACTCCAGCCGGAGACGTGTTTCCCAGTTCCGGCTTTGAACAGCTCTGTTACGGAGTGGTAAACCTGACCGAGCGTCCCAGCCCGAAGTCGCTCTCTGAGATTTGCTTTGACAGGAGGTGCGCGCGTTCCCGGGGCTTTCGGGGACCTTGCTAGCCCTGTCTCTCCCCGGGATGCAGGGTGGCAGGGCTGGAGCCCCCACGTTGCTCCCTTCCTGCTGCCGGCTCCGCCAGCAGCCCCGTTTTCCCTAAAAAGAAAGAAACAAATGTTTACTGCCACGCACGGAGCTAATTTCTCCTTCTGCATCTTGTGCCCAGTAAATCTATCAGCTCACAGCCTCGCAGCTCCAGTATTTCACGTGTTACGCGGTACGAGAAATAGTGATTTGTGAAATGCGATAGCGGCTCTGTCTGTAAAGGCTGCAGCTCACGTAAAATCATGGAGTTTTAAAAGCAATAAGTAAAACTTCAACCAGAACGGAAGAAAGCACTCTCCAAATCCTCTTCTGTCCTGAGGAAAAAAGAAAAAAAAAGAAAAAAAAGCCTTATAAACTGGAATTGATTCTTGTAAAACCTTCATAAAAAATAAATCCAAACATTTAGAAACATCTGTGGTGAAGCACAAGATTTCTTTGGCTGAGTCCAGCCTCGGCGATCTGCGCGGGGCTGCATCCTATGATAAAGAGGAGCCACCTGAGCGGTTTTCTCCGCGCTGGCAGCGCTGGCTGCGGCAGCTGCGCTCCTCCCCGCTCGTCTCGTCGATGGATTTTAAGGGACTTGCCCGGGCGGTGCCCGGAGCCGCGGCTCGGCAGGCTGCGGGGCGAGGGGGGCCCTCCCCCGGGATGCTGCAGCCCCGCGGGAGAAGGGACCCAGATGCTGGGGAGCAAACCCAGCACATCCCACTCTCCCTCCTAAAAAAAAACAAAAACAAAAAACCCACAAGAAAAATCACTGAAATTTGTTACTTTGAAATCCCTCGGTCAGGTGCAGCAAGCCACGGTTGGTGTTTCTGTTCCCGGCAAGTCCAGGCTGCGGGACAGCCGACACTCAGCGGCCCGGGCCGTGTGCTGTGATCACAACCTTCATGCTGGATTCTGGGCACAGCCTCATTTGAAATATTAATTAGGACTAATTACTAAATTATAAATAATTGGAGTCATTTAACAGAATAGCTTGTCTGCGATGAATCTGTTGGGCTAAGGTACGTACACGGGTGGGTAAACCCAACGTTCAGCCTTTCTGCCGCCGCAAATCGCCGTCGGCTGTCGGAGGAGGACAGAGAGTAGCGCGGGGTCCCTGCGGCAGCTGCCCCAGGAGGGGCAGGGGTCCCCGCTTCCCCCGCTGGGACTCTGGTCCGGTGCAGTACTGGGACCCCCCTCGGGATTTACCCCCTCAGCCCGGCGGCTCGGCTGCAAGCCCGCGCTGCGAGGAGCGAAGCTGGGGCCGGTATCGGAGCCCCCGGTCCTGCGCCCTCTCCTTCGCGTCGCTCCAGCTGCTTCTCCCCCGCCTCCCGCCCAGGGCATGGGCACCAGGATGGTTTCCCAGGGCCAGCGCGCGGCATTTTATGATGGCCTTTGCCTCTGAAACCCGGCCGTGTCAGGTGCCTGAATGCCCCGGTTCTCTGCCCAGCGCTGCTGGGTCTGCAGGGTGTCAGGCCGGGGAGCATGGGTGCATTTCCGTACCTCCGATTTATTAATGGCAGTCATATGGCTAAATCCCAGCGTGCCGGGCTGCGCGATTCCCACCGCGCATCCATATGGTCGCGAGGACTCCAGTACGCCGTGTGTCTGAAGGTACTGAATGGCTTAATTAGAATATTAAACTGATTTACAGTTCCTAAATAATAGGTATCATTAAGCTAACTCTGCTCAAAAAGGGGTTTGACACATGTACACTTCTAGCGATAACATATGGAGCAAAATCCTCAGCAGTCAGCAAAGAGGCACAGCAGCGGCTTGGAGTTGGACGTCAAAGCACTTTAAGATGTATGGATGCGAGAGAGCAAAGCGACCCAAGGTGAAGGGCGTCTTGCAGAGCACAGAACCTCAGGTGCTCGCTACCTGCGCGTTTTGGGAGGACGAGAGAAGGGCTGGCTGAAGGGCAACGGCCGGAGCGGCTGGGCCGGCGGGCCGAGCGCTCGGGCTCTCGGGAGGACCGGCGGCAACGGGCTCGCGCGGCCCGCGCCGGGCAGCAGACGTGGTCCACGCGGGCAGGCGCGGCGCAGGACGGCGGCGGGCACCGAAAGCGAGGCGGGGGCTGCCAGGGAGCGCAAACAACGCTGTTTGCTGCATCTCCCCTTCCCCTGCAGTTTCTCCCCAGATTTGCTCGCTCCGACTTGGAGTCCCACCACGACCCAGAAATATTTTGGAATTTTTGACACGTCAGCTCGTTTAGCATCAGAAGCTGGGAAGGATGGGGTTTTTCAACCTTTCAGCATGACATCCAGATCAAATTTTAAAGGTTTAGCTCCTCATGCAGTATGAGCCCCTAAGGGGTGTTTGCACCAAGGGAGAAATTGCTGAGGGAAACCCCGTTTCTCTCCTTCTGCGCTTGGGTAGAAAATAGAGGAGAAAGCAGGAAAGGGTCGGAGGGCAAACGTGGTCCTACCCGCCAGGTCTTGACGCAGAGTGCTGAGAAAATATTTGGATCCCCGTCTTTGATCAGAAAATTTAAAACGGGGGCTCTGTATTTGCATGTTGTGCCCTATAAAACAAAGTACTAGCAAGGAGGAAAATAGAAAAAGTGAATTTTTTCACAACAGTTCGAGGATGTCTAAGGTGGTGGTGGTGGGGGGGGTATTGTAGAATTTTCTTTGTGTTTATATGAAAACCGTTCCAGATGGTGGTTTAGAGGAATTTACGCCCAGACCAGATGCAGGCTGGTTAGTCTAGACTTGTTTCTGCTGCGGGAGAGATGCAAAAACTTGTCGTATGAAAGAAGCGCCCAAATTAAGGATTTCATTACAAGAAGTTATTACCGGCTAAATAGTAAACGTGCTACCTGGCTAGAAAAAAGTATTAAAACATATTTACACTTGAAAAGAAGTAATTAGTAGTAGTAGTTCAATCACTACAGAATGTGCCAGGCCAAGACAGAGGAATGAGTGTAAATAGATAGAGACAAGAGAGATTTATTATTAAATTAAAGGCACTTAATTACTGGAAATGTTAAATATGCAGTTTTCTGGCATTTAAATGATATTTTTCACCAAAATTAAAATGAATTGTCCACTCTGAATTCCCACTTCTTAGGCAGCGTGTAAATGTCAGTCCTAAATTAAAGTTAACTGGGATGGGTGTCTGCTATACCTTTTAAAAAAAAGATTTAATTAGAATCAATAAACCACTTTTTATTGAAGTTTCCAACGTGTTCTGTTATTCTAAACATACAGAGAGCCGCTAACGTGAAACCTTCAAAGATTTTAACAGGTTTGGGTCAAAGGGGAGCGGTGAGCGGCAGCACCTGGGCCAGGAGCCCCCAGCAGCCCCCGGCACCCCGGCAGCCCCTGCACCCCGGCACCCCGGCAGCCCTGGCACCCCGGCACCCCAGCACCCCGGCAGCCCCCCGGCACCCCGGCAGCCCTGACACCCCGGCAGCCCCGACACCCTGGCAGCCCCCCGGCACCCCGGCAGCCCCCTGCACCCCGGCAGCCCCCGGCACCCCGGCAGCCCTGACACCCCGGCAGCCCTGACACCCCGGCAGCCCCCTGCACCCCGGCAGCCCCCGGCACCCCGGCAGCCCTGACACCCTGGCAGCCCTGACACCCCGGCAGCCCCCCGCACCCCGGCAGCCCCCTGCGCCCCGCCGGGCTCCACCGCCCTCCTCCTGCCGGGTCCCGGGCTGGTCCCCGGGAGCGGGGCAGGCGGGAAGCGGGGCCAGACCCTCAGCGGGATGAAGCCCATAAAGCCGCGCTGATTTACACCAGATGAGCGTCGCATCCCCGCTCCTTTTTTCTTGCTGTGTGTTTTTGGATGGGCTCCATTCAAGCTGTGAGGTAAGCACGCTGCCTTTTTACTTTCAATTAAAACCACTATTTTTAACTTAAATACATCCTCCCAACTCCTCAGAGTGTTTTCATAAAAAGAAATCAAAACATATCTACCCATGCTTTCAGTTAAAAATGATGAAAAGCCCTCTAGTCCGCAAATGGAGATGTATTATTAGGGCTTTGATTAAGCAGCCTGCCCTGCTCAGAAACCCCACTTCCCGCGACGCCGTGCTAAGTGGGGTGTGCCGACGGCTGGCCGGGGCCGGAGGGCTGCCCGCGCTCCTCCCTAGCGCCCGCTTCAAGCGCCGGCTCACCTCCTCACGCTGACATTTCGACTTAGCAGCTTTTTCATGTTGCCAGTTTAATTTATTTTTTAAAAAATCATTTCTGTGAGCCGCACGACTACCGTACTCATAATCACCGCTGCGTGGAAGTGATTATATTAGAGGCCTTTTTACAGTGCGTGCGCTCAGATCAAGATGTAATATGCATTTCATATCCCCTGACTCCCTGTCCTAAAATAGAGACAAAACATTCTGTAATGTCAGATTGCTTTGAATTAGTTTTAATTTGATTAGAAATATCCCACAAGGCTACCCGAGTACATAGAGATTATGTATAATTAATGCCGTGATCAATTAGATCTGAATTGTTAGTCCATCAAGAAGCAATAACATGGGCTCTGATTTTCAAAGAGTTTTCCCTTAATCCTCTTGTTCTAGGGCTCTTTATGATGAGATACAAAAGCTCCTAAATTAGGACAACATGATATTGCACACATTTGGAAAAAAAAATCCCTCTGCCTCTTCATGGCGTGTAGGGAGGGGAGACGCCCGTCCAGCTCCCGCCCGGGGGGGAGCAAGCGCAGCCCCAGCCCCCGGCAAAGGGAGTCGCGTCCACGCGCAGCCCCATGGAAACGGCTCCTCCGCTCGTAATTAATTGTCTGACTCCATCCCCGGTGCGATTCCAGACTATTTGTCGAGGAGTAAAATTCAATTCACGTCCTTTGCACCAGCGTTTGGTGCTTGCAGCCCAGTATGGCTTCGCCTGGTGCCACGGTGGGTCCCAGCACCGCCACCCCGTTGACGGCAAGCTGGACCTGCGCTGGGCACCCGCCCCGCCGTGCCTCGCGCTGCCCGCCCCCGCTGCGGCTCGGAGTTTTCAGGTGACAGTGGTGGGACGTGTCCTAAACCGACCGAACGGTACGGGCACGGGGCTGAGGTGGGTCTGGGAGTGCAGGGTGAGGAAAGGTCCATGCGTGGAAGCGGGCGATGAGGACAACCCCCTGCCCCGACTTGTGCCAGTGAACCCGCACCCTGAAACGCCGGCGGCACGCCGGTCACCGGTCCAGACTGGTGGCCGGGTACGCTGTTGGGTAACGTGGCCATCCGCGGCATCCTCCTGCGAGGACGCTGTGCTCATGCGAATCTTCGTGAACTTTACCGTGCGTGCAAACGCTGGTATGACCAAGTGTCCGCCGACGCGTCCTTCTGTCCCTGTTGTGCCTGCTGCTCTCCAGAGCCTTCCCGGGCCGCCACGCAGCTGCGCACGGGCGAGAGTTGGTGCCTCGTGCCTTACCGGAGACAGAGGAATGCCCAGCAGTGATTAAAGAAGCACTGCAGGTACCGAGGCAGCCCAGGCTGGCAAGGCGAGCCAACGGGTACCTGCACCGAACCCAGACAACTTGGGAGAGGCGATTTATAAATGGGGAAAAGTTGATCAATTTGAATCAAACTTTGTATGTGATTAATTCCGTCAGCTGCTTTTGCAGCACTTGCAGGACGTTGCCGTGCTTTATTGCTGTGCTTCGTTGTGCAGAGGTGCCATTCCGAGGCACGGGCCCACAAGCAGCACCAGGAGGAGGGCGAGCGGGCGGCTGCCCGCGCCCGTGCCCGTGCCCCAGGTGAGGCAGGGCGCAGGCAGGCAGCCCGCGCGCCCCGGCGCCCGCGTTTCGCCGGCGCGGCAGGAATATTTCATCCTGCATGCCCAGCTGGCGAAGGAAGCCCACACCTGCTCTCCGGCGGGATTTCCACCTGGACCTCGGCGAGGCGCGAGGAGAAGATGTCAGGGCTCTTCCGTGGCTGCCGCGCGAGGGGCGGGGGCAGGATCGCCCTCGGAAGTCGCGGTAAAGTTGCGTGCTTAAAAATGCACAGCAAGGTGGGAATTGTCTTCCAGCGTATTACACGCAAAATCTGTAAATAATTCATAGAAGTTTATTATTCAATGAGTAATTCCCACCAAAGCTAAAATCAGGCGGCTGAAGCCCTGAGGAATGTTTTCCTCTGAACCGCTACACGTGTCAGTCTGCAAGCCGAGGTATGAATATTTTAAGCCCAACGACTTTTTTTTTTCCCCTCCCTTTTTAACAGACTGTATCTGTCACCGAAGGTCACAGCCAGAACTAGCCCCAACTCTCAATTTACACTTTGTGAGAAAGGATAACGCTGTGACGCTTGCTCCCAGCTGGAAAAAAAATGTACGAATGTTTTTAAAACTTCTCAGGAAATGGGATTTCCCCGCCTATTCCTATTTTTGGACTCTCTGATCTGTTTTTCAAAATTTCATCTCAGATGTTTTAAATTCTCCAAGCTGATATATGTATCGTTTATCCTAGATTATTGATCTCGGGAGCGGAGCGCGTGTCAGCGCTGGCTGTGTTAACGGTTCCTCGCCGCCTATGAATTCGCAAACCCGACGGTGCGTATTTGGGAGGGTTTGGCGTTTTGTGAAGAGCAAATAAGACTCTGAAAGCTGGAGTAATCAATTGTGGATCCCCAAATACAGTCATAAATCAGGCTTTCAAATCGTTTTCCAATAACGCAAAGTACTTTGCTCTTGAGAGGATAAAACATTTCGACCGATACTTAATTGCAAATTTCCTTGATGATTAATAAGCAGGATGAAAATAACAAAATATTTCAGCATTATACTTTATCCTGTTCTGACATAGTAAGCGGCAATATGTCATGCCGTTAAGATAATAGGAACATAAAATGAAAACATTAAAACAATCAAACTGTTTAAAATAGCTAATGAAAACTTTGAATGCACGGGTTTGTGTCAAAATGTTTTCCCACGTGATTTCTTTTGTCCCAAGTGTGATACGGTCTCTCGACAAAATTGGGGTTTATCAAACAGCTTTTTCCTGCGAGGAACCGCGTCAGTAAACGTTCTCCCGACCAGCCCCCGTCACAATGTGTCGTGCACTCAGGGCTGGCTTAAAATAGGAAATAAAATATTTCACTCGAGGCTTTTGAAGTTTGCAGCCGGTTTAAAAATACATTTTTGCGGTGTAATATTAGTCGCTGTCAGCTGCGCTGCCCGAAAGCCCCTTTTTGTCCGGCGCTGGGTTCTGAGCGGCCAGGGAGGGGTCCAGCCCCCTCCCACGCCTCCGCTGCCCTCGCCCCCGCACGGCGCTGCCCTCGCTCCCGCGCGCCCGCCGCCACCGCCGCCGCCACCGCCCCCGCGGCCCCGAATGCCTTTCGCCTCCCAGGAAATTCTTCCCTCCTTTTTGTTTCTTTGCTTCTTTATCGTATTTGTGTCGGTGATTCGGCCGACACGTGCAAGCGGTTTCCTGATTTTTTTTCCCACTTTTTCAATTTTTCTTCCAGAAGCAGCAAGAAAGCCGTTGCAGCTGCTCCGTGCCAGCGCCGCACCGCGGCAGCGACCACGGCACGACCCGGGCAGCCCCCCGCAGAAGGAGCGTGCCCGGCACTCGCCGTGTGCTCTGCCAAAGCCAGGGTTCCCCCAGACCGCAGCGCTGATGGGCTCGCGTTTTGCACCGCTTCTCCCCTGCTGCCTCTGCCTTCGTTTCGCCGGCGCTTCTCTTGGTTCGCTGCCATGCCCCGGCAGGCTGCAGGCCCTGCATTGCCACCTGGCAGCCGGCGGGTCACCCCGGCGTGCCACGCGCGGGAGCGGGGTGCGGGCGATGCTGCGCCTTCGCCCCGTGCGATGGCACGGCGGTGTTCCCCCGCGGCGGGACGGCGTGCGGCACGTGCCCTGGGGCAAAGCCAGCCCCAGGGAGCATCTCCCTCTGCATTTCTTATTAGGTCAGCTGCGAGATGTGCTGTCGTACGTGGCTGTTACCAGGAGCAACAGTACGGCTTGCTCCACGGCAGGCTGCAGCGCCGTGAGGTTGCAAGCCTGGGAGGAGGGATACCTCCCGAGGTGACTGTGGCCCCGGCCCGAGCAGCTGGGATGACTGCTCTGACAGCAGCGGCAGCAGCACGGCGAAGGTAAAAAGTTAAGAGTTTTTATCCCTGGAGGAGATCAGGATTTCCGGGCGGTAGAGGTGGAGGAGTTCCCGTCTCCGGAGGACTCCCCGTGCAAGAAGCAAGAGGTGCCAGGGGCTGGGAGGCTCAGCAGGGGAATCGCCGTTCCCCTCCTTGCTCTACTCTCGGTCTCCTTTTTCTTCCTTTTCGCCTCGTCCCTTCCTGTCCCCGCACTGTCCCGTCACGGGTGGCACCACCTCTTACCGCAGCGTTTGCGCAGAGGAAGCGGAGACCCGGACTGGCAGCGGCTGTCTCTCAAGACCTGGTGAAATGCGTTTGACTAATAATTCAAGTCACCTTGCTATTTTATGTCTTCCTCCAGCCGGTTTTGCTAACTTCTTTCACCTTTTTCGCTTCCAAGTCCTGCACACGCCGCAAGAGCTCGCGCCGCCTCGCAGGGATGCACAAGCCCGGCGCGATCAATCCTTCCCCAAGGTCGGCTGCTCCCACCGGCCCCAGGTTGCCACTCCAGGGAGATGCCCGCTCCTCCACCTTCTTGCACAAGAGTCCTTCGGCTCGTCCAGACGGGATGGAAACGGGGACCACCTGGTGAAAAGACTGGCTGGAGTGGATGAAGCTGTAACAGGGCAATTAGTGGGCAATCCAACTCCTGCTCCTACAAAGAGATGGCATCTGTGATGAAGAGGTTGCTCTAATTGCTCATTGAAGAGTTGAAAGACACCTTGGAATGAGTTTTGGTCAAACCCCACATGTGGGCACCGGCTGTGCAGGAATAGGAGCCTGAACCCCCGTCAATGCTCCGGGTAATTCCCTTCTAGGGGGAAAAAACCCTTCCAGGCGCACACCCGCGCACACACAGAGCCACTTTTCATTATTTTGTGTCACTCATTTCTCATTTGTTGCTATGCATATTGTGCCATTATAACAGGAAATTACATTTGCATCTTGTGTGGCACAAGCATGTTGTGAATATCATAAAAACACATATGGTCATAAATGGTTTAAAAAAAAGGCGATAAAACTGACATTTAGAAAACAGCTTTTGAAAAGAGAAAACATGTTCGTGGAGCTTTTGTACATCTATGTGAAAAATTCTGTGCTCTCATTTTAGAAGCTTTTTCGGCAAACTTCTTAATTTTTTTCTACGTATTAGTTTCAATGTTTTAGAAATTTTACTTTGCGTTTTGAGCTTGAACATCCTAAAATCTCACAGAAGAAATCTGAGTGAGTCCACTGAGTCTTTCCCAATTGCGTGCTGAAAGCGGAGTTCCCATTTTCTGTGTGCTCGCCTGGCGTGTGACTGATTTTGTTCAGGGGTGCATAGATTTGATCACAGTTTTACGTGAAACTCTTTAATTTCGAATAATTGTGAAGGGTGGATGAAGCGGTAATGCTTTTGCGTTCTTAGAAATGGGGTTTCAGCCATTTAGACATAGGCAGGTTAGTCGTGGAAGTTAGGTTTGGTCGGAACTTCCCTGAATTCAGCCCGTATCTGGCTGCGGAGCTGGGGGAAGATTGGTTCATGTCAGCATTGTTTTATACCAGACTTCTGGAACAGCAGAAATCTGTGCACAATGTAAGATCTTAACCTTAAAAAAGAAAAAAAAAAAATGAACTGGGAAAAGATTTTCATTACAGGTCAGACGTCCTGAATTAGAGAGCAGAAAGTCATTTCAGCAAAGGCAGGCGTGTAGGGAAAAGCTGTCCTCTTCAAATATATTCACTTATTTTTTTAGCCATCCCGTTATACTCCCTGACTTTTGTCAGGGTTACCCAGCTTGCAGTCACGGCAGCGAAGCCATGCCACGTCTCCACGCGCGGACTGTTCGGGGCCGTCCGCGCTACCCGGCCACCGCCGCTCCCCGTGCGATGACGCTGTGCGGAGCGGTGCTGCCTCGCCGCTGGCCTGCGTGTCCCCCGGGGACGGGTTTTGCGATGTCCAGGCACATAATCATTTCCCTGGAGTTGTTTTTGCCATCAGTCAGCTGTGGCTCTTGGTCCAACTTAGTGTCTCAGGAAGGATTTCTGCTAGTCATTGCTCTGTGCTCACAGCAGGGAATTCATTCTAATTTTCCAGGGCTGTAAACTGCAAACCTTTTATCTGTAGCCTTTAACACGATCTGTGACAAGCAGATCCGATGTTAGCATGCTATGCTATAAATCCTCCCGAAATGTTCCTTTACACAGAAATTATGGTACTGATTCATGATCCAAATACGGATTTTCAGTGCGGGTCTTGCCAAGTCGCCATCGCTACCTTCTGCTTGAAGTGATCATGAGAACTGTCTACCAAGCAAAGGAGCTCTGCATCAGAGGAGGAGGGAGCCTTACAAGCAGCACCAAATCTTCTGTTTCTCTAACCAGTCATCAGAGAGGATTTCACTACCATGCAGCTGTGTA
This sequence comes from Mycteria americana, assembly GCF_035582795.1. Classification (NCBI taxonomy): domain Eukaryota; kingdom Metazoa; phylum Chordata; class Aves; order Ciconiiformes; family Ciconiidae; genus Mycteria; species Mycteria americana. Next base: position 1,862,214 of record NW_027445437.1, read on the forward strand.
CTTTTCTGGCAAACTCTCTGTGTGAAGATATTCAAAGACGCCTGGATTTGCATCCTGTTCGAGGCAAAGAAGTTTAATTTGCCTGCTTTCCATAGGGTTTCTGCAAATTGGAAGTGGGCATCCGTCCTTCACGTGCTGGCTCCCCGTAGGGCTCTCCATCCCCTGCGCTCCGGTGGGGTCAGGTGCCGTCCCCGCATCGTCCCCGCCGCCTTGTCCCCGCGCTGGCCCCGCTCAGGGATTCCCCTTGTGCTCCCAGGTTTAGCACACCGGGCTGCGTAACGCGCAGCCCCGCGTTGCTGGCAGCTGCTCCCAGGCAGTGGATTTTGTTTAACAGCGACAGCGCTGCTGCGATCGGCCATCGGAGATGAGAAGCGCAACGGTCTCTGCAGCCGGGGAAACCTGAGCTGCGAAACCGCAAGCCAGCCTCTCCCCCGGGGAGCGCTCCCCAAACCAGCCCACCTTCGCTTGCTCCTGGCTTGCTTTAATCACACCAGCAAACGCTAATTAACATCCCCTCCGTGGCTGGGCTCCGCGGTCCAGGTCCCGCGCGTGCGTGGCCTGGCCCGGCTCTTTCCTGCCAGGCCTGCGATGTGGATTTACGCCAGCAGTGGATCTGAGCTTTCTCCGGCTTCCTACGCTTTATTTCCACAGGCTCCTCAGCTGGGGCAAGGGGTTTCTGCTGTTTCACTTCACTTCCATTTCAAGCTCACGGCCGATGCCCCACAGGGTTCCCCTCCTGCTTTCAGAATTACCAGGGAAAGGTGAATACCTCTGTTGTTCCCACTTCTGGTTTCCCTGTCCGTCTGCAGGCTCCGGCGGAGCCGCGGTGAGGTGAGGGACGCCGTCCCCCCGCTCCCCTGGCCGAGCACCAGTCCCTCCCGGCCGAGCGCCTGGCCCGGTGGCGTGCTGCTGGCTGAGACGCAGGCAGACACGGAAAAGACGGGGAGCCTGCAGCTGGGCTTCTAAATCCGCAGCTAGGCACTGCCTGACAAAGTTGTGACTTGCAGAAGCGCGAGGTAATAGAAGAAAGAAATTTCCCTCCCTGAGCCAGCTGCCTGTTTACCGGCGGCTCCCAGCCCGGTGGAATTCTTCCCCCTAGTTTTCAGTAATGGAATAGTTGACATTAAAGCAATGTCCCTTCTGCTATTGCAGAGCCTCCCGCCTCAGAGAACCCCCTCGCCCTGACGTGCCCTCACCGCGCAGGGTTTTGGCTTAGCAGGGTGAGAACGGGCTGGCGGAGGACCCGAAGGGAGAGGAGGAAGGACGGAGGCTGGGGTCGAGGCCAGCCGGTGGGGAGGCCTCCGCTGCCAGACGTGACACAGATGTCCTTCACAGCTACGTGCAAACCACCGACTTCTCTGTGACTCATTTCTTCATCTGCTGAATGGAGGCAATTGTTGCATTTCCATAAAGCAAAGAAAATCAGCGAACACCCACTAATCTGCCTCCTCCCCATCTCCCACACAGAGCCTCCCGGTCCTCTCCTTTCCGTGCAGTGCCGCTCAGCGCTGACGCCCTCCATCCCCGTAACGTTCCCGAAAGCGCGGCACCCTTCCACAGCCCCGTCCTGCCAGAGCCTTGTACGGGGCTGCAGGGAGCAGGAGGAGGAGGAGGAGGAGGAGGAAGAGTTCAGAGCTTGGGCAGGAGCTCCGGGGAGCAACGCGGGGTCACCGCCACTCAGAAAACAAAAAGGAGGTGCAACGCGTGAATTGGATGCAAGGCAGAACGGCACCACTTTTAGCTTTCCGCAGCAAAACCGGTGCAGGATTTATACTCTCATTTTCGGAAGGAGTGCCGCTCAGCGCCGGCGAGGTCAGCCGTGCCTCCCTTCCTCTGACGCGGTCTTCGCCACCGCATCATCTCCACCGTTCAGTCTGACTTCTGATTCCACATTCTCTTTTAATATGAATATGAACATTTTGTACTTCCTGAATTTAGATAGGTGTCATATTTGTTGCTGAGCACCCGTAATTTTTGGAAGAGTGTTTGTACTGAAAATGGAAACCTGTCATTTCCCTGCAACTCCCTTCTACATTTAATTACATCAGCTATTGTATCTGAATGTTTCACATCTCCTCTGTTAAATTATGATAATGTTGCTCAGATTAAAACTAACATGCATATCAAAAATTCTATAACCGTATACAATTTTCCCCATTCTTTTTAAAATTTCAGCAGGCACTGATCTCTCAATGGAGTTGTACCTTCGATCATAATAAACCATCAAAAATAGGCGAACGGTACAGAAAGTGGAATATTAAGTCCCCGTTTTAACAAATCACCTTTACTCGCTCTCTCCCGAGAAATCTAGGAACTGGAAGCAGCGATATTTTGGAGGCAAACGTATAGTGTTTGAAAACTAGCATAGGTTAAGTGGGAGGGAGAAAGAGCGAGACCCGTGGGCCGGGCAGACGTGTCCCACCACCGACCCAGCCCAGAGGCCGGCACTGCCCCTGCCCGTGGCAGCCCTGCCGCCACCAGCTTTGCCAGAGACGCTACCAGCTTAAAAGCAAAAGAAAACCCAATTAAAACATTTTGGAACGTCTCACGGAGGAGTTTCTATCATATCTTTTATATCAATTTACCAAAGCTGAGATGGGACCCTTGATATTTTTTCCTGAAGCACGTTTTATGAAGACCTGAGCATTGCTCACTCCGGTGCGTATGCTTTGACCAGGAGGTATAAAAGAAGTACCAATCTTAATCACACGTTATCTCCAGTGAACACATGATCTGTGTTGCCAGGGAGCCAAAGTTTCCTACAAATCATTTCAAGGTTCATAGAGAGCCTGTCCCTGCCGTTATGGATCATTTGTCTTTCAGTCATCCCCAACCAAAAAAAAAAGAGCCTTCCTGTGCAAAGTAGTGTTTCCTCACATGCCAGGAAGTTTCTGTGTTAAAAAGCTAATTATTCGTCATGAGGATAAGGGGTTGGCTCTTTGCCTGGGTCTGGCAGCGGGGCAGGGGCCAGTCCCCCAGGTCTGGGGGACAAGGGCTGGAGACAGCCTGCTGGTAGCTGCAGCCGCCGCGTGGCTTCGTGCTTCCGCGCACAGCAGAGGCGGTCGGTCCCAGGTTCTCTTTAGAATAAAAACCGCCTTCAAAAGCATAGTCTGCTTTCTTCAAAAGCAGAAAACTGAGGGCAATACCCTTCTGCCTGTGCACGGGAGGGTCCGGGCGACGGGGCAGGTCTGCAGCTCAGGACCTGCAAGCAGTCTGAACCACCTTCCATGGAAAAAATGACATTAAATACAACATGGCTTTCATGTTCTGTCCTGTGGTCTTTATTGACACATCCTGACCACAGTTAGCTGTTATTCAGGCTTCACTGGGGAAAACGTCTGTGAATATCTGCTCACGCCGTTCCTGAACGCGAACTCTAAACTATGAATTTCCAGAAGAGTCCCAAAACATTTTCATAAAAGAAGAAATTCACAGTTCCAGCGAGATGCTGGCTGCATGAGTCATACGGTGGCGTTTCTATTTCCTGATGGGATGCTTTATGTAATCCTCCGGCTCGGCACGGGTTTGGAGCCGCGTCCTTGCTCTGCACACTTGCTCCGCACACTTGCTCCCTGCCCTGCCCTGGCCGGGGTGCGCGGGGGCTCGGGGGGCAGGGGACCTTCCCTTCGCAGCCCCAGACCGCCCGCACCCCCCAGCTGCCATTTGCAAGGACTCTGCCCGAAAGCAACCGGTAGAAACTCACAGGTAAGTTTGCAGTGCAAGCATTTCGCCTTCCAATTTTTTTCTGTAATTGAGGACCGGTTTACCAGGGTAGACACCCCAGCGCAGGTGCCCCGCTCGGCATTGCTGCCTGCTGCGAGAGGGGACTCGGGGTCGTGCCACCGCGGGGACGTCCGGACCCCCAGCCCTGGCTGCCCCCCACTGCCCAGAGCTCCCTTTCTCAGCACTTCCCAGTCTCGCTGGAAACCCTGGACTTGTCAGAAATGGGACCTTTTTGTAGAACTAGGCTTTGCCACAGAAAAAGCCAGAAAGCCTGCTTCCCCTCCAGCTGAGGGAGGCCTGCTGGAGCGGGTGGCCCCGGGGATGCTCCGCGGGCACGGGGTGAACTCGGCTCCTGACCCGTTTCCTGTCAAAAGCAAAAGGAAATTCCACCAAAACCAGTTTTCTTGGATTTTTTCTCCGCTGTGCCACAAAGCCGAGCCTGTGTCCCCGACGCTAATAAAGCAGAAATCTCCAGCCGCCCTCCCCACTTTACCCTCAGTTTTTTTAAGAATTTAAAATTAACACTGTAGGACTACATCCAGCCCTGGGCCTAAAGCCAAACGTGCAGCAACGCACTTGCATGCAAAGCCCGGCCCCGCAGAATGTGCCTGAAATCCAGCGGCAGCATCTTCCCGGGGAGCCAAGAGAATTAAGAGATTACTGGAAAGGGACTCGCACAGGGCATCAGGCAGTCGAGCAGCCCGGGCTGTCTCTCAGCGAGCGGCGGGCCCACCTCCACACGCGGAGCGGGGAGGGATTTATGGCGCTTGCCAGATGCGGCAGGAGCCGCGGAGCCAGACGGAGGTGCTGGGGGCGGCGCGGTGGGCTGGGGCGATCTCCGCTGGCAGGGGATGCTGTGCTCGCACCGCCGAGCCAGCGGAGACAAGCAACCAGGAACCAAACGGAGCGGAGCAAGGGCTTGGGTTGAGCTGGAGGACACAGCTGCGTCCCTTGGAAGGAACAGAGGCGTTTGTCCTGTCGTGTATTAATAGAATTTTTCTGTTTTAAATAACAAACGCAGTAATCAACTTAGGTAACCGAACTGATTCTGTTTTGTTTTTCAAATGCCCCGGAGATTGCATCTAAAACAAAGATCCAGCAAGGACGATTAATCATCTGATCAAGAAATAAAGCTTTAACACGCCCTTTAGCGTGTGTGCCTGAGGCTCACGTTCACCGCAAACCCCCGGCCCCGTGGAGCCCACCCCGGTGTCTGCAGCCCCCGGCCGTGCTGCAGAGCAAGAGCTGCTCTTGGGTCCTGTTTCTCTTCCCAGGGAGGCAGAAACAAGACGTTAGCGGGACGGGACCGTGGTACGACAAACCCTCAGCAGGGACACCGAACCCAAGGCTTCTTCCATTTCTCTGAGCTTGGGAGCAGGAGGAATTTAAATGATTTTTTTTTTTTTTTTTTTTTTTTGCCAGGAACTTCCGATATTAGCATAACACAGCATCTCACTATGTAATAACAGCAGCATAAATATTTATTAAAATACAAAACTAATAAAGAACACTGTGCTTCAAGAAAGCAAACAAACAGTGGCCGCAGCTGGAAGGTGCCACAGCAGCAGCTGGCCAGGCAGCACGGGAGCGACTGGGGGGACCCAGCTCTGCCCGGGACGGGGAAGGGCGCCGGCTTCTGCAGAAGCACACAGCGTTCGGCCAGAAGGTCAGAGTGACGAGCTCCCTGGTTGAGGCACAGGCTCGGGGCTTGACCCTTCCTCCCTCCAAGCTTCGCCCGGAGTAACGCCCAGCACGGGGGACGTGCGCCGAGCCGAGCCCCCGGGAGCCCCTCCCGGGCAGGGGCAGCAGCACCTGTGGGCGCTCCCAGGGGGGTGGGAGGCAGGGAACAAAGTTCCCGGGGAGCAGGGGCAAGGAGGGCGGCGGCAGAAGCGGCCGGTAGGGAGGAGCGTGCTGTTGGAGGGCATCATTTTAAGGGGTGGATGACCTCCTCTGCGGGGGGGACCCGTCTGTGGGAGGGAGTGACCGGTGATGTCTGTGAGCTGATGAGGAATGCCATTGATCTGGGGGCAGCTTGGTCACCTCAAAGGGAGCGACCTACAGGGAAAGGATTAGCTGGGCAGAAGTTAAGTCATTTGTAAGTATTCTTCAAGGAAGTAAAGCCAAAGCTCACCATGAAAGACGATGCACCGCTTCCCATTGTGTTCCCACAACACAGACCGTGGCACGGGAACCCCTCCCACCCGTGAAGCCAGGTCTGCAGTTCGGGAAACCGTGAATACAGTTCTTGCTTCATGAGGATGTCTGCAGTGGCAACATCTAGGCAGGGTGGTGGTCTCTAAAGGACCCCAGGGGACGGGGATGCTAGGGTGAAAGTCTCCTCCGTGTCCTTCTCCTCTGCCCTTGCAGAAGGGAGCCCTCGGCCGCGGCACTGTCTCGGCTGGCAGCAGCAGCCGTGGGCTCGCAGCAGCGTCGGGCGCTGCCGACACAAGTAGGAGAAACCAAGCCCCGTCCCTGATGCACAGACACATCCATTTTTAAAATCGGGCCTTCTGTGCTCTTTTTTTTTTCAGCTGTGTCTCTCCAAACTAAGCAAAAGATGTTCTCAGCTTAGTGGGATTAAAAAACAAAGTACGGTAGAAGTATTCTGGCAGTCAAGGCGGCATTTAACTAAAATTGTCTGCCACAGGCACATCTGAAATTAAGTTAGGATTTAATGGCAAACAAAACCAGAAAATGCATCTGAAAAAGAAACCACCCAACCACCCCAAAACCCATCATTTTTCTAGTGTCGCAAATGGGTTGAAAGAGAACCAGGTCCCCACGGCCACATGGTAGTGTGCGGTGCAGCCATGCAGGGCCGGCAGATGCAGACGAGGACGGGAACTCTCCCTTCCAGCCCGAGGAGCGGCAGCCTGACCACGGGCAGGAGGAGGATGGAGATACGCTGCTCAAAAGCCGCTACTTGGCCGTTTGCATGCCAGCGCCGTCCACTCATTAAGTTACTGGTAGCTTTTGCTGCTGCTCATAAGCAAAACTCTCTCAACTGCTGTTCCAGAATTTGAAATTGGAATCAGAGGAACAGAAATGGGATGAAAATGAGATGAGGAAAAAAGAGAGAGAAATGGTGCTTTGGAGGCCTGTTCAAGCCTATAATCTCCTGTGATGTTTGTACCGAGAGAGTAAAGGCACGCTCCGTTCCAGGAGGGGAATACCCCTCCCGCCCCAGGTCTGGGGCGCAGGCTGCCCCGTGCGGGACCCTGGCTCCGGGCAGGTCCTGGCTCGGCCAGGCGAGGCTGCGCTCGGGGGTGGGATCCCCAGGGAAAGCCAGGACGCCTGGCGGGCGGGAGCAGGAGCCTTCCTTCCCGGAGAGCAAAACCCAGGCCAGCAGCAAACGCTTTGTGCAGAGCTAACTTTCACAACCGGCCGGTACTTCCCCAGAAGGCTAGATTAGATTCCTGACGTTGGCTTTCAGTAGTTGTTGGACAAAAGCGAAACAGAAAGACCGTTATTTAGTATTCGTTCTGAAACCCAAGTCCATTTGGTCGATAAAAATTACACCAATATTATGCATTACTGGAAAACTGTGAAATTCTTTGCAGTTGGAGCCGTGCAATTGCAAAGCCCCCGCCTGCGAGGCACCCAGCAGAGCAGCCGGGAGCTGGAGGAGAGGCAGCAGGGCTCTGCCTTTCCACCGCCCGGTCCCCGGCCACCCGAGGTTGTTTTCATGGTTCTTCAACTCTGCTCGGGAAAAGGCAGCTGATAACGGTCTTCCATGTAAAAATCAAACCACACAGAAAGTGCTTTCTCTGTACGTGGGAAGCGATGCCTTCAGAGGCAGGCGTCCGTAGACGCGAAGAAAGCGTTCAGACAGTTCATGTGATACTTGTGGAAGATTATAACGTTCTCGTTGAGAGACCACGGATTCCTGTTGTGTTTTGGTTTGGTTTGTACTTTTCCAGAGAAATATTGTTTTTACATGGTGTCTCAGGAACTTCTTTTGGACATCTGCAACATCGCACTTTTCCAGTTACGCGCCAAAGCCCTTTTAATTTTTTTAAGCGCAATAAGAAAATACTTAATCAGACACATGCTGACAGACCGATTTGCTTTATCTTCATTGGGAAAACCCAGTGGAAGCAGCATTCCCCGGGATGGCCGGGGTCCGGGGAGGGGACGGAAGCGGAGGGAGCGGAGGCTCCGTCCCGGGCTGATGTTAACAATGCTCTTTCAGAGGCTCATAATGAACCCATTGAGAACACCGAGTTATTTGGAAAAATCCCGAACTGTGAGAAATATGCGCATGTTGCGGTTGAGTCACAAGTTGGCACAAGTGACACCAGCACATATTTTTTTTAAGTGTACTTTTCTTTTACAGATTCAGAGACAAGGGACCATTATCATCCTCTAATTTAATCTAAGCCCCAGAATAGCTGCATCCAGCACAGTCCTGCTGCTGAGCTAGAGCAACTCTTTCAGAAGGATATCTGTCTTGATTTTAAGACGGGAAGGGACAGGCTTTCTATTATAGTTCTTGCTGGATGCTTCCAATAGCTAAATTTTCATCCCTGTTGAAAATTTGTACCAAAACCTGCTTATCTCTAGCCCGAAATGATTTGGCTGTAATTCCCATCAAGGATCTCAGTACCTTCCTGCCTGGAGGATTAAGAGATCCATTCCAATCTATTCTTTGGCAGGTTTCTTGTACCTTTTCCTGGCCTCTTTGTTAAATTAACAGGTTTTCCTTATGAAAATTAGCTGTGAATATGTAGGGTCTGAAGAAGGGTTTGTGTGCCTCAAAGCTGGTCTGGTTTTTGTTGACTGTAAGAGACGCTACCTATCCCTTGAACCTTTCCTTGGCTATACGATGTCCAAAGCCTTGGATAAATTGCATTTTTACTAGAAAAAGTGGTTTATTTCCAAAGGATGTGAAACCACACCATTTTTTGAACAGTAGTCGTAAAAAGAAGCAAAGGAAAAGGAATATGGTTTTGCTTTTTTCTCAGTGTCTGTATCTTACCCATTTTTAATATTCAACCCTGTGGCTAAATAAATCCTTGCTATAACTGCACCAACATCTTGCCCTCCGCAGGGCGGCGCAGGGTCAGACCCGTCTTCTCCGTGACAGACGCGGTCCCCTCGCGCTGACACCGTGGCCGAGACGCCCCAGGATTTCCCAAGCAGTGCCTAGGCATACTTTTATTCCCGAAACCCAAGCTCTGTAAAAAATCAATTTTCTTGTACCTACCTGAACACCATCAACAATGACTATCTGCTAATATCAGGCTGCCTCATCTGAGCTGTACCTAGAGAAAAGGAGTAGGTGCACTGTAATTATTATAGCAGGAGTTTGATTGCACCTGCAGGACTTACTGAGATTATATCAGCACATTCACTATTTGACCATTTTCAGGTGGGCAAAATTCCTCTAACAGCCTAATGGTCCCGTGGCACAAGCTGCGTCCCCGAGGCTGGGCGCATTCCCCGTGTCCCCGGTGCCCACAGGTGCCAGCGGGTCCAGTCTCAGAAGAATTAAATCCCGTCCTCACAAGGTCCTGCCCAACCACGGGTGCATCCATCTGGACCAGACAGGAGAAAAAAAGACTCTACCCAAAGCACCCTCAGGAACGCCTGGGTGGTTGGGGGGTCCTGCACCCCACGGCTCCGGGGCAGTCGAGGGGTCCTGCACCCCACAGCTCCGGGGCGGTCGAGGGGTCCTGCACCCCACGGCTCTGGGGCAGCTGGGGAGTCCTGCACCCCACGGCTCTGGGGTGGTTGAGGGGGTCCTGCACCCCATGGCTCCAGGGCAATTAAGGGGTCCTGCACCCCACGGCTCCGGGGCGGTCGAGGGTCCTGCACCCCACGCCTTCCCGGCTGCCTGGGGCTGGGGCACCTCCCACCCCTCTTTTGCAAGCATCACCGGCGAGGTGCGGCAGCTCCCCTCTGTGCTGTCCCATCCCACGGGGACACAAGCAGAGACATGATCCCAAAGTCAACGGAAAAGTTCATTTGTACATTTTACTTTCTTTGAAGGAAATTTGAGAGGTGCCAGCGTGGCGAATGCCCCCTCAACGTGCCTCTGCCCTCTCGGTCTGCCTCACAGGCTGGGCGTCGAGCGGCGAATCCTCTCCTTCCCGCAAGCGTCTAAATTTGCTGCTTTCCGACTGCTGCGAGCGTGGGGAAGCGCGTGCTGCAGGGCGGTGGTGACCTGCCAATGCATTGTTGTGGAAGTGCTGATCGGATCAGGCACAGATGGGCGACACAGAGCTGTCATAATCAGCCTGGATTTGAAAATGTTATAATTGGGATGGTAAACAAGTTTACAAGGACCCTATTGAGGCAAGGGATTGCCATGGTAACAGACCAGAAAAGTCTGGGAACGAGGAAGGTATCGATAAGTGGGGGCAGCGGGCGGAAGGTGCAGTGGGTGCTCCGGGGTGCTGCCGCGGCGCGGGTCCCTCCCCGGCACGTCGGCACGGAGCGGAGCGGCTGCGGGACGCCGGGCACGAGGGGCCACGGGCTCTGCCGCGGCGTGCCACCCAACGCGCTCGCCTTGCCCGCCGTCCGGAGCGACGCCCTTGATCCAAGCACGGAGCTTTCTTAGGCTAAGCACAGAGCGGTGACACGCCTGGGCTTCCAGCCTGGAGGTGAAGCCTGGGAGTAGCCTGCAGAGCCTGTTGGATGTCCTCCGCCCTCTGACCGCCCCTGGGAAAATTGCATTTTTGCAGCAGGGTCCTTTGCTGTGAGCCACGGGCTCCTCTTCCCCGGCCCGAGCAGGACTGGGGCTCTTCGGCCCATCTTCCCACCCGGGACGGCGTGGAGAGCAAACCCCTGCCGCGCCGCTGGCTCCTGCAGCCCGCGCCTCCCTGCTTGAGCCCTTGCCCAGCGTCTTAGGGGGACGTCTTAGAAGTTGGACGTGCAGAAGCAAGAAGGACAGTAAAAACCTCCGTCATAATACTAAGCTTAGCAACCTCTTATTTACTCCAAAATAGTATTTTTTAAAAACCTGATTTTGTTAATCGGCTATTTATCTTTAATAGGGTCATACTTTTCATTCCGAGACGCATGCAGCAATTTTCCTCGGTATAGTAAAACAATAAAATTAGTTTATAGGCAAAAAGAAATGTTAAGGGCCCAGCGGCACTGAAACCCTATTAACAAATCTTTTTTAAGTGGCAGACTTGCAGCTCGAGTAAATGGACAGAAGAAGGAGTTGCATATCTTCAAATAATCAGGAATTGAATTCGGTAATCAGTCTGCTGAGTTGGGGTAGACTTCTGGGAAGGCTTGGTCTTTCTTGCTTTTGTGCCCAGAATGAAAAAAAAAATAGCGTTTTGTCCTCTGGGGTTACTTTAGACAGCAAAGGTATGGTCGGGAAGTAAACCCTTGTTTTGAAAACCGCATGTAATAAAATAATGAGGAAGGGCAAAAGGTGCTTTTGGGGTAGGAGACTCCAGTGAGGTGGTTACGTGGAGTATTCAGGCTGCAGACCCGCCAGGTTACTGGACCTGCTCTCTGCAGAGACGTGCGGGTAACAGCCGGGAGCGCTGGGCCAGGAGGAGGGAGCCTCCTTATGGTTCCCATCAACCGAAATAAATAAATAAGCAAGGCAGGTATCACATTGCCAATAAAGTTCTCTGCTGTAGAGGGTAGCAGTGACAAATAATTCTATAATTTATCAGAACTGCCGTATAATAGATGGCTACTTAATGCACTAAGGGTCATTGAAATGGAGCTGGAGAGAAAACCAACTTTTCGCCGGTACTTTGTCCAGTCGTGTAGTTAAATACATCCTCGATGGCTCTTCCGCTACCCCCGGGGAAGATTGTTCCCTAATCTGATATTCCCATCTGAACATTTTTAGAGCAAACTTAATTATTACGTAAAAAGTTTAATTATAGTAATAATGAGAAAACAGCAACAACAAAGACAGAGGAGAAGGATGTGGATCTGAGTGCATTCCCGGTCGGAAAAAAGTTTTAGGAACTGCCTGAAACCTTAAAGAAGTTAAAGAAGTGTCTAAATACTGCGCTTACTTGGGTGGCACCGAGTAAAAGGAAAGGCGAGCCTGACTCCCCGGCACGCTCTGCCTTCGCTCACTTGCTGGAACAGCACGGGAGCTAATGAGCGCTCCCAGATCCCTTACCCCCTGGGATAAGATGTCTCCCAGGACTTACACAGCTTATTTGGGAAGAGGCCCTTGAAATGCATCTGCATTCATCCTGGAAATAAATGAATTTGAATTCGGAACGGTTAGACTTTTCCAAAAGTGGAGAGCGAACACATGTGGGCACATTGTTATTTAGCAAAAGCCTGCAAGCCCAGATTTTTCCATCACTATCATAACTGCACGGCAGCACTATTTATCATTTTTCCAGTTGCTGCATTCTGTTCCAATCACACTGAATTGCTAGGAAAGATCTTTGATAATAACTAGCCACCAAGACCTATGAGACTTCATTTATTACGGCATAATATACACATTACCTAACTTGTGTTGGACCATATGGAGAGCTCTCTGTTGAATTTGGCGTAGTTACTGGGGTGAAACAAGGATGAATTTTGTTCCTCATCCTCTTCAATTATGCCATAGATTGGATCACGCAGCAAACTCCAACAGATCATCTGGGCATAGCAATCAGCCCCGAGGACCGCAGCGCTGATTTAGTCTGTGCCAGTAAACACAGCGCTCTGTGCGAAAACACTGAGGGGAGCGCGAGCGGCGCTGAACAGCACCGATCCCTGGAGCAAATCAATAGGGCTTAACACTTACCTAAAGCTGAGGTCTCCTCCGCAAACGGGAGCGGTCTTTTCACTCTGTCTCTTGAAGGCAGAAAAAGGCTTTGGAGGGATCACGCTCGTCTCTGAGCTTATAGGGAAGACGGGTGATAAGATCAAGACTTATGTAAAGCAAGGTCAGTTCAATCACTGCATTTGCAACTGCAGGAAATTTAGCTGCAAAGCTCAGCTCTGCGGGGATAAATCCTTTGGCGGCATAGCGCGTGGTGTAAATAAGCTATACCATTATCTGATCTCTGCCTTTATGCATATGCATGCTCTCATGTACATTCTGGCACGTCCCTATAAATATATGTGTGTGTATGCATGTATATACATATACCCACATACACGGACATATATGTGATGGCATATGGGGAAAAATTTTATATAAGATCGTTTTCTTTTGGATCTTACAGTTTGCCACCACTAACCCGGGAAGTTAAGAAAGCCGGTCTTGCCTGGTGCCCAGAATTCCCGTGGAGATGATTTTTTTTAAGTGGCGTCGAGACGCCCAGCACCACCCAGAAGTACTCGGAGCCCGCAGGATTGAACCATAATGGTCCCAGTGCCTGGGTACTGTGTGCCACGTGTACGTCCGAATTGCTGTGCCTGTATTTAACTCTACCCCCAAATCTCCCTGATAAATAGACGCTATTTAACTAAAATCCCCTTTTTGGTATATAAGGACTAATAGAACATGACATTTATTATTCAAAAGAGGTGGCAAACGAATCAAGACATTGATTCAATGTGAATAGGCAGAATATGATCCCCTGCTCCTGCCTCGGTGCCGCTCTCTCTCGCAGACATAAATAATAGAACGGTTCCCATTCCCATTCCATTATCGCTAATAATGAGTTATGGGTAAAGCCTACCATGTCCCTCGAAAAAGGCAAGATATAGCTATGCTTATGGTTGATTATTAGAGGATAAAATAAAAAGATTGATGCCCAAAAAAAAGTCTAATTAGTGTTAGTCTATTGGAGAGGAAGCTGAGCATGCTGCTCTAGCACTGCCAAATGAAATTAAGGCCCAATTATTGATAAATGAAGAGTGGTTTGTGCTGGAGTCTGGCCTGGAGTCGAGGAAATACATCTGTCATTTGGCCTGCACAGAAGTCATTCATGTGTGACATAGCATCCTGTGCATTTATCATGCATCTGTAGATTTTTGTTTTAATTCAGTTAGCTGTCTAACTAGATTCGGTGCTGGATGCCTCGCATGTAGTCAGAATTTGGACTGACAGATGCAATTCGAGTCTGAAACGGTGTGTGATACGACTAGCTATCCTGCATATTAATTATTATTGAAACCATTGTGGCCAAAGCCTGTACACTAATAACTATTTTGTTATCTGCTTTTGTGGCTTTTGCATGTAACAATTGCCCGGTGGCTGCGGGGCGGGTGAGAGACAAACCGGATCAACGGGCCATTGTTGTTAAGCGCCCTTACTATTACCGCGAAAATTGGAAGCGGAGGTGTTTGAAACGACGCAATGCAAGTGCCTCGTTTTACCATTCTGTAAAGACTACAAATTCTATAAACGAGATAAGTGGGGTCAGGAGCCGAGTCGTGGGACACACTTTTCATAAAACTTAAATTGGTAAAATAGTTTATTAATTCCATTGTGAAATGCAAATGGAAAACAAACATTTGTTAAGATGATAAAATTGCAGCGCCGGCGCGATTGTTCTGATGCCAGTTCGGTGCAGTCAGCTGTGAGGCTTATTTATCCTGTCGCACTAAAGTTTGATTTAAAGTTCATGTAATTTCATCATCATATTGTGGGGAGAATTGAAAATAAATGTCACCTTCAAGCGGAGAGAGCTAATGGAGTTTTTCAGAAGTTCTGAGACAACATTATGCGGAGGGGACCTCCCCCTGGACAGCCTCGGTGCGGCAGCCTCCGGTGCGGGTTCTCCGTCATCATCTCATTCCCACGTTCTCCCTTGCCCCCGCCTGCGTGCACTAAGCCAGCATGACCTAAGCACGCTCAGCCTTATGCCGGGGGACGAGGGAAGCTTTGCTGCACATTGCACGGCCAGCGCGTCCGACGGGCTCCCTCTTCCCCGGCGCTGACGCGGCCGCGCCCCGAGGGCAGGGTGCGAGACCCCAGCCGGTCCCCGGCGGAGGGCTGCCCAGCGTCTCGCCGAGGGAAGGTCCGTTTGTCAGGAGGGTTTCGGCGAAGTCCTCCGCAGGAGGCTCAGCAATGCCGTGGGACAGCAGGACCAGCGGCCCTCGCCTTCCTCAGCTCCAGCACCCGCAAGCCCCGCGGAGCGACCGAGCTCGGCCGCCGAACCGCCACGCGCGTGGGCGCTCCGCGTTCTCCTCCCGAGGCCCTCGCTGCCCTCCGCCGACTCCGGAGGCCGTGCCAACGCCCGTGGCCAAAGCCGTGGGCTTCAGAGGTGCCACAATACTTTCTGAGGATGCGGGGCTTGGGTGCTGATCTGCGTGGCGCTGCGACATGTGGGGATCACTCCTTTAAAAGTAAATTTTCTAGACAGGCACCCGATACATCGTTGGGAACTAGGCTGCTCACTGTCACAGGTGTCAATGCTTAGCTGTTTCTGAAGGACCCGGTGAGAACTTCGCCGAATCTTTTAATACCCAAACATTTTTGGAAATCTGCCCCAATTCTAAGTAGAGCAGAAAAAGCCTTATAATCTGAAGGAGCTGTAAATCGTTTCTCTAGACAAGGAGTAAAGTTTCCAAAGGCACCATATGATTCATATTCCTCAGCCCTATTTAAACAAGGCTGCGGCTCGGATCCCAGCTTTGCACGCAGGCTCTCCCCGCGGCGTTCTCCGTGCTCACCGCTGACCACCGCCACGCTGCCGGGCTCCGCTCCGGCACCGGCCACGGCCTCACGGAGAAACCCCGGGCAGGGGGCACCGGTGCCAGGGCCAGTGCACCCAAACCGCCCTGCAACCGTCAGGGCCATTTGGGCTGGAAACAACTCTGCCAGCAGAAATCAGTCCCAAGCTGATGAAGCACCTAAAGCTCCTTTCAGAACTTAAAGGGGGCTTATAAGAAAGACGGGGACAGACTTTTTAGTAGGGCCTGTAGCGACAGGACAAGGGGTAATGGTTTTAAACTAAAAGAGGGCAGATTCAGACTAGATTTAAGGAAGAAATGCTTTATTTCTTCCTTAAAGGGTGGTGAAACCCTGGCCCAGGTTGCCCAGAAAGGTGGTGGATGCCCCATCCCTGGAAACATTCCAGGTCAGGTTGGACGGGGCTCTGAGCAACCTGATGTAGTCGAAGATGTCCCTGCTCATGGCAGGGGGTTGGACTAGGTGACCTTCAAAGGTCCCTTCCAACCCCAACCATTCCATGATTCTATGATAAATCCTTCTCACTGCAGAATGAGGGGCTCGGTGGCGGGGCTGTGGTGGGGTCCCTCCATCGGGACGCTTGGATTTCCCTCCCATTTGGCACTACAGCACGCAAACCTTTCGCTTCCCTTCCGAATAATCCAATTCATTCTTCACAGCTAAGACTCTTGCCAATGAGATACTAATAGAATTTGCTACCTTGGATTTACAACATTTCAATCAGTATTAGAGCTGCTGAAAACTCAAAAAAAAAAAAATCCTTTCTGGAACATGGTCTCCTTGTGACGTTTCCCAGGGTTCCTCTGAAATGGAGATCATGTCACTAGCTGCTATTTTATGTCTACTTCACAAACCGAGCAATATCGTACCTCCAATATAGGCTAAATTTCAAATATTAAAAATAACAATGAAATGTAATTCCACTTACTCATCCTAACTCGATTTGGGGCCGCCAACATAAGCCGGCTGCCATATGGAGATTTGTTAGCCACTTCTGCTCAGTGACGCAGCGTTTCGGCGAGGCGGGAGGCGGCGGATGGGCGGCAGCCCCCCACGGAGCCGGCTCCTCGGTCATCTCCTGCGGCCACCCCACCGCAGGGACCAGCCCCAGGGACCACCCTTCCCCATCGCAACCCCACGCTCTCTGCTGCCTCCAGCAGCCCAGAACAATTTTTATCGATTTTTATCCATTTTTATCATTATCTTTACTTTTGCTTTGGCACAGCACCAGCCACCTTTTTGGGCAGCGCCGCCGCCGGGAGCGCTCGCCCCGTGCCCCTCTGCCCCCGCTCGCCCCGCGGCACGGCTAAGCGAAGGGCAGGACGCGGTCCCGCTTACAGAGGGGCGCGGGGGACGCGGGGCGGTGCCGCGGGATGCAGAGCTCGTGCCGCGGGAGAGGAGCAGAGCTGAGAGCGGGTCCGAGCCTGCCGTGCCTCGGCCTCCCCGGGGCACCCCTCGGCATCCCCTGGAGTTGCTGAACACGCTGCCGTTCGGAGACGCGGGGTCTGTGCCCACGCAGGGCGCCCGGTTAGGATCCAGCCCTGACGGCTGAACGGCTCCGATACGTGTTTGACGCCCGGGTGATGTAAGGACCAAGCAGAATCTGGCCTGACATTGCAGATGAGCCCAGCTGACCTTGTTTGTTCCCTCCGTGCTGTTCCACCTGCGCTGTGACCCTGTAACTTTCACAGAAAAGCAATTTTTGCTGCCAACAACAGTTTTGTGTTTACAAAAGAATATGCAAAGCAGCACTAAGTAGAGAATGACATTTTCTCCCTCACAAAGAGACAGATTTCCTTGCGCTCGCTTTATGCATAACTATCTCCCCATCGCGTCACTCGCACCGAGCGGTGGGGCAGGTTCGGCACAGCCAAAACGGATGCCAGCACCGGCAGGCACACAGGGCCCTTGCTTTTCCCAGCCCCTCAGATGCTCTTCCTGCAGGAGGACGCTGGTGCGGACCCAGCAGCGCATGGACGTACTGCCGGCGCCGGGCAGGTCCTTCCATGAAGCCGCAAAGCGGCGTCTCTACCGCGAGCGTGACCCAGTGGTGGTTGCAGGTCTAACGGGCTGGGCTTCCGCCCCGGGGGGGACTCGCTGGGCCTCCTGCTGCCGGGGGGGAGGGCATTCTCCCCAACGGGAATAATCGCAGTTTGCTGCCAAAATCCGGCAGTGCGTGAGCAAGCGGGCAGGGCAGCCCCTTGCAGCTGCGCGGCCCCAGCGGCGCAGGGAAGGCGATGCCGGTACCCGCCGGGAGCACGCAAGGCGATCTGCTGCAGACGGTGCTGCCACGGGGACCTTCGTCTCAGCAGAAAGGCACACCTTACCGAGGGTGACCGCGGAACTTCTGGCATCACCAGGAGCCTCCTTCGCAGCTGGCCCCACTACGCTCGGCTGCCTCAAATCAGAGCTGTGCTGAGCTCCCCCTCCCTCCCAGGCACCCCCCTCCCCCGGGCACTGGCCATTAACCAAGGGCAAGGCTGTAACGGGGGCATTGAAAATAGGGTCACAGATACCGAAGCACGATGCTGCGCGCCCTGGTTGACCACCACGGTCCTTCCCCAGCGCGCCTGAGCAGAAGGCTCTTCTGGCCTCCGCGATGAGGACGAAGTCTCACGTCACCGAGCAGGCGTGAGGGGCAACTTCATCCCCAGTTTGGTAAGGAGTCTTTCCGAAAGAAAGTTCCTCAGTCTGGTAAGGACTCAGTGCTTCCCCACCCAGGAGGAGGAGACGGGCTCGTCCGTGCTGCGGGAGGGCGCAGGAGGAGGAGAAGCCGCCGCATCCGAGGGACCGCAGCACAGCGGCGCTGCAGCCGCTCCTCACCGGGCGGACGGGCGCAGGAAGTGCCTCACTGGCACGCAGAGGAAGATGCCTCGGCATCTGTGAAATGTCTGTTTTCCACGCTGTATTTATATACTGCTTATAAGGTATCGATAAGTCCATACGCACAGCCTCGTCATGTTTCCGCAGAGCTGGCTGCTTCGCGTGCGGCACGTGGAGCCGTTTCTTGTCACTTCTGCTTCCTTCCCGCTTCTGATTACAGAAACTGGTCAGCTTAACTGGCATAATTAAAATCCACGTGGGATATCAATACTCTGCTGAGAGTTCTATTCTCGCTTAGCTTTCATCCCAGATTTTTTCTAAGCACCCTGGTTTTATCCTACAGGGAATCGAATTTATTTGGGGCTTTCCCTTGCTGGCACAGATACACATTCTAGTGCACGGACGCAGTGTGCTTTCCCTGGAGCTGCGTAAAAAGCTTTATTACAGAAATCAAGCTGGAAAGACTCCTTTGCTGCGCTGGCAGAAACGCAAAGTTCACCTTTTAGTAGACCGGTTCGGTTTTTCTTCTTTTTTCAGACCACCTTTGGGCGCAGCTACGTGTGCTTAGTGACACCACACGCGTGCAGGGAAGGGACGAGCAGGTCAAGGGGGTCCCGCGGCTGGATCACCCCTCCGTGCCCGGGACCTCGCCCGTGCGCCCACCGCCCTCACCCAGCGGGGCTGGCAGAGCCTCTCCCAGAGCCTCCGCAGGGTGATTGCAACGGTACCCACGGGACGGAGATGTGGCTGAAAGGCAGCGGCACGTGGCAACCAAACTGCCTGGCTCTGCTTTAGAAATCCCAGGTTTTACATTCACAGCTTCAGCCTCTAATTTGGCCTCGTCGGATGAAAACACAGCTCGGCGTGTTAAGGAAGCGGCCGCCACAGTATGGCCGAGCTGTCTTTCAGAGAGACCTCATAGGCAACATGGAATAAAAAGAGGAAAATGGTTTTTTCTTTAAAAAAAAGGCACGTCAATAAAATTCTTCCTTCAAAAAAAAAAAAAAAAGAACACAACAACCCACTCATGGAAAGTAAACCCGGGAAAGCTGAACTGCAGAGACACGACGATAGCTGCAGGGCTGAGACCTTGTAAAGAAAGCTTGTGCCCGGAGTAGGGTTTTACAGTGAGTTTTAAACCACTTTAAAATGTCAAGTTTGGTTTTTGACGTGGTTACGTTTACCCCATAAAAATAAAGTGATTTGAAGACCCTTTGGGGCCCTGGAACAGCTCCCGCTCTTGCTATATAGACTGTGCTTCACATGTTGGTTTAAGCTGCTTATTGCCTTTTATGATACTCTGGTTATTAGGTTAGATCAGCAGCACTTCCATTAAAAACCTCTATTGATCATATGCAATACCTGAATGGTCGGTAGCTTTTATGTGAAGAGAATAAATGATATACTTGTTTCTAACCATTAAACTATAGGGTTATCAAGGGACTGAATAAATGCCCTTAATATAGCAATTATTTTTGCAGGTACAGTACTTGGTAATGTTTAAGCATAATTACCTAGTAATCTGGTATTTACTACGTAACTGCAAAGTGTAATATTTGCACCTTGTAAAATAAAACAGGCATTTAAAAATATTTAATACCTTCTGGCTTTCCTTTGTGTCCCTGCCTGCGTTTCCCCACAATGCAGCGCTGCCGCGCGTTTCCTTTCCCCCAAAACCCCCAGGGCCGGGACAGGGCCGAGGATGGGGAGAGCCGGTAACCCCGGGGGCCGGCACCCCGCTGCGCTGCCGGCCGTGCCGCAGGGCAAGCGGGCTGCTCGTTAGAGACGCTACCGCCTGGCCGTGACGCCGAGCCCCGTCACCCCCCGGCTCCGCGGGGCAGAAAAGAGTATTTGGAGATTTCCGTCCCCTGCCTCCCTCGGCGGCTGCCTTCCGCAGGGGGCCGGGAGGGCTGGAGCTCCCTTCTGCCGAGGGATGCTCTGCAGAGGGATTGCTAAACTGCCGCGCGCTGTAATGTGTTATGACATAGATCAGCTGTTGTTTTCCAGTCTCAAAGGAAACCTTGTGGAATCTCATTCCTTTGACTGTATTAAATTAGCTGCAAATGTTGTCCTTTAAACACAAACTCAAGGCCCTTTCGCTGGAACATTAAGCGTGGGGCGTGGGGACGGTGAAATCTCTTTAAAGCTATTGTTTCTTGGGATATTTGGTTTACCTTTAGTTTTATAACAAAGTAAATTAATAAATGAAGGGTTAGGAGAATTGTTACTATAGCAATCCCCATGGTAACATAAAAAATGCCACAAACACTCATCTTCAGACTACGGCTCCTGGGAGAGCACAGCTCGGAGTAAAACGCAGGCATGGCTCTTCATCTCGGCGATACTAAATTTAGCAAAATTTCAGTTGTCTTTCAAATTACACTCAGGAAAAGTTAATGCTCTCAAATAAAGCGGAATATCTTGAATCTCCGCGGATCTCTCAGAAAAAAACAGGCTGTTTTCTTACAAAATCTTAGCGAGCACGTTGCTTTAGAAAGAGTTTCTGACCTGGAGGCAGGTTTGCAGCGGGGATGCCTCTTTTCCTGGCGAGGAAGCAGAGCTGTCCTCGGGTCCTCTGGGCGCCCGTGGTGACTCGCCACGGGGTTTGCACAACCTCCCTGTTGTGAAACAGCGTAGCAAGCGCCAGCGCAAGGTATTGCGCTCCCGTTGGCACCGCACTCGCATTCTTCCTCAATCTCCTCATGTCTCTGCGAAACGAGAAGATACTGGAGCTATTCAACTCTTACCATAGGTCACCCTTCAAAAGGTGGGGGAATCAGCAAAAACAGGGCCCAAGGCTTGGCCTCAGCATGAAATAAAAAGACACCTGTTGAAAGAGCACTCAGCCTGAAAATTAATGAAAATCGTTATTCTGGGTTAAATCCTGATATTTCCCTTTAAAAATAATGTTCTTGCTGTAGGAGAACCGCCCAACGAATTAAATGCCACCAGCCTGAGTGGGGCAGAGCAATGGTTTCACGCCTCCGGCCGTCCTGCCGTGGCTTTCAGGTCCTGCTCTGCAAGAGGCACGCGCCAAAGGGGGCACTGGCGAGGGCAAGCACATCGCTATGGAGCTCGGCAAACGCCGTGCTCCTTTGAACCGGCAGCGGACGACTATTTCCGAAGCAGCGAGGCAGTTAAGACTCCACCAGGCACTTGGAAACTCTGCAAGTTATGACGTCGGCCTGAATTTTCCAGCGCTGAGACCCGGCCTGGCAGCTGCTTTTGGGGTGATATGGGAAACCCTGGAGCGAGCGACCCCAAAGCGAGTGGCCGAGCCCCCGGCCGGGTTAGCGCCGCCTTTCGGGGCTCCATCCCTCTCCGTAAATGTCTCCAGAGTTAGGCTCTGGAGCTCCGGTTTGTCTCTCAGGTGCACAGCACGGCCCTTGAAGGACAAAACCCTGCTATTTCTGGCAACAGGACGGATTTTTCCATTTCTCCAGCAACCAGTGGCAGGTTCCGCTGGCTCAGAGGCAGGCGGAGGGCAGGGAGGGGCAGGGAGAAGCATCCTTTTACACTGCCAAACTGTTAGAAAAAAGCCTAGGGCAAAAAAGCCCGAGGTGTTGGTCCCGACGGGCCAGGTGCGCGCAAGGTGCTGCCCAAAAAGAGCGGCAAAATTTCCTTTTCATGCAGCACCTCCCAGGTTTCCCTGCGGAGAAGCTGAGGCCCTTCAAAAGGGATTTGAACTTTCAGAGTCAGGCTATCGAAACGCGGTTTCGTTGCTCCGCACGGGGAGAAAACACACGGCGCTTCCACTTTACACTGACAAATTTTTAAAGCGAGACGCTGCTGGCACGCTGCTATTTCACCCCAGGTGAAACGATGTGGAGGTTAAACGTCGCTAGTAATACCGTGTTACGGCAAGGTAGAAGTGGCAAATTAAACGGATGAAATGAGCACTGGGGACTCGGCGCGCAGAAACAGAGAGGAAGGCGATGGGGTGAGGGCGAGGGCTTTCTCTGCAGCTCTGCGATGGAAGTGTTCAAAGAGTAAAGCGAAGAGCGAGCTGCAAGGGTCAGATCTGGATAACAGCCACATTCCGTGTCTCAGCATCCGTTCGGGGATAAATTTGGCTCTTAATCAGGGCTGACAATTAGGCCGTACAGTTAATATTTTTACAGCTGTTTTATTAATAACACATACAGAGCATCCAGCCAGGATTTGTTGGAGACACCTCAGGAAAATGAATGATGTAAATAACAGATGGATGCAGAATATTCTTACAAACAGGCATAAAGATATTCCCATCTTGTTTAGAAGGAATTTAAATAGACAGATTGTAGATAAACAGGCAAACCGAAAAGAGGAGAGGGTGGGGATGGGAACTGATAAACAGCAAAGGCTCCCGGGAAGCCCAGCCAGCACTCGGGACCCCGGCGTCCGCAGGGACGGGCCCACCTGAGGAGCGGGCACCGCGCGGCCCCGACACTCGCCGTGCCCCGGCCGCAGGCAGCAGGAGGACGGGGTCCCGCGGAGGCACCCCCAGCCCCAGCTGCCCCCGCGCCCTCCGCTCCCGTGGGTGCCGCCTGCGCCCAGCAGCCCCACGGCGCCTCGTGGGGGGCTCTGCCACCACCCCGGGCCCCGCTGCAGGGCCACGGCTCGCAGTCCTCACGTTTCGTCCTGACCGCCCCGTGTAAATCACAGAGTCACAGAATGGTATAGGTTGGAAAAGACCTTTAAGACCATCGAGTCCAACCGTAAACCTAACACTGCCAAGCCCACCACTACACCATGTCCCTAAGCACCTCAGCCAAACGGCTTTTAAATACCTCCAGGGATGGGGACTCCACCACTGCCCTGGGCAGCCTCTTCCAGTGCTGGACAACCCTTTCCGTGAAGGAAAATTCCCCAATATCCAGTCTAAACCTCCCTGGCGCAACTGGAGGCCATTTCCTCTCGTCCTATGGCTTGTGACCTGGGAGAAGAGACCGACCCCACCTCTCGACAGCCTCCTTTCAGGCAGTTGTAGAGAGCGAGGAGGTCTCCCCTCAGCCTCCTTTTCTCCAGGCTGAACAAGCCCAGGGCCCTCAGCCGCTCCCCATCAGCCTTGTGCTCCAGACCCTTCCCCAGCTCCGTTGCCCTTCTCTGGACACGCTCCAGCCCCTCCATGTCTCTCTGGGAGTGAGGGGCCCAGCACTGAACACAGCATTCGAGGTGGTGGTTGCTGTTGCTGTGGTGCAATGGTAGAATTTAAAGCATTTTTAGTTTCCAAACATGTCAAACGCTTTCTTTAGCCATGCTCTTACACCACTTTTTTACCACATGGAGCAGGCTGCAGTCAGGGTCCGAAACCTCGAGGATGTCCCCAGCTCCGCAGCCACCCGGGTCGCTGTGTCCCTCTACACGGGCGGCCGCCCCAGGACAGCCGGCACGGCACGGCACGGCACGGCACGGCACAACCACGGCCCCAACAGCCTGGGCTGGGCTGGCTTTTAAAGCTGTCGTCGATGCGGGGTCTTTCTCATCGGGGAAATGTTGCCAACAGGCAGAAATTAAGGTTGTGCCGTGCCTTGCCTGCGCATCTCCGTACCCAGCCTGGATTAGCCCTTGCAGGTAGATCTCACCCACAGCTCCCCCCCTGGAAATGGTTATAATGATGATAATTTCAATATCCTTGCAATGATTTTGCCTTTAAATCTTAACTCCACTATTACATGGGTTTACATCTACAAATCTCTTTGAATTTTTGTACGCATCAAGAAGAGAGAAGGGAGTGGTGGATATAATGTAGTGAAGCTTTTGAAGTTTCGACAAGGTGCCACACCAGAGGCTGTCACAGGCAATGCCCAGCCGGAGGGTAATGGACATTTATAGGGGCCATCAAAAAAAAATCCACAGACAAGATAGATATTTCACTAGCTTCTTTTAGAATAACTATAAATTCCGAAGTTTCAGGGCAGAGAAATATCACTCAAAGATCAGTCATTAAGAAAAAGAAAAAAGAATTTATCTCCTCGGGGTTTTGCATAGCCATGCTGCGTAACTGCTTCCGGCACCTTGCAGCACGCTCCAGCCCCGCGGCACGCTGCCGCACGGCTCCCCGGCACGGCCGGCACGCAGGGCTCCGGCGCTCGTGCTCCTGTTGAGAAACACGTTGTCACCCGAATGCTCGTAGCAAGCAGAGAGGCAGCCAGCCTGGGCAGAAAGAAGTCTTTTATATACACAGATGTATAGCGCGTGTGCGTATATATGGGTATAGGTATTTGCGTAGATGTAGTGCATTTATAAACATCTGCGTACTAATATATACCTGCGGTAGGCATGGCAAGAGGCGAGCGCAGGCGGGGAGGAAGCACAGGGGCACGTCAGGGACGGGGTGAGCCAGGAAGGGACTCAGGCTCCCGCCCTGTGCTGCTGGAATAAGGGTCCCTGAGGAGGCAGAGCAGCTCGGGGGGACACAAGGAGGGAGGGGCTGCCACTGTCACCTCTGACAAAGCCACCCCAAGCCTGCTGCTTGATAAGCAAACTCCGTCGCTGCTGCCCACCTTCACCAACGGGAGCAATTTTTCGGCAAAACCCCATGAGGCGCACGCTGACTTGCGAGCGTGTGCCACTGCCCTCCCCGGCAAGGAAGGGAATCGGGCGCAGGCTTGGAGTTCAGCACACGCCTAAGTGCTTTGCTGAGCTGTGGCTTTGATTAGTGCCTTTCTTGGGGCAAACAGCTGCCAAGTATTGTGCGTACAATATGAGATGATAAACATCACTAGTGTACGATACACTGATGCTTTGTGCATAAATGGTAAAACAAAATCATTTGGCGCCAGTAGCCAGTGAATCACACGGATTTGCAGTTGGATTTGTACGTTGGGATTTTCGTTGGCGCTTTGCAAGCAGACCCGATGGTAACGGCTGTAAATGATTGCCGCGCTGGAGCCCGAGGTATCCGGCGCATAACGCAGACCGAAGGCACAAAGTGTCAGCAGTGCTGGGAAGGTCACGTCCGGCACACGGGGCTGCGGGTGGCTTTGAAGAGCTCTTTGGCAGGGCTCTGCCCCGGGACGAGGCCACACATCTGCCCGTCAGGCAGCCGTGCCCGTAGCACCCCGTGGCTGGCCCCGGAGACAGGACCTGCGCAGCGTGGACGACGTGGACGGGGTCTCCAGAGGTTTGTCACCTCCTCAGAGCTACCGCAGGTCCAGCAGCCACGGACAGATGTCCTCCTGTTCTGCTCAGACTCAGTGCATGTGAAAAGAGGACATGTCTTGGGAGAAAAAACTCCATACCCTTATCCCTGAGTTCTGCTGATAAGGATGAAGCGTAGATAAATATTCCTAGTGCCTATCCCCTCTGTCTGGTGAGGTGCCTGTCCCAGACAGCTCACGTGCTCTGGCGGGTCCCTTCCAGGCTGAGAGAGCGCCAGGGAAAGCCCCTTCTCCCGCCTCCCTTGCTGGGGGCTGCCAGCGGCGCGGGCGAGCGCTGCGCATCACCGGCCGCAGGAGCAGCCGCTCTGTCAGACGCCTCTGCCAGCGACAGGGTCTGCAGGGGGGAAATAGTTCCTGCTGTCCCCATTCCTGCAGAATCCTTGGTGCTTTGTCACCGGGGTGCACAGGACAGACCCAGGAGTCATGCAGGGGGCTGTTCTTGTACCCCTGGGGGGTATAAGATATATATATCCTTATACCCCTTATACCCCTCGCGGGGAGAGAGAAAGCCGGGCAAGACAGCCTGTGCGTGGTCCGGCACAGTTGTTCCCGTACCCCTCCACTAAGGCAGGTTTGGGGTTCGTAACCGTACCAGGATCCTGCTTGCGGTGGTGAAATGCGCGCAGGCAGCAGAGAGCAGTGCTGCTCGTGCCGCTGCTTCGCCCCATCCCCGCCTGACAGAATTTTGCTGTAGAGAAGATAGGAACAGCCTTCGGCCCAGGAGTCGGCAACGGAGAATGCTGCAAACGTATTTGAGAAATGAAATGAAATGAAGGAAACCTGGGAGATGCTCCCTGAGCCTTTGAGTCCCGGCCCCAGTAATTATGTCCCCGTAAGTCCCTGTGTAATGCTTATCAAGAGTCACGTTGAAGTCGATAGACTTTTTTCCCTGTGGCTGTTCTCAAAAGGCATTTGCAAAGACCCAACCGCTGTAACGGTTAGGACATTTCTTCTCGTTTTCAGGCTAAGTTTATTCAGTGTCATTTATTGCTGTGCCAACATTTTCTTTTAGTTTAACCATACCTTTCCTTCCATAGCATTTACCCCTGCCGCATTTACAGGCATACTCCCTCACCTAGTTTTCTCTCGGGAGAAATTGGGTACTACGTATAGGGCTACAGCTTGATACCTCCTCACTAGTTTTCTCTGGGGAGAAAACGGGCTTTGCCGCCTGTTCCTCTCCCACGTTACCTTTCTCGAGCACCAGAGCCCTCGCAGAGGCAGTCTGGTGCGCAGGGACGCTGCGGTGCCTCCGTCCTCCGCAGCACGGGCAGCGTCGCCGGCTTTCTTAAGTTTTCTCACAGGTCTTTGCAAGGCAGAGCATTTTCTCAGAGACGTGGCCTCTGGAGCCCTGGGATTAGATGAGAATTTCCGCTCTTATCTCTGGATAAAGGAAGCTTCCAGCCCTTGGCTAGCGGGGAGAAGCTGGAAAGCGTGCCTCGCTGTCCTCAACAACAGGTAAACAACCACTGCATGAGCTCAGCGCTGAAAAATACTGCTCTGAGTTTGGGAAAAAATCCAGAGCAAACAAGTGCCAAAATAACTGCAGAAGGTGCAGGGTCCTTGTGCTGGCTCGGCTGTCCAGGTTGCAGCACGGCAGAGCAGCACGCCTGCACGGGGAATCAGGCTCTCGGCGTTCCTGGATAAGCACATTAGTCCTACCTACAAAAACACTGGAAGAAGTTAAATATCAGACAATGCTCTGTTTACTGAGCATATCATTCTCTTAAGAGTTGGAAAGGGTTATAGACAAGGGATAATAATTGTTTTGTTGTATTAACTTAACCTAGTGTCTGACATGGGATTAAATATTCATCATTCCTTTGCTTTAAATATTTGTGCCAATGAATGGCCTTAACTGGGCTGCCTCTCTCATCCGGGAGCAGCCCGAGCCGAAGGAGGGAGCAGAAATTGGGTACTCCCAGCTTCCCATCAGCGGCTGCCAAGAGGGAATCCGAGGAACCTTCAACTTGAGGTTACACACACAGGTCTACCGCAGATGATGTGAGACCTGGAGGCTGCTTAAGTGAAGGAATTAATAATAACTTACCCAATTTTTCCAACTTCCAGCTGGTTTGCAGTCATATGAGTTCAAATCTGAAACGCTACCGTGCATTGCCCTTAAGTAAATGTATGTATCCTCCACCCAAAGCTGTGCCTGCAGCTGGGGAGCGGGGTTGCACCCTCATTCTTAATACTGATGATTTACATTAAAAGTGGGAATATACCTCGCTCTCTTTCATCTTCTCTCTGGTGCCCACAGCACCGTGAAAACCGCGGTAATACCCACACGATCCAGACTAAACCAGAGAGAAGCAGAGAGCAGCGCAGCAGATGCGGAAGGCGTGCCCGTGTCGTAACAGGCCATACACCGCTATTACGGCCCTGGCAGTACCGTGATTCAGAAGGCATGGGATACCGAACAACACCATAGGCGTGAGGGGGGCCCTTCGCAGCACTGTCCTGCCAGCCTCGTGCCCTGTGCAGCCTAGCTTCTGCACTGTAACAGCTTCAACAATAGCGTCAAGCTTGGTAAGAATTTGATCAAATGGCTATAAATATTGGATATATGTTTGTATAACATATAGGTATATATGTGTGTGTGTGTATACACACACTGGATATATACATATAGGCACAACGAAATATCAGGGTGACATCGCTCACCATGACGCTCAGACCACAAGTGACTCATCCTGCAGCGAAGCCGGCCCTAGGAAAGGGCGCTCACCGTGCTGTCCAGGCTGGGCAGCGCAGCTCCCGTCTCGCGGCGGCGCAGCCTCTCCGAGCCCAGACAGCACCGCCGCAGCCGCCCCGTCCCTCCCCGGCTGCAAACCAGCAGCCCGGGCGAATCGCGCCTCGCGCCGGCGTGCCGGAGGGAGCAGCGTCCCCACGCAGATAGCGCGCTGCTTCCAGCGTCGTGCGACGCGCAGGTGTGTGCGTGTCGTATTCTCACCCGCGCATGCACTCGGCAGAGAAACGTCGCTCTAAATAGCAGTGAAGCCAGCAGGGTATGGAAAAATACAAAAAGCAAACAGATTCAGGAGTTCTAAAAATCAAACTGTGATAAATATCAGCATAACAAGCCTCATTTGGGAACACACCGTTCTCCCAGAGGAGACTGTCTGACTATCAGTGCCTTTAGAAACACACTTTCTCCAGGGCTCTGTACCGAGTGCAGGGTAAGATAAACACGAGTGCCTTTTCCCAGCCTGCTCATCTACAGGCATCTAAATTAAGAGATTGTGTTATCAGTGATAAAAGTTCATTGAGGGTTCATTTCAGTTGGTTTGAAGGTTTTGAAGGAGAAGAATAAACAAACAGCAATTAGCACCATATTTAACATCTCTGACATTTTGTGCAGCCTATTTCTATCACTGGTAGAGGAAGATCTGCTCTAGTGCCTTGCTGCATCTCAGCGCAACGTTACGCGTCTGCCTCGAGAAACTTGCCGTGCCGGAGGTGGCACCTCCCCGCAGCGACAAGGCTAGGTCACCCGTCGGCATTGATGGGACGGCAGAGGCGCGGCACCACGCTCGGGCTCGGAGCGGCTCGAGGCAGAGTGTCCCCGATGGTCCGTTAAATGGAAAGCCTCCATTTTCGGTGCTGGAGCTGGAAGGAGCTAGCCCGGCAGCAGCGAGGCCGCGCCAGCACCGACGCTGCTCGGCCACCCTGGGTGCTCCACCGTCAGTCCCGGTGGCCGCTCCTGCTCTGGGGGTCTGCCAGATCAAAACGGTGTACGCTGGCTGTGTAAGCACGGTTTGTTAACTTTAGGCGTACGAGCTTCCCGAACCTCATCGACGCCCCTTGCCGGGTACAGCGGGCAGAGGTGGAGCCGCGCGACGGAGCGCCTGCCAGCAGTCACTCCGTTAGGCAGGTAACGGGATAATCAGGCATTTTAGCGAAGATAGTTAAAGGATAAAAAGTAGAGGCAGATAGTCTATTGTGCTTAGCTTACTGATGTGCAGAGCTCTACAGTACAGACGTCTTAACACATAAATTTAACAATTATTATTGTGTTGCCCTTTTCCAAGAAAGGGTAAAGGAGATTTGTAGGAGCACTTAACACATGTAAATCCCCACCTCTTTAAACCAAAGCAGTGTGTTAAATGGGTCCATAAATATCATAAGTAATCTGTCCTTTTAGAAATCATACCTTTTTTTTCTCCTTTCAATGCAATTAAACCCGTGCCTTATTATAACACAACTCTTGGGAACCAGACATTTAAAAAACTCTAAACAGGTGTTTATTGAGAAAGACGATGATCTTCCTTGGGTTAAACGTAAGTTGAAGTCAAAGGCAAAAGGCAGCCTGCGCAACGCGCGGTCCTGAATCACAATTCGGCTGTTGCTTTGCCAAAAGTAAGACCAAATCTCATTCAGCCACATCTCTCGCCCACATGCGAGAGCTGGAATGGTCACCTGGGGCTTCTCTTTCTTCTTTCAAAGGCCTTTGGCAGCGAGGGTGCGATTTGCCCAGTTGTCCGGTTTCTGTCCTGCATGGTCACCTGCATCCCCCCCGCTGTCCTTGGGAGCACCCTGGGGCTCCCTCCCGTTATCCCACAGTGGGTGCCAAATGGAGACCACCCAAACTTCACCCCGAAGGACTGGTTTCACTCCACTGGCTGCAAAGGGCACGGGGTAATTAGAGCAGATTCAGATGAAGAAGAAGTCACCCAATGCTCGGTGAGACTAATCCCACCTCAGATGTGTATACTTAAAACCAGGCTTCTCAGGTCTTTTTATTGCAATTAAGGTACATACTTTCTTGTCTTCGGTGGTTTCTGACATACTAATGGACACCACCAACACTTTACTAGCAGGAAAAGGATAAAGTTTTCAATGAGTTCATGGCCAATTAAAGAGTCATTGCATTTACAGAGAAGTCAGCTGGTGTGCCACGGCAGAGGACACCACGCAACCTCCCCGCCCGGGAGACGACCCTGGTCCCCTTGTCCCAGAGCATCCACCGCGGTGGCTGCTTGCCGAGGAAGACGCCAACCCTTCCCAGGCTGGCGAGCTCCTGGGGAGCCCAGCGAACTCCTGGCGAGCTCTCAGCAAGCCCCTGGCAAGCCCCCCGTGAACTCCTGGCGAGCCCCCAGCCCACACGCTGCAGGAGAAGTCCTCGCGGGCCATTTCCATGCCGTGCACCAGTTTGTTTCTCTAGCTGTTCTTGCAGAATACCTGCAACGCATTTATTATGATTGAGAGGTGGCTAATGTATAATTTATATGTTATGATTATTGCACAAAGCCCCAGTTGTAAATTAATGAGGTTGGACGGGACTTAAATCCTGTATTCTGGAGTTAAAATTCACTCGCTGGCCTGCTCCTTTTATGATTCCTGTCATAACTCTGTGGTGTTGCATCACTGCCAATTTAACTACACTTTTACCAGTACGATGAATAAGGAAAAATGAAAATTGCATTTGGCACTTTTAATCAGATAATTATTTTTAAGAAACTAGCAGGAATGTTAAATACATTTTCCAGTTTTTTCCATCTGTTCCGGCTGACGTGCAAGACTGGTACTCTAATAACAAGGCAGAGCTCATGAGCGTGCCTCTTAATGAATATTTCAGGATTATTCGTGTACCAAGGTATATATGTGGTATCTGTTTGCAGGACATCTGGCTGCAACATGTGCCTCGTTAAGTTACACCTGTAGATCTGAGGTCAACGTCTAAACCTGGAAGGGTTCAAATAAAGAGTTCAATGAATGGGATTATTAACGGTGCCAGGTGCTGGCGGTGCGGGCGCTGGGGTCTGCTCGGGCGTGGGCAAGGCTCCGGTAATTGCCCTGGCTTCAGCAGCGCTGGTGTAGTGTGTCAGGAAGCAGGACCGGTGTTAATCGCTACTAAAGCGGTTACGTACGAAATGGGTTTTCTCTGCAGCCTTAAAAACGCTTTATCCAACTGCGCTTTGGTAAAATAATGAACTTCATGTAATTCTATAATATTTAACTTTGTTCACACAAGCAAACTAAGCTGCACATTGTATAAACCAGCTTGAACGTTTGGTTAAGTTTCAAAGCCAGCCCAAATACTTCTTTATTCTGGATGAAAAATTCGCTTGCTTTTTTTTCCCCTTGGCATGTTCCACTCTCGGACAAACTGAGTAAATACATAACGCAATCGAGCAGAGAGCTAGCGCTGATGTGGGAGTCTTCCCAGCCCCTGAGCACCAGCAAGGAGGGGAATTTTCCTCTCTTTGAGTGACTTTCTCACAGCTTTTCCAACACGAGCTGTAAGCCAGAGCAAGACAGACAGCCAGGAGAAAAGTCAAGGAAAAAGGTCACATGCACCAACACGCAGTGGATTTTACAGCCAGCCCAAACGCAGAGCAGAGCTACGTTATGAGGACAAAGCAAGGAGGGAAGCAGAACTGCTGAAAACAGGAGAAACAATTACAGCCGTGTGTGAAAACGTGATCTAAAGGCTGGGTTTCCAGGGGCAGAGGGATATCTGCACGCGCGGTCCTACCTCTCCTGGGCTCTGCAGCTCCCTCTGAAGGGAGGGAGCTGTTTTCCCTAGCTGGGAATTACAGCACAGAGAAGAATGTTTGCTATTTTTCTGATTGCGTTTGTTTGTTTAAGAAAACTGTCTCTGGAAAACCAATTTCTTTTTGTTAATTTCACCTTTTCTCCTCTGTTCATAGGCGGAATTAACAAACGGTTCATAAGACATTTTCCGCCCTCCGGAGCTGTTGGCAGCAGCACCCCTCGTGCCCGGGCGCTTTTGAACACGGCGCCTTACCTCGACCTTAGGTTTGAAACCAGCTGAAAACCTGGCAGAGCGCATTGCCGTCCCGCTGAGAGCCGGGGCACTCGGGCGCTTCGGTCCGTTGCCTTCATCAGAAACCTCACCCTCTCCCTGGCCACGTGAAATTAAATCTGAACTCAAAAAGAGAAACGTCCCCGAATTATCAGATAAACTGTCCTGAGATGGGAGCTCTGAGGTTGCCATGCGTTGAGGAAGTCGAGGACGCCGTTATTGCTTGTTGCGCTGAACAACGGAGCGAGGAAAAAGGGGTTTGGACAGGCAGCACCCACGTTTTTAAGAAGTGCCAGCACCAGCAGCAGCTTAGGTGAGGGCTGTGATTCGTACAGCAGGCAAACGCGTGCTCGGCGCGTGCCGCATCTGATTTCTCTGTGTTGCTGTG
Organism: Mycteria americana; assembly: GCF_035582795.1. Lineage (NCBI taxonomy): Eukaryota > Metazoa > Chordata > Aves > Ciconiiformes > Ciconiidae > Mycteria > Mycteria americana. The sequence continues at coordinate 1,894,634 of NW_027445437.1, forward strand.
CTTCGTGACCTGGCACAAAAGGGCTTTTCCTGCAGGGTGACTGATGGGTTCCACAGGTCCTTGCATCTCTCGGCCCTGGCTTTCGGGAGGCCAGGCTCAGAGGCTTGGATAAGCTCCTGAAATGGCTGGGTTTCAGAAAGTTTTAAAGTTTGCTTTTCCACCAGCAAGAGGAGTAAGTACAACAAACTGGACTTGGAAAGGGGAACATCTCCTGTTTAATTTTGCAGTTGCTATAGTGATTGATTAAATTAAAAAAACCCCCCAACTTGTAAATTCAAAATCCTAATTGTACTGACAACAATCTAAATGTGGTTAGAACAGTGAGTCACACTCCAGATTATGTGTCTCAAATAAGGTTTTAATTTAAATTTAACAAGGCAATTATTGTACAGTATGTTAATTCAGTATCATTTGATTAACAAAAACGTGTTGCTTGAGCTTTAACACCTATGGTATTTAGCTAGATCTATATCTATTGCATAGTTAAACCTCTCTGGCATGCTTGGTGCTAATAATTAACATACAATAAGCACACATGTAAATGCACCTTTCTAGGTTTGTCAAGACAGCCATTGGGTATTTATTGTACAGCAACTGATTATTAGAAGTAAAGACTATATATAGAGGTCCAACAACAATGTAGCAAATACGGGTGCTGCGTGCGTTATATATACTACCCTCTACATTTGTTTAATATGTAATAAAAATCCTAAGCACCTCAAACATATGTGAAGTTAAGGTATTTTATTCACAACACCTAATCTGAAGTGTTACCAGAATTTTTTTCTAAATGTTTCTTTTGGTCTCCATCAGCAGATATGGTAAGCTTCCACGGGAGATGTTCATATCCTCATCACTGCTACTAGCCTGACTACCCAGCTTGCTGAAAAACACCGGACACCACCAAAATGGGAGAGGTCCAAGTGATCAGCCCCTTCATGAAATCAATGCCAGAGAAAACGCCCAAACCAAAAATGTTTATTGTCAAAGGGAAGAAACCTCCGGATATCCCAAGAGGACCCACCAAGACCCAAGGCCAGCGCTGCTGTGACTCCTGAGAGATGCTGGCTCTTCCCAAAGCCTGCCACCGCCTCCCAGATAATCTGTTTCTCGCCTCATGCTCACCATGGCCATCACCAGCCCTGATGGCCAGCAAAGCTCGCTCTCTGCATTTTAATCCCATCCTTTCCAAGTACCTGCCATGAGCCTGGAAAACAGATTTTCTCTTTCACTGAGACACCTCGTAGTCCTTGACGGCTGCATCCCACCCGCCTTTTCTTTCCCGGTACACCCAAGCAACTGCTCCCAAACCAGGTGCTCTTCATCCTGACTTTGCACCGTTGATTGTTCTTGCCGTAGCGTCCCTGCTGAGCTTGTCCCCATCTGATTTCACACACTTTTTGTACCGTTTCTCATTTGCCAAACTGATTTGGCGCTGCAGCCCTGCCCTGCCGAAGGCGTGTGTTCACCACGCAGGCTGTGCCCATGGCCTGAGCTCTGCTGACCCAGGCCACGGCTGCCTCCAGCACGGCCTGGCTTTGCTGCTCCTCCCAGTCCCAGAAGGTGACGGCCAACAGCCTTGTAGCTGCCACGGCCAGGTCTAAATGCCCGAGGATGAGGTCCACCAGCTCAGCAGCTTGGAACCTTTGCCACCGTTCAAGCCGGTGGACGATCTTCTGCCTGGGCAGAGCACTTGAGCCCTGACGCTGGCACAGGGTAGCCTGAGATGGGTACCTCCCAGCTCCATAGCCACCACGAGACCAGACCCCCGGTGTGATGCCTGTCACCAGTTCTGGTGTGGAACGAGAGCTTTCCTTCTGCTGGGAAAGTGCTCTAGCCTGGCTGGGTTTGGTGAAGACCACAGATTTCGCGGATGCCGTGGCGTAGGACACCCCCCCCAGACCTTTCCATGCTTTTCTTTACAAAACTTTGAACACCGAAGTTTTGCACCCAGTTGAAAACTAAAAAAAATATGGGGCAGCGTAACGAAAATATTGAATTTAATACTGAGTTCCGTACTGCAAAGATGACTGTATGGCATTGTTTTATTCATTTTCCCATCTAATCCCATAAAAGCTTCTGTTTCTTAATATTGGAAGTTGCCAAGGAATTCAAGGCCCTCTTCCAGAAATTAGGTCAATACACAAAGTCTTGATAATGAGTTGTTGGTGACTTAGCTCTGAGACTTGGCGAGGGTGGGAGGAAGCTTTCTGAACTGGCTCTGATCCTTCCTCCCTGCGAGATCCCAGAGGGTCATAACGACCAGCTGCACCGACCCAAAACCTGCGGGTTATCTGCGAGTCTCTATCTTCTCCCACAAACTATTTAACACATATGGAAAACTGCATGAGAAGATCAGGAGCCATCACGGAGCCGAGTACCATCAGGACGCAGATGACATCCACGTCTCCATCTTCCTGACGCATACAAACGGCACCGCCGCAAAGCCGTCCCCGTGGGTATTGGAGACAGAAGCCCAGATGAAAAATGGGGCCATTCCCTCATAAAACCTTAAAGATAGGGATGATGTCGTGGCAAACAGAACGTTTTGATGAATGAAGCAGCACCATGACACGATACCGGGTCACGTTTCCCCTTACAGAGCAGCACCACCTCGATGCACGATTGATCCCGAAGCCCAGATACATCCCTCTGGGAGATGCCTCCCGCAGGCTGTGGGTGCCACCGGGGACCGGCTCCGTGCTCTCACCCACCTCTGAGACCATCGGGCTGCCGTGCAAGGAGCCCAGCGCGCCTCGGCAGGGACCAGCCGGACGAGGCACTGCCAGGGTACGAGCTGGATTACTTGCATACGTGCAGAACAGGCAAGAGGCAAAACCAAGTAGAAAATCCTGCACGCGAATGCAGGCCTTACCTCTCCACGGCTGGAAAACAGCTCACGGCATAGAAAAGCCCCGGTGGGAAGGGACCGCCGGGGTCTGGCCCCCCCTTCTGCTGCAAGCAGTGCCCTGGACCCAGGCATCCCCGCCCTGCCCAGTCCAGCCTGGAGCACTAACGTACAATAACTTATTTTAAGCATGAGCTACTTTTAAGCTGCTAATTGATTTCAAGTCATTTTGGATGGCTATTTAGCTATAAATAAACCGCACTTTTTTAAAACCCACATTCCCAAGCCTGACTATGAATACGGTGGATCACTAAATCCCAGGCTTTTACCTTCCACCCAAGTTTCAAAAGGGATGGACTTTGGGGTCCTACACTGGACTGCCCTCTTCCTAGAAAAAGGAAAGATAGCTAAAAACATGCCAGTGCTAACGGTTTACAGCACCAGTGCCGAGTGCTAAAGCTGTTTTCCTATGAATATAGATTACATTTTTTTACATAGCAAGTAAACAGATGCATAAAGATGCATTATTTCATAAGCATAAAAAAACCTGCTGCAAGTATAGTGCTTTTAATTTGTTTTTATGATTACTTGTAATTAATTAGCATCAAAAGTAAATTATCAACATAGCTAAAAACTGAAATTGTACCAGCAAATGCAGGAACGATTTCACTGGTTTATCTTTATACTAAGGTGGAAAAAAGAAATTATCCTTTTTTTTTTTAACTATGCTTAAATTAAAGTGTCAAAAGCTAGTGGCAGCACAGCCTAAAAATGTACAAAAAGAGAAATAATATCCTATAATTACAAGCTGTGCAGAGACCATGCCATGCACATAAATATTTAAGGCAGTTCCAACAAGTTTGGCTTATTATTAAAGTTGAGTTTCAAAAAGAATTTTTAGAAATCATGTTTACACTTTATAGAGCAATTTATGAGGTCACTGTTCATGCACCTCATCAAAAACTTCAACCTTCGACTGAAAGCCATAAAACGGAGGCATTTTGACAGGATCTGGAGACTTTTAACAAGTTCTTGCTGCTCGGCTCTCCGGCCCTCCCCTCCCCAAGATAAACGGCGGAGCTGTTTGTGCTTGGGTCAACCTAAAACAAATCAACAGGTTCCAAAAAAGGGATCTGCCTGACCCCCATCCATTTCCCCTGACATTTACTGCCCCGTCTCGCTTTGCTGTCAAATAGTTTACACAATCTTTTGGAGAAAGGACATGGACATGAAAAGAAACAAGGTGGCTGTTTCAGGAGGCGAGCTTGCATCTGCAAGCAGCGCCCGCGCCGCTCCCCAGCCGTGGTCCCGGCCCCGCAGGAATGCATCTGATCTCCAGCGCTCGCCCAGCCGCCCCGGCTATCCAAACTTCAGAGGCAAAACTGGGAGGAAAGAGGAGAGAAAAAATAAACAGATGAATCACGGGTATGTTCTCCTGCTCGCACAGCAGCTCTGCAGAAGATGGTGGTGCTTGCCCACGCGAGTCGAGTCAAATTAAGGAGAACTTTTGGTAGATGTTGTGCACCCTGGAAGAAGCACGGGGGTCCACCTTCCACCGAAGCGGAGAGAAACCAGGCTACCAGGAAAACTCAAAAATGCCACTGTGCTAACCTCATTGGAGGAATAGAGTAGGTTCTGTGTAGGGAAACACTATTAACTCAATCACAATCAGAGTAACTCTCTATAAAGTAAATGGTGCTGGAAGAAGATACTCAAGCGCAGGGTGACTTGGGCGGCATTCTTAATGGTTTCCTCCCCTTCCACTGTGGACTGTCATCCAGTTAAATTAATGTCACCTGTGCGGTGGTGCTATCAGGCACTTTGATGCTTATTGACATCGTGATGGCAGAGCTGGGCATTTCAGAGGAAGGCCACGGGTGATGGCACGCCGGCTTGGTGCAGAGACCTTCCCTCAGGACCCATCTCCCAGTGGCCAGGTCTCTCCCAAGAAAACCACAGGATTGCTGTGGTCAGTTCGGCATTTTGGCAACCTAATATGACATCAAGTAGCCCATGATCTCCAGGGAAAATACCACAGGTATCTCCACCGCACAGCTTGCAGACCCTTGCGGCGTTCCCACGTGGCAGGACGAGGAGCTGCAGCTCGGTGCCCTTGCTGGGAGCATGCACAGCTCGGGGATGGGCTCCAGTCAGCACCAGCAAAGAATCGTTGCCCAGGATGGGACTGACACCTTCGGACACTAACAATATTCTTAACATCACCATTCCTACGTGGCATTTTAAACGCTGGTTATTCCCCCCCGTAGATCACCAGTTTCTCTTCTGGGCTGTCAGAGGTGGAGACTGAAGAAGGTGCCTCCGGCACTGCCCCTCGGCGTGTGGCAGAGCAAACTCGTGTAGCCCCTTGTGCCCTTCGCACGCGGGTGCGAGCCACACGTGCCACACTCAATGCCTTTCCAAGAGTCATCAAGACCAGCAGCTCGTGTTTTGCACGTGGGAGCTGCCGCAGCCTCGGGTGAAGAGCAGCTCTCCTGGAGGTCCTGTCCTGCGTGACCCACGGTGGACACGTGGGCCAGGCTGGCCAGAGCAGCGTGCACGAGTTCCTCAGGGAAAGGCTGCCGGCGCGGGGCACCAACCTCACCTTAGGCTAGGAAAATGAGGTCCTCCACCAAAGGTTTGCTGAAATCGCATGTGAGGGTCTTTAAACACAGCCCAGGATATGAACCGTGTTCCACGAAGACAGGCAGACCACCAAGGCTTCGAGGTGAGTGCTGTACCGTTGGGCAATGCTCTTCGTCTTCCAAAACCAGCAAATACTTGGGAAAGAGAAGTCGCTCCTAGAGGTGCCTCCATAACTCTGTTTCTGTTCCTGTGAGTGCGTCACCAACGTTTCTCATCCTGGAACCTCCCTGTAAGCCACAGAGGCTGCTAACCCTCTTTCAAATGAGAGGAGTGCCTGATAAGCTCTTTTTAAACACCACTTTCACTATTAAATGCCAAATCTACAGCTCCATGCACTGCCTCATTAGTTATTAATGAAGCAACATATTTGTTCAAAATTTATGATTGTTGATTTGCTCCCATCATTGTATGAAATATTAACACAGCATTTGTACTTGCAACCATTTTGCAGACATTAGATTGTGAATTTGCATATTCATGAATGCTCATAAATGTTTAAGGAGACAGCACAGAAAGCATGTGAGCTGTCAGCGAGCCAGTAAAAAGGCATATTTACAGTGTTAATAAGTATTTGAGTTTATAGGACGAAACGGCAAGTAACAAATTAAATGAATTCAGTTTGCCTGTTGCAACAAACTACAGCAGCTTTTTCTCCTCTTCTTTTTACTAAGCTGAGCAAACTTCAAACCTGCCTGTGAAATTCTCCATCCAGCAGCTAATAATGCAGCTGAGACGTCTGGCTGCTCTCGCCAGGACTTCAGCTTTTCACAGCTCCGCGTTGTCATACCGCAGCACGCACAGAAGGCGTCTGTGCCACGGGCTGCGCAGCCTTGTGATCCGGGTATCCGCTAACCGCCTGCCAACGGGAGGCGCAGGACGCCGGGACTCCGTCCTCGCCGGCGCGTTAGCCTGGCGTAAGCCATCGCCGCCGCAGGGGCGGCTGCGGGGCTGCACCGATGGGGAGGCAGCACCCGCAGATCCTCCCGGCACCCCCCAGCTCCTCCCAGCGTCTGCGGGCGGCGGGGACGGCTTTGAAGACCAGGCCTTTTCGCCATGGCCGCACGTGGCGAGGTACGGGCGAGGGCGTGAAACCCTGCCCGCCTGTGCCGGGAAACAGGGCTGCGCTTCGGAGAGCGGGAGCGTCTGAGTTTCGTACGTAAAAGCAGCGGTGCGCAACCTGCCTGCCGTGTGCAACGGCCCCAGAAACGTCGTCGTTTCAGGTTCGTCTTCTTCAACCCAAAGAAGCGGTTTGCTTGCGGAGGGCGCGTTGTGCGCGCAGCGATACGTTAGCGGGGCTCAGATCCCGTGCACGTGGAGCCGAAGGCGTGCCCGAGCGCTCTGGCGGCAAGGAGGAGAGGAGCTCGCGGGGTGGGCGCTGTGGGCAGGAGGGCTCCCGCGGCGCTGGGCTCCTGCCGGGGTACATGAGACGCAGATTAACGCTCCTGACCCCAGGCGGTATTTGTGGCGTGGGTCCCCGGTGCTGCACTCGTAGCCCCGGTGTCGAGGCACTCCAGCTTGCAAACAAAAGCTTTTGATGCACTTGGAAATGCGTTCATACGTACAACCGATGAGCAAAATGAAATTATTTTCATGTAAATCTTGGAAACTGAGGCAGCTACTTTGCTGACCTGATTAAAGTTTTGGAGGTACTATTGCTAGCAGGGGAAAATGGCCATTATTTACAGTAGTTATATTTATAATAAAATGTTAAATTAGTTTTATTAGATAATATTTTCATGTCTGTTAACTTTTTTTAAAACAGGACAGTGATTCATTGGCAAGACAATAAAACTTCCTTTTCTGCTTACTGGATTTTTTCCCCTCTGCAGAGCATAAATCATATTTTGTGTGAAGCGTGCACCCTTGCTTTGAGCCACCCATGTTTTAATAGCACAGCCAAGTCAGTTATTTTAATCTCTGGTACTTTATAATAAATGCTTTTTATTGATTTTTATTGTGTACTGCCATGAATTGAATAAACTATGTACACGAGCAGCTGAGAGAGAAAAGCTGAAGGAGAAAATGTGATCAGCATGTTTCAAAGTTAAAGGTGAAAACGTGATGGTTAGCACTTTCTTTGGTCAGCAGCTCCCCGGGAGCCCCATGAAAGGGAGCGAACGCGATGTATGTGTTATTCTTTCCTCTTAAAGTCCCAGAACTGGAATGGTGCTTCAGGAAGGCCCAATACGATACACTGCAGGAGCAGTTCTTTGAAATCCAATTTTTTTAAAAGGGGAAGATTTTCCTTGAAAACCAGAGGGTCAGCTCGTGCTTTCCCTACCCCCAATGCCATTTACTGCTGGAAGGAGTTCAGGCTTATCTCTCCCCCCACCATCCTTGCTGTCATGCGAAACTGGGTCCATCTTCCGTCTCAGGGAAGACTTGGAAGCCAGCAAGAACAGGGGCCTTGTGTGAGCAACCCACGTGGGGGTGAAGCCTGGGGGGCCCCGCTGCAGACGCTTTACTCCCTGTCACGACCAGCTCCGGGAAGACCGGGATCAGCGCAGCCTGACATGGCCCCGAAATGGGAAGCTCGTCCCCGTCGCCGGCGTGCGCGGCACCGCAGAGCCCCTCCGGCGCCGAGGGCCCCCGGTCCTCTGACGGCAGAAGCCGGACATCGTCCTTTACCCGTGCCAACCCGCTTTACCGGCTCCTCTTCCTTCTGCCCAGAGGAGGCAGGGCTGCAAGCCCGGTGTCTGATGGCTTGCCAAGGACCGTGTAACACATAAATAACTGTTTCTTTAGCCGTATTGCTTTTCCCAACCTAAACCCAGAGGCTGCCTCCCCTGGGGACGAGCCTTAAGCACCAGCAGCAGAACGACGCTGGTTTATTATTTCCCCGAGTCCTCTCTCTGCAGATGACCTATAGGAGTGATTTAATGCAGAGCCGCTGGAGTTCCAACACTTTCTCTGTGCTCCTCCGGCTGAGACGAGCTGATTTCTTTGGGGTGTTATAACTATGACCTGCTCCATTAAGTAGCAAACAAAGTACAGCTGGATATAGCAAGCTCAGCTTGACTCTTAGCTTTCACATAACCTGCTTGATTAGGAAAAATGCTGTGCCCTTGTCACACAGCTCCTACTGTAGTCTGAAAAGATGGGTATCCATTGATTTCTGCATAATATGGATTCACACTGCCTTTCCACAACAGCATGTTTCACACCCTAAAATAACCTGGCAAAAAACATTATTTTTCCTGCTGGTTTCGCTGTAAAATGTGTTACTACTCTAGGTAATGTGCTGCTTATTACACAATTACCTGAAGTGCTTTACAATGCATTAATTGCTGCTTGATTTAAACATTTCCCATTTAGTAACCAAGCTATATCATTGTGACAAATTACGAGTCAATAATCTGGTTACTAAGAAGAGGAAGCGAAGAAGCTGGAGACTGCTTCATTAAGGGAACCAGACCATTGCTAAGTGAAATACCAAGCTGATGCCATTATCAATATTGTGATGCACGCACGCAGATTCACGCGGCAGAGGCGAGCGGGGAGGCAGAAGGTATAACTGATCCTCCTTCAGGGCTGCCTTTGGCACTCGAAATAATAATCGTGAAGACTTAACAGTGGATTCATCCAGGGGAAGGCTTCCTTCCTCACCAGGGCTTGTTCTGCCCTCGCTGAGAGCCCAGGGTGGCGTTCGGGAATAGCTGGGTTTTCCAGGATGCTGGCTGCCACGGCTACTGAACGTCCCCGGGATAAACCTCCAGGTTCCGCCTTGCTCCGAACGTACATTTTTTTCCATGAGAAGCCTGAAAAAAAGAAAGCTATAAGTTAGGTACCTCCTACGTAAAGAGCTTGTCTCTTCTCTGGGATGCTGTAGGTCTGCTGGAGGAGGTGAAAGGGAAGGCGACCGGTCTCTATTGGGAAAAAAACCCCTGGCCAGCTCTTTCCAGTTGATCCTGCACCCCAAAGGGCAGGTGGGAACTTGCACACCCAGCACAGCCAAGTGTTTTGGCTGGGATTTTGGTGTTGTCAAAAATTCGAGTACCTTATCCGCACACTTGCAGGATTCCCGGCAGGACTATATTGTGTTATTTGAATTTTCCTTCTTTCTCCAAGGTCCCCTGAGGTCATATGTTGAAGCTCTACCCTGCCATTATTAAATATCCTTTTGCTTTTATCAGCAGTTGTCTTCAGGAGCTGGGACCGTTAATAACACACGCAGCGCTCCGCGTGGTATTACTGCAACACTCAGAGGCACTTTTTCCCCGTGAGTTGCTCAGCATTAGCCTAACCCCGTCTCACTGATTTCAGAAGGAGCAGAATGAGATCAACGCTGAGAAAATCCTACCATCGATGCTTTGACTTCAGCTTTGTATTACTTTTTTACAAAGGTGTGCACAGAGATGCCATATTTTAAAAGCACTAGAGTGGGAAAAATTAACGAGTGATTTTTTAACAGAGGACTAATAAATAAAAGAAAAGCCAAGTGTGGAAATAAATAAAATTACCATGTAAAAAGCAACCCTGAGTAGAAAGGACAGGAAAGGAGACAGAAAACCAGAGAATAAAGATGAATTATGAGAGCTGGTGCAGCAGAAGATGATACATGAGAGGCACATATTTGACAAGCAGAATGCCAGACTGACAGCAGATAAAGCAGTGGGAAAAGGGATAAAGTGGTGGGACTGAGGATAGAAATAGAGAACTGGCATCGATACTCCCAAAATCCGCTTGAGGAGCTTTGGCACGCCCTCCTTTCCCGCAGCATCCACGTGCACGTATGTGCTGCGGGCGCTTGCACGCCGCTGGAGGTGGGAGCTGAGACCCCTTCGTTCCCCAGGGAACGGCTGAGCCCAAACCCGGGGCAAGATCGGCCTCTGCCTTCCCCCCTTATCGCCAGAAATCAGAGCGGCCGGGCTGCGGTGGGCGAGCGGCAGCCCCCCTCGGCAGGGTCAGGTAGGACAGGTTGCCATCTCTGCTGGCCAGAGCCGTGGCCCACCCGTCCCACCCCTCAGGCTGTCCCCTGCCCTCAGCAGCATCCTCTGCTCAGACGTGTCCCTCCGGAGAACTGCAGAGCTGCTGCCCCGTGCTCGCCCGGCCAGAGTCCTCCGCACGCTCCTGCACCCTCTTCTCCATCCACCGGTCCTGCCCCGTCACCTGCTTCGTGGCAGGAGCTCGTCACTGCCGTCATCCAGGGAGAAAGGGGCAGGGACGCATCCGAGCGCAGGTCACTCCAGGAGGGCTCTTGCCATCCGCCGGCCTGAGAGCAGCAGTGCAAGCATCAGGGCAAGTGCCGACGGGCAAAGAGCACACCTCTACAAAGGTCTGACAAGCCACAGGCTGCAAGCTTTTGAAGAGAGAAGGGTGGGGACAAATCTTCAGGGATGGCCTCGGAAAGCCAACCACCAAGCCGAGTTAAATGATGATTGATGAAGCTATTGACTGGAAGAAGATATTCTTACAGTCGATCCGTGGGACTGGGACTCAGGAGACCCAGGCTGTGCTCTTCCCTGGCAGATGGACTTCATGAGTGTCTTCAGGCAAGTCATTTCGGGGTAATTTGTCAACATGAAGGGATAAATCATCAGATATATTGTTACAGTATTATCTACATAGTAAATATCTGCATGATTAAAGTTACTCATTCTATAGTTACCAACATGGTTTAGATTTATACATTTAGCCATGTACTTTGGTTTCTGAACCTGCAGTTAAGCTGCAGGAATATCCAACATCCTATGTGCCAACAACACGGTTTAGGCTTTATCCTTCCTCCGTTGTGGTTTTCTCCTCTGTGCAGAGTGGAGGGTACCTACTTCTTCACAGGGCTATTTGAAGACCAAATTTATTACTTAGAAAACAGTTCAAGACCCACACAAAAGAGACGAAGAGGCAAAGCATCACCGTATTCACAGCAAAATGAAAATATTCATCAAGTGAGATAAGCCCTAGACTTTCTCAAGGACTTGCTCTCAGGCCACCACCGCAGTGACCATGTAAGCTGTTCACAAACTCTGCAAAGAGAGAGGAGCCAGGACTTAAAAGGAATCAAAGCCAAGCCCTGGCCTGCGCGTGCTCCATACGTTCGACCTTGCTGAACGACACCTGAGTTGCTGGATTGCTACCCCCGTAGCAGGCTGACAGCGTTCTGGGGGCTACCAGCACACGTGGCCCGTCCCAGTTCAGCGCCGGTGCGCTGCCTCTCTGTAATTTCAGCTGTGAGTCTCCCTCAGACAGCCCTCTGGTAAACTGCCACATTTGCTGATTTTGTAACATAGATTAAGACTGACTAAGGACCTTGGGCACAACCATTAAAGCATTCGCTTGTGAAACCCAACTGGATTAAAAATAAAGTTTTCCCTGGAGAAAAATTTCACCGTCAAACAACAGAGCAGGGAAAACCGCAGATCTCCGGCCCTTCTTCTCTGCGGCGTTTCTGCCCCCTTTCCGTTGGTGCTCACACCCCCAAGCCCTGCTAACCTCTGCGAGCTGCCCCGGCTGGGGAGGCCCCGGCAAGGCGCCCGTGGTGGACAAAGCCCCGACTTGCGGCAGCGGGCACACCCCGCGACACCGTGCTACACAGCCCGGCAGCACCCGGACGAAATTCTGGCCGTTTCGAGGTCAGCGGCAGACTTTCCATTTACTTCAGTAGGGAGAGGATTTTGCCCGAGGTGACTGCAGATGTTCAGAGAGATGCCCCAAGGCCCTGCAGATCACCATGGCTTCACTTACTACCTTTTGCGTTTCCTTCTGCCTCGTTGCCCTCCGCCGCAGCCCGTGTACCTCCCAGTCCTAACTGCCTTGAAGAAATAGTTCATGGGTGTCCAACCTCTGGCTCTTGAGCCATGGCCAGGCTGCAAGAAATCTGAAGGCAGCTTTCATATCAAAGTTATAATGAGGTTGTTCGTGCACAGAAGCTGCTGATTAATCCCGATTTCCAGCTGTGGGGGAAGTGAGCCAGCAAGAACCCACAGAGGACATCGGTGGGCATCGGTGGGCATCGGTGGGCAAAGTGGTTGCAGGCCAGCCGGTTGCTATCAGACAATGCATGGAGCTTCTGCTCTCCCACCCAGCTGCCGACATCCTTCATCCATGCCAGGAGAGCCTCATCCCTTTGGGTCTGGGAGGACTGTGATATGTCTCCGGTGGCTCAGCACATGTGGCTATTTTGGTGTGGGGATCAAAGGGAGAGAGGTTGGTACCCTTGAGCTAACGGACATCTCCAAGGAGTGGGACTGGATCGCGGTGAGGTGTCTGCGTTGCGTGCGATGGTGGTCTCTGCTGTGCTACGTCCCTTCTTCACGTAAATGCGGCAGGGCTGAGTTTCTGGTGCTGCCCGCTTGGCTCTTTTGACCAACCATAAATTTATGCAGAACAAAAAAGAAGATTTCATGAAGACATGAGTCAGCGTGGAGCTATGACAAGCAAGAATATAAAGTAGATTAGTAGTTCTGTATTGGCCGAGTGAACAGTTCAGTAAGAGGGACGGTTGGTGCTACATTTTGTCCGTCTACCACAGTATTTTTAATACCTATACAACTAAAGAACTCAAATCCATTCTCAAAAGCACCCCGGGAATCAAAATCATTCTAATCCAAAACCAAATCTATTTCTTTATTTTCTTTTTCTTTTCAAAGACTGCAGAGGTGAGAATTTAGGATTCCCTAGAAAGACCAAAACGTGTGGAGAGTAAAGAATTTACTAACCAAAGTTTTATTTTTTTATACTTTCTAGCTATCTGGGAGAATTCTGTGATGGGTTTATGACCTGCAAACCCAGCTCCTAAAGATTTTCTTCCAACAGAGAAGTCCAACAGCTCATGCAGAAGAACGTCTCTTCTTCTAGGAAGTTCTGCGACACTTGTGTAAAGATTCTCACGCATCGAGACAAGCCTGTCCCTCCTCTCTCCTATCACCCCCCTCCACCACTCGACGCCAACGCGTCCCGTATGCTGAGGTGTATCCTCGACGTTCCCTATGGCTCTGTCCGAGCCCAGGTCTGGTTGAGGGCGCCCGCGGAGCCACGCGTCGCAGAGGCGGGGGCACGGCCCGCGGCTGGCGTTGCTGGCAAAGGCCTCCTGCAGTGCCCTGCCTGAGCTTCTCTGTCGGAGCAGGTCTCCGGCAGCCGCAGCCTCCTCAAGACCGCTTCACAGCACGCTATTAGCCAGTGCGTGTATCTGCGTCCCTCCCTTCAGGGAGAAATATTTTTGTAATAAAACTCTTTTCACTGAAACGTGAACCAAAGGGTTTGAAAATAACGCCTAGTGCTTGTGTTTCGGTCGCACGCTGAGAAAATGGCTGTTTCAGAAACTGCTACAATGTGATGGAGCCTTAAATTACCGGAGCCCTTTCTGATGGGACTATTACACATGTAAATAAATTGTCACAGAGAACCGCTCACAAGAAATTCTTCGCATCCAGACAGTAACTTTATAAAGCCAGAATAACCAGTAGGTATTAATCAGTAGTTGAGGTCTGCAAATATTTGCCTGTTTCCATAGCGATCGGTAAGCCCACATACAAAAAAATACCTTTTCCCACATATGTTATCATCACTTCCTAGTAATATAATCATAAAACCATTTCTCAGGCAAGGCTGAGAGGAGAATAAACACCATTAATTAACAGATTTATAAACTAGTGGAGGAGGAGGTGGCAAATGAGGAATTGAGTGTAAAATGCATATATGAGCAGAAGACGATGGTTTGGGCCTTTTTCGTTTCTCGAGGAAACTTCACAAACTCTTAATTATCTCACAAAATACTATCTGTCTTCTTCCAAAAATAAAACTTCTGACAACTGTTCAAACCACGCCGCACTCTCACCCACAAAACACACATTTAAGTAAAAATATAAAGCCATGGCTGTGAAGTGTCAGAGTAATTTATTTGAAGTAGAAAAGTGAGACTTTTGGCATCGCTCTCGAAATCAACTGAGAAGTTCTCTCCCAAAGAGGGATGCTGTGGAGCGGCTTGTCTGGAGCTACGGGGAACGCGGCGCATTACAAAAGAGTGACATTTGGCCAGCTAGTAAATTAGTAATGTAATTTGCGCAGCACATACAGGATTGCACGCAGGAACAACAGTTGTCTTAAGTAATCAGCCCTGTGAACAACAGGCTCCTGGTTATACCGCAGCTTATGTTTCCCCGCGCAGCCAGCCAGACCGTTGCACCATTGGATTAGGGGTTTTTTGATTTTTCTGACAGGGCTGGTTTATTTAGGCACGCGGGCATAAATGCATACATGCATGTGTTTGCGCGGGGGCAAATGTAGAAACTGGAAAGCGATTAAAAAAGAGCAAGGAAGAAATTTCGTTTAGCGTGCTGCCTGGCCATCGCTAATTGAATGTACTCTGAAAATAACAATTGGCCCCAGGAAAAATCATCTTTGAGTTTCTGTCTAAATGATGCCCAACGCGCCCCTCTTCCAAAACTGGCCCAAGAGCTGGGGTGACCCGGCACCTGCGTAGCCAAACTCAGGCGCCAGAACGAAAGGTTTTTAAAGACCATTTCCCAGGACTGGAAGTTCAGCCTACTCAAGGGGTTTCACACCGGACAACTACAAATGGGGCACCCAAACCCAAAGTGATTTTTGGCAATAAGTCTGGTTTTGTTCATTCCTCATTCAACACTTCTAAATCAAAAGCTAAGTTGTTAAAAGATAAATTGTATTTGTCTATAAAGGTAAAGAGTAGTAGCAAAGTTTTAAGACTTGCTTTCTTTCACAAGCACCAGCAGGACCCAGAGGATTCAGCTCTCGGAGTTTCCAGGGGTAAAAGCACATATTGCTGCTGCTGCTGCTGCAACTGCGGAAGAGAAGTCATTCTCAGAGGATTGTCCCCGCGACCGCCAAGGGACACTGCGCTGCGTAACGAAAAAAGAAACACCAACTTCTTGCAGAAACGGGCTATTGTTTAGTGCCTGCGCTTTGCACCAAAAACCGGGTCTCAGTCTTGGTGTAAATCCACCGCGCGGCATTTAGCAAGGCTACAACTGATTGAACGTCACTGTAGACTAGACGTGCGCTTGGCACACAGCTACTCCGCACGAGCCCCGCGTACGCTGATCTTCACCTTCTCACGGCGCTTCTTATCCTCACCCGGTCAGGGCCAGTGCGCTTAACACAGCGCTAGCATTATCTTAGGAGATCATTGGATAAGGAGCAATAGCATAGCCTATAGGCTACCAAGTCACATAAACAGCAAAAAAATTCGAAGGAGTAAGCCTCAGCCGAAAGAGTTGTCTTTTTTCTTTTTTTAATGTTGTTGACATTCCTAATGACGAACTGAGAATGAAAATATTTCCACACACTCCTACTGATGGAAGTTCCAAGCAGATACTGCTGATTTATTTTTCAGCTTCTCCAGTGTCCCGTTTCGTCTCTGGGAGGATGGAGCATGTTTTCGAGACAGAGGATGAATGTTATGCAGCATTATTTAGACAAAGGCGGCCAAAACCAGGTGGATTTTAAAAGCTGAAGACAGTATCTACACAGCTGAACCTCCAAACGTCTATTCATTGTGCCTTATTGTGGGTAGGCATCACCCCAGCATCTCGGGGGAGTCCTCTGAAGGGATCGAGAACGCTTGAGAATTAATATGCTGTTGTGGGCAAGATGACGTCCCTGAAACGTATGTGGAAATGAGAAATAGTGGGGACCTATTATGTCATTCTGAAGTCATTTTCATCGATGAAGAGAATTGCCACGAGCTGATGAATTCAGGGAGTCCCCTCAGCGATACCCACTGAACAATGGACGCAAGTCCCCTTCTCCTCATTTCCTAACTGTGCAGGGCCAAGGTCTACCTGACAATAAGTGTCACTAGCCCATCGTGCCGTTTGCTGCGTACTACCTTTTGTGTAAGTAGAAAGCCTGTATCTGAAGTGAATCGGTCGCTAAAGAATAAAGGCATAAAAGTTATTTTAAAAAACAAGTAATTGCTTCTTTTTGGAAGTACTGTATGATAAAAACACAACTTGAAAATGTACCTGATAAAGCTGCTGGGAAAAAAAATCAACAGAAAAAGCTATTTGGAAAGAGGCTACTGACTTTAACAAAAACCACTCCACCTGAAAATATGTAATGCATTCTACAGGGTTTTCTATAAAGAAATTTTAAAACCCCCATCTCCTAAAATCTAGCTTTTTTTCCAAGGAAGAGATAAAGAATAGGTATCACAACATTCAGAGGTACATTGAACTTGCAAAAATGTTGTGAATTTTTTTCAACTGTTTCCAGCATTTCAAGAGCAGCCCTCCGTGGGCTGCTCTCATCCGTGGGCACGGACTCGGGTGAGATGTTCTCATCCACGGGCACGGACGTGGGTGAGACGCTCCCACCTGGAGACACATGGAAGATGTTCTCATACGCGGGTCTACAGCCTTGGCGCTCATGGGAGACGCTCTCATCCATCGGCATGAACTTGGGCGAGATGCTCCTGTCTGTAGGCACGCGAGCTGAGCGGGCATGCCACCTCCTGAATAAGAACGTCTCACCTTGAGCTGTTCTTCCAGAGACCTCGGGGTGCTGCACAAGCGCAGACAGCAATACCGTTGACTTTCCAAACGGAAAAGAAGGCAAAGAGTTTATATAACTGATGAACGAAAGACATGAAAAGACAAGCAGATCCTGCCCACTTGGTTATACTATCTTTGCCATCAGATCTTCCACAGAATAAGAGGATGTCATAGCCGGTCTGGTATCCTGCAAAAGCCCCAGTCAAGATCAACACCTCATTGTGCTAGGTACAGCAGAAAGGACAAGGAAGACATCATAATTTCAATCAAATCCCTTTGCTTAAATAGCCAGAAGATGAAAGACACTCACACGGCAAGACAACAGTTAAACGCCAAGCCCGGAAGCTCATGAACCCCCTGAGCCATCGAGTCCCCCAGCCCTTGCGTTAGGAGAACTGGGTGACAGTCAAAACAGCCTCAGCACTTGCAGGAATCTGAATCGGACGCTCATCAACATCGGCAGGACATGAAAGACCCACCTGCTCACACCAGCCTTCCCACCAACGCGTGGCAAGAACCACTCAACGCAGGAACAGTCAACCGCTAGCCCTGGCCGCTCTGCGGGAGGAGAAACCTGTCTTCCGGACGCGGGGCTGTATCCTTAGTCTGCAAAGGCAGTGAGATATTAGCGCAAAGAGTGGCACAGGAGAAAAACCAGACTGCTTGAATCCTAAGCAACTGGCTCTTACGAGGTTTATTATTTTCTTTTTAAACTGCTATGATTTCAGCGCTGGTGGCAGTGCCAGGTTGGTAGCCCTGGAGACCGCAGCCTGCTCAGGGGACAGGTACCGCGTGGCGCGCGGCGTTGCTCGCTCCCGCTACCCTTGCCAACAGACTTCAAATCTAACCCGCGGGGACTGGGCACAGACAGCTAGGATAAACTCGGCGCTGGCCGGCCCTCTTCTCTTCCCTGAGCAGCAGCGGCTGTTGAAGAGGGCTGTCGAGGAGGGCACGCCGACGAGCAGAGCGGAGGTGGCCGGACAAGCAGCACCCGGCCGATGCTTCCACGTGAAGGGTGGCTCAGACTTCCACTTGTCAGCTTTTTGAAGAGGAGGAATAGGTATATCCCTCTTGCTTCCCTGGTGAACAGCCACCTAGATTTTTAGAATAAATTTTAGAATTTCCGCCACTCCGGCAACGTTATGTTTTACAGTCTGAAATGAGGGGAGGAGCGTCGATGTCCCCTCGTACCAGAACGCCCATGGCAGCTGGATAGCTAGCAACAGCTCTTGTTGATTAATAACATATTACCATCTGTAAAAAGAATTGAACATATATATGGGCTGCAACATTTAGCAATCTCAAATGACATCTGAGTAATGTTGATTTTGTTTAGATGACAACCTCATTATGGTGCATAATTGCGAAGCAATCTCCTAGTAAACACTGGGTTAAAACCTACTGGAAGATTCTTGTTCCCCTCATTATTAATTAGCATGTGTCCACTCCGCCAGATCCAGAGCCCAAACTTCATTTGTTATGTTCAGCCAAATGCACGAATAGCTTTTGAGTAATTATTTTCCAACATCATCTAATACCTCTCTGCACATCAATTAAAAATCCTCTTAACAAGGAGCTGCATTTTGTTTGAGATCAAATGCCTAGTCCAAAGCTGTATCAATCATGTAGAGCTAATTAGTGGGTCTGCTTTATATCATTTGTTTTACTTTATTATTCTATTATACACTTCCTAACGAAACCAATTGAACAATTTTAAAATCTTTGTTCAATTAATTGAAGGCTTAAAGGCCAGCTACCTAGGCAGGCTTTTTCTGCTTTAAAAAGCATGCATGTAAAGAAAAAAAAAATCCCTACATGTTTTATATCTATTTGTTTTATGTGGTAAATGCTCTACAGCTGTTTTTAAAGGTTTATCACTACTTTTATATCGCTTGCAAATAACTCATGGCTCACCAGACCCTTGAAGGCCTTTGTTCACAGGCAGGGGTGTTGCAGAAAAGGGCTGAAATGATGGGAGAAGGATCCGTGGGAGCTGATCTTGAGACCAGAGCTGCCAGGTCCCCTACATTACTGAGGGATGCTGACATTTGCTAAGCCAGTTGCACAGTGTTCTCCCTCAGTGCAAAAAGAAGCTCCGAAAAGGATGGTCAGGGTAAATACTTGCTATGGGAGAATCGCCTTTTAATTCCTTAATATTAGAAATACAGTGGATCAAATGTTACGTGAGGCTCCAAAGCGTTAATACCATCTCATTTCTCACATAAGGATATTTTGGCAGAAGCCAGGGTGGTTACACCTCTATGTTTCAACGTATGAATAAAGAGATGCACTTGTTTCATTTCGGACAATAAGGAGGATTATAAAAAATATTAATACACCTTTAATCACTGTAAAAGTTCTTTGCAGAGCACCGGAGCTGCATAGAATAGCTCCCTTGCCAAGGTGCCACGCTTGCCCACGCTTCATTACCGCAAGCGTCTTCTGATCCAGGTCCCCACGCGCGGACAGCTGCAGGGGCACATTCCAGCCCTATGAAAGCAACAAGCTGCGGCGTGCTGGCCACCCCGGCTGGGTCGTCACACGCAGGAATTGAAGCCACCCCACCGTGGGCTGCCGAACGTCCCTCTGTCCCACCAACAGCTCCTTCCCGCGGTGCGAGGTGCTGATGTAGGTACTTCTGCCAACGTGGAGGGGCTGGAGGCACCTCGAGCACCATGCTGCCAGTGCCACCGTACCCCGGCAGCCCACGCTCCTCTTGCCACATTTTTAAGAGGAAGACTATCTAAGCCCTGCGTAGCCAAGGCTCTAGCAGCCAAGCTCACGTCCCCGTCTCCCCCCGGGAGGTCCAGCAGCTGATCAGCTGGGAGCTGAACAGTACTAACTGTTATAAGCTTTCAAGCCACGCTGCCCTCAGTGCGGCTATATTTTCCAGACACCATAAGGAGGGGGAAAATCACATCCAAGATTATGGCTATTTTGAAGAACAAGCAATCGTTGAGCATCCCGAAAATATGGCTCGCAGCTTGCAGCTAGAGTGAGGGAGGGCTGTGCAGCTAAGGAAGTGGAGAGTTGGGAAAGATGGGACAACATTTATAAATAAATTTACTATCCCTGTGCCCCAACGTGACAGGGACCAGGTTTTCCTGAGCATGCTCCTTCTCCTCCGCCCTCTCTGGCTGGGCTCGGCTCCGGGGGGCTGGGAGACGCGGGGTCACGTCGGCTGCTGGTCCGCGCTCCTGCCCAGCCGCTGTGCCCTCCTCGAAGCCTTTCGCCAAGACGCTTTCACGGGAAATACCCCCGGATCAGAGAAGGGGCACCTTAGCAGCCGCTCGCTCTGTTTGGGAAAGATTTGGAAAAGCAGGGTGGGTTACAGTGTCATGTTCTGCCGCTCTCAGAGGCTGTAGGGTTACTTCCCACTGAATTTTTGGTTAAGGAGCCAAAACTGAAAACAATAAAACAACGTTAAACATCCACTCAGACACAAAATACCCACAGCACCTACATTCTCGAGGTGTAGTAATATTTTTCCCACCAAACACTATTTTTACCCCTTCCATACTAATTTTAAATTGTCAAAACTGCCTAACTCCCAAAATATCTATATGAGGACATATCGTATGTCACAAAGCATATCTTAATTAATGTACAATCAGGGTAGTTAATGTTGGTAAAGTAGAACTAATTTTCTCCAGCTAGCTTGTCTAAATGGTCCCCTATGCAGCAAAAGTGAATGCATTTTAACTAAATAAAACTGACAAATCAGCAGATGCTTAGGGGCTTACAGCAAATGGACTGTGTTTCCTTTTTCATATGGGTAAGAAGGGTAAAAATAAGAATGACTTTCACATGCCGTCAGATTGCTTTGGAGAAATCGAGTAATATTACAGAAGCATTTGAGCAGAGGGAATTCAGATTTAGACCTCTAGAAATCTGGGTTTCAGAGCTGAATTTCTACTTCTTTTTATTATGAAAAAATCCCTTGCATTCATTACAGGCTGAGTTTAAAGATGCATGCCTTTCAGAAAAGCGCCGTGCTCCTGTCTGCTTTGTCACCCAGGCGACTTCCATTTCTCCAGCGGGAGCCACCTGCGCATCCCCGTCTGCGGGGAGCGTGAGGAGCTCGGGTGTACGTCGGACGGGATCTGCCGGGCCGCGCCGCAGGGCGCAGCCTGACACGTAGATAAGGGTATTTGGCACAGAGCAGAAGGGTCCTGGTCCTGCTGCCACGCCGCATCCCCGGTCCCAGCCCGGACCGCCGCTGCCCTGGGAAACCACCGCCATCTCCACCATCGTCACCACCCTGTGTGGGGAGCGGCAGGCGGTGGGTGCCGAAGGCACCGCTGTCCCGCGGCCAGCCTCCCCGGCCTCCCAGGGGTTTTGGGAGGTCCCTGGGGGTGACATTAGTGCACCCTGGCTTTGTCCGTACTCGGTGGGGCCGTCACGGTCCCTAATTTTTTTCCCCGAGGGGGTGTCACTTTGCTTTACCTGATTATTTCATGGCTACTTTGCTTATATTTGTGTATGCTTACTCCTATTTTAGCGTGCCATCAGGGAGACCCGGCAGTCACTTACCAGTGGCACAGAAGCAGGAAGGACACAGGTATCTCATGCGATGGTCACCTACGGTTTGGGCAGGCTGAACGTGCGAGGAGCTCACGAGAGGCCGGCGGGGATCCCAGGGCCGACAGCAGCACCAAGCGCTTTGTGAAGACTTGGTCTCTGTGGTCGGGGCCTGATTTAGCCTCCCCAGACAGCTCCACCACAGCGTTTCAGCACCGTGTGCTGGTGCAGCTCTCGGCTCTGCCTGGGCGGGAGGCTGCAGGGCTGAGGTCTCTGCGGGTGGCCCCGGGACCCCCTTTACCCCCTTCGGGGCTGCTGAGGGGACCCACGCCTCTGGGGACCCTCAGCCTTGCACAGCGCCGGCTCCAGCCTCAGCACCGCGGCTCCTGGGCTGAGCGTGGAGCCTGCTCCTCACGGTACCCACAGTGCCCGTTAAAAGCACCTGAGCAGCGTAAAGAGCCCAAAGGGACGGAGAGGGAACACAAGGGTCCTGGGTGCTTGAAGAAAATGGGAGAAAGTACCCATACAGGAATCCCAAAAGGAGTGGCAGAAAACGACTATGAATATTTATGGATTCCCTGCGAACAATAAGTGAATGTAGACTCAATATTTTATTGTACAAGCAGGTTTTACTGAGGTAAATCTGTAACAGATGTCATGAAACTGCACCGAGGTGCATCCCCGCTCCGCGGGCACTGCAGCTCTCCTGGGGGAAGCGCGGCGGGCGCAGCCCCTCGGACGGGGGTGCCCGCCGGCCCCGTGGAGACATTTGATGTCCACGCCCCAGGTGTGAAGGGCTCTTGGTGTCAAGACATTTGGGAGCCATTAAGATTCCTCACTCATACACAGCCTGTTTTCTGTTTCTCCTCGTTCGTGAGGGGAAGCGGGGGGAAGCATCCTTTTCGGATTATCCGAGCATCCTGTTTGGAAAGTTTTTGCCAGAAAGAGCAGCTACATTTCACATCCAGCTAAGAAACAAAACCAGACACACAAAAACCCCAAGACCTCTTGGTGTCAAAAGAGAGCTGTGCTTCCTTGTCTTTGGGGCCTTGGTCATTCCTAAGCTTAAGAAGAGTCACGGGAAAAAATTGCCTGTAATTAGTTGAGTGCTAAACTGATGTGAGCGGGAGGAAAAGCAGAAAAAAGCGGCGAAGACTGGTTTGAAATTCTGCACCGTTTAATTATCTTCTTTGGGTGACAGAAACAGCCCTTCTGATGGTGTAAACCATTTTCACACGTTGACTTCAGCCAGAGGCACACCGGTTTACAGGTCTGACGGCCTCTGGGTAGAAAATAAGGTGCAGAGCATAATGTTCATGGAGATTTTGAGTGGCCGCTTCCAACGGAAACTTGGCAACCCCATCAGTCGGCTTGCTGCCTCCCGTATCTGAAGGGGTACGACAGTGATTCTGTCAGCCGCGCCAGCTCTGGGCTTGCAAAACGATTCGTGTTACAAGCCGGTTCACAAGAGTGACTTAGGCGTGACTTGGAGTTGACGTGCCCAGCTCCAGCCGTTCAGCATCCCGCACTCCTGTTCAGCTGCCGCCTGGACCTGGGAGCACTGGAGCCTTCCTCGTGCTAAGTTTTCCCCGGTAGTGCTGTGGCAATTAAATTTCATCTGTCGGAGAGCTACCGAAGCCTTGGTGGGTCTCGGATTGTGCCTCCACCTTGCCGGCATCCCCGAAGCAGATGTTCTGCCCCTTAGGCAGCCCGGCTGAGGAAATGTGTACTGAACACGCGTGATCCTGACAAGCCGCAGACGTACCCCAGGAGTCTGTAATGTGGCAGCTTCGGGTCCCTCTTCTGCCCCGGGGGAGCGGGCCTCCCCCGGGCAGTGCCTGCCCGCTAGCCCACAGGAGACCCCGCGGCGTTTGCTGTCCTTCAGGCTCTCCTGCCCCAAGTTGCACGAAATACAGAAATATTGGCGGGACCCCCAGTGAGCTGCGGTTTTCCCGCCCTGCGAGTCTGAAGTGGTGGGGTTCAACCCAGCCAGTTCATTGACCTGTGCAAAGCGGGACGGCTTTCGCAGAGGAGGCTAAGGCTCTCCCTACGTCGCTGTGCAAAGCTGTCGGCACACGTAAGGCTTTGCCGTGCTGGCACGCAGCCGCAGCTGACCAGCCTGCGAGCAGGAAGAAGCCTACGCTAGCTGGGCCATGCAGCTCCCTAACTTCTGTACCTAACGGAGCTCCTTAGGCTTTGTTCTGTGCAAAGCTGTGCTGTGCAGACATTGCACCTCTGTTTTTACCGTTTTTTTGCTAAGGATTTGGAGTTGTATCCCTGTCTCTTAAGGCAGGGATGGGGTTTGAACCCGAGACTCCAGTTTCCCAGGTGAGTGCCCTGTAAGAAAGAAATGCAGCATGTCTTCCGCTGTGCGTTAGAAGAAGCAATCCTCCCATTTAATTAACGCAACTCTGGGCTGTGAGTGCTGAGCAGAGAGATTCCTGTTTTCCTCCCTGGCTGTCTGCCCCTGAGCAGGGACGACTTCCCATTCTTGACTCCTTTGCTACGGTCAGAGGTGGACTGCAAGAACATCAGCGTATCTCCCCGTCTGCCCCTTAACCAGTTACGACTTGTGAAGACGGATATAATCCACGCGGTGCTGCTATCATGGAGCTCGGGTGGGAACTCCATAATGAGATTAGTTTCAGCAGCCTACTCACACACTTGGAGCTACACATGCCCTTATACTTTCACATATGTTTAAAGTTCACTGGCAACCAATGTGCAATGTGTCTTTGCTTACATAAACATCCCTAAGATTAAAATCCTAAATCAAGGTTACTGCACATGTGTGCGTGTTTGTTGGCTGAAAGATTTTACAAGCTCTGATGGCCAAGTTACAATCCAAGCATGCAAGATCTACATGATGGATTTGCAAATAGCTGTGGAAAAAAGGAACTTGCAAGCTTCATTGGCAAAGCCAATGGTGCTTGTTAGGTGCATCAGGTGAGTAAGGAGGGAGCTGCAACGCCTGTGGACACAGAAGTGATGGGAACAACTCCAAGGGGAGGAAAGCTAGCCTTGTAAATAGAGCAAATGCACAACGAGTACACGCAGCAACTTAAAAAAGGAGTCCAAAAAACCAGGTATAACATGCCTGAAGACCTGGGTTGAAACTCACCTTTGTCGTGAGGATTGTTATTCAGCCTGCAGAACATTTAAGTCCCATTTACGGTCTCAAAATAGGGCTTAAGTAGGACGTAAGTGTTCATAACCTTGTGCTGGCCACAGCACAGGGACGTTTTCAGCTCAAGTGAACATTGAATTCTTGCTTCAACTAGATGAAATCCTCTTGGCTTTGAGCCTTGATCAAGGTTTGGCGAGTGTACGCTAGTTACAGCCAACATTCAGGAGCCTGAGACTGCCCTTGCTGAAACAAAATGGAGAGCACAAGTGCTCCCTCCCAGGCGAACGCGTCCTTTATAGATTTCAGGACATGAATAAAAATTGGCCACACAAGTACGCGTCTATTTTCTCATGCTTCCCCTCTCTCTGCGAGCACGGCAAATTTAGCATATTTGAAAGCAAATGCTACCCTGTCCTCACATTGTTTTTTATGGACATCAGCTTGCGATGTCTTTACAATTACTACATACAAAGATGAAGTGACAGTTCCCCCCTCCACCCTCCGCTGTGGTTCACACGGGCCAAGATCCTCTCCTTCTCCTTGGCCAGAACATAAGAGAATGGCCATCTGGAAATTAATTTCGAACAAAGTGTAAAGAGAGAATATTTTTGTGATCTAATTCTTTAGGTAACATTATTTAATTTATTTATACAAAGAAACGAATATGGAGACAGATGCAAAACAGGACTTGAGAGGCAGAGAGTACATTGTTCTGTTCTTCTTCTGTAAAGAGCCAATTATTCTCCTTTAAGTCCTTTAGTTTCAGGGGCTGACTGAGTAGTTTAAGGGATAAAAGTATTAGCCTTTCATCTGAAGGATTCAAGTGCCAGTCCTCAAGGCAGACCAAAGCAAAATGAAGTGGGTTGTCTTATTTTGCTTCTTAATGTATTATTATATAATGGTATTATTAAACATTAGTGAATAGAGAATGAAAATTTCCAGCACTGACAGCTGATTAATTTTTTTAAAGCAGAAAATTTCACTCATCATCAAAAATATAAATTAAATCTTTTAAGGCAACTTTCAAGGAAAGCACAATGGCTGCTATTTTCTATAACTATAATACGCCTTTCTGCAATATTGTAATCAGAGCGCATTTCCTTTTAGCTATGGAATAAAATACAGATTTCAGTCTTTGAAATACTAAAAAAAGAGAGGGCAGGGAGAAGAAGAAGGGGAAAGGTTTGCTCCGTTGTCACTGGAAATGAAGGGGTCGCAAGCCATTTACAGCCTATGCCGCCTTCTCTCAGGGTTTTCAGCCAGCACAGGTGATTTTCAGGCTGATCAGCTCTTCTCAGAAGTTTGTTGTGCTGCTGGCCTCACCTTCTTTGTCACCTTCGGCCTGTCTCTGCAATGGCTATCACAATATTTACCTTCCTCCTGCAAGCATCGGCTAGCTACCGTTGCAATTTACGCTCATTTGAATCAACTTTTGCTTCAAATCCTCGAACCCGGGGGAAAAACGGGACCTTAAACTTGTAGTGCTTCGGTAAATTCCCCTAATTCCCTTAGGCTGTCATAATTCGGTGAAGAATAAATGCCGTAGCTGTGCTAAGGCACACTTGTAGAAGCAAAGGGCGTCTATACGTGCGGGTCAGTAACGGCACATACGTATTGCAGGGTCAGGATGCCGGAGGCAACCCCGCAGGCGGGAGCCTCCTGCTCCCCCTGCCCGGCTCCTGGCCCCGGGCCACCGAGGGTGCAGGGACATGGTAGCGGGAACGGGGAGCCCTGAGAGCCGTGTGACGGCCCCGTGGGACGCGGGGCAGCCGGGAGGGCTCGGGCTTTGGTGGGGCAGGAGGAGCCTGCTGGAAACCAGCCGGGAGCCCCGCTCCGGCCAGGGAGCTGAGATGCGCCCCGAGGAAGGACGAGTTTTAAATATGTCTGGAGGACATATTTAATGTGGAGGACATCTATAATTCTGGAGGGCATCTGACGAAGGAAACGTGGGGCTTTCTCCTCCTGAGGAGGGGGTTTTCTGCAGACCAGGAGTAGCTGTAGGGCTGGTTGGCTCCTGGCCTGCAGGACAGCCGGGAGCCCTCTCCAACTTGTCTCGCTTTTTTGCTTATTTTCCTGGAGTAGGGGTAACCTGAGGCACGGCTCCCCTTCAGGACCTCCACCGCGAGCGGCCCCCGGCCCATCTGGGCTGGTCTCCTGCCCCACGAATCCATCAGGGCGGGTGCCGAGGAGCTGCTACGCCCCTGGCAGCACCCACCTTCCTCGGCAGAGCCTGGCACCGACCCGCAGCCGAGCCCCTGCGCCCCGGCACCCCCAGCGCCTCCGAGTCACGCACGCTGTGATAGGCAGCGTCAGCAGTAATAAAGAAGAATGGCTACATGAATCCAAATAGGAGAACCCTAGAAACTTTCCATCATGTCAGCAGTTTTCTGTCATGTCCTAATAGGTTCATTTGAGTAATTTTGTTTTCACTAATAGGATACAATGAATAATATAATCATATCAGGAAGTTTTTAAATTATATTAGGAAAAATGGATATCGGAATGACAGAATAGAAATATGAGGCCAAAAAAAATGCAGGTAAAAAAGAGATATTTTGGGACCTGATTCTATTAGATACTCCTGTGGCATTAGTCATGGGAATGGTATTACTGTCCACGCCACTGTGTTTGATGCACAGCCTGTAGTTATCGGGGAATGGCAGACACCTTTATCATCCCGGTATGTTTATATGTTGGGAAAGGAATGTGTCTTCCTGGCTCATATATGTTTTCCCCAATAATGTCCTTATTAGCCTTCCGTCTGCTCACACTGCAGTAACCGGATGACTACAGCAATATGTTTTCATTAAGAACCGAAAGCGAAACGTGGAGGCAGACACCCTGCTATTCCCAAAGCGTGCCCACCACCAGCCAGGGACGCAGCGCTGCCGGACGGCGAGACGGGACGGCACCACGTGGGGCAAGAGAGGAAACCACCCACGGGC
The DNA here is from genome assembly GCF_035582795.1 of Mycteria americana. Lineage (NCBI taxonomy): Eukaryota > Metazoa > Chordata > Aves > Ciconiiformes > Ciconiidae > Mycteria > Mycteria americana. The sequence goes on from NW_027445437.1 coordinate 1,922,186, forward strand.
ACACATACCTCTTCTCCCCAGCTGTCTCTCACAGAAAAAGAGTTTGGTTTTAATAAGTTCTTTTAGCAGCTAAGGCAATAATCACGCAACTAAGACAAAGCGCGCAAAGCCGAGAGGCTTCAGTGTTTTTTCCCGGCTTCGTGCCCAGGCGATGCCAGCTCAGCGATGACCAGCGTGCAGGACCCCCGAGGCAGGGGGAGGCCCTCCCCTGCTGGACCCTGGCCCCAGGGCGGGGGTCCTGCTCTCGGGCTGCAGCGGGGGGTCTCCTCCGCCCCCCCGCCCCAGCTGGGCCGCCGTCCCGCACTAAGTGAGGGGAAAGGCACCCTGCGGAAAGGCACGGCCGGAAAGCCGCCCGGCCGCTTATAGACCTTCCTGCCCGGCTCCATCATCCGTCCTCTTGGCGCTTGTAAGCATGCAGTAATCGCTGAAAAAATTACTCTAGTTTGGTTTGAAAGTGTGTTTGAAATTGCGTAATAGCATCAGCCGTTATTCAGGAATGACTCAACACTTGAAAATTAATATGTAATAGTAGTTGCTGCTAGTTAATGTTTGTGAATACGAATACGCATTTGATCATTTCGTATTTAATGTTTAAGAACAGGAGAGAAAAACAGGCAGATACACCCATATATACATAGCCAGAGCAGGATAATACATACATACTTACGTGTGCATATCTATAATTTCTTTAAAAAACCAAGCTAACAAAATCACTAACACCCTCCTGGAAGCAGGAGCCTCGGTGCAAAATCTCAGTGCACCAAGCAATTGTCGCGTGAAATCGAAGTAAAAGCTGCAAATCGACTGCACCGGATTTCATGTTTGGCACTGCAAAGCCTGCGTTATCCCCCCGTGCCTGGGCAGTCTGCGGGGCTCCCGGGGACCCGTCACGGCGAGACACGTTCCGTCATCTAAAGCATTCTGGTTTCTTTCTTGGCTTCACTGTTCACATCCCTCCCCCTTCGCGCTCCCCTCTGCTTCCTTCTGATTCCCATGTCCCCCCCGCAGCATGTACTGCTCTGGCACACACCTTTGAGAGTGTAAATTGAACTTTTAAAATGAGGTACTTTGCCTTTTCCTTGCTAGCTTGATTTCAAAACAGAGCAGCACTAGCCCAGCAAAAGAAATCCTCCGGGCTGCCGGACCCTGCAAAACCGTGTGGGAATGTGTTTTTATGAAGCGGTAACATCTCAGAGCACAGTGTTTCCTAGAGTGAATGTCTGACCACATCCCTACTTAGATCAGAACGGCCTCGATTCAGTTTAACTCCCCTCACGTTGCAGAAAATCAAGCCGTTTCAGATTAGGCTCTCTTTCCTTCCAAATGCTCCTGTTTCTACAATGGCTTAATTTAGGTAACTCATTATAAATTCACACCTTTTACTAATTCCTATTAACTTTGCCACAAGTTAAATTCCTATTAACTATACCACATGACTGGTATAGAAAGTCTTGAAAATTGTCATCAAATACAAAAACCCGCCACCGCCCCCTCCCCCAAGTCTTTAAGTAACAGATTTCTAAAGCAGTGCCCTTGGTTTTCCCCTAAGTTGCTGGTCTGTATTCCCCTGGGAGAAAATATCAGCCAGATCATATGGCATCAGTGTCAGACTGCTGACTACACAAAAGTATAATGATTTTCATCCATCTCCAGGAGCCTTGAACAAGCCATAGAAACATCCTGGCACAACACACCTGTCCCTGGGACAGGTACGGCGAAATAATTGCTCAGTCCTTCCCGCTCCGTTTCCAGATGCTGCACAACGGCGGCTAATAAAGATGCATGGCTTTTATGTCATCCATCTGGGTTCCCAGAGCAGGTACGGATCTGCGCTCGCCACCGAGCCCGCTCGCTCCTGTAGGAGTTTAGACACTCAAAAGACAGCAATGCCTTTGTCTGCAGTCTTATTTGCCTTCTGTACGTTCTTGCTACATTATCACATCGGGCCAGTCGCCTCCGAATTAATACAGAAACTGTTCTGCCGTTAACGCTTTCCGCTTCATTTCTTAGCCAAGCAATATTGGCAAAATTTCCCTTTTCACCGAACCCCGGTAGTAAGACAATGGGAGTGTGATTTCATTATTTATTATTATCATTGCATTGAATCATGCAATCTGTTCCCTCCCCTAGCAGAGGTAATGAGGCAGATGGGGGTTTACATGCCCAGATGAGAGCTGATCGGCCAAACGCGGGATGCGGTAAAAGCACCTGGGTTTCAGAAAAGCCGTCCGTAACAAGGGAGCCTGTCCCCCAGCGCGTTGCCTCCGTGGAGACGCGTGGGAACCCTTTAACCAGCCGCCGCTCCGTCGTTCATGGATCGGGGACGGACTCAGGTCAGAGATCCGTGCTACCCGCTGCTGAGAACCGGCCGGCTTTCACGGGTGTCAGTGGGCGCATATCCACATTTAGAGACCAAGGACATGCCCTAGGCTGCGCTAGCTTGAAACGGTGGGTGGAAACAGGTGGAAAGACTATGCTTATGCATGAAATGGTTTTTTCCTGGTAGCAAAGGCAGCATAAAGACATAAAAGCAGCCAGCATGCATGCTGGAATGACATTTTGATAATGACACTTTTCCTCAATTTTAAAACAGGTTGGAGTGTTATCATAATCTTTGCAGCGTCAACGAGGTGCTTCCTGACTATCAGTCTTAAAGAAAGTGTAACACGTCTGTGAGACATCATTAGAAACTGCAAGAAAGATCTCATTGCATTTTCGTTTGCGATTTGGGGTAACCCACAACACAAGAACCTGTGGGATTCGCTAATAACTCCCTTGCGCATCCACAGCCCAGAGAGGACACTGTTAATTTCTGGAAAAGCTTGGGGTCCTGGAGATCACTGTGCTTTAGCACTCGTCGTGCAATTCTTGGCCCATCAAACGGGGTTCGGTGGGTCTGGAGCAAACTCGGGTCCAGACCTCCCCGAGCAGCGGGATGCGGTTCACCATTGACATCTCCCTTCTCTCCGAGTGAAAGCCCTGAGCCACAGAGCTCAGGTGCTGCTGTCTGAACGGACCAAAGTTTTCCTCTTTGGGCCCATTTCCAAGTGTACTGTGAGAAAAGGATGGCTTGGGTTTTGCTTCTGGAAACTGTCAAGAGGTGCACTGAGATTCTTTGAAAATGGTTCCGCTGGGAAAAATTCATTCAGGCAGAAACAAGGGAAGGTAATTCAAGACGTCCAGCACTCAGCCAGCTCCTTCTCAGAAACGCAGCCAACCCTCCCATCAGACTTCACCTCTGCCTTCTGATTTTCTGCCGATTGAGCCACCACCGAGGCGCTGCAGACCCTCGGTCATGCAGTGGCAGGAGCTCAACAGCTGAGAACTAATTCAACCCAAAAAAGCTTAATTTTTGACCAAATCGGACCCTCCTGTGCCTCACCATGAGCCCCTGACTGCTCCCAAGCGCACGCGCAGCCACCGTACCGGGAAATGCAATATCCAAAGTTAGGTGGAAATGAACCTGAGGCTTGGGAAGCAGCAAAGGCGCGACGTGTGTTTGTGCAGCTTTGGGGGTGCTATCTACGAGGGGTGGACGGCAAGGGCACCGTGCTCCGGAACCGCAGGACCGCGTTTTGCCATGTCTGCCCAGGTACTGTCATTTATTGTTACCCTTAGGTATTTTACTATGGGCTATTTATAGAATTTCCTCACATTCAAAAAATATATTTCTGCGGGAAAAGAGGGAGAGCCTTGCAGCATCCTCCAGCTCTTCACATGGACTTGGGTATCTGGACACAGATGAGGATTGGTTTAGCCGTATGCCTAGCGCAGACTGCTACAAGCAGCACTTCAAACTCCTAATTTCACAAAATCTCCTTATTACCAGTTCAAGATCTTTGAGCAACAAACAGATTTTCCTAGATTGTTGGCCAGAGCTGTTAATCCCACATTTCATCCTTTCCTGGTTTTTTTTTTTTTTTTTAGAGGTTGAGAAACGTAATCCTAATTTAATCCTGACTCTGGAAACCGCTGAGACTCGCGGAGGGGCAGGGTGGGTCCCGGCGGGCAGGTCAGAAACGGGGAGCTCTGCACCTGGTGCCAGCACCAAGGCTGCGCAGCGCTGCGGTCAGCCCAAAAGGCTTTTCCCAGAAACTCCCGTGTTAGCTGGCCACAGTGACCCGACAGCCCTGCCGCGGGGATGCGTGCCGGGGGTAACGGCCGTGGGAGATTTGAGGGGCCGCCACGGCCGAATTTACTCCCCCAAACCAGTGGGCTGCAGAGGGGCAAGGTCACGCGGCAGCCAAACAGCCGCCTTCGCGCCTCTAAAATAAAGAGCAAGAAAAAAAAGTCAGAGAAAATCCGAAGTGACATTCAGGTCTCAGCTCACGTGATTGCACCTTTTTATTAGGACGACAGTACGATTGCAGGACAGGGTGTCAGACTTAACTCTGAATTTCCGTGCTTTATTGGATTAATTGTGAATGTGAGATACTTAACGTTACTGCAACAGACAGCAGTTTGAGGGGTCTAAGTCTGGGTGATTTATTTTCTTTTGTGAATTCTGAGCGAGGGAATGAGAGGGGGAATTAGTAAGAGTTCTTTAAGAACAAACGCGACTCCTGCTTTTCTTCTTCTCTCCCACTGTTGGTTTTACGGAGGAGTGGCGGAGCAGCTAAGGGACGGCCCTTGCCTGCTCTGACCTCTCCGGTACAGCGCAGCCCGTAAACTGCCCCCAGCATTGGCTCACCGGTCCACCTGCAACACGGTCATCGTTCCTACTGGCATTTTTATTCCAGCCGCGCTTGGAGCGTGTCCACAGCAGGGAAGGGAACCGGTGCCGGGACAGCTGACCTGGCCATCACACATCCACGTGGGCAGCGAAGGGCTGTGCTGAGACACAAGCCCAGGTCTTGAAGCCAGCCTGGCGTGGGTAGCAGAGCTCCCTGCTCCAGCCGTAAGTATGGGCTCCTCCCAGGATGTGGCCAGGACGTGGCTTGGGCATCTCCCATTTGCCCTTTGGCTCTTCAGTGGCTCTTGGTCACTTCTGACAAAGGGCTTTTAGACCATTCGATGTGCTGCAGACATTTCCAAAGTCTGTTCACATCATCTACATGTAGGCTTTGAATTTTCTTGTGTTGTGTACACAAGAAGCTGGTGCAAGCCCAAACACAGATGAGGTTCCTTTCTCACTAGCATAAAGGTGCCTGTGACCAGAACACTTTATTCCTCTTTCCCTGTCTCTGTGTGTTGCTATAACAAGCATCCGCGGTCGGAAGGAAGCTATAGTTGTAATGACATGGTCCTTGCACGTCATCCAGCGCTACCTGGCCTTCCGCGTGGAGGTAGGTCCTGATGAGAGATGTCAAGGAGACAACAGCTTTGCTGTGAAGCTGAAAGGTGAGTGGACAACTTGGGTATCATTAATAAGTACAGTCTCTGAGACAACACTTACGTTATCGAATCACTGATCTGCATTGATGCCGAAGTAAATATTAGCCGGTCCCCATGGGTTTGACATACTCTGAATATTCCAAGAACTTTTATTCTCCTTGTAACCCACTACATCTGCCTTCTTCACTGAAGAGCTCATCTTTTTTGGGGAAAGAGAGCCCCACAAATAGATCAAGATTGAGAGCGGGTGCCTATGGAAAACAGAATATATCTTTCTTAATTCATTCAGATAAAAAACGTCTCAGTCTTTGACAGTAGTTGTGTCCATGCAAACTCCATTGCCTGGCTGTTTACGGGGAAGTGCCTGATTCCCCGCTCTGCACCGGAGTAACCCCGATAACTTCACGTACGCTTGCATCTCCTCTCCTCCCCCTGCCAACACAGCTTCTGCGTGTACTTGGCTCCATCACGTTGCACTTGAAGTAGAGGAACCAAAATACAGTCTCATGTCATTTGCTGTCCAGCTGCAGTCTGCCGAGATAATACACTGCTGGCCCTGTTTCTAGGACAAAACATTTTCTATGTTTATTTTTATATTAAAAAAAAAAAAAAAAGCTTTCAAACTTTTCAATGCTTATTTAGACTGCAAGTTATTAATGTTTGTCTGTTACTATTACTCATTTAAGATCAGTATTTTGTGTTGATAAAGGGCTCAGTTTCTGGGTTTGGGTTTTTTTTACCAGAGAAAAAACAATGTATATTGAAAATGGAAATCTGACATCCCAAAAGCAAGTAGAGCCAAACGCTAGACAGAGGAACCCTAAGGTCTTAGCCTTCAACCCACTTAGTAGGACCGGGATTTACTGTGACTTTGTGCAGCAGAGGATTAATGGAATGAATCACCTTACTTCCCCTTAAGATTTGCCTAGGCATGTGATTTGTGTCTGCTAAGCTGGTATAATGATGAACAATCCTTTTTATTAACATGGTTAAAAATAGAAACTGCAGTAAGACCTTACATAAACGAGAAGTAACACGTGCCAACTCATGCCCAAATCCCCCAGTGAGCTGTTTCGGTCTATGAGATGTTGGCATCAAACAAACAAGTCGACTATTTTGAGAAAATAGGAAAACGCAGTACAAAGCTACTCTGGTGCTTTCCTCTAAATGCTGTGAGCACAAGGTCATGGCTTTCCTTTACGTATTTTCCCCACAAGATAATGTAGTACTCTGGGTACCTGTGGGCGTGGGCGTGCGCATGGGCACCGATACACACGCACGTGCACTCACGCGCCTGCACAAATACATCCACACGTATGCGCACACGCACACACACTGTGTTTCAGTGCCCTCTTGTCGCCAACCACCAGCATTTCTAAGCAGCCATGGCCAAGACCCAGACGCATCCAGCTACTGTGCAGATGGTGCAGTGGAGCTGGGGACAACTTTGTGCCTCCTTTATGCCTTCTTTATTTGCACAAATTGAGGCGCAGCCCAGGCCACCACTTGCCTGGGCATCAGCTGAACCTCTGTCAGTCAGGAGAGGCGGGTACCACCCCATGGAGCCCACCACCGTAACTCCAGTCCCCTCTTTTACTCTGGTATTGTACTTTCATCCCGATTTTACCCTTAAGCTGTCCTTTCTCAGTCACCCTCTTCACCTCTAGTAGAATGATGACGACTCTAAACCACTAATGACTACTGCCTCTTTATTTTCTCGAGTTTTAAAGGGCACAAGATACCCTGGCACCTCCATTTAGTCTGTAGCTAACTCCGATGCCTTGGAGTTCATCTCACAGCGAGGAGACGCCTCTATTTCTTCAGGACCTGAATGGCAGTGCTTGATGTGTAAATGCTCTGGGTGCTCTGGATGGGTCCTCCCTTTACTTGCAGTGAATGTTGACCCCTCTTTGTCCAAGACCTATAAGGATCAGAGACCTTGATCGATAAGGATCAGAGACCATGGAGGGTTGACTTGAGTCTGAAGAGCAATGCCCAAAGACTGTGTGCCGGAAGACCAACACCAGGGTGTAACCTCCTGCGTGGCGGTCGGTGATCAGCACAGGCCACTGAGCCCGTGGGGTTGCTTCAATTTTCAGCCTGTGGTAAACAAACCAGGAGCCTTTTGGGACAGAGCAGTTTCCATGTCGAGCCCCTCTTCTCCTTGGGTCACCGCAGGGGCCGGGGGCTCCCTGGGAGCAGGGCTGGGTGAGGGCACCCCGGGTCAGACACAGCCCGGGACGCTCGGGGAGGGCCACGGGGATGGGGACGTCAGCTGGTGGCAGGGTGGGCTGTGGTGGGGCTGGAGACCGTGCCTCTGAACCGGGCCTCTCCAGGCACACCGGCATGGGCCTGCCCGCCGCAGTCATTGCCGATGGGCTTATGTGGTCCCAGACAAATGAGGCACACCAGCGGCATGGCTTGTAAATACAGATACTCCTGCGAAAGCCAGCGGTATTTTGAGGACCCTAATTGTCTTTTGGATCCAGTGGATAACTCTGAACATCTGAGCACCTCTCTGAAACATAAAGGCATGCCTGTGTGCCCTTTCCACATGGGCTTTGGCACCTAAATTGTGCCTTCAGGCATCATCTCTCGCCAGTCTTGCCTAAAATAAAACAGGTGGATGAAACAAAAGAGGGGTTTACGTCATGCCTAAAAGAAAACGTGCATTAGCCCATGCAGATTAACACCATGGAGAATACCCATCACTGCTGAAATACTTTTTCAAATGCTTTCGTACTGAGCTATATTAGCCGCTCACGAGCTATGACTGACTGAACCAACTTAGAAAAGCTTCCCCTTAAAAAAAATTATATTAGAAAACTTGACAGCTTTTCTTTAAGTCTTGCCTGTTCTTAGTAAGTTTAAAGACCAAATTAGCAATGCAATCATGAGAAAAAGAATTGGAGAATTCTCCAAGCTGTCAAGTGCATTTTGCTGGATGATTAATTGGCAATGCTCTGGCCAACCCTTGGGTCCTGCTAAAGGCCATGCCCCTTGACTTGCACCTGCCACTGTGTGACTGATTGCAGAAAATGGATGTCTTCACTTTTTCTTTTTTTTTTTTGGCTGCAGCTGTTAAACTGCTTTAAGGAAATCTTATTTATCTAGAACAGAAACTTGAACTTCTTCTCTAATCTCAGGAGGATGAAATGAATGTAATTCTCTGTCTCAGACTGACTTAGGGAAGCAATATTTTAGGATCTTTAGGAAAGCTGTGATAATTGGACATGATTTTGCGTTGCTTGTATGTGAGCTTGAATGTTTCTTTGCTGTCATGCCTTCTCGTAGCCTCTACAAGATGCCTTGTGACAGCAGACAGTAGGTGTCTGCCCTCAAAGGGCCGAACGCAGGCCCCCAGCTCCTGCAGAGGAGCACCGGGCTCTGCAAGTGGTTTAGCACAGCAGAGAGGTGACAAAAGCCAAATGAACAATTGACCTATTGCATGCAAGGGGGAGAAGTGAAGGAAAAGAAACTTTACTTTTGCTAGTTAATTTTTAGGTAGAGAGCAAGGCTAAAGGGGCAAAGCCAGTGCCAGGTGATACCAGGATATTATACCAGGATGGTTATGTATGGGATGGATGGATGGTATAATACCAGGATGGTTTAGTGGTGGTCTTGGTAGTGTAGGTTTACGGTTGGACTCGATGATCTTAAAGGTCTTTTCCAACCTATACCATTCTGTGACTCTGTGATTCTCTTCACTAATGGGGAAAAATTTGGGGAAGATGGCACACAGGAGAAGTCCTCAGAGTTCCCCAAGGAAATGCAAGCAATTCCAAAGGCTTTATTTGGCTAATAAATATTTACAGAAATATTCTGGGTGTGTAAGCACTGTGTTCAGACTTGATGTCCTTAATAACAAAAAGAAACGCCTTTTCCCTGTATTGTTGCTGGACATGGTCCCGGGCTGTTTCTCACACATGGCAAGTCACCCCTGAAATGCCACATTACCTCTTTTCTTCTTTAACTTCAACTCTGTCCCCAGATCCTGCCATGAGACGCACAAAAAGTGAGCCAAACAAAAGTAAAGAGATCACATGCAGACAAAACATCCCAAATAACCCTGATATTTTAGGTGAAATAAAGCCAGCTGTTTCTACGCACAGCAAGCCAACAAAGCATCAATTTACTATCGTTATCTTCACACCCACTGCCACGCAAAAGGGAAGAAAGAGACGGTACCTACTCTCAGACTTGCAATCCAAGGTCCTACTTCCATGACTGACTGTGCCCAAAAAGCCCCTGCCCTCAGAGGGGTTATCTGTGGGCACCACAAGGCAGTTGTGGGCTGGAGATCAGTTACAGAAGTCCGATACGCATCAAGACGGTCCTTTAAGCGCTGTAGTGAGTTTTACCACAGTATGGATATCGAGCTTCAGGTCTTCTTTTTTTCTCTAAGAGGAAATGTCCTTCACCATATTTGAGCTATAATGACTTACCGAGCCATATTTTAACATCTGAAAATACTATTTGAAGAACTTGGCGTCAGAATCAAAGCAGGTTCAGGGTGATGGATGTGAAATAAATACGTACGGTAAACAGAAAAATACAGGTCACTCCATTGACTTCAACTCTGATTCCTCGCACAATGTAATTCCTGTGAGACACGTACGATATAGCCCTGGTCTGCTTTCCTTCAGCTTCTTCTCCTGCTTCTCTGCTGTATTTTTGTCCCGCTTCACAGCTGGGGAAGAGGAGCTCCTTGCGGAGTGGAAGGAGTGGTGAAGTGGCCTGATACGAGATGCATGCTGAACTGCACGGATGCTCTTCCGCTGTCTTGGGACAATATGTCTTAGGTAATTTTTTACTGTGTCAAGGGCACCCTACACACAGGCAGGCACAAGGTTTTAGCAGCTGCAAAAGGCCCCGTATATAAAACCATAATATTAGCATACTGGAAGAGACAGGTCATTATTGCAATCTTTGTAACGCTAAGCGTTTGATTCTAAAAAACAACCAGCCAGAAGATGAAGAAATGCTCTTTTAAAATCTCAGAGACAGCCCATAATATGTAACGCGCTGCTGTCTCTCGCGTGTGCTATCACGTCAGCATCTTGAGCCGGCACGTTGAGCAGCAGTTTCCAGAGGGAGAAGCAGCCTGTGCCTGGGGCCGCAGCCTTGCCGGGCGGGTATTCCTGGTGGCCCTCCCTGGCGATGGCTGACGGAGATGTAGGACCTGGCACTGCCAGTTACGGGTGTTTGAAAGCACTTCCACAACCCACGGCTGACGTGACAACCAGGGGTGACTTCGTTGGCCAGCCGTTCTCTCTCTCTCGTCTGCGAGGAGGGGAAGGAGGGAAGGGTTGTTCTCAGGCTTCCTACTTCTAGGACATGTTTTGTAGTATTTCTCTGTTCCCGTGAGGCTCAGACACTTCTCATTTACCCCCTGACATCTTAGCTTCTCATGAAACGCCAGGAGTACAGAAGCTGGGGCTTTAAGAACAGTGCCTAATATTGTAAGACTCGCAATCAACTTGGAAGAGTTGGAAACACTTATGCTCTATAAATAAATCCTCCGCGGAGCCCATATGCAGCTACTGTATTTTAAACCTCAGGAGACGCAGGGAAGGCAGGCCTGGGAAGTGTGAGCTGCTCATTAGCGCGGGAGCTGAGGGCAATGATAATTCCTGGGTCCTGTCCCCGCTGAGCCGCTGCAGCCAACAGCCCGACCCAGCCCGCCCGCTCCCCCGGCTGCTCCTCACCCAGCGCCTGGGGCGACGCGGGCGACGGCAGAGAGCTGTGGCATCTTCCGGGGTGAAAAGCAACGGAGAAAGGCAACACCTTCTCCCTGCTTTGGGTATTTAACGTGAAGGAAACACTCCAAAATGCTTTGCAAAGCCAAAGGAGAAAGGTAGGGTCCTTTGATCACCCCAGACATAAATTGTCCCTTATCCTTATTTGCCCTTAATGGGAATTTTCTTAGCAAATGTTTTTCCCTCAGAAAATAGCAACTGAATTGCATAACATAGATGCAAGCATATGAATGACTAACAGTATAAGTTGGGTCCCTTAGGGTCAAAGCATAAATAGCTGTCACTGGAGCTGCAGTAGAGATACTAGCTGGATTCAAAGGCAGTTATCCCTTTGCGGACAAAGAACGAGAAGAAAATATGATACAAAGGCTGCGTAACGCTTTTGTTCTGGTTAAGATGTGGGTAACGTCATCCCTGTACGTTCCCGTACATATCTCAAAAACTCTTCCTCCATTTGGAAGTTGCTTTGAGATCCTTTGGGAGAGATGCCTCTGGAGATAGGTAACGGCAAAGATAACCCTATGTTCCATAAACCGCTCCGAGAAGACCTATAAATTACTATCGGCGAAGAGCACGTATTCTTCCTTCCTCCACGTGGGGTTACATTTCACTCTTGCTCATAACACAGTGCGACAAATAGAGAAACAAATAAGGGAGAAGTTAACGTTGGTCCTTTAAAAGTCAATTTCTGTGTGCATTTAACCATAAAAGCAACATCTGCTCTGCTAAATACAGGTGTTTTATATCCTTGTCATTAATTGGAGGGGACATTATGTCATCATACATCAACAGTTAAAGTTGGTTAAAGTGCCACTTATCTCAGGTGCTATCATTAATCTGATCCCTTTCATCTGGGTGCCCACGCTGCCTCTGCTAGCAGCTCCCTTATACCCTGTGAACGTTTCCCTTCTCTTTCTTTAACCGGTTTTGAATTAATGGCTCGGAAATCAGGCACGCACGCAACGTTCACCGAGGGCTGCGGTCCTTCCTCAGGCCAAAGCCCCACCGAACGTCCGTCCTCTCGAGGAAGGCTTGCGGGACCAGACCGGGAACGCCGCAGGAGTAACTCGCGACCCGGAGATGCGAGAGGCCGCGCCCCGGCGTCGCGCCCAGCGGACCAAGACCGCGAGCTGCCCCTCCTGCCCTGCCTTCTGGCCCGCCGGCTGCGTCCCGTGGGGTCTCCGCCGCGGCGCCGCCGGCCGTGGGGCGGCGGGGGAACGCGGGGCTGCGTCGCTTCCCCGGGACCGGCCGTGACCCGTGGGCAGCGCCGCGCGGGAGCGGGCGGAGGCGCGTTCTGCTGGCACCGGCCGGCAGGCGAGGAGCGGCGGTTGCGCGGGGCGTCGCCCAGCGCCCCGGCCCCCCGGCCCCAGGGCGGCAGCGAGGCTGCGCCGCGCAAAGCAGGGGAAGAGTTATATCCCGCCTCTCTATCGGCGGCATCGTCGACGGTCACGAGAAGCGCGTGTGGAAACCAGCCCATTAGCAAGCCTTAACTGCCAGAGAATTGTAAGTAAAACAAATTGAGTGTGACATTAAAAAGTAAAGTATTGAATGGATTTTCTTCCCGAGAATTACACGAAGTCAAGTATCTTATTAAGTTCAAGAGAATTACATTTTACATGCTTCAGCAAGAGACATGTACCCTTTAGAAAATAATAATGAACTGCTTTTTTTTTTGCATGCATTTACATACCTTTGATAAATTACTGTAACCAGATTAGGGAGATAAAATAACTAGTCTATTAATTACAATGATTATTATTTAATAGAAAATGGGATTCTGGGCAGCGTGTATGGTAAAAGGAAAGCTTAGCAATGCATTATATGGATGTGGTATTTTATCTTAAAGAGTAAGATAAGTGTCCGGCTCTTTCTGTAATCTAAAGAATATGTTCATTACCTGTGCAAGATTTATAAGTATAATTGAGTGTAATATTTTAAAACTATTTGCCTTATTTCGTAGTACATGGAGGACAAGGCAGAGCTGCTGCTTTAATTAAACTGTGTACATTCCTTCATGAAGTTATCTAACAAGGGTTCCATTTGTAAGGAAATTTCTTTTTTTATTTAAAATTTTGCAAGATGATATAATTACAGTCCTGCTTGAACTTAAGTGGGCGTGTGTGTGTGTAGTTATCTGCACGTGTCTTTTCATTTTCTGTACGTCTTATGTAAATCCTATTACATCTAATGCGTGTGTCTGTGTGTATATACACGTATTAAATCCATATATACATATTTATATGCATATATATGCATGTATACCTACAAATACATATACGAGCACGTAATAAATCACAAGCTGTGTCAGACATGTGGGCTCGGTTCCGCCTTGGTCCTGGCCCACGTGCACGTCCCCGGTGCGGTGCACGAGGCTGGGCCCATGCAGAAAACAGCGGGCGCTCACACCTTCCACCCTTGGGTAGCGAGTCTTCTACTTTGCATTCATCCACAGCATACAACGGCCTTTTTAAGGGAAGACGGTTTGAACTGTGTCCAAAAATAGGAGACTGCAGTCTGTCATAGCGGAAACATGGGAGAGGGAGGAATGGGAGTTACACGCACAATCCTAAATCTGATATTTTCCAGCTCCGAAACGCTTGGCTTTGTGGCTGGCGCACTGTTCTTTGCTCATAGATTTCTGCATGCAGTTTCCGAAGGCTTTTTTGTAGCGGTTCTGGTTTTTTTACGATGAAAATAGCGGAATGTGCTTTATCCTGGGCTACCGGTCCCACCTCCACCACCACCACCGCCTCTGCATCCACGCCGATGGCATCCGCCGCAGGCTGGAGCCAGGGGCTGGGCTCCGGGCGCTGCCCCCAGCACCGGCACCCTCCTCCCCGTGCCTGGGCCACGCGCTGCCCCGGGGACGGATGCTCTCCCTGGACCCCCCCCTCTCCCTCCCTGCCTACGCTCTCGTTCGTTACCCCACCTTCGCTGGTGGGAAGCGGCCCTGCCTTAGGCACTTGGGTACAACTCTCGCAGTGTGTTTTTAAGCAAAGGATAAAAATCGTGGACTTCTCGTGATTAATGCCGCCGCAAAACTGAGCAAACTCCAGCGAGATCAACAAGAAGCTCTACGTTAGTTCGAGAGCATCTCCCATCAGACGTCAGGGAAGTATGAGAAGAAGAGGTACTCTAAGAGGTTTTTACAATAGGCACTGGCAAGAAACATGAATACACTAGCTGTCATCAGTTCATTTAATTAAATACATTTAAATAAACTATCCCGTCTATCCTTTCAAACATCGTCACTAGGTAGGCATTGCACAAGAGCAAGCCTTAAAAGCCGGCCAAAAGAGTATTGTTCACTGGAGCTGGAATTCATTCTTGCACCCAAGAATGAGAAACATTTCCACGAGACCACTTATGTCCCACTTAAGCTCTCGCCTGGGATGCAAGCCCCAGCTTTGCTATCTGTGCAACAGCAAGTTCATGCTTTTTATGCTCGGGCTACAATATTCGACCTCGTTTATGGACTGTCTCGGTAGTCACACACAGGGATGGTACCAGGTGAGGGACAGGGAGTCTAAAAGCCCCAGTATAAATTTTGTTAGTCCCTCACTCGCTGGCCAGCGGGAGGAGTGGTCTTGCACCCGTGAGCTGCACATCCCCCCTTCCTCCCCCTCCAAAACTACGGCTGCACCCAGGAAACGGACAAGTGGGAATTACTGACTTATTAATTGAAAAAGAGGAGGTAAGAGGCTCTCGTCCCAAAATAGGAGAATGCGGTTTTGGAGAATTTTGGAGAATTTGGTGTCCCAAAATAGGAGAATGCGGAGCGTACACTTATTTAAATGAACTGTTCCAAAATAAAGGTGGTTTTTGGAACAAAAGGAAAAAAATAAAATACAGAGCAGGCAGCGGCACTACCCGCTCTGCAGCTCTGCGGCATCGCCCCCCGGCCGGAGCCAAGCCCCACGGGCCATCGGCAGGGCACCTTCGGGACCCCCACGTGGGGCCAAGGAGGGGCACGGGCAGGGGCACGGGGTGCAGCCGCAGCCGGGGCGTGGGGAGGGTCCCCTGCACCCCCCGCTCAGACACCGCCTTACCTGCCAGTTCGAAAGGAAATGAAAGACGAGCGCTAACATCTGCGACCGCACGTGCAAGGGCGGCAGGGGAGGCTAAATGCTAAGTAGAGCAAGAGACGTGCCTGGCAGAGTCCCCTGCCCATCACACGAACGTCCCCGCAGTGCCCCGGGAGCAGCGTCCGCTCCCTCCCGCCGCGACCCGGCCGCTCCCCCGAGACCCTGCCTCCCCCAGCCGCCGCAGCCGCGCGCTGCTCCCGGGGCCGGCGGGACAGAGCGCTCCCGGCCCCGCTCCCGGCCCCGCTCCCGGCCCCGCTCCCCGCCCGTGGGCTTCACGCGCTGACGGGCAGACGTTGGCTTCTACACGTTCCCTTCTCCTGCTTTCCGCGGGTCTCTCCCCTGTCTCATCTGATGCCGGAGCTGTTGCCACCTTTCCCGGAGACGGTCTCGTGTCTCACATCTTCTGTTCACACTCGCAGCATCTATCATCTGCAGCCTTGCTGCCATAACTTCTTTTGGCATATGTCAGGTCACCATTTATTTCTACATTTTATTTTTTTAACAGAACATCCCACATGCTGCGATCAGTACTGCTGATTTATAAACCCCCTGCAACCTCTCTGTAGCTATTTTTCTAAGCAGGTCAGGAAGCAACGTTGGAGCTAACCCTTCCCCTCCGCAGCCGAACAGAGGCTGCTTTCCCCAGCCCTTGGGTGATCTGACATGCAGTTGTTCCTAGCTTATCTGTCACATCTGGTTTTATTCACACATCTGGCAAAAGACAGCCATTACATATATTTTCCAGCTCTCCTAAATGTTCCTGCCTTGCATCCAGACGGAGGAAGGGTGAGGTCAGGCAGGAACACCGCTCTCCGACAGCTCCTTGACGGCTCTGTGCACAGAGGTGCTGGTCTCCGGCACGCTCCTCTTCGGGGCGCTCCTATACTTGAGGAAATAAATCGTCATTGCTACTAATTAACTCCCTGGCATCTTTGCCCTACAGCCTACGCTGGCGCCCCGCAGCCGGGCGCAGCACCCGGAGCACGGTGATGCCGCGAGCACCACAGCACCCGCGCCTCTGGGTGGCGGAGCCTGGGCCGCCCCCGCCCCCCGCCCCCCGCCGTGGGGCTGATCCTCCCCGGCGACGCCGGGGCTGCCGAGCCCCCGGCCCGCTGCCCTCAGCCGTGCCCCTGGTTCGGAGCGTCAGCGGGGACCCCGGCGCAGGACGCCGTCCCCACCGCTGGCAGCCCCGGCTCTCCCGTTACGAGCACCGGGGCGGCTGAAGGCAGTCAGGTTTGCAGGATAATAACAACCACCTGTCAGGTCTTATTACTCAGATATTTCACACCAGAGATTCGTTATATTAAAGGGCACTGAAATTACTTATGTCAGGTAACTGAATTATAATTAAATGCTATGTAGATTATTAAAATACTCTTACGGCAATGGGGGAACATAAATGATAACACAAGACAGCCCCATTACAGAATTAGCTTACTAGCAGGGTTTTGCTTCGATTTGTCACTAACTGGAATAACTACCCTCCCTCCGGCACTCGCCTCCTCTCCCTCCGCCCGGTCGGCGCTCGGGCAGGCGGGGAGCACCGCTGCCCGGCCACGCTCCGGCCAGGCACTCGCCGCCCTCGGCTCTGGCACGCAGCAGCCACGAACATCACAGCGCTGAGCAGCTTCCACCAGCAAACGTGGAATTTAGCGTTTCTCCTGGGCGTCAAAATCCACGCGAACCCCAGTGGCGAGCCTTATGCGCAGTGACGGGGAGCGACCCCCCCGGAGCCCCGCTGACCCGCGTCGGTCTGCCGTCACTAGCCGGGAGGATGCTGCAAAAGGAAGGGACGGTGGCAGGACGGGGTTCCGGTGCTTCCTTTTTAGCCTGAGAAAAATCTACATTTTGTTATATGTTCTTATCTAAAGAAACACAGAAATTATGTCTACGGGCCAAATAAGCTATGAGTTTGCAAAATTATTTTCCCTTTCCTACTCATTCCTACATACGTGGAGGAGACAGTCACGATAAACTGTAAAACCGTACGATAAACAGCACAATAGTCTCTAAGCCCCCTAGGAATAAATAAGGATGAATTTAATACGTTTCATAGGGTTCTGCAGTAACTCTCCTGAACCCCTGCGATACCTCATCGCTGGTTACTGGATCGGAGACGGCAGCCCTGGCCTCCCGCAGGGCCCCCGGTGCGTGACCCGCGTCCTGCTCCCTCTCCCCTTTCTCGCTCCCTTTCTGCACCGCGGCGGAGTGTCCTCGGGAGGGAGGGCAGAGCCCCGCGGCACCGCGCGGCACCCGCGACCAAACCGGCCGTCATCGGCTCTGGCGGAGCGCGTCCCCACGGCGGGTCCTTCCCCTCCCGGCTGGCGTGCGCCCGCTCGGAGCCTGCTGTACCACAGACGGGCACCGCCGCCCTCGGGACCGGCAAAACCAGCTGCACGCGGAGCCGCAGGGGTTTGCCCGGGGAGATCAGGCTCCTCCATGGGGCTTGGATGTCCTCAGTTCTTGCTTGCACGGCTCCCGGGTCTTGGGCCTGGCCTCGTTTTCTTTCCCCCTAACAAATACGTATTTTACAAGCAACTTACCACCCCAGAAATTTCTTCGAGGAACTGCTAATCAGCAAGACGCGACGAAATAAAAAGTAGCGGTGGTTAATAATAAACCAAATAGTGTGGACAGAGCAGATTGCACTCAATATTGCCATCTTCCCCTAGATTTGGGGGTTTGGTGGGGGCTTTTGGGGGTTTGTCAGTGTTGCTTTTAGCTGATATTTGGCAGCTGGGACTATAAATTCATCTCTATGTGGAGCTATTTTCCTACTTGTCTGTGCACCCATCGGGATGCTTTATCAGAAAACAGTAATGCTTACACTGGAAAGTGCCTGCGCAGGCACAGATAAAGTCCCGGAAAGAAACTTTGGCGATATCCTGCATGTGTGCTAGGAGAGTTCCTCCATTAGAAAAGTCACACTGGGACAAGCTTTTTTTGGAAGCCGCTGTTTCTTCGTAACGAGGTTAAACCAGCTACGGGAGAACCACACGGCAGCTCTCTTCCCACCGTGTTTTCCCACCAGCATCTACGCCAGCCAGTCACCCCATGGCCGCACCAGGACTCAGAAATACAGTTGGGCTCGATGATCTTAAAGGTCTTTTCCAACCTATATGATTCTGTGAAATTCCCTGTTAAATTGTAGTACGCTTACCAGCAGATGCACTTCTGCACATGAATGGGCGCTAGTTATGCTACAGTTAACGGCTGGGGCATCGCAGCCGCTGCTGTAGGCTCCCCGTGCAGAGGCTGGGAAAGGGCCGGTATCTCTGAGGGACACTCTTCCGTGTGTCTGAGGTGGGGCCTTTCCCAGAGATGTCCACGGATGCCTCCCACCCAAAGGGCACGGAGGTAACAGCTTGCGACGTATTTCACCAACAAAAACTCCCTAATTCCAACGGCAGCGTGGATGACGGGGCTCCTGCAGCGCTCCCGGCACTCCTTGTACGGGACTGGAGACGCGCATTTCAGCAACCCCAAAAATAACGAATGCAGATTCAGGGGAGCCAGGATCTACCTGCAGTTATCCTGTGACTTAAATAAGACTTAATTCATCGTATCAATTCTTTGCTCCGAATTATTCACTCAGCACTGGTAACAAATAGCCCATCGGCTCGAATCGCTTCCACGGGGGCCGTGCAGGCAGGGTCTCGGGACTGCCCCGCTGCAGCCGCTGGGAGCGTGGGGACGTGCCACCGAAGCCTGGTGACAATGCGCCGGCACCCTGCGCCGGAGCTGCCGGGCAGCGGCCACGTATCTCCTCTCCTTTCCCTTCCCGCACGCTCCCTACCCAGCCTCAGCCTGAAACGTTTATTAAAATACTATCATCACGGGCAACGCTTTGCCAGGCCATTTTTCTTGCGAGGGAGGAAGGCTGGGGGGGCCGTTAACACCTGCACCGCTTTCCATTTGCCATGCAGCGTGCTCACCCCTCCGGGCAGCCGCGTGTCCCCACGGGTGCTCGCCTGCACCCTGGGCAGAAAAGCGAAGCCCAGGAGGTTTGCGCTGAGCAGCAGCCGGGCAGCCGGGACGGCACCGGCTCCTGCCCGGGGTCTGGCTGCTGCCCGGGGTCTGGCTGCTGCCCGGGGTCTGGCTCCTGCCCGGGGTCTGGCTGCTGCCCGGGGTCTGGCTGCTGCGGCCCCTGCGTGTCCCCCTGCCTCAGCGACCCGCTGGGGTCCCCGTCCCGCGGGGAAAGACAAAACTGCCCGGTCCAGCCTGCCCTTGCAGGCGGCAGCGGGGTTCCTCTCACGGGGACGTGGTGCAGGAACAGCCAGGTACCGGCGATGGTCCTCTGCATTTAAAAATAAATAGGCAGGAAATTCTTTACTGCTCTCTCTGCAGGGAAGAGGGTGGAAATACAGCGGAACTGTCGGGAGAGGAGCATGCATATGTGTGTGTCTGTGTGTTAGTTTATATAACACTTTAACTAACAAGCTATGATCTTCTCCAGAACAGTAGATAAAATGGCAAATGAAATATAGGGCAATAATTCTGACACTAAGGCGAAGTTGCTGGTTTTAATATATGCCTCTTTGCAAGCAGATAGGCCATAACATGACAATAATGAAATATAAATGACCTACATAAAAAAAAGATAAAATCAGGTAATTACTGAAGCGTCAGTTCTTTACAAAATAATTGGTAATGACCTTTGATAAAGAAGTCATTTTTGTGATATTGCTGACAGTACAATTTTCAACTCTGAGAAAACATAGCAGCTGGCTCTAAATCAGGGACAGCGCTGCTGGGACTCGCCGCGGCGGCTGGGGAAATGTGCTCCTCTTGGCAGAGCCGAGGGGGCGGCGGAGTGCCGGGGCCACGGTACCGCGGCACGAACCAGTGTCCCCGGCGCCGTCCTGGCGAATGCGGTTGCACCCAAGCCCATCGGGTCCTGCGGCTTGCGGGCAGAGTCTGGAGACGATGCTCAGCACCCTGCGCTGCCGCAACCTCGCGCCGAGGGGCGGTGGGACCCCGGGAGCTCTGCGTGGCGGTGTCCCGCCGCGCACCCGGCACAGCCACCCCGTCCAACCTGAGCGACCTGCCTTGGTGTCGATGTTGGAGCGGGAGCTGGGCCAGGGGACCTCCGCCTGTCCCTTGCAACCTAGATTGCAGCACCGCTTCCAGGACGAAGCGGTGGCTCTAACCCCTCCACCCCCGCTGCCAGGGGATGCCCTAAGTCATCCCTGCCCTCTGAAGGACCACGTCGAGATGTGAGATGGCATTCGCTTCTTCTCCTCTGCCCTCCTGGGCCGACGGGCAGAGCGTGCCGCTCCACCCATTTGCAGCGGGAGCTCCTGCGCGACCCCCGCTTGCTCCCAGCGGGCTGGAGGACGAGCGTGAGATGGAGATGACTTGTGATTGCTTCCAATCTGGCTGAGATTGCAAACAAAAGGCTGCAAATGTCACATCCGATCTCCCCCAGCAGACGCTCCCCCCGGAAAAACTTCCGAGAAGTCCAAGCGAGGGAAGGAGAAGATGGCAGGCGTGCCTCAAAGGGGCCGCCGAACAGCCAGGGGTGGCCGTGACCCGCTGTAGTCAGCCCTCGCTAGGTGCACCACTGCAGTTGCAGAGCTATTCCTCACACTTTTAATTTTTCTGCTGATCATGTCAACTGAAGAGTAAGTGAATGACTGAGGTTTTTAAGGGGATTCAACACACCTCCATCTTACCGAGAAGGAAGAGTAAATCCGAACCGTGGAGACGTCCCTTTTATGATCGGCAGCTCCAAAGCAAGAGGCGCACCTCGGCTTAGCTGCGAACACAACCGGGGATGAATGTCGGAGGCGGCGAACAGAGCTGGCGGCCTGCGCACCCCCGCGGGGCGGGCTCCAGGCTCCCAGGGGCTCCCGCAGCCCCGGCTCTCTCCGCATCTTCCCGGCTACGTGGGACGGGGCAGCCAGAGCAGCGTGGGGGCCGCATCCACCACGGGAGGCGAGAGCCACGTGAACATTAGAAAGATTCCCGTCACGTTGTTTTGATCCCATAAGCAAATCCGTGGGGATATTTGCCATTTTCCCAGATTAGGAAATGAACCGAGGGTGACATTACAAAGGCGGGCGGGCGAGTTTATACCGGGGGTCTCTGAACTTGTTTCCTCTGCCCTGCGTCTCCTCGCAGGGACGCACCGGGGGCTCCGGTCCGCTGCTGGGGTGCCTCCGGGCAGCCGCTCCGCCGGCAAAGGCAGCCGCTGCGGGGGGTTGTCTTTCCCGTTGGACGTGTATGACGGAAAGGGGGAGGTGGAGGCTCTCCCGCCTGGGTCTGTGCTGCCCCAAAAGCCTTCGCTGCTTTCCCCAGCCTCTGCCCAGCCGCCGCTGCCCAGCCGCGCGCCCTGAGCGCGCCGAGGGGCCCCGGTGCCCGGGGAGGGGGAGAAGGGGCCCGGCTCGGTGGTGCGGCTCCCGCTCCCCGCTGGGATTCCCAGCAGCGAGGGCTTACGAAATGCAAATGTGCCGCAAGGCTTAATAACAGCTGCCGACCGAATAGGTGCGACAAGATCGGCAGATTTCCTGAAACATGGTAGAGCAAAAAAAAAAAAAAAATAATAGCCCGAACTCCACTAAAACCATATTCACAACCACCAAATCTCTCAGCTTTATGTGACAAACCTTGCAACACACCCACTCCCCTTCCCTTCCCCCACCCGAAGGAGAAAAAAAAAGATCTTCACACTTTTTCTAATACCAGCTGGTTCATTTATATTGCAGAAGTTTCACGAGACAGTTACTGACAGTGATATACTAAACACAGGTTAAACCCACCACGATCACTGCCTCTGTGTGTGCAGCTAGGAAATTATAACATTTGCATAAAAGGCTAAGAATGGCACCGGCTTCCTAATGCCACCGTGGAAAACACATTTGCGGGGCGCCCGGCCAGGGGCCACCGACCCCGCTGCGGAAGCGCAAGGGATCCCTGCTCCGGGGCCGAGCCGCGTCTTCCCAGCAGTTTTGCTCCAATTGCCCGGATCCGACCGCGCCTCTGAAAACGCAGGCGCATTTCCAGAGGCAGGGAGCACCCCCGGGCTCTGTACGTGACAACCCGGACCCCCGGGTGCCAGCTCAGCCCCTGGGACCCCTCCTGCGAGCGTGCCCTTGCAGCGCCGGTGCCCACCGACTCGGCCACATCTCCTTCGGCCGTGGGGATTGTAGATAGGGGAATGTTTTGTCTCTCTGCACAAGTTATGCTGCTTGCAGAGCTTCCCCAGGCTTTACTTTCCGTTGCAGAGCGCCGCAGGGAAGGACACGATGGGGAGGAGGTCGACCTACCAGGGTTACTGTTCTGCTTCTCAAACTCATGATTCAGCTTTTTTGGAAAAGGCCATGGATTCTTTTGAATGTGAAGACAAATAAAAACGGCTCAACAACCTCCTTCCCTTACACGAACGTTTTTTTCATGTTTAAAGGGTGTTCCACAATATTCCTGTTCTTCCCAGAGTGTTCTAAATACCCTGGTGTATGAAGGGGTGGGCAGCAAGGCCCGTAACGGTTGATTAGGGCAGGCTGTAACAGCGCAGCGTGCAACACTAACAGCGCACAAGTGTAACCCTGCTATGGGCGGCTGAGACTCCTTGCAAACTTCCCAGAGCTGATATTTGATAATAAAACCCTTCTCCGGTGACAAAGACTCAGGATGGCAAGGGCCGGTGGGTGCCTATAAACAGCAACAAGCGCTCACAGACTCCCGGGACGAGCAGCGATGGGAACAGACGCCAGAAGCCAAAGGCGGTGCATGGGCGGCAATTCCTGGCACCCAGCGTGCCCAGTACTGACCGGGGAACCCCAAAAAGGGCTCTTCTGCCCTCAAAGCCTTACCTGGATGCCCATTGTACCAAGCTGAGCCAGCTGCGCCCAGTTCTGTGGCAGGCATTTTGGCACCTTATCCCGGAACCGTCGGCCCCCAGCAATTATGTCTGCAGCCGTCTTTGCCATCTCATGAGCCTGGCCGGGACCTGCAGCCGCCCGTGAGCAGCGTGGGTGGCACCTCGACGGCACGACGGGGCTCTCGGCCCCGCTGTCCTTCCTTTGCCGTTTCCATTCCCACCGGATTTCCAGCCTCTAACATCCAGACAAAGACAACCCCTAGCTGACCGCAAAGAGGGGCAGTTTAAGGAAAACGCACCCTTGTATTGGATAACTAAGGGAACGCCGGGCGCGGTGCGGCCCCCAGCACGCTGGCAGAGCTGCAGAGGCAGGGTGGCAAGGTGCACAAACCCACGCAAGGGACCTTGGCAAAGCTTGAACGGTTCAGTGGAATAAAAGGTCCGCTGCTAAAAAAAAGTGGGAAAAAAATTCCCTTTCTTTCTGGGGAGGGAAGGAATAACCTGCCTTTTGAGCCTGTGCAGCTCTCGTGGCTGCGGAGGAGTCCCTGCTGAGAGCAGAGCATGCCTTCTTTGTGTCTGCAGCCCGCGGCTTCCAGACCAAGCCATGAAAAAGTTCCAGGAAAATCAGGTTTGCAGATGTGTGCTCTTCATTTGTACTCGGAGATGCTCCCAGTTCTCCACTTACATGCCGTCTACAGGTTAAAGAGAGGGAATGCTTAGCCGTTCCAGCAGGCTTTTTCTTTTAACGACCCGTGTTTATTAATTTACAAGCTTTACATACAGACCCATTCCGTAATGCTGCAATTTGCATGTTAATACAGAAGTTGGTATAGTTTGTGAGCCGCTGCAGCTGGAGTGGTGGGTCTGAGCACCGACACGGCACTTGCAGCTCTGCAGGGTCTGTGAAGGAGCAGCTCCGGCTTTTGTCGGCGCTGGAAAGCACAGCACGGTTACACCGGCCCAGGGGCCGGCTGGGGAGGGCCTGGTGAAGACAAGCGTCATCGGCAGAGAGCTCTCTTCATCGCGTTTCTAATTGCTTTCCCGTAAGCCCCAGCAAGGCCGGCTGCCCCTCGGAAACGCAGCTGGTTGGCGCTGTGTGCTACGTGCCTTTGTGCAAAGGCCCGTCAGTGCCGGGACAGGACCTTCCACCCATCCGCCTTTGCCGGACGCGGTGCCCGGGCGCCTTCCCGCGCCACGGCAGCGAGCCCGGGGCTGTCTCCCACGCGCTGACGCTCGGGCTGGGAGCCGGGAGCCGGGAGCACTCGCCGGCACGCCGGCGGCCAGGGCACCGGCTCGTTTCGGCTGCCGCTGGCGGCAACGGGGTCTCGCCACGGGCCGCAGGCGGGTGGTGGGTGCCGGACCCGGGGCAGGCGCGTCCCACGCCCCGCAGCCCGGGGAGGGCTCCTGGGGCACGGTGCGGCCCCGCTCCTGGGGTGCTGCGGCTGCGCAGCCGTCGTCTCGCCCGCTTCCGTCTTACCCAGGGGAGGAAGAAGAGCTGAGTCCTGCATCGTCAGAAGACGAGATCAGCAAATTAGAGATGCACAAAAATACCTATGTACAAAAGGCCCTTTTTTGAGCACAGCGTCAGGGTTTGGTGGGGGTTTTAGTGATTTAGGAACGCTCCAGACTAGCACTTCCGAAATCACACATATAGAAACAATCCACCTCCAGCGGTATTAAATGCCTAACAGCTACTACTGCCCATTTTCCCCATCTAAAGAATTAACTTTTAATACTTTTCCAATTCAATATATATTTTTAAGTCGCAGATGCTTTTATTCTAATTCCTACCCCCAGCTCTGTCTGGAAATTAG
This sequence comes from Mycteria americana, assembly GCF_035582795.1. Taxonomy (NCBI): domain Eukaryota; kingdom Metazoa; phylum Chordata; class Aves; order Ciconiiformes; family Ciconiidae; genus Mycteria; species Mycteria americana. The sequence goes on from NW_027445437.1 coordinate 1,947,000, forward strand.
GAAGCTCACAAACTTCGTGGTCCTCCACTTTGAGTGCAGCGGCCGCCTTCCCTCAGACAGCGAAGGGGAGGAAGGATTGCTCACATTTCCTTCTCAAAGGGGGGGAAAAAAGGAAAAAGAAAAACAGGTGCTTTAAAATTTTCAAGGTGCAAACTAAATTACAAGATGCCCAGGAGTGTGCAATAGCATTTCATTGTTTGAGTTTGGAATAAAAGACAGATAATTAGGAAATTGGGAGTCTATTAATTTTCCAAATTTACTCATGCAAGAAGCACTGAGCTATGGTGATATTTGCTTACCTCGTCATTATGCAAAAATATATTAGCTAATTATTTTGACTAATGCAATTAAGATATGCATATTTAGCATAAACTATACAATAGAAATGTTACAGTCAGCAATTGCCGGGTTGCACTCATGGGCAGCAGAGAGGCAAAAGTCTCAGCACAGTCTCTGATGGTAAACCATAATACTGCTCCTACTCTGCCCGAACCGTTATTATTAGTTCTGTTGCAGTAATTAATTTACTTTACAGCATGACTAGGTGGCACAGTTAGCAGCGGTATTAATTTTTGTTATGAGCCACCTGAAGGTGTCAGCTTCTGAGCAGCAGAGACTGTGCCTTTAATTGCCTAAATCAGCGGCGATGCAGTAACTCTTGCTGGGATCCAATTAGGGCACTCAGCAGCTCCGTTCCTGGCTCTCTGTTTTGTAGGAGGACACCTCTGCACCCACACTGCCCTGCACCGCTGTGTCCACGCCGGGGAGGTGGGCACGCGTCCTCCCCGCCGCCTCCTCGCTCCTACGGCGTGGGGTTTGCCCCCGGCCCCGCTGTCCCCAGGCGCCGCCACCGTGAGGAGGGACGGCGGTGCCGCCGCCGGCACGGGCCACGGCCCCCTTTGCTCCGCCGTGGTCCGGAGGAGCCGCCCGAGGCTGGGGGAGGCTTCGTCCGAGCGGCGAGCTCCTCTTCGCCCACCACGGCACGGGTTGCTCTCTCCGTTTCCGTTGCACGTGCTCGTAAAGCCGGAAGGGAAACCGCTTGGGATGCTTTGGGCTACGCCCCGGGTTTCCTTGGTGAAAAGCACTGTGCTGGGGGCACGTTTCTTTGGGGTGAGATGTGTAATTCCAAGCCCCCGCCCTTTCCCCACCTCTCCCCACTCCGGAACAAAATCCTACCGGGAACTAAAAAATGAAGAACTTCAGGCAAAGCTGGAAAATTTAATATTTTGTTGCTGTCATATGTTGTCCGCAAGAAAACCTCTTCTAGTGTGTGGGGCACACTTAGCAGAGCTTGGGATGGCCGGTACCCCTGTGTTTCCCACCGGTTTCCAGCGTCCCCTGCTCCCCGCACCCCCTGCCCCGGGCTCAGCCCTCCGCTCGGGGTCTCTGTGGGCTCCTGCCCTGCCCCGGGCTCCCCCTCCTCACCGTGCCGGCGTGGCCCCGCAGCCCCACGCCCCCCAGACCAGCCCCTGCTCAGCCCCGCGCGCCCCATTTTGCTGCAGCTCGGCGGGCAAACGTGGGAACAGGCGGTACTTGAAACGTCAGCTATTCAGGTCCCAGCAAGGACTGCCAGCTTTCCGCTCACAGAAATCCCCGTCTCCCACCCCAGCAAATTTCCCAGGGTTGTGCCATATGCCGAGCACTGGGTTAGAGAGCTCCAGACTCAGCATGGGGGGCCGGGGAGGGTGAAGAAACGCAGGCGGGTTGCGAAATGAAAGGGCTCCTCTGACATAAATCGCGTGATGAGTAAGTTGCTTTTGGAGGACGGGAGGGAGCAGAGCCCGGGGGAGGAATCCCTTTGCGGCCGCAGTTTCCTTCCCCTCTTCCAGCTCCGCCGACCTTGGTAGAGACTGGAGCAAAAGTCTGGGGTTTTTTGGGTACCCAGTAGGGTCTGCGTGGTCCAGATGTGATCCGTGCAGCTCGGGAACGAGTCTCGCCAGTGCTTTGAGTTAAAGGCGTCCCAAAGGCCCAGGGCGCTGCAGAAGAGCAATGCTAGGTAGGAAAGAGGACCACGGATGAGAGAAGAGCACAGCGCTCGTACTGAGTCTCTGAGGGTTCGGGTGCCTTCCCTCCGCTGCATCTCCAGCTTTGCTCGGCACTGGCTGTGCTTCCAGCGGAGTCATTTTGGCTAATTTTGCACTAACCATGTGGACTGTCAAATGGCTTCTGCTGTATTTTGTTGCCCTTTCAAATATTTCTCAAAGAGTAGGCTGTACCATCTGGTGGACAATCTGCCTGTGTGCGCAACAGCAATATACCTAGCGCAGCGCCGACGGGCCCGCAGCACCCGTCAGCAGCCGCGCGGGCGGCGGCGGCCCCGCGGCGCCCAGGGCTGCTCCCGCGGCTGGGCGAAGGGCGAAGGCCGCGTGGGCGCAGCGGGTCGATGCCGGGGGGCCGCTGCCCGCCGGGCTGCGCGCCGGGGCGAGGGACGGCGCCGCAGGCAGAGCGCAGCGGAGCCGGGCTCTGCTCTGATCCCCGGGGCAGGTCCGGCTCCGGGCACCGAGGGCTCCCCCCGGCAGCCCCCGCGCGAGTGCGGGGCTCAGCTCTGGCCAGAGGCCACGGCCGACGGGCGGCCCGCAGCCGGCTTCGGAGGCTTCGGGAGCACACCGGCACGACGGCGGGTCCTCCCGCAGCAACTGGCCTCCCCACCAGCAAAGCGGCCTGGGCACAGGGCTGCTATGGCCCTCGGACTGCACGGCGCTCTCCTCCATCCTCACCGTGCATGGGAAAGACGGGGGGGGTTCCCCTAGTTGAGGACTATTCTCCTGGAGCCACATCATCAAGTTTTAAACCTCTTTCCTTTCCTTTTTATTGATTTATTTTTACACGCACATTCACAGTTACTGCTGACTCCACACACTTCTCCCTTCTCGCAGCACGCTCTGATAGAAGTTGCCAGACAGGTTAGAGAAGGCGGATTATACATTGCTGACGGTATATATAAATCCTCATTTATATCTTACCACAGAACGAACAGGATGGTCTTAGGAAAATCACTCAAATAATTCCTCGTGGATTGCTCTACATGTTGTTATCAAAAGGAAAAGGCTCAAAGATCACAAGAGGGAACCGATAATATCAACATTCATCTCAAAATACACGTATCAGGTAGGCGTGCAGGATGACAATGCTAAAATAATCACCTTAACCACAGCAGATCCTCTCCCTCTGCGTGCACACACACATAATATACATGTCTGTATATAATACGTGTGTCATATCCCTAACACACATACACCGGTTAGTTAGAAATCACCCAGGAATAACACAGCTAGCAGGTTAAGATTCAGCCTCTTTGCTGAGTTGCTTTGAAACAGCACTGTACTCTGAAGGCTCTCTGCCCTTTTATATCCCAGGATTTGTTCTTTATCTCTGCAAGACTCAAACACGTCGACACAATAGGTTTAGCTTATGTTCTATTGCCTGGGTATGAGTTGAAAGTACGCAATGATTCTGTAAAAACGGTCTGTGGGTCTATTTATTTCTCTTGCATGCTCTAGGAGTTTTCAAAACCATGTTCTGTGCAATTTTTTGTCTTGGGAATATGCAATACTGGGACAATCTTTCTTAGCCAGAGTTGAAGGGATTAGGGAACAGACTTGCAGGCAGGGCTTCCTCTGCAGCAGTAGGGAACTGAGCTCTAACCCTCGAGGGCACAAATACGAGCGCTAAGAATAGTAATGGTCCGACGGCTGGAGGGGTTTGCCCCCTCCTTGGCTCCCCAGGGCCTCGTGTCCGTGTCCGGCCAGCGGCACAGGGCTGATGCACGCAGTGGTGCGCAGCCTGCTGGGGCACCGGCCTTCAGGACAATTAGATGCGAATCTTATGTGGATTTACAGAAATTTTGTGCCACGGTAATATAAAAATTCTCAAAGCAAAAGGGGTTTTTTTAGTAATATCAGGGTGTGTTCCAGGAAACACACTGGAAGGTCTCCTGGATGCCAGCGATCCCAGAGACACCGGTGCAGTGACGGGAGCTGCCCTGGAAGGAATGCAGAGCTGCTGCACAAATCGTCGAGGACCACCGCGCTTCTCTCCTGCGCAGGAAAAATTAAGTCTCGTTCACACTCAAAGTATCTTTTGGAACCACGCTTCCACAATAATTTGTTAAGACATCCACAGAGTCGCCTGCTGCCGATAACCTTCCTGGCGCTTGCCGGAGACGAGCGGGAGCAGCGCTGCTCCGGTGGGTGCTGTCCCGGCTGCAGCCCCGTCCTCCCCGCGGCCGCGCCGGGCCAGGAGGGGCTGCAGATCCCCGGCACCGAGCACGGTGGGACGCGGGCTGGAGCACATCCCCAGCTGCGGCCGGTCAGGGTCACGCCTCCAAAGGCAGCGATTTTATCCCATGCCCCAGTAATTTGTCTTTATTCCTTATTATTTTATGTACGCTGAGTATGTATGATCTTAACAGCTTTGGGGGCCAGATTATTTCAGCAATTGCTGGTATGCAAATCCCATTGGGTTCAACAGGAGTTCTGCCACACATCTGACAAGGCTATCTGGCAGTAAATCTCACTCATGCTTGCACTCCTATAAGAGCTCTCTTCTCCCCTGGAAGCTGGACTGAAACTTAATATGGAATTACACAATATGAATACACACTAAGGAGAGACCGGACTTTTAAAATCATGCTGGCATCCAAAAGCCGTTAATCTTCTTAGGTAATGATGAAAAATGCAGCGGAGATGATGATGTAACTCACCAAGGGGGAACAAGGAGCTCTAGTGAATGGATGGCTGGAGTAAAACTTCTGCTGTTCTTCTGTTTATCCCATTCTCCACTTAATTACCGTTCCCAAACATTTTTTAAAACACACCCCTGTAAACAGCCTTTTCAGTGCTGAAAAGAGAAAAGCAACTCACAGCAGCCGGCAGAGAATGCCTTTTCCTTCCCTTTCTTTTCATTTAATTAATTCCACAAGGAGAGGGGAAGAGAAGGGAACCTTGGGACTACTGATACAGGGCAGCAGGTGGATTGTGTAAAGTAACAGCGGCCGCAGCGCGATTAGGAGGTCCCAGCGTTGCTCCGGGGGAAGGGTGACCGGCATTCCCACGGGCGCTGGCAGCTCTCCGGCGCAGACCGGCACCCGGCGGGCACGCGGCGGCAGCGGCGCGGAGCCGAGCGGCGTGGGTGGGCACCCCACCCGGGCGGGCACGCGGCACCAGCCTGCCCCTGCCCTTTCGCCACCCCTCACCGGGACCGGTCGTGCCGGTGGTGTTAATGTGTGTTTCCACCAGTCTGGCCACAGAACCTCCCGAGAAACCTCACGTTCCCTGAGGACAAAACCACAATTTTCAAATTTTGGTTTGTTGGTTTGGTTTTTTTTTTTTGCCCATTCCCACACATAGAAAGGGGGTGCGAGATCCTCCAGAGAGCTCCCTTCCCGTACAGTTCTACATGCACGCTATATAAAACGCCCCCGGCAAAGCCCCCAGGCGCACGCCCGCTGGCTGCCTGGCACGGCTGGGCTGGGGGCCACGGGGCGATGCCAGCCTCCGGGCTTCGGCTGTGCCCCTCCGCATCCCATCTCCCGGCGGGACTGAACGCGGGCAGGGGAGGAGCTCATCTCCAAAACAACTCCGTTTCTGCCGGAGGGAAATCCGAGGACGCGGCTGGAGGAGCACTCGGGTGCTGTGGCCGGTTCCCCGGGAAGCGGAGGGGAGCAGAGCCCCCGCACACGGGGCAGGGACCCCCTTTCCCACCCACCGAGAGGAGGAGCACACGGCGCTCCTCAAGAGAACGACACTCGTTTCACCGACACCCAAAACCTTCGTCACCAATTGCAGTCTCCTCCCTACTTTCTAAGCAGGACCACTTAACAATAAGCACGCGGAATTTTTATTTTTACAGAAGCTGCCGGTACCGTCACCTCCAAGTCTCTCTATGACTATTTTACTTATTCCCTGTAATAGACTCTGGATGCATTTCGGGGCAATTTCACGCTCCCGTTGTAAGGGAGCCCGGAGGCGGGGGCCGAGGCTGGAGGCTCCGGTGCGTTAGGGCTGCTACGCTGGCGGGGAGACGGGGCTGCTCCTGCTGGAAGGCCCAGGCTCGCCCTTCCCAGCCCCACAAACTCCCACTCGCCATTCCCTTGGACGCCTGGTGCTTGCACGCCGCGAGTCACACTGAGAAATATTTATTGTAAAGAGAATGTGCTCCGTAATTAAAACTTTCTGCTATTAGGGAGTTTATGATCTAATGATGTTATAGGAAGCAGAGTTTATGGTCACTGAATCAGTACTTGATTCTGAGAGTGCAATTAACAAATCACAGAAACAGTGTATCAAAGGGCGTCGTTAGAGCCAGAGTTGCCCTCCTCTAATGAAATGCTAGCTTTAGTACTATAATTATTAAGATCACCATTTCACTATTATAGTAATAACGGTAGATAATTGCACAATATTATCTTTCACAGAATCATCTTCTCTGCATAAATTAAAAGGTTCAAAATATAATTCACAGGGCAAAACCCTCCCAGGAAATCCATGGGGAAGATCAGAAATAAACAGCAGAAGTGATGACTTGCCTTGATTGCGGCAAAGACATGTGGCTTCATCGTGCGTTCCTTTCATAAGGTGGTATCTCTGCCTAATTGGCCTACGGGGACGGAGCAGTACTACGGAAGAATAAATTGTTTGGCGGTGTGACCAGAGGTACAGAGAGTCCAATAGAGTTAAATCGTGGTTACAAACAAAAGTAATGGTTACATGACATCTCTGGATCTATTTTTAATTAACTGCCAATAAAGCTGTGCAGTAATTATCGGTTGCCCTCAGTCCCTACCATCCGTGACGTATAGCTGTTGTTATTATTACCGTTGGTGCTGTCCTTATTCCATCTTCTCCCGAGGATTTCAAGGAGAACACAGACGCTGCTTGGGATCTCCTGTCAACCAAGGCTTTACTGAGCTGGGGATGGTGCAGCGTTCCTCGGTACCTGCATGGCAAAAACATAGCAAAACCCAAAAGGGCGTCATGTCTTTGCACATGCACGGAAAAAACCCCACCTTTATGAACTTTGGGAACTTTTCTGCTAAAACCTGAGCTGCCACCAGACTTCAGGGATGGGATTTAGCAGCCTACAGCATCCCAGCTCAGCTCATCCTAAAGCAGACATCAAACCGTGGCAGATAAAAGGTGCCTCGGAAGTACTTATTTCTTCTCCGCTGATTAGAAATCAAGCTTAGATGCCTACCGCGTTTGTAGATATCGAAAACGAGGTGAAATGCTTCCTACCCCGGCTGCCTAGGGGATTAAGCAGGTACCCGGGTGACGGCTCTGATGTGCTTCAACCGTGTGTGCCACCGCAGCTGGGCCAGGTACACCTTTCTCGTGGGTTCGGGCACAAAGCCCTGCACGTCCACTGAGTATCCTTTATTGCGTGCCTAAAGAAACCACCATCCGTCGCCTCTGCCACATGAAATATGCAGACTGCACACAGGGGAGAGAGAGGGGAGCTCAGGGTCTCAATTTGTGGAGCCAAAGGCAACTGCAGCAGGCAGGCCGCGGGCGCTACCAGCCATTGCCAAGCAGCCGCTACTATACTGACTAAAATGGACTTGAACTTAAAAAAAAGTATGGGAAAGATTTATTAGCGCTGACGTTGCGTTCTTGCCTGGCACAAGGACTTCTTTTGAGACCGAATAATTTCCTTCTGTCTAAAACCTGGAAATGTAGAAAGCCTTTCAAAATGCCTTAGCATTATCCAAATAATAAGTAAATTGAGATGCTAATGAATGTGACTTCCTGAAAAAATGGGAAAAAATAAGCATCATACACGGTTGGATCTCTAGCAAACGTAAAAAGGGGGTGTTCTTTACACTCCTGTAACTTATTTCCTGTGAAAAGTAACTTCGGTGGTTTTGGCCTTCAACCTGCAAAAATACGAGCCCGCGCATCAAGGAACAGCGTGCGAAAATGCCTAAGGAGCCATAGGTGCCGCATCCTTTACAGCATCGGCTGTCATTTATGCTAATAATTATGCTACAGACAGATTTAGCTGCACCCATTTTACAAACAGGAAAACTGAAAAGCAGCTACATCTGCTTGGCAGCTGTGTCAGCCTGAGATAGGCACAGAAATCCCAGTTTCCACATTTATTTTTAGCCAGATGAGATTGAATTGATACGAAAAGCCCAGTGAAATAAATCTGAAAAAGAAGCCATCACTCTGCTGGTGAGGAATCCGAAGCGTACTGTGCTGAAGAACGTCTCTGTGCAACATTAATGATTATGGATGGTGGGGAAAAATGTTAAGCACTGAAAAAAAAAAGAAAAAGAAAACTTCAGATGTGCCTCACTGGGAAACTAGAAAGGACACAGCTTCAAGTAATGATTATTTTTATTTAGGAAAACATTATACAAAGGACTCTTTCCAAGGAAAGCAATCTGGGTTGTGTCTGGGCTGAGCACACAATGTCATCCTGTTGCAAAAAAAGCAAACATCGTACCAGGATGTATAAACAGGAGTGTCATGTGTAAGACACATGAAGTAATCCTCCGCTCCAGGCAGCGGTGGGAAGGTCTCAGCTGGAGAACTGTCTCTGGTCTGGGCACAGCGTTGGAGGAAGCTGGGGACCGACTGAAGACAGTCCAGGGAGAGCAGCAAGAATGATCAGAGGCCAAAAGAAAATGACCTAAGAGGAAAGATTGAAAGAGCTGGGCTTGTTTAGTCTAGGGAAGAGATGGGTGAGGAAGGAAGACGTACAAAAACTCTTCAAACATGATTGGGGCTGCTGCAAGGAGGAAGGTGATGGGCTCCTCTCAATGCCCGCCAAATACAGGGCAAGACGTAATCCGGTCACGTCTATACTGGCCAACCTACCGTGGCCAGGGAACACCTCCGATTCTCGGTCCCGCAGCATGAAGAGCTTTCCTGAGCCGCCCCCACGCCCTGCGATGTTCTGCTGGCCACGCCGCCCGCCTCCGCTCCCTCCTCCCCTCCGTCTTACTGCCGGGAGAAACAGCCGCGCAAGGCAGCTCTCCTGGAAAGCTGCAGCCTTGGCGCGGGTGACCATGGCATTTTCTTAGGGGCTCGCTGCAGCCTATAAGCAGTGTGATAGGAAAAGGTGGTCTTCAGGTGGACATCCATCGTCCCTTTCATTTATCTGAACGGCGAAGAGAAACTGCTGCAGATAAAAGAACCTTTCTGTTCAGCATTTGTCCATGCTCTTGTGTTGTCTGCGCTATCTCTGCATACTGTTCGTGAGAAGCCTTGCGATCCTTTAAGATGTAGGTTAATACCACTGCCAAGCTGAAATTAGAGATATTGCAAATTAATTAAATAGATCTATTATCCAAAAAAGAAGCAATGCAATTAGTTACCTATTTTCTTTCCCTTTTTTTTATCCCCACCACAGAGCAAGGGAGTTAGCAGAGCATATTCAACTGAAGTTCAGCATGGAGGTGGCTAATCTCTCCTTCATGCTTCTGTACTTCTAAAAAACTGTGCAAGCGAGCAGAAATGCACTGTATTTCAGATATCCTGTGAAAGGTTGTATCCCAGGACAGTTGCCCCTTGGGGAGGAAGAAATTTGTGACCTTGTTTAGCTGAGCAAGCACATCAGCTGCTGGAGTAAAGATGCTGTAAGCATTTCCAGCCCAGCTGGAAAGGAGGTCACGTTGCAGGCGGGCTACCTGCCACGCGGGGAGCTCGCCGTGGCCGCCGCGCCGCCGCCTGGGAGAGCGGGAGAGGCCGGGACCAGGCGAAGGGAACCAACGCGTTGACGAGATTCACAAAAGAGAGAGGAGAGCCGTGCACAGCTACTTGCAAGGCTGGAAAATAACTCCCACCGTCAACAGTCCTGCTTCGTTTTAGCAAGGCCAACTGTGCGACTGGTACCGTGAAACCGCTCGTCGGTGGGAAGCGTTACGCTCCCGGGCGCCAAGCAAGATCTGCTCTTTGCTGCAAGCGAGAAGTTTACCTAGCTGAAAGGATGCAGCAAGGAGAGTTAGGGGTTTGCGAGACCAGTTTTCATTAGGGTTTACATTGCAATTTTGCCTAATTAGTCTCCAATAATTAATGCTGTGAGTGTAACAGAGATGTAATCAGACAAAATGCTGGTAAGTAAACCCCATGGAAGCCATACATCTTTTGATAGTAATGATTATGTTCTTTTTTATTATTAAAGATCCCATTAGAAAGAATTTATGATTTTTCCCCTTTGTGAGAGAAATAATAAACATTACATTGGATGCTCTTATTTTTGGTATTGAGCAACTGAGTATATGTAATTAGCCACAGTTAAAAAGAAATTTTGCCTGAATGGCTTTTGGGGAACATTACATCCAAATTACAACCCTGTAGATTTTTTCATGTGAAAATACACTGTCAATAAATAACTCAAACACAGTTTCTCTGAAAAAACATTTAGATTCTGAGGAAAACATGCAGGGAAGGAAAATGACGGCACCAAGGACCTGAAAACCCACTGGCGAGAGGACTGCACCGGCGGTGGCTGCCACCGCGAGTGCCTTCCCAACCACTTTTCCAGGGGATCGCTTCTCTTCCTGGGAATTCACCCGTGAAGGCTGAAGCACCAGCACTCAGCAGACCCACACTGAGGTGCGCTCCACAGTGGGGACCCGTGCCCAACCCCCTTCGCCCACCCGGGTTTGCCTGCTGAACCTTCTCAAGGGCCGCAGTCGATTCCTCTCCCACTGGCGTTGGGCTGGATGCTTATAAACACATTAAACTGCCTCCACCCCGATGAACCCCCAGTCCAAAAAGACTCATTCAGACTGAGGAAATTAGATGTGCAGCTTTGTTCCGGTCAGATTCAGGTCGGTGCCACAAAACTCCAAAGGACATGACTACGTGCAAGAGATGCAGTGCTTAATCCTGCAGGTTTCACAGTGAAGAAACAAGCAAGTATTGGGTTCGTTAATGGTTCTCTTGAATGTTTGAGTCCAGGCCTTGTGCCGTGCATGTCCTTCACAAGTGTCCTTCACAAGTGTCCTTCACAAGTCTGAGCCACGACCCCTACGCCCGGGCTTTCCATGGCTTCTGTGACCAGGGGAAGAGGAACATCCCTTCAGTGGCAGTGTGGCCTTATGCGACAACCAGACGCGAAGCACACTCCAGGCAGCTCGTGCAGAGCCTTTTGGTATGAAGCTGCCTGACCTACATGCTAAGATGCTTCACAAGCATTACCCATGCCAGCAGTCAATAAACGTGACAGCAGTGGCACCGCCTGCATGGGGAAGTGAGGCTCCTCAGTATCTAGCGATAAGGTGTCACATAATACAGCAGCCAGCGAGGGAGGAAATGAAATAAGAACTGCTAAAAACGCCAAATGTTTGTTCTTTGCTTTTCACCACAGAGAAGTCCCCGGGGCGCTGATAGCATCCTGCAGAACAATGTGTTAACCTGCGTGTTGCATGCTCCCCTCTCTCCTACCGCAGCTTAGGAGGGACAACCTATGGTGTGGCAATTTATGGGGAAAAAAATCCCTTCTGGAGTATGAGAGAGGCCATCAAAAATTCCTCCTCAGGATGTAAAGGATGCACCTACTGCTGGAGGGGCTCCGGTCAACTGGGAGGAACGCAGATGGGACAGGGGAAGAGAGGCCATGAGGATGAGCAAGGTGCTGGGAGGTCTTCCCCGCATGGAGACTGCCAGGGCTTGGCTCATGTATTCCGACGAAACTAAGACAGAAGGATGTGATTTGTCCCTAGCAATGTATCAGAGGTGACTACTGGGGAGGAAGAAGTACACCCTGAACAAAAAGATAATGTTTCATACAAAGACATATGGGTTTCCGCCAGTCTTTAAAACTGAACTGCCTAGAAATTGGATACCTCACCGTTAGAGCAGTTAGGTTTTGCCTTCCAATGGGAGAAGCAATAAAAAAATTATCTGTCATCAGGAGGCTCAGTGACGGGGAACATACGGTGGTATCCCAGGATCCAGGACTGAATAGCGTAGTGGTCCTGGACCGGAACACGGACCCTGGGCTCACCTTTGACGGCAGCTTCCCAGACGATAACAACAGGAGGTATGGTACAGACAGACTGACGGTAGGTACTACGGCTTTTAGCCAGATGCCAGGATTGGAGAGCTTATGCACCAGAACCCAGACTGCTCCACAGCTTCCATTCACATTTTCATAGTGGGAGATGAAAAGCGGTGAGCAGCAACGTATTTGCTCACATAAGCGATGCCTACGAGAGCTCGGGCTGCTTTTGGGAGCCACATAAGCCACCAGGATGGACATGAGAAAGGCTGTGCTCTTAGTTAACTGTCAGGAGGTGTTCTGCCTGGATGAGAGATGGGGCATCCAAGCGGATCACCATCATGAAATGGGGACAATTGCCACGCTCATCGTAAGAGCAGCAGCTTCAAGAATTGCCCCTTCCTTCACAAAGGTATAACTGAGACTTGCCAAATGTATTTGAAAGTACCAAATTGCAAAACTTACCGAGGGGCTCTGAGGAAAGGAGGCGAGACAGGGAAATAATTAGGAAAGCAAGGACGATCAGAGCCGAGGAACAGGTATGCGAGCAAGCTTTGTGGCTTTGCAGAACATGAACGGAGACGCCCACTCAGCCAATACAATAAAAATGCAATCACCTGCACAGTTAAGATGCGCGCTCAGGAAGCATGAAGTCCTAAGCGTAATCAGAGCTCACACCGCTACGGGCTCTGCAGCTCAGCAGCTACTTTTCAAACTCATAAGTCAACAGGCTGCTTTGGGAGCATGAGAAATCACATGGCGACGTGGTGCAGCCGCAGAAATCTCAAGCCAACTCAGGCAACATGCTCTTGTCTTCTGGACAAGCTCCAAGCGGGGAGAGGACACGGGCTGCTCCCACGATGAGGCGATTGCCTGGCTGAACCGGCAGGCATGAAGAAAAAAGTCACATCGAGGAACTTTCTATGAAAAAAAAAAGAAGTGGTTCAAAACTGATGTCCTGTCTGTAATGGGAAACAGGAAGAAGGAACAACTTCATGATAAAGATGACCTCTCTCAGGGCAAGAAGATCTGCGTTCCCAGGGTGGAGGGGACGTTCCAGCAGACGGCAAAGCCAGTGCCTTCCGGGCGTTTCCAGATACCACTAAACAGCCCATCTAACACTGCACCGTGCCGCCCCTGAAGAGGGCAAAGCCTGCGCCATTCCTCTGCGTTGTCTCAGGGGGGTGTTGGAAGACTTTCCCTCATGCCAAAGAGCATCTCTGCCCTCTGTGGCGTCTCACGTCTGAATAGGTAACGATCGCTGTGGGAGGATGTCCACGTGGGGATGGACGGCTTCCAGCTTTGAGGGCAATGCTCCTTCTCTATACCTACCTCCATCTCTCCAGCAAAGCTCGCGAGTCCTTCACCCTTTCAGGCAGCTGCACTGGAGGGGATAGCCCACTCGCCCCTTTGCTAACTGACACAGGCACTGCAGGAAGGACAGCAGAAGTGGGCAGCCACCAGCAAAGCTCTGGAGCTTCCATGAGAAAGGAAAAGAGAGAGTATGAGCCCTATTCCATGGTCATAGACCTAGCAGAGGCTGCAACCCAACCAGTGACATCTGATGGTGGAAGAACTGAGCATCAGGCAACAGCTGATGAGAAGTTTCTCTGTGCATGGCGTATTGGAAAAACACTGAGCTGAAGTATTTTGCAGCTCTAAGGTGGGTTTTACAACGAAGATGACATCCAAGACTAACCTTGGAGTGAGTATCCTCACCAGAGACAGCGGCAGCCAAAGTTCAAGGCTGTACTTGGCCTGGTTCAGCACTGGTGCTTGACCCTTGGTCTGCAGCGTTCACTGTGAGCAAATCAGGCAGAGCAGGAAGAAGCCAGGACTGCAAAGTCCATGCCTCCTCCACCAGACTCTTTCTGAGACACAGCTTTGGTATTGCGCAAGTACGTTGTCAACGGTTCCAGCTTTGTCCAGACAGAAATGGCAAATGCTCGTGGGACAGAAGCCGTTTCACCCCCGCAGGACCGTGCCTTTCCGGCTCAAGGTGCACGTTCATACCTTCCACGGGTGCCGCTTCCGCAGCTGCGCTGGAAGTGCTTTTAATGGAAAGCCACCACAAGAGGAGGTCATTTTGAGATCATTCACATGCTAGGAAATTTTGTTTCAGGAGACATTTAATGCAAATTTCAGTCGGTATCCACGCTGAAGTCTTTGCTTGTTGAGAGTTGATAAATTTAAATGGCGCTTGCCTCAAGTGAACAGATCTGAGTTTTATACAGCAGTATTCGCTGTGGATCTTAAAAACAATGCATGCACAACTTACATTTAATGTATGAATTAATTTTTTAATTTCAAAAACACAGACACTTTTGAAAGAGATGTGCAGCCATGAGTTTGGCAGACTGCTTAATTCCGTATACAGTAAGGATGTAGCAGGGAGCCTTTTCCATTTTGAATCAAATGGAATTTGTGATTTGCATGCACCTTTTGAGTCAAAATCAAACATTTGCCCTGGATTGGCCCTAGTTTAATTAAAATGATGAGAATGTGTGATATGCTTTTGGTCTAAGGCAAAAAGGATGCACAGCACTGAAATTTGGAACAAACATAAAAAAAATTGAGAAATGCATGGTTGGAAGTGATAAGAAATGCCAAGACTATGTATTACATGGGATCACGGGATGAAAATAGAAAATATCCTAAAAAAATTCTGGCGTACTGTGAAACTGTTGTCGGAAGGTTTGGATAGGATTACATGCTTTATGGATAATGTCCCTGTACCTAGCACTGTCGAGGTCTGTAATCTTGTCTGTGGTCTTTCTGTAGAGCTGATGGGGATGCTCGTCGGCATGAGCAGATTTTCCCCTCGGTTTGGTGTAAGGGAAGGGGATGGGGATTTTTGTCTTGGACTTGGGCTGGAAGAACTGGTGGGTATCTTAACATTTGCAGAGATACATTTGTGTATACGTCCTCATTTCTTTATGTGGTAGGGGGCGTGTCTTCCACGCGTGTAAGTTTTAGAAAACAATTGCTCATTTCTAGTGAGTGTCATCCATTTAGGCAACCAAAGGTTCTCTCTCCGTTATTCCTATCACTTATGCCTTTGTGCAGTGCAGGATTCAGGAATTTGGGGCATCAATATTTCAAGATGTTGGTAAAACTGAGTTTTGAAAACCTTTAAGCATGAACTTCCCTTTGGCCTTTCAAACCACAGTGTCCAGAAATGAGCAATGCGGGCACGTCCTCCTACCCCAGCTTGCAGTAGCTCGCCAGCAAGGAGGAGGTGCGTGTTGTGAATTGCTCGGAAGAGCTCCTTTTCAACGTGTGAAGGAGTGGATGAAGGGCTTAATCCCACTTCC
The DNA here is from genome assembly GCF_035582795.1 of Mycteria americana. Taxonomy (NCBI): domain Eukaryota; kingdom Metazoa; phylum Chordata; class Aves; order Ciconiiformes; family Ciconiidae; genus Mycteria; species Mycteria americana. Next base: position 1,962,266 of record NW_027445437.1, read on the forward strand.
CGCTCATCGCTTTCATATAACTATGTCCAGCCTATCCAGACTTGTTTTCCGCTGTCCCATCATCCTCTTGAGTCACTACTTTGCTCAGGTTGAAGGTACCCAAAAGCAGGGAAGGGGGTAATGTTTTAAGAATATGTTTTCCCAAAAAAGTTTATTTAAAAAATGTAATTTCAAAAGGCTGTTAAAGAGAGAAGATGATAGAAATAGATTTTGTTTTCACAAGAAAAAATTGCCAGTTGAACAGCTGAGTTATTTATACTCTAAAAGCTTTTCACTTTTAAGTTGCTTGTTTGATACCAATAAAGAAAAGAACAAAGGAGGATTTCATCTGACCTAATTTTAGCCATCCAAAAGCTGGTCTCTGGTTCAGCCTGGTCACTTGGGCTGCTTTCGCAGTCATCAGAAAGACCTGGGTTGCTCCACAGGATGTTTCATCCCACCTGCCCTGGACACATACCCCGGTCGTGTGCACCGACGGTGCCTCCGGCCGTGGTGGGAAACACGGCAATGCTGTCGGCCGCGCGCTGGCTGCGGTGCAAGGCGTGAACTGCCCCGCAGGGCTGACTTCGCTGCAGTAGCTCTTCAGCTGCTCCCAGGCACATGGAAGAAAGCAAAGTGAAGATACTCTAATGCTGATATTGGTTTAAAGGGTCATTTTTATAACCACCGTTGCAATTTAGTATCAGCTGCATACAGCAACTTCATATGATAAAATTCCTTCCCGTATTAATTTTCCCCTTTTATGAAGAAACCCACATTGGGTCTCCATCAGCCCATCCCATTTCCTACAGCACCATGAGAGCTGACTTTATTTTAATTTGTAAATACTTTGATGTCTGTGGACTTGGCTCTTGTACAGTCCTAAACTACCAGCAGGAGGTAATAGTTTCCAGGACTTAACTTTACTTGATTTCACACTATTCTTCAGGCTCCCTGATTTGCATTCATCTTAAGGGGGAACTATTAATTTTCAAGCTGAATTTTCTTCTGCTATTGGGCTTGCTGCTATTCCAGGAGTCACGCAAGGCTCTGTTCTTGCAAACCAACCCATACATATGGTTTGAGAAGAATGGGTGGAAATGTGAACAGAAGCAGCAAAACTCCAGATGATTTGGGAAGGGGAGAGAAGGAAGGAGAGAGATGCAAAGCGTAAGAGCCAAACTGGGAATGAATTGGAGAAACTGGTGAGGACTTGTCCCGCTGATGCCCATCCTGCCCTTCGTGCAGCATCTGAAAGGAAAGGAAGGCGTAAGAAAACTTCCTTTTTTTCCCTATATCTGCAGCAACGTTTCCAGAGGATCAGTTTTCTCCCCTCCCTCTGTAATATCCCCAAGTCTCACTTTGAAAACACGGCCAGTCCAAGAGCACAGTTGCTCTCCTCCTGGTTTCAGACTCCAGGAGCCACCGGGCTGCACTCCCCAAAAGCCACATAACGTACTGAGGTTAAACCTGAGCAATCGGGTAATGAGATTAAACCCTCTATGAGGATAAAGCTCAGCTCAGCCCTGGCTCTTGTCACATACAGCAAAGCGCCCAGGAGCTAGAGCAGCAAGAGGAATTGGTGACCGAGAGGAGATGTTCCTGCTCCCCAAGGGCGTCTTCAACCAGGACAGGAGGAACTGGGCCAAACAGCTCTGTGTACGATCGCCTTGGACTCCAGGACGGTGAGTTCAGTGCCCCCCACCAGTATCAAGCACCCTTTTAAAACTCTTAGCGAGTGTATCCATAAAACCATCAGCTGGCATTGCTGTCGTCCTGCCTTGCATGGCTCTCAAGGCTTTTAGGGCTGTCATGAGTGTCCCTGTCCCTTAAGGAGAGGTCGATGCCCAGTGCAAAAGCAGGCTTAATGTAGGTACAGCTTATTGCCACGGGTCAGATGGAGAGAGAGATGCATAAACATCCCATCTTTGAGAAAGATGCCTTCTGCAGCCTCCAGGCTACTCAGCGTACCCTGAAGGACTGAGCTCTTTGCACAGAGAAAAGACAACCCCAGAACTTAATGCTATTTTAGAAGAGACATCTTACTCCCCCTCCCGCAAACTGTTTTGGTTTGGTGCCCAGAACATCTGGTCACCCTATAGCCTTTTTTTTTAATCCAATAGATACATTTTCTCAGCACATTGCCGACTGCCAACAGATGAGCTGCAACTGCTGGCACCAGGGAGCCAGCGAGACATTAACATGCACGGCGTCTCCGCAGGCAGCCCCCCCTCCCACGCCGGTGCTTGGGGGTACTGCCGCAGGGCCATGCCGGGCTTTGCCGGTCCTGGCCCTGCATCGCCGCACGCCCAAATTAAACATAGCCTCTTGCGCAGGGCACATTTGTTTCCACTTTAAACATGAGGTTTAGCCCCAGCTGAAGGGAAGGGGGTTTCTTCTATTTTGAGAACGCCGTAGGGCTTGGGGTTTTGTTTTGGGGGAGAAGCAGCAGCGAGGCTGTACGGCTAAATGCCCAAGGCAGCAGCCCTGCACCCCAGCTGAGCCTGGGAGGGGGCTGGAGCTGGCTGCTGCCACTGCCATCGATGGGCAGAGACCAGGAACGGCCCCTGCCACCACTGACGTGGGTTTGCAGCCCCGGGCTGCTTTAGATCTGAACTTGTTATTGTAAGAAATTATTGAATTTCTTACACAAACAGAAATATTTCCAAGACTTTTATCATTAGCCATTTGTAGAAGTAAGGAACTCTTTTCCTTTAGAAACTCCCAGCAGCGATGGATCCCCGCCCCAGACTCAACCTGTGCCGGGGAGCGTGAAAGCTATCTGTCATGGCTCATGCCCACATCTGGAGCTCTGCAGAAGCAGAAGTGGCCCCCCACCCACTGCTCGGGTCAGTCCGGCGCAGCCTGAGACAACGCGCACACACCTCATGCCCATGCCGGGGAGCATTACTTTGCAAGGTGCCCTCCCCAAGGCGTGCGCTCCCAAGGGATAAAAACTGCCCATTAAATCCAACCACGCGCAGCACAGGGTGGGAAACGAACGCTGGCAGTTGCTTTGCTGTGACACATGCGCAGGAGGAGGCACAGAAGCCCTCCGGGGTGGGAGGGCACCAAGGACCCTCAGGACCTCCAGCAGAGCCCACGTGGACCTCAGAGAAGCACCATGAAGTGACAAACGCCTCTGCTGAGGACCAGGCTGATCCTACAGTCCATGAGCGAGGGGCCTTGGGGTGCCAGGGGCAGCTCTGGAGAGCCTCTGCGCTAGTGACAGAGGGGAAGGCACAGGGACGCCCCGAAGCCCTTCCCTTTCCTGCCTGTGTCACATGCACTGGGCACCTCATGTCGGTTTGGGGAAGAAATTTGTAACATGACAGCTTTCTCCTGGCAGGATGGCCGCATCCAGCCTTGCCACTAAGCACTTTCCCGCTGGAGGGGTGCAGGGTGCGCTCCCCTGGCACTTGGGGTGAGTTAATAACAGATAACAGCCCACAGCTCACAACTGGCTCAGTCTGGGGGTCCTCTGGCACCTGCCACCACAAAAGCCTCACTACGTGCAGTCAGATGGCTTCAGCACATGCTACGGTAACCTGACTTTTTCTCTCTCTTGTGTATTCCCCTACAAATTCATTTAAAATGTTGCTATAATGTCAAAAGAGACCCTTAGGATCATCAGATTTCAGAGGTCTAACTTAGAAAAGAAGCCCAAGGACCTCAGCAAGATGTGTTAGAGCCCAGAAGAATGACAAATCAGCTCTCTAGTGTAGCACCACCACCCTTTCTGCCAGCTGCTGCGGGGTGTGAGCACCCAGCAAGGAGCACCCTGGTGCCCTCTGCCAGGCGGGGAGGACGGCGGGGCCGAGCACCGACGCGGCCAACCCAAGGGAGCACCACGGCCGCAGCACAGCGCGGAGGAAACCCCGGGGCAAGAACCAGCCGTGCTGTGCGGGAACAGCAGTCGCGGGCCGGTGTCCTGCAAAAATAGCTCTGACCACGCTGCCTGCTGAGCCCTGCCCTGCTCTCCATCAGCCACCGCGTTTGCGCTCCTTCGCCGTGCATTTGTGCCTCGCTTTGGGTTGATGTTGACCTTGGTTTTTTGGAAAGATGAGAGAAAGAGGAAGGCCCATGAAGCACAGGCCCATGGATGGCGGGTGTCACCGTGCGATGGGGCTTTGAGCCCAGGCGCCTGGGGTCGCATCCTGCTGCCCGGTGCAGGGTGCGGGAGCTGCACGGCCCCCGGTCTCCCGCGGGAAGGAGAGGTGCCGGTTCACCGAGCGGCAAGGGGAAAAGCACAGCTGAGTGCGGCACTGTTTGGGTTAGCAATACGCTAATATTAGTATAAATCGTAACATTTTAAAAAGTGTAACAAAAAAAGCAAATGTTTTTTTCAAACCTTACCTCAGTCATGACATAAGTATTTCAAGATGTTCACCAAAGTATTACAAATCACAGTGTGGGCTATCAATCTGTCAATGAATAGCACAAGCTTTGGTATTTTCGAGTGATATTTGAAATCCTAACCCCCTAAGAAAATTAAGTCAGGCAATAACATCCTGTTTTCCGCGGAGAGCGTTCAGCTTCCCCAGCAGTGGGAAAAGGCTGCTCGTAGCTGCACTCCTCATTCCTTAGCAAAGCATGTAATGCAAAGCACCGAGCATTAAGCCCTTCTGTTTTACACTGCACACTGATTTGGAAGCAAATATTTTTCCAACAACATCACCAAATTGAAAGCATTTTGCAAATCTGAAACCTTCTCACAATATTGTTTTGGGGGGGGGAACCCTGACGGAGCGAGCGTCGATCTGCCAGCGACAGAAGCCACCGCTGACAATTTAGCTGGAAGCGCTAACCCACCCACCGTGTCACCCAGCGCTGCCGGGCTGCGGGCGGGCACCGAGCCCCCGGCCGCCGGACCGGCCTGGCCGAGCGCGGCCCCGGCCCCGGCCCCGGCCCCGTCAGGGAGAGGCCGGTCCGGCCCCCCGGGTTGCCCGCAGCTGGGCCGCCAGCCGCCCCGGCCCGCCCCGCCCCGCCTCGCCCCGTCCCGCCCCGCCGTGAGGAAGCGGCGGCCGAGGCCGGGCCGAGGCGGGCGCGCGCTGCCCCCCTCCGCGGGATCGCCCCCCCCCCCCCCCCCAGCCCGCGCGGGCCTCTCGCCCGCCTTTTTGGGGCGAAATCTGGGAGAACCGATCCAAGCGGCCTCCCACGAGGTGGCACTCTGCCGTCTCGGTGGCCCGGCGAGGGGCTGGGAGCCGGCGCTGCTGGGGCCGGGCGCGGGCAGGCGCCGCCTCCCGTTCCCTCACGGCGGGCGGGCTGCCCGGGCCCCGCGGCCGGGGCCGGTAGCGGCCCGTTACCGCTTCGCGGGGCGGGAAGAGCTGACTGGGCGGGCATCGAGCGTTGAAAATGCCGACGTGAAAACCCGACAAAGCCGTGGCAGAACGTCGGCTAGAGGCATGCACGAGGCGGAGGCGCGATCCTGCTGCGACCCTGCGATGCCTCCGCGGGGTACAGCCCCGACAGCCCGCCCTGGGCTGGCACCCTGCGGGGCACCCGCCGAAATGGGCGGCACCCACGGCCGAGGGGCCTGGCGGCGGCTGCTCTCCAGTCCTGCCGGAGAAAAACCTTCACCCCTTGGCTGCTTCCTTGGGGCGAATACCGGTTGTGAGGCCGCGGCCCTGCCGTGGCGTCGTGAGGGATTGTCTTGCACTGACAAAGGGAAGGGGAAGCAAAAAGAAAGGCAGAAAGCAGCGAGTTCCGCCTTGCCAAGCCAGCCAGGCAGACTGCTTCTGTTTTTAGCTGTTTTGTGACTGAAGGAACTTCCAAGAAAAGAAAGAAGGAAAAAAAAAAAAAAAACCAACATTTTGACTGAGATTACCAGTAAGTGAAAATAGTTGAAGGGCCAAGGATGTAGCCTCAAAGGATTTTGAAAGGTTGGGCGGCAGCATTTAAATCTAAACCGAGATGATTCACGATAAATAATAAAAATTGCTAAAAAAAAGAAGCAAAAAAGTTACAAATTGCAGAAATGCAGGGCCAGGTACCCTGAGCAGCAGGCACGGCGCCCGCCCGACGCCGAGCCCGTCTCCCCAGGGCCTGCCACGTGCGATTTGCAAACACCCGGCAGCGGGCGGCTGGGGCGAGGGCTGGGTCCCAAGGCCTCACCTGGGGGGGCTGCCGCTCCCCCCGGCGCTCAGGGGAGGGGAGCCTTGGCCCTCTGAGACTGGAATGAAATATATGACAGATGGTTTAAAAAAAAGCAATTATCAAAGGGGAAGATTTTGGAACATATCCTTTGAAATAAAAATTTGTTTAGCATTTTTAGCAGCTGAAATAATTTTCAGAACATCTGATGAGAGATTTAAGTGCTTCATTTCCTCCTCTCACTCGCCAAGCCATCCGTTTGAAGATTGTCTGTGGCACATCTAGTTCTCTGTTTTATTGCTATTGGTATTTTTCATTGGATAATGGTAGAATTAGAGATCAATGGAAGAGAGGTATGAACCACAATATTCCCGGCCGTTTGAATGTGCGGGTGCTTTTGAAACGCTCCGCGGCTTTGCAGAAGATGGAAGAAACGTATTCTGTGATTCTTTAAATACAACTACATGAAAGTATGTCTTATTACATCTTGCCTTTCTTCCCCACTTTTCTCTGTTCTTCTGTTCTTCCTCCACAAAAAAAAAAAAAAAAAAAAAAAAGAAAGAAAAGGGAATTAGCCGTCTACCTTGTCCGTTATCCATAGGAAGTGCCAGATCACTGGAAAAATTAATAAGATCACATACCTGAAGGTGAGAAAGTACCCTTATATCACAGGCTGCAGACAGCTGCCCAGCAATGCAACGTAACATCTCTTTGAGCTCTGAGATGTGATCTTCATTTGAAGGCTAGCGAAGAAAAACTGCCATTTTGTTATCTAAATGTTAAGGCCAGATCGCAGTTAAAAATTTACAATTTCTTTCTAGCTTGAGTGTGTTAATTTGCTGATTCAAAATTTGCAGCCCTTTTCCTCACGGGCTGCTGTTGGAGGCAGAGCCACGCTGGTACTGCCGCCTTACCACCCCGATGCTTACTCGGTTGGGTGTGAATTCACATTAAATTCACCAGAGCTGCTTGCAACTGCCACGCAAGATGATCAGTGGTTGGAGATCAGTGCAATAAGCATTTTTGTGTTCAGAAGAGTGAGAATTTTATATGGGATGCTTGCTAGTTTTTAAGGACTGAGGTAAAAAGAAACAAGGCGAGTTCCTGTATGCTGCATTCACCCAACGCTGATTTTCAGCATTTTCTGAAACTCGGGACTAATTGCTAAAGAGTCCTGATGTTTGACAACTGCTCCAAAATATTCCAGCCTGCACAAAGAATTTGGATCGTAAAGAGTGAATTGGAGTACGGCCTCAAATCGTTTCCATCGAAGCAGACCTTGAGTCATGAAGAGGGCTTCCAGCCTATCCACATAACCCAGCCGCGGGCAAGGGTCAACTTCTGGACTCAGAGTACAAGTAATGTTCACAATAAAATATTAATTAATAAAAACCACGCAGCAATAGTAAGCACTTTTCCCTAGATTCAGATTCAGTCTCTATGTAAACAATGGCACCAAAATTCAAGACGAGGTCCCAGCTGCCGTGGATTTTCTGCCCGTAGATGGTGGCCACCTTCCCCACGGCACCCACCTGAGCCCACACACCGCGGGCGCTGCCCATCGGGTCAATTCGGACGTGGTGTCGGCAGCGGGTCCTCGTGCTCAGAAGACAGATCCCTCCGGCGGGAGCTGCCCGTGCAGGCAGAGGGCACCCCGGTTCTCCTGGGCAGTTAACCTCTGCATTGGGGATCTCTGGGAATCGTCTGGAGATGCTTCGTGTTCAATGGGATGAGTCTCAGAAAAGAGGATAACAAGGCCCTGAACGAGATTAAAGAAGTTCGCTTCTTCTGGTGCGAATTTGGAGGAGAAATGCACTCTAATCTTCCACCGAAGGGGAGATTCAGGGCCTTTAAGTCTCTTAAGCCGCGTTAGTTAGGGCTCAGCCACGAACTTCCCTCCAGCTCTGCAGCTCCTTCCTGCGGAGGGCTTGCGAGGAGCGCTGCCAAACCGGGGGGCCAGCGGGGGGTCCGCACCAGGAGACCACTGCCAGGGCTGGGGCATCATCCTGCAGCACAGCCTTCAGTGGAGAGCTGCCGCGCCCCTGGCCAGCACAAGGTGCCTGGGGTGCTCGGGGCTTCTCACCGCTCCCGTCCTCGTGTCATCGCTTTGGACCTCTCCTGCCTTGAAGCCACAGCAATCACACATGGTGCCCAGGAAATTACCACCTAAAAAAGGGGGGTAAGCAAAGGTAAGGAAAAATGCACTGAACTACAGTCCCGTCCCTGGGGAACCGAGTGGTCAGACGTGGTTAGCTGCAAAGGCTTCTCTTTTCATGGGAAAAAGAAGGATAACTAACCTTACAGCTAAATACAACTGATAAGAATATGCATTTTGAATTTTCAGTGTAGTTATATCTAGCTTGAAGGATTTTTTTTAATTATTATTTTTGCAGCATAGAGCTGAGTAGAAAAAATCCCAAATGTCAACTGGTGGATCTAAGCACCGTGGAAATTAAAGCAGAATCCAAGTGGATGACAAACTCACAGCTTTTTTTTTGAGAAATACTGTGTGGGAATCCAAAAGGCTTGGTGAGAAAGTGTGCAACGTCTACCAGGGTTTGCTTTGGGAGGAGCAGAGGTGCTGCCGGTGGCTGCGGACGCCCTCGGAGCACGAGCCACGAGGAATCTGTCATGCTGCTCGTGCTGACCCTCCGGAGGAAATCACACCGAGAGCTCCTCGCTCCTGGCTACAGCACATGCGATAGGAATTCATCCGCCAGCATGAGAAAAACAGTTTTCCTGAAACCCTGCCGTATCCCCGGGGCGCACCCCCGGGCGGGTGGAAGGGGCCGTGCGGCGGGTCAGGATGCGGGGGAGCCCGCAGGAAGCCGATTCCCTGGCTGGCGGCAGGCGCAGCCCCACGATGCCGGGGAAACATGTGAGAGAAATGAAGCAAGTGCTTTCAGGGGAAAACGGAGGAAACGCCGCGCTGGAGTCAGAGGGATGATTTAGCAATAACTGAAACGCAGCCATCGGGAGCTGGGGCTGTGGGATGTTTTTAATTCTCATGCTCCGTAAGAAAGGTGCTGATTTTTCTGGGCGGACATTGCTTGGGTCTTTGCAAGGGGCGGGGGTCAGTACCGTGACAAAGAGGCACATCACAGGCAGGGTGCTGCTATAAAGAAGAAAATCCTTTTTTTCCCCCAGTTTCGGTTAGCTGAAAGTCAGCGCGAGGGTAGCGAGGAGCTGTACGGCACGGAAGTCAATGCATTTGCTTTGGTTAAAGGACTCGCTAGGTAGTGCCACCAGCGCTCCCCAGACCAGAACGGAGCGGACACGGGGCAGTCCTGGCCGCAGAGCATGACGCTTTCTGTGCATGCCCGCACGCTGCATCTGTCCCAGCCGAGTGAACCATTTCAGTGCTTGGGATCCAGCATCTTCCCTGGGAAAAACTTAATATAGTCTTGGGGCAACTTCCCAGGTCTGAGACGTTTTTTATTTTGTTAGGACTCTGATGTAGGCAAGTCTGTGGTTTCCTAGGACTGAGATAAACTAAAATAAACATGATTTAATCAAGGAGACTAAGTCGTGAAAGATGAGTGCAAAGGGGGGGCGTGTTTGGGAGTACACTAAATCTTTATGGATTTTGCTGTGCAGCTACAGGGAGACCAAAACACGCAGAGATGTGAATCACTCCAGGGGCATGAGGTTCTCATTTAAAGTTTTCATGCCTGTCATCTTTCCCTTTTAATTTTTTATTTTATTTAATTTTTTTCTGCAATAAAGACTGGAGTGACTGTCTTCATCTATTTCAATCATAGATTTTTCTGATTAGACCCCCAAGGAAAATGAAAAATGCATTGGGCATCTAAGTGTGACTCTTGTTTCCTTAACCAGAGCGCTGCAGATGTGTGTGTTCAGCAGATACTCTGCAAGAACCAGGGTAGCTTGGAAAAGTGCTTCTGCCATCTGGCTAGGAGGTGCCCGTCCTTTACAGGACTTTCCTGGGAAGTTTGAAGGTTCAGACCCTAGTTTCTTTTTAACCTGACATTCCTGGTAAGTTTGAGTAGGAAAGTGCATTTGATGCGCTGTGCAGTAGCTGCTGCAGACACTGTATTTAGGAAATAAGCAGTTTGGCACCCAGCCTGGGCCTCCGTGGGCTGGCCAAGGAGCCTCGGCAGGGCTGGCAGGCACGAGGGGCTGCACCAGCCGGTCCTGAGCACCGAGGTGTAGCCAGGGCTCCTTTTCTTCCATCAGCAGCTTTCCATCTACCAGAAACTCCTGAGACACAGTGAGCATCACGCAAAGGAACCTCCCTATTTCAATGACCAGCAGCAGGGGATGGAGTGGGGCGACATCTCCTAAACGAGCTTTTAAGCTCCTTTTTTTAACCCTTATTACTGATTTCTTCATAACTTTCTTTTCATATTTCTCATTTGTAGATATCGGGGAGGTATCTGTTTCTCATCCAGGACAACGCCAGTCATTTCAGAAGCCTTCACCCTCGAGCGTGTGGTGCCAAAACAGTCATTGCCAACACAGGGCAGCACCTCAGAAGTGAGAGATTGCTCATGGCACTGTCCTGCAGGAAACATTTCCAGGCTCGGACTTAATATGAGAGTAGAATATTGGATATAGAATAATGTACAGTATTATCTAAAAAAAAAAGAAAGTATGCCGTTAATGGCAGAGGAGGAGCGTCTCCTGGAATTTGTCACAGATGTGCTGTAATGCAGTATAGGTGGCACAGACCCAGGTGCACACCTCCGACTCGAGCAGCAAGGGATAGTAACTGTCCCATTTTGCAAAGGGTTACTGGTTTCTGATGTCTTGTTCGCAGCACTCAGAGCTTTGTATTGAAAATGGAAATTCATTCAAGCAGAGGAGTAGTACTGTCGCACGTTAGTTTGTTGATAGGGGAGAATCTGTAAAATTTCATTCGTTCCTGCATCATGCAGGACAGTGCATTCCTCTTCCTGGGCTTTCAAAGGATTTTATGTGCCATGCAGATGAAGGGACAGGAGGCACAGTGCTCTACCAGACCAATAATGTGTGTGGTACCCTGTTGCTGGATATACTCCGAGCCTGGGCTGGGCTACAGCAACTCTAGCAGAGTCATTCTGGCCCAGCCAGCCCATAACGCGTGGTTTAAAGCCTGCCGGAGGAAGCAATGCGGTCCCCTTGCCGGGAGCCCACAGAAAGCCCCCTGCATCGCTGCCTGCATCCCACCAACACCCCTCAAACCATGGAGGCCATGGGGAAACGTCAAGGTGGGACAGGGTGGGCTCATGTCCCCACTCACTGCCCATGCTGGCAGGGAGCCTCCCAAGGTCTTGCTTCTCTGGAAACACCCGCCCTGGGATGTCAAACCCACCCACCCTGCGCCCCCAGAGCCTGCAGCACCGTTGCCACTCGCTTTTACCCTCTTTTCATTTGTCCAACGGGTTGACACATGCGACATCCTTGCATTGAGATGCTTCAAGATTTGTTGACGGTAGAACAGGCATCCCTGCACTTCTTTGCCAAGAACTTCCCATTTGGACGTGGCTGACCCACGGCTGCCCTCCGGCACCGCGGTGGGGGACGGTACCGGCAGGATTATGCAGTAGCAGTGACTATCTGTCTCAGCCGGCCAGCATCTCCCGGTACCAGCCCCGGTCTGCTGTTCCTGCAGCCTCCCCAGAGACAGCCGGAGCGGCCCCAGTGGGGAGCGGCCAGCGTCTCCACCCGGGACAACGTCGGCCAGACCGAGCCAGCCATGCCCAGAAAACAAGTGGGTTTGCCCCTGTAAGAGGAACCGTTGGGCTGAAAACCAGGGCGCCTGGTGAGAAAGGTGAAAGGTACTGCCTGGTGTGGGGCTTCTTACCTGCAAATACTACATTATGCTAAAAAATACAACAGTCTCTGAAGGAAATTCATTGAGTTGAGCCAATATCAGTGATTCGGGATAAGTGAGTCCAAGGAGATGAAGCATGTTTAATGTAATTACACATCCACTTCTTGTGATGTACGAGCATGCGAAGCATTACTAATCCCCCAACAGATACCTGCAGGGAGGACGATCACGAACAGCTGTTTGGACAACAAGAAATGAACCACACGAACTCCTGGTTCTGCAGGCTTTCGGCAGAGATGCTCGGGAGTCAGAGCTTGTCCAGTAAGTGCAAGATTTACAAGGAATTAAACAGTGCTCCGTAAGAAAGAACATTAGTTTCCTATATAAATCGCACTGCCAACTCATTTATTATTGTAATAACCTTCAGCATTTCCATTATTGGAGAGGACTTCTCCCGAAATGAAAAATGACTTCCCTAACTCAGCGCATGGAGCTTGCCGTCATACTCAGTTTGGCTTCCTATTTCAGATGGCACGGAAGAAGACATAAAGCCTTATGCCCAAAGAGTGCTATTGATTGCAAACTAATGCGTTGTGTGAGTTTATTGTGTATTGGGGAGTTAATAAATAAGAGCGATAATAATGCAAACAGTATCTCTCCTCTTGGCTTACTCAAGAAATCTACTTGGTGGCTGCTGAGGACAGTTAAGCTGCCAGCACCGTTGTTTACATGTGGCCCATTTAATTACGAGAACTTATAAGCTCTTTACCATCATATTATAGTACTTTAATAACCTATATTTTATTTACACCAAGTTTATTACACTTATTATCAAGCATTCACTTAGGTGAATAATTAGAATGACTTTTGTGAATTTTTGGGGCTTGCAGAAAGCTAACTGGATGAGGAGCGGCTGTTTCCTCTGCCTGTTAACAGGCGCAGGAAGGATCGACGGGACTGCTGGAAATGCTCCTGCAGTGGCTTCTCAGAGCACTGAGGGAAACCTCTCTGTCATCGAGGGCTGGCAACAAACGAGGGCGTTTGTCCAAACAACATATCAGTGCATGCTGAATGCGTGGGTCGAGGTACTGTCCCGTGTCCCAGGACTTGACCCTCGCGTGTCTGCCGTCTCTTCCCATGAGGGAAACAGAAGAAGAGCACAATATGTGTACGTATCTACTAACAAAGATACCAGGGCCCCTGAGGACTGAGTCCAGCGGCAGTGTGGTCAGACCATCACATACCGTCCTACCAAAGGTATCGAGAGGCTATTTCACGACGATGTATAAAACACCTTGCAAGAGACCATTTCTGAACACGCAGCAAAGTGCAGGAGGGGCCCAGGAGATGCACAGCGGTTCCTCTCCTGCCCCGTGAGCAGTGCACTGCGAGGCTGTGCCCTGGCACCCGGGTAAGCTTTCTGATGCTTCTGGATGCGTGCATTGGACTGGCTTTGTATCCACAGTTGGCAAAATGGAAGTCTTGCTGCCGGGCTGAAGTCCTCAGTTGGTGAGGGCGTAGCTTTACAATCATTTCTAGCATTATTAAAATGGTTTTGGAGCACATGAACCAGAGAAATGAAATTAGTGGCTCTTTCAAATAGGGACATACCAGGTGTGGCACATACTCATCCAGGATACACTTGCCACAGCAAACACGTCCCTGTGGCTCGGAGGATTTTCTGTAGGGGTTCTTCAATGCCTGGACTTGTTCAAAATGCAGGATTTGATCACCGGCTTGAAAAACAGCATGTATATTATAACCATTTTGTGTTCTTATGATAGCAATGTATTCCTCCACTGCAGCGAGCTGGCCGTGGCCCAGCCCTGCCACGTGCCAAAGCCTCGTGAAGCGACTGAGGCCCGAAGCAGGGGCATGCCCAGGGCGGGTACGGGCACCCCTGCCACCTCTCCGGTGAGCGTACGGCACCTCCGTCACTGTCACGTCCACCTGACGCCGAATTTCATCGCTGCTAACAAAAGCACATCGGTATCTAAGCTGTATTCTGCCCCAAGCATGTGCAGACAGGCAATAGCAGTTTTTCTAGCGTTACTGGCCGTGCGCACTGTAAGCGTAGATATAGGTCAGGGAACCATTAGACCGGATAGAAATCAGAATTGAGATTGGTTTTCAAGACAGATCTGATCAGTTCAGATAAAAACAAAATCTAGCCATGTTTGTATAAACAACTCAGACGTAATTAGTTTTAAACTATTGGCCAATGTACATGTTGCCATGTGTGTCCTGCTTTCAGGAATTAATGTCTTTTACTTGTAAGCCACCTACTGCTGTTTACTTTATTAATGACATTCTGGTCATCTCTCCTGAGGGCAGTAAATGAAAGCTAAATTTGGCTCACTGTCTTCATTTCAATGATTTAGTCTATCAATCAGGCACTGACTTTTTATAAAGCTGCACTAAACGTGGACAAATATAAAGAGAATTATTGTTCGCTGCTAATGAGCAACCATGTGGCAATAGCTCTGTTTTGCTGCAGAAACGAAGAGAATTTTCCATTGTTCTTTCCCAAAGACAGCGCTGGTGTTATATGTGTCTGATGGCTCTTAGTCACGACCTCCGGTAACCACCGCAGAGAGCAGCCGTCACCCCACACATGTTGCAAAACACCCAGAGCCACCCATTGAGATGTTTCGGGGAGGCTGGATAGTTTCACTATGAGCAAAAATGAATGAGTCCTCCTAAAAGAAAACATATTGACATCCACTAAACAGGTCACTGCTATACTAGACGCGATAATACATTTCGTAAGCTATACATTTTCTCCAGTCCTTTAGATGTTCGATAACGTGTGGACCACCCAAGTTAATTTAATGCAAATGTAATTTAACAGATTCCTTGTGTATGTCTTCGAAATGTCTCAAGCTTCTTGCAATGCATCTATCTAAAAAGGAACAGGATTTTATGCTAGCTCGATACTTTAAAGACAGGGTTGAAATATACAGTAAAAACATATTATTTCCCCGCACACACACACATACTTCTCATGGATCAGATGGTAGTAGCAGTTGGATCCTTGCAGGATCCTTCCCACCGCTGTTGCACGGGCATCCCTGCCCAGGGAAAGAGATGCAGCTCCGGGGACGGGAGCGGTGGCAGGGGCCCACACAGGTCCTCCAACAAGGGAGAGACGTTTGGGGCGGTGAGAAAAGGCAGCACGGGTACCAGCTTCCATCAGCTTTTAGCATCGGACGATAGTTGCTGAGAAAGAAAAGAACCCGCGCTCTCATTCAGAGGGTGCAGACAGCGCCTCGCGGCACGCGTCTCGCAGCCAAGGGCGTTCTTCAGCAGCGTTAAACTTCGGTTGATCTCAGACAAAGTGAAAGCACGTGGGCAGGATCTCCTCCGGGCAGCGGCACGCCTGGGCGGGCGACGGGCGCAGATGCGCCCGTCGCCCGCCCAGGCGTGCCGCTGCCCGGAGGGGATCCCAGTGGATCCAGGGCTGGGCACCCTCTGGATGCTGAAGCATCCAGAGACCACGGCAGCAAGAAGCAGCAGGCAAATGACGGCAACATTTTTACTTTACACAATGGAAACCAACTTGACTCACCAGACCAAACATTTCAGCTCAAATAATGATTCCCATTAAAGAAATGACAACCCTGCCTTATAATGTGTAGTGTATAAAGAAAGGCATTTATAGTATGGAAAACTAATTGGTTTAGGAATCAAATTTGAAAAATGCAACATCTTCATACAGCAGTGGGAGTGCAAACACTCCTATTTTAATGAGCTTCCTCTAAAGGAGGCTAATGTGTAATATTTCTCTGTATGAGTTTGCATTAGAAATCTGCTGAGATGGGAATACTCATTACCTGCTACTATCTGAGCTTTGCACAAAAATATTGGCTTCTCCTGAGTAACCTGACGTGATTGTCAATGGCTTGGGGAAGGCCTCGTGTGATCGAGGCCTGAAACAACCGTCGTGATATGCAGGTGTGCGGTGGAATTTTTTGCAAAGAGGCAATGATTTCTTAGAAACGACGCACAATGAATATTAAACGAATCTGGGAAACTCTGAGTCCTGATGTCTCAGATCAGCCCCGTCTTTTCCACTTGCTTTCTAATGAGTCTCATTTATACTGTTGCAAACATCTTTTTCTCATTATTTCTCTGTAATTCTGGAGTATGTGCACCAGCTTCAGTGGGGCTGAGAAACTCCCACGCGCACGCGAGGTGTGGTTGTGCTGTCCGCCGGCCAGGCTCGCGCCGCAGGCGGGACGCCCTGGCTCCGGCACCGGTGGGAGCGGCCTGGCGTGCCCGCGGCCATTTGATCGTTCGACTGCAGCCGGGAAGGCAGCCGGGAGCTTCAGCCGTGTGCTGAAGGGTAGCCGTGCTGGGTCTGGCACATGCGAGAGGCAGGATGAAATGTCAATTTACATGTGAGAATAGATGTCATTAGGGATCCTGCCTACAGGTTATTTGCTCTTATCTTTCCTTGTACAAAACCCCGTGAAGCCAATTTAGACAGTGCAATGCTGACCTTTGAAAAGCATAACTGTAACGTCCAACAAATTATATCTTTACAGCTGTATCCTATTGTTGCCAGCCAGCTTTCATTCAAAGGCGATGGGATCCACGGCTTTACCGCAACTTGCAGCGTCTCCCTCCGAGCCCGTTCGCGTGCCTGTGCTTCGCCTGCACTGGCATCTCCTTCGCCTGCTGCCGGCTCGAGGTGATCCTGGAGAAGGGGTTCCCTGTCTGCGTGGTTTTTCGTGGGGCTGCCAGGCCATCTGAGTAGTTGAGCTTGCCGGTGTCAGAGGCCCTGCTGAGAAATGATCAAACAATTTCTATGCCCAACAGCTCTTTTCAAGTTGATGAATTTTTGAATTTCATTTCTGAAGGGTAAATTTTCCACAACAAAATATAGTCACCCAGTGCATGCAAATGAAACGGTTTAAGACTGAGGATATGAGCACAAAGAGTCCTGCTGTAATTGAGACGTTCGTTGCATACAGAAAACACTGTAAAAAGGAACCTTGAATATTTCTGCTGGCCACTTGAGTGGGAATTTATTGACGACACTGAAACAATAAACACAAGCTCCTGCTATTCTGAATCCATAGACCAAAATGGTCTGAAACGAGGAGAACCTCAGCGAGGTGTCGTGTGTGTGTGCCCCAGGCGCCGCAGCCCTGCCCTTGGCAAACCCTGGGAACCCCCTGCCCGACCATCGCACCCCCCAACACCGCCTGCTCGCAGCGCAGGGACCGAGCCCAGCCCTTCCCACGAGGGCTTTTCTTTCAGAAAGCAAAGCAAACGGAACAGTTTGGAGCAGTTAAACATTATGATCTACTTCATGTAGATCATAGATCCATCAAGAAGCAAAAACCACAGGCATTTTGCTGGCAGGAGAGTGTATGACGCTGGAAAAGGTTGGTTGTTTCTAATGGGGTGTTTTTCTTTTATTATTTGGCTTTATACCAGGACAAACCCCGGTGTCCACCCCAATATCCGAGCAGACCAGAAGGGCTGTGCAAATGCAGCGCCCGCTCTACAGGGCTGCGGCTCCTCCTGCAGCTCCACCTTCACCAGGAGAAGCAGAAAAGGTGATGTCTGTGCTAGCAGGGCTTTACGTACATTTATACTCCTTGTTATTTAAGATTAAAATCCCTTTCATGGTGATCGTATACATTTCCGCAAGTAAAATTAAAGAACTTTTTCCTTACCTTATCTTCAAAAGCTGTAGCCAGAACTGTTAATGAATATGCTACTATGCTTATTAGAGTTGTTGTTTGTTTGCATTTAGCTAAAATAAATTCGAAGAAAGGCTTGCCAGATGCTTTTTTAAAAACAGTGGTAGAAAAAAACCCACTTGAACATGGGTGTTTTGGAAAGCATTTTATTTGCATGCCTTCATTTATTTTCATTTCCAGCTTGCTTTTACAAATGTTGAAAACCGCAGAGAAATCTGACTTTGCTAGGACTCCTTCTCCAACCAGCAACACTGTGCGGAGCGGTACGTAATACTTCAGGCTTTACATGCCACCACGAGAGCTATTTATAAATCACAATAAACAGTGCATTTATAAGGAATGCTTGCGCTTTTCCAAAGCAGACACTGCTTTACCTGAACGCAGAGTTTGGAAGCGCTTCTTCAAAACCGTGTTGCAAACCCAGAAGAGCTGCTCGGAAATAAGGGGAAAGCCCCCCTGCGAAATACTCGCGGTCGAGCGGGGCGCGATGCCCCGTTGCCTGACCGGGCACCCGCCCTTACAGCAGCAGGAAAGCACGATCTCGCTGCCCTGGAAGCCCCCCCTGCAGCCATGGGACCAGGGTCTTCACTAGCCAAGCCATGCTGGATGGTGGCCTGGCTCCTTTCAGTCACATCTAGAGTTGGGAACCGAGGGGCACCTGCCCGCCTGCGTCCCATGGATCCCCAGCTTCTGCTCCTCGGACACCGATGGTCCGTAGACAGCAGTGTGGCAACCTTCCTTGAAAACTTGAACCTTCCAGACTGGACGTTAGGAAGCACTTCTTTACCCAGAGGGTGCTCAAACCCTGGAACAGGCTTCCTAGAGAGGTGGTCGAGGCCCCAGGCCTGTCAGTGTTTAAGAGGCATTTGGACAATGCCCTTAATAACAGGCTTTAACTTTTGGTCACCCTGAAGTGGTCAGGCAGTTGGACTAGATGATCGTTGTAGCTCCCTTCCAGCTGAAATTATTCTATTCTATTCTACTCCATTCTATTCCTGTTGCCAGCCACGTCCACAAAAGGCAAGGGAGCATCTGCCCGAAGTTTCAGAAGGAGGTGACAGTGGCCGTGATGCCCACGTGGCTGCTTGTTTCAGAGGCTGCTGCTTCTTCCTTTCCTTCTCCGGGTGGGGAGATGGGGGAGGCAGCGGCGGCTTCATCTCCTGAACAGGGCAAAGCGAGGGCACCCGTCCCTCTTGGGCGACCAGGCAGCCTCGCAGATGCAGAGCTTAGAAGAGCGATCGGAAAGGTCAGGAGCATACATTAAACCTGCCTCCTGGCCGCCTCGGCATATGCTGGTGGGTCTTCTGTGGCTGGTAACCTCGGGCAAAACTGACCCGGCAGCCGGGACCTGCCCGGAACCTCCTGGCCGGACCTGCCTGGGACCTCCCCCCACCTGCCTGCGGAGCGATGCCGAGAGGGAAACTGGAGTGTCAGCTTTCTCGGGCAAAGGGAAATACAGGCAGGAAAAAACTGCCTGAGTGGGTGTTAGGAGAAGAGATGGGAAAGAACAGCGACAGAGACAGGACAGTCGGTCCTGACTGACGGTGACGGTTGATATTTGATAGCACCCGGATACGATGCTGCCTGTGGAGTCTCAGGAGTGCACCATGCCCTGCCCCTGCACACGCCGGGCTCCCCCCCAAAAAGCACCAGCAGCCGGAGGAGGGGGCAGAGGCACCCCTCCTGGGACACCCTAATTCTACCTCGCGGCAGAGCCGGTGGTGGCACTTACTGGCAGAGAAAGCCCATTGCACACAACTGCCAGCACCATGAAGGGAGAAGGAAAATTGTAATACACAGCGAGAATAGCAGGCTGTATGTGGGGGACAGGAAGGCAGCTTTGAAATGAAAAATATTCATTTTACAAGAAATACGAGCTCCAGATCCTGCTGCCAGCTATAATTGTGCAGCCTCGCTGAGTTGACCGAGGTTGCAAGGGTTAAGGGAGAGCAGAATTTGGCCAGTGGCTGAAATAGATAAGCCATATGTCTGCACACTTCTGAATGTGGAACAGAAATAATTACATGATATTCCCGCTGATAATAAACCTACTATATTATGACCAGAAATTACAGGTTTTCACAGTATTTATGTTTTCAATAAAACACGTTGCAAGAAAATTGATATTACATTGAAGTTTTTGTTTCATAAGGAAAATGCAAATAAATTGCCATTGCAACGTTCCTCGGCTCGAAGGACTGTTGAACTAGATGGCGTGGCGAGCTCTCTGCCGATGTTCCGGCATGAGTTGGAGCCAGATGGCAGGAGAGAGGGGCTCCTGGGAGGGGGACTGTCCTCCGAAACGAGGCCGTGGCCGGCCCCGCCTGACCCCGCACAGCCCAGCGGGGCCGGGGCCGGGAGGGGAGGGGTGGGTGCGTGGGTGCGTGGGTTTCTGGTGGGTCCCCGGCCGAGCTGCAGTGGGGGCCACCCAGAGCCTGCACCCGTCCCCTGCGTGCCGACTCTCGCGTGCAACGGCAAGAGCATCCTCAGACCGACGCTGCACGGCGGCTCTTTGTGCGCAGCAAGCCGCGCCAGCTATCACCAGCTATACGTGTTTACATTCCTTCTGCTTAATATTTCTGTAATCTTCTCTGGCATCATACACTAGTAATTTTTCTCCTCCTACTTCACACTTTTGATAAGCCTTCTGGTCCCGCAGCAGATGCATTGTGAATCTTCTCCTTCTAAGTATCTTGCATATGTTTCATTAAAAGTGTTTGTTTCTTTGATCAGCTTGAAGTTCTGACGTGAAAAAAAAATAACTTTTTGGACTTTGCTTGGCAGCACGTGGCCCAGAGATGAGTAGCAGCATCTCGGTACA
The DNA here is from genome assembly GCF_035582795.1 of Mycteria americana. NCBI lineage: Eukaryota > Metazoa > Chordata > Aves > Ciconiiformes > Ciconiidae > Mycteria > Mycteria americana. Next base: position 1,982,649 of record NW_027445437.1, read on the forward strand.
GGCAGTCACTCAGGGTCCTAATGTCAGCCACTTACTCGTTGCCAGTTGATTTACCTGGCCTCCCGACGATGGCTACAATGTGCACTGGCACCCAAAGATAGAAAACGGGCTTTTTATCCGCTACACTGTGCAACTGCACATGAAAGAACATGGTGGGAGGTGCCAAATGGGAGCAGCAGAAATCGGGATATATTTCACCCGCTGTTGCTTAGCAATGGGAAGCACGGGCAGGCTGGCATTTCCCGCAGCGGGGCCACCAGCCCCCCGCGCTCCCACCCGGGGTGGGCCAGCCCCAGGCGCAGGGGAAAGGGTGGCCGTGGTGGCCGGAGGGGAGAGAGCAGGCGTGGGGTGCCCTGGACCCTGGCGAGTGCCTGCGGAGAGGGCTCGTGGCGGAGCTGCACGGCCCTCTGCGGTAAACTGAGGCACTGCCTGCGCTGGGGACAACCCTGCCCGTACGCAGGTGGAAGTGCTGCCAGCATGTGCCACCCCGCACAAGGGTGGCACATGGGTCCCACCGCTCCTCGCAGGTGCCCGGTGCCCGTGGGGCTTCAAGGAGCTCCAGGGCAGGTTTGAAGGACTGGGGCAGTCAAGCCGCATCCAATGTGGGAGGAGATGGAAGAGCAGCTCTGCCAGCATGCACCCAGCCGTCTCGGGAGAGCAGCAGCTTGCAGAGGGCAGCCCTGCCCCACATCACCACCACTTCCACCACTTTCACCACCAATGCCACCGCCACCACCTCCCTGCACAGCGCAATGAAACCACGCAGATGACGGGGTCTCGCCCAACCCGCTCCTGCTGTTTCTGAGTGCCGGTGCAGGACCCGGGCAGACCCCAGAAGTCGGGCCTTTCCTGCTGGATTTTGGGCTGTGCTGGCACCTGCCCTCCCCGCAGCGTTTTATCTGATTCCCTTGCAGATACGACACCAAAGCCTTTACAGCCTGCCCTGCAGCCAGCTTGGCCGCGTGTGCCACCTCCCCTGGGCTGCACCGTGCCCCAGCGCAGAGCCCACAGAGCACACCTCCGGCCAGGAGGCAACCATGGCAGCGGGGCTGCAGCAGGAGCCCACAACAGGCAACGGGTGCACGAGTTGCAAACAAAGACCCTCTCCTGCTGTGGGTCTGGGGGCTTGTGGGGAGGCAACCCCATGCCAAGGGGAATAGGGACTCGCTGGCCCCACTGCATGCCGCAGCAGGGCATCGCTGCCAGCGCTCCCGGGAGCAGCCGCAGCCGAGCAGCATTGCCAAGGCAGCGCCGTGCCCGCTGCCAGCATCATCCTGCCAGGCGGGAAGCATGGCCATGCTTGTGTAGCAGGTGCTCACCCCAGCACCGCCAGCCCGGCGAGGGAAAGGCTGCCGGCACGACTGCAGTGCGGGGGGACGGGGCGGCACGGCCCCACGGGGCACGGCAGGGGCACCCACAGACCCTGTCCCCATCCCCTCCTGCAGCTTTCGGGGCACCTCGCGGGGGTCCTGCCCCGTCCCCCGGCTGTGCCGGCAGCCAGGCTGGGGGCATCGGGCAGGATGGGGTCTGCAGGGCCGGGGCCGCTCTCTGCCCACTACGCAGGGGCACAGGAACGCACTCCCCTGCGGGTTTCCAACCGCACTGCGAAGCTGCCACCTGGGGCTTCACACCTCTGCTCCCCAGCGGGAAATGGGAGTCATAATTACAATAATAACAGCAACAACAATAACAATAATATTTTCTTTTATGCTTGTACCTAACTAGACTAACAAGTGCGGCGGATGCAGGTGCAACAGCCACACTGCTATTAGCCTTAATACCACTGCCTGCTACTTGCCCCACGTGATTTATTTATTGCCGTTTGTGTTACCATGCCTTTCACGTGGTGCAGACATAAGTCATTTCCAAGATAAACTAACTGTAAAAATCAGTTCTTCCAATTATTGCTAAAAAAGGTGCAATTTGAAGGTCGAAAAGGGTGAGCATCTTTCTTCTGCCTCACTGGCAGAGACCAATGTCTCCCCATACTTTCAGCCAGAAGGAGTCAAAATGCTTTCGCAAACCTCCCCTCAGCAGCGGGAGGGCAGATGATCCCACAGGTTTCTGCAAGGATACCATCCAGCTAATGCACTGTGAAAACAGCCCCCTAAATACCCCCGGCACGTGCTGTCGGGAGAGCCCAGCCGAGCTCCGGCTCGCTCGGAAGGCTGGTGAGACACAGGCTCGGGCAGCGTGAGCACCGAGGACTTTAACTCCGCTCCAGACACCCTGCACAGTGCCAGCAAAATTCCTGCCTGGATTAATAGCACTGTGCACATATTTTTATTGAATCACTCTTAACACAGCTGCCATTCATAAAATACCTAAGCCTGTACTTTTATTCCTGTTGGAAAACATATTTAGTTACAATTCCTACAAATGTGTGGATGTTAAAAATAACATAGTATCCTGCAAGCCCTAACACATATGGTATTTTAACTTCCACTAAATCAAGTAAGAGTATCCTAGATTATCTAATTCCGCATCCCTTTATAAAAGCAGTATTACACCCTATTTCAGGATGCATTAGCCCCGGGTGAGGAGCATGAGGCCGCGGCTCAGCCGCGGAGCCCGGGGCTGGCAATGGGCGGCAGCGCAGGTCCCCCACCCCGAGCCCTGCAGCACCCTCCTCTCCTGCCTCGCACCCCTGCGGAGAGCCGCCTTGCGGGGGAATTAATGGTTTCTTACTGCTCTGATGAATTTTGCACGGCCTGCGTAGCACTGCAGAGGCATAAAGCACTTCACATATTTTCCCCTCCGTTTTTAAGCCCTCCAGAGCCCTGCCGCTAGCAAGCAGAGGACGCCTGCCTTCCGCGAGACCGGCAGCTTGGGTGTAAGGCAGGAACACTCCTGCTGTAGGAGATCATCCTCCACCCACGGGAGGTGGTGCAGAGCCCTGGAGCAACCAGGCGTGCAGGCAGACCCCGGCTTCTGTACGGCCCCTCCGCCGGGCAGCTGGGGGCCCGGAGAGAGGAGCCAGCGAGGGGAGCGTGCTGCCTCCCGCTCCTCTGCTCAGCCCTCCCCAGTGCGGGGGGCTTCCCGCTGGGGAGCGAGGGCCTTTGTCCTCTGTTTGCCACGGGCAGGCGTGCGGAGGGCAAGGACGTGTCCTGTCCTGTGCAGCTCCGGATGGGAACACGCATTTTTCCCACTTAGATGTGGAATTGCGCAGGACAAAACCCTGCCCTTCACCCAGCCCCTACCGAACCAGGTGGGAGAGACCTCACGGGTTTCAGCGGGCGCTGCGCCGAGCCGAGACTCGCGGCAGCTCTCTTTGGGGCGAAGCGGGGTCTGCCCCCGCTGCCCGCTCTCTTCCCCAGGCAGGCAGCCCCGCCAGCTGCGGGCAGCGTGGCCATTTTTCACATCGACTCAATCTCACCTTGGCTTCCAGACAGCGAGAAGTTAGGAGGGAGCTCTGTCCTTGGCAGTCCATCATCGCGGCTCTGGCAGGGAGGAACAGATGCTACTTGCTGCTCACGCTGTCCTGGAGGTTGCTGAACAATTTGGGCGTGATGGATGCGGTGCTCTGAGCTGATTTCCAGCTGCACCGCGGGCGGCCCGGGGAAGGGGCTCCGTACACGCCCGGCCACCGCCCACCGCAGGCTCCCTGCGCAGCTCTTCCAGCCCAAGTCCCCTGGACGCCGCTCCGGAGCAGACCCTTCAGCGGTCCCCGCTTGGTCCCGGGGGCAGCTCCGGAGCTTGCGGCTGCTCCTCGGTGCAAAGAGCACGGTGTGCTTCAAGCCGTCTCCCCCCGCTGAGCCCGTCCGGCAGCAGCTCCAGCGGGGTCTGCTCTGTCCCCTTCCCAGCTCCGCCGCCCATTGGAAATGACCATTTTCCAGTTAGGTTGGCTCAGTATTAAAAAAACCCCGTATGTACGTACCTCACTTACAATATTAAGACCCAGTGTAATACTCAAGCTTAAATTTAATTAACTGCAATTATTTGCACAGAAGTCAACTAATCTATTCTCATCCCTAAACGTGTGATAAAATCCTTTAAAGAAGCGAGGCCTTCATTTGTGCAGTACTTTTCTGCTGTCCCTGGTTTTCAGCTGCCCCTTTTTTCCCTGCGCCTGGTACAGCTACAGGTGGTTTATGCAGTGAAACGTCTCCTGCCTGTAGCTATCCTGTTTGCACCCGGGACCGGGTGTTAAAGCCCAAATGGCCGAGGAAAAGGCAGGATAGCACAGTTTGACGCTTGCCGACTGGCTCAGGTAAGAGTCCTCCCTGTCACTGAAAGTCATCGTGCCCCCAACTGTTCAGAAGTTTCACATTCAATTTTTCTGATGTCTTTCATGAAAAATGATACTTCCTTACCCATCACAGAAGATATCTTCCCCGGCAGGTATGCTGTCGAACACGTTGCATTCACAACATGACACAAAGTCTAAAAATCACAGAGAGACTAATTACTGGAGGAAAATTACACCAAAAGACCAATTTCCTGGTGACGGAGATGACAGCCCGGCGCCCGGCCCCCCGGCCAGTTTGGGCAGCTCGCCCGCGAGATGCTGTCGCACCGCGCTGCCCTCGCCCCGTGGCGGAGCAGGGGAGCGGGGCTCAGCCCCCGAGAGCCCCCCGCGAGCCCCCGCGGCTGCGCTGCACCCCATCACCATTCCCCGAGGCCTTTGGAGCAGGGAGGTCACGCCGGGATGGCTCCTGCTTCTCCTGCTCCATCGAGCACTTTGCAAATGCTTATGTAGAAATGCAATTAAATTAATGCCGCAATAGTTACAAATATAGTCAAATAATCCTTCAACTGTTAGACTTTATATAAAAGCAAAAATGCCACAAAGGTAATTTATATGAAAGCTGAGGTATGGTTGACGAATTCGTTCATATTTACCTAATTATGTATAATAAATGTAATGTATATCATTTATATCTATATAGTTCTAATTTAGTTGGAATCGGAAAATAATGCAACATGGATTCATATGAAAAACAATTTTGTACAGGAAAATTAAAATGGTAGAGCATATTGTCTTATATGAAATATTGAGCTGTGCAATCGTATTCATTATATGCTTTAAGCAGACTTCAGTAGGAAAAACATATTTGTTCCCTTTGGAGCTTCTTTATAAGTGTATAAAAGCTTTAATTTCATATGGTCATAAACGGGTGGAATTTCACAAAAATGCCATCAACATTTTTCTCCCTTTTTCCATCAACATTAAAATGTGATAAACAGATATTCCGAAATGCACACCACCTCAAACTTGGTTTCTTTTGTGTGAAGTTATTCAGAGAGCTATTCTCGCTTGTTAATGAAAAATAATTATTAAAAATACTGAAGATTTCTAAGAATCACTTTTGTGGAAAAAAAACACCAACAAATTTTGCCTGCTCTGCTGCTGCACCCGAGGTTTTGAACCTGCGTCTACGCATGGGCTCTGCTTTGGTACCTGTTTAGCCATGAAGAAGTCAAGAGCATGTTGTATCCAGCGCCGCGCTGGCAGATCGGCATCGGCCGGAGCAGAGCCCCGGCACTCGCCGATGTTAAGCGCACCTCCAGCCCGGTGACCTCCTGCTCCTCACCACAGGCTTGCTTCCCGCTAGCATGCATCCTGCTGCAATACGGTCAGGCAATCAACACCTCAGGAAAGAGAGGTCCCAACAAGCACCGTCACCTTTTTTAACAGATCACGCAGTTACTTCTCAGGGGTTTTTTAGCTGGCTGAATTTAAGCAAATGCATCCTTCTGTCCTGTACGCATGCGTCGTATCATTCCAGTACTTCACTCAGTGAGGTGACTGTTGCCATGAAGTCCCTGCAAAGCACGCTGTGCCCCTCGCAAGCTTCATCAGATGCTTCTGAGGGCAACAACCTTCCTGGCTGTGTGAATGAGCAAGAAGGTACTGGTCACCACCCGCTGCCTCGTGCTGCAGAGGTACCACCAGAGAGCAGAAAGAGCCTGCAGAGCTCTGGAAAATTTCTGGAAATTAATCTGGGATTTTTAAAATTTGATGGGGAAACTATGGCAATATTACTGGCTTCTAGTCCACCTGCAGTTAAAGAGAAAGTAACTGCAACTGCCTGAGCTGCTGGAGCTTCGCACACCCATCAGTGCTTTGGGCAGACAGTGCTCGCCCTGTCTGTGGGCTACAGAGTACCCTGTACTGGGGACACCACGGTACCGAGGCGTCTGGGGGATTCGGGGGCAAGGTGAGCTGCCGCTGGGGCTGTAACCGATGCCACGGATGGCGTGAGCGCGTCTAACCCAGCCGCTCTCAGCTCTGCAGAAACGTTGGGTTTGACCATGCCCACACAAACCCAGCAGAACAGCTTGTGTGCGCAGTCCCCACGCTCCCCAGGGCCTGCAGAACTCGGCTTTTAGACTTAATACTATTGGAAGTAATATTCAGATCACCTAGCTGTTCACCCTGCGGTCACGGTACCTGGGATGGCTCAGACAAACGTCAGCAGTTCCCAGGACATCACCAGATCTTGAGAACCAAAACCAGCCCCTGCAAAAAGACAAAGCAAAAGCCACCCCTGTGCACAGCACCAGCTATGGAAATTCAACAGCTGACGAAACAGTTGCCAAGGTACGGCCAGAGCCTTCACCGCTGCAGATCGGGGGGGACAAAGTCAGTGAACTCAATTGCCAAGAGAAGGATTTTCCCCATAAATTCCATTTTGAAACCCCACCTTTTCCCCTGCTGCCTTAACGGAATCTTGCAAGCATTTTAGAAACAAGCTATGTTGGATGTATCTGAGATAAGGAGTGGCTTCCAGTATCACATGGAGTAAAAAAATACTAGAAAGAAAGAGCTGAAGCAAACTGCAGGCCAAAATAACTCACACAAAATCCTAGTGAGACCCAGTGATTGGGCTTGTCGGTCACGTACACACCCAGTCAGATACCCTTCGGTTTGTCTCTGGCCAATGCACATTTCTCAGGTCTCAGAGGTAAATGCACCTCTGTTTGCTCATAACGGGGGACAGAGGCACCGCAGGGTCTCCAGACACCCAGGACGATGTTGTTCCTCCCCCCGGGGTGCAACAGCTCACCCCGGCCAGCCGGCCGGCAGCCTCCTGCACACAGGGCAGCGGGTATGAAAGGCACATCTGGGAGGAAACCACTGACTTCTGCCAGATTTTCATGTATTCTCGGTAACATGGTGTTTAAGGGGGGAAAAAAGGGAGCTGGTGTCATTGTTACAGCTTGCGCTGTGTGCCAAGCTGCCAGGATGCTGCCAAAGATAACGGAGTCTTTAAGATGTCTATTAAAAACTCCTGCTATGAGATGCAAAAGAACTAGCCTTGTGCAGAGGTAGAAAGTAATTATGCAATTCTTATGTAAAATATGCAAGCTTATTTTCCAGGAATGATGCATGGCCTTAAAATGACGTCTCAATTTCTTCCCATTCTGGAGTACACTGGAGATGTCTCACTATTCCAGCTCTCCAGGGCTAGAGCTGGCTTTTTCCACACCACTGAAAACCAGCGACAGGAGGACTTATCAGAGGAAACAAGAAAAGAAAATTCTTAGATCAAATAAATTTTTAAGCAACCTGTGTATCTGTGTGCAGCGTGTACAGCTGATCCAAAACACATGCATGTGCACATAAGATGAACTTGAAAAATAGTAGTTCCGTATTAAAAAAAAAGTATTAACACGGATGAAGTGTTAGACGCTGAAACAGCACCGAGTTCAGAAGTGCCATGACCAAGGTCCCGGCCTGTTGCAGCGCAGGCACTGTGGGAAGAAGCACAACGGCTGTTCTGCATTAAACGGCCAGTGCCTCTGTTTGCGGAGGGAACTGTATGCCGTTTACCTTTGCTCGTGATGTGGTTGACTCCTCGTGTCCAGGCTGTGATGGATTCCCAGCCACCGGATCAAACTCCCGTGCACCACAGCCTGGATTTGCTCTGCTGAGCCCCCACTTGAGCCGCTCGGCAAAGCCATCCTTCTGCTGGGGCCGTGGCCTCCGCCAGGACAAACGCTGTCCCATGCCACGTCCACACACATCCTCCGTCCCTTCGCGCCTCTCCTAGGCCCTGACACAGGCAATCCCTCTCAACGCAATCCTGATGCGCATTTTCTCCTCTCCGTCCTCCGGGCTGTTGCTGGAGACACATGGTAGTGGCTTCCCCGAGGCAGGGTTGGGAGGACACAGAGCATCGCCACATTGACATTCGCTTCAGGAACAGCATCAGAGGGGTCAATAGCTCCTTAACGCTGTCTGGCAAGAAATGGGGAAAGAACCGGGGTGATGTAAGGTACAACTCACCGCAGAAATATGTGCCGAACCTGCCCTGGGAGCTTTCAGAGAATGTGTTTTCCCAAGCTATCGCTCATTATTTTAGACTATAAATAACGTATCACCTGATTGTGAAGAACGTAGTTTAGCACAAGGCACTAGCTAGAGTCACACAGTGAACTAAAATGATGTAGGAAACGTGTTTCATTGCGAGTCGTAATACAGATTACTTACAGTTGCAAGCAACGTCTAGCTCTTCAGAAAAATGGACTGATAAAATACATATTTTAGATCTCCAAATAGATCTTGCCAGATCTCAAAATAGTCCACAAATTAATCCCACAATTATGAACCCCCCCTTTTCTTTGATTTAGCACCATCCCCTTCAGGAAAAAATTTCCCCAGGTTAAAGCACTTTGGAAAATATTCCACACATGTGCTCACACATAATTATTTTTTCCTCTCTCCAGTCCCTCCCTCCTTCATCCGCTCAGTTCTCCTCACCTCTCCAGGTTAAGTACTTTCCTCTGTCAAATATCCCTTTGAAATCCATTTCATCTGAAATGCCAACAGCTTTTAACCAAGTAATCAGGGAAGGACTGGAGGGGGAACACCGGTGCAGCATACCTGGGCAAGGCATGGCAGGTAAGATGCCGTGAGTGGCCCTGGCCACGCGAACAGCCGGCACACGGTCCTCCACCTGAGTCAACGAAGGTCTGCAGAGACACCTCGTAGCCGTGCAGAGCAAACCCTGCTGCAAGCAGGCACAGGAGAGGGGGTTTGGAGTCCCATATTGGGACATCGGTGGCCATGGTCTACTCAACCCCTTGAGGACCCATCTCCTCAGCATGTCTGGGCAGGCTGCAGTGTAACCAAGGGGTACTCAGCAACTAGGACAGATGGTTGAGGAAGGGCAAACAGAGCAAAACCATTAGTTTTCTATTAAGAAAATTAACAAAATTCACAGGTGTTAGTTTCAAAAAGTTACTTGCTGCTTTCACATTAAAAGTTAGCTTCTCAATTAAAAATCCTAAATTGTTCTTCTCCTGCTGCATCATCTCCTCCTCTTGCTATCTGCCAGTTGTAAGAAGTTTCTTCTTGTTCCTTCTCTAGTTGCCACTACTCACAATTTTGCAAGGAGAGAACACAACCCTTATCATTTCTTGATGGTGTACAGAATATAACCAAGAATTATTTCCACATGCCTCATATAAGTCAAGCCGTGCAATAATAGTCATAATTGTAATATCCTCCACAGAACAGTATTACAGTATTTCTGTTCTGAATAGAGCAGGATGAGAACTTCTCATTAAAACTTTCATTTTTCAGTTGTAAACCATCCTTTTCCAAACCCACTTTTTTTTTCTCTCACGGAGAACTTTTTAGTCTCTGGGTTCCTTATCGTTAAAGTCATACGCCCCTTCCCAGCCCTAGGACAGAGGCTCTTTGTCCATCAGAGGGACTGTGTCGCTTCCGTTCATTGACCTTTTCTGGCTCAAGAAGCAGCCCCGAGACATTGGACTTCTGTAACCGGCAATTTTGCACCTACGCACAAACTCCCCTTAAGAAATAAGAGCCCAGCATGCAAGGTGGGCCAAGGAGGAGAGCCACGTTGGACAACCAGTCATACGGTTGGGTTGATTCTGCATGTGTTTGGCTATTTAAACTTCACTTTTTGCAGGATACAAGGCATGCCTGCGTTTTGGTGATCTGATCGATGATCAGATGATCATCCCATGCCTGCGCTTACCTTGATACCTACATCACCACGCAGGAGTTCGGACTTACGAAGATATAAACCATGAAAAATGAAAGAGCAAAAGATTAAAAATGTGAGAAAGAATAAATTAATATTTCCTGAAAGTTCACTTCAGAAAAAAAAAAAAAGGCATTTTCCCAGTGAATGGCGTACTTATAATCTCTCTGTTTCACTGCCTGAGACCACAGAGTGGAGAGGTAGTGGTCTTGGTGAGTAAAATACATGTTGCAAAGGTTAGAAAAAGTCACTGAGCAATTTCTATTGTCTGTTTTTTTGTCAAGATGCTGAAAGTTGAAAATTTCCCCCAGTGTTAATAATACAGTATTAGTTACACATGACTGCTTTACTGGAGTTAAATCAACACGACTCCTGCTCACTCAGACCTGAATTTCTCCAGCAGCCAGCTATTTAGGAAAACAAAAGCCTTCATAATTTGCAATATTGGTCAGTACTTAGCATGACAGGAGCCTTAACGCAGACCAAGCACTATTTTGAACCCTGAGCATTTGCAAAACATACCACAGGGATATCTGCTCTGAGGGGAAAATCTGGGAAACCATAGGACTGGGTATTTCAAAGATAAAACTCCTAAAGAATTCCTGCTTGAAAACAAACCGCATCTGAGTGGTAGACTGACGCACAGATACTCAGCTATAAACCAATACAGCTCCGATGGGTCCAGATCATTTGTTTTGATGATGTGGGGGTTCACAAGTGAAAATCTGCTGCTGAGACTTTCCAAGAAAAACGGACTCTAGCAAGAAAAGGGATTTCCCGAGGCAAGGTCGGCAGAGCTGGCAGCACTCGGCACGCTCCCAGCAGTAGAATTCCTCACTTTGCAGGATCAGGCAGGTAGGTTTCCTTGGCAGCTCCTCCAGGATAATACCTGCCTCCCTGTAAAGCCAGGGCTGTCAGGAAAGTTCACATCACATGTTATCATCATCACCATGGGAACTGAAGAAACTCAATTTCCCTCTGCACTAGACGCTAAATATTTTCCATCTTCTGTATTTGGCTATGTTGGTTTTATACCAGTGTATCTGAATAGAAAGGCCCAGTAGATTTAACAAAAGAGATTGGAAACATTTCTAGCAGAAATTAGTTTTACTTAAGCATTTACATGCTCTTTAGTAGATACAACAATGTTACTTCTATGAGCACTAACAAACTCTGTGGCTAATATTCACTGAAGATAGAAGAGATACTGGAAATTCATCTTCCCCAGCCTTCCATGTTGTAAAACCAGCGTTCATATGGCGAGCACGGCTGGAAGGAGAGGTCCTTGGGCTGAGCGCTCGGCTGTGCAAAGGGTGCAGCCCAGCACGGAGCCAGGCATCTCCCCTGGCTTTACACTGGCTGCGAACACACCACAGAGAGCTCTTCTCTCCTTTCTTTCTCCATCTCCATGCCATGTCTCAAGTCTCACCTGGGACAGCTGTTGGGGGTTAAACCTGGTGGGCAGCGCAGCCCCCCCAGCCGCTCGCTCACCCCCCCCAGTGGGATGGGGGAGAATCGGACGGGTAAAAGTGCAAAACTGGTGGGCTGAGATAAAGGCAGTTTGACGGGTAAAGCACAAGCTGCAAAGCAACGCAAAAGGAGGAATTCCTTCTCTCCTTCCCATCGCAGGCAGGCGTTCAGCCACCCCCAGGACAGCAGGGCTCCATCACGCCTCACGGTGACTGGGAAGACAAACGCCGTCACTCCCAACGTCCCCTTCCTCCTTCTTCCCCAGCTTTTATTGCTGTGATGCCGTACGGTCTGGGATATCCCTTGGTCAGTGGGGTCAGCTGGCCCGGCTGTGTCCCCTCCCAGCCCCTTGTGCCCCCCAGCTGCTCGCTGGCGGGGCAGGGTGAGGAGCAGAGCAGACCTTGGCGCTGTGCAGGCACTGCTCAGCAACAGCTACAACATCCCTGTTATCAACACTCCTCTGGTCACAAATCCAAACCACAGCACCATACCAGCTACTATGAAGAAAACAAACTCTATCCCAGCCAAACCCAGGACAACCGTGCACAAAAATCATAAACAGGGTGCCTCTGCTCTTTCAGGAATGTCACTGCCAAAACCAGCTGCTCTTCCGAAGAACACAGGCTCAATCACACATGGATCGTGCTGCTGCGGTACGGACAGGCAGCCCTGTGCCAGTTCAAGACAGATGAGCCCCACCTCACCTACATCGAAACAGGGTCAGGAGCTTTACTCTGAACAACTCCGGAGCTCCGCTTTGCCGACCCAGGATTTGGGAGCATTTACAGACAAGAGGCAGGAGCTTTGCTGCTCAGAAGTCATCTGTTTTCATCCCTTTCACCATATACCAGCATTTGCATCCGGTACAACTTTAAAAACACATTTGCCCATCATTAGCCCTGCTATTCCACGTGGAATCCCATAAATTACAGCTGCTACTAGAAAAATTAAGATGTATATAGGGATATCATTCACAAACCTTGTATCTGTTGCATCTGGAAGTTCTGGAGTGTTGATTAGTTAAGTACATAATTATGAGATAGCCTTAAAGGCAAAAATTGTAAGCAGTGACTTTTGCTAAGGAGTCTCCTGTTGGTGTTATCATACAAAATATAAAATGCTGCGAGTCTAAATAAGAAATTTATCTTAAAGAAAAAAGTTGAAAGACTTGTGCTGAAGATACCACTTCTTCAGAACATTTCTTCACAAGTTAGATAATAATTAAATACAAATTAATTACTCCCACAAAGCATGTCATTTAGGCAAAAGCCTGCGTTTTTGAGGAACATTAGCATCTTGTTCTGCAATTACACAGCTTGGAAGCATACAGTTTGGTTTCATTTTCGTACTATTGCTTCTAGGCTCTATACGTTCGTGCCGATTTCAAAAGAAGCCATTCATTTCCACATGTAACATGTCAGTAATGCAAATAACATGTTGGCACAAGCCAGACAAGGAGGGACTGAAAACTGGAAATCCAGAATGAGCACTGAGAAGTGATCCAGAGAGCCAGCAGTGGAACTGAAATAGATCTGCTAGCTCCCCAGTATAGGACAGCACTTACCCGCGTACAGAGCCCCACCGAGGGGAACGGGACTGCTGACCAGCTTGATGTTATGTCCATGCTTACGCGCTCCCTTGGACAGAAACCTAAAGAAGCAACAGCAGTTGTTTTTAAAGTCTTTCTTGATTTTTTTTTTAATAAAAAACATACTAGCAAGGCAGATTTTTTATTTTTCCCAAGAGTGCTTGCAGAGTGGGGCTCAGTAATCACCTAACAGTAGTCCACCTTGTGCCTGCCTTCAAAGCATCAAGCCAAGACTCCCACAACACGTGGACAAAGGGCAGGCAACACGACACCGCAATAATTAAGTGCATCCAGAAAAGGGAAATACTTGCCTTTAGAGGAATTCCTCCATGGCAAAATTTGGCTTTGTATTGGATCGGGAAAATCCAAATACTAAAAATACTTGTGTCATGGAAACTCCCCAATATTTCAGTTTGAAATATCAACATCACCTTATGGAAATGAAGTATTTTGACCACTACACATTATTTTAGATAGTACAAAATGCTATCCTAAAATCAAGTGGAAAGGTAATTTTCCATTTTGTTTGTGAATCCTTTCAAAATTCTTTCACTGACAATTTTATGAAAAGTGCAATGTTCCCGTAAACCACTTCAGTTTCATCAAAAGTATATCTTCCAATGAAAAATTGTTCAAATTATTTCTTTTCTGCCAGCTTTAACTGCTCTGACTTGTTGAAAAAAGCCCTGGGAATTTCTTGGGGATAATTGTTTTAACTATTCAGCCTCACAACTCATTATCATGAGTTCCTTATCTAGAGAAAAATCTCTGCTAACATGAGGAGTCACTGGGAACTCTCAGGTGCCTTTGCAAAATCAAGCTGTTTGATTGAATTTCTGAATATAGCTTTTTTTTCCTTCTGCCTCCTGTACTGGAAGCAGAATGATATTAAATTACATCATATGATAATTTATTGTTTATGCATGATACTGGAAGTTCTGATTGAATATCCAAAGTATGACATTTGAAATCACGTCTTTATTTCATTCCACAGTAATAAAGGACTATTGTACCCTGACATATTTACAGCCTTGAACGGAGGAGTCGGTTATGTGCCAGGTAATTGTCTCTTGGCTCAATCCACAGGCCCCGAGACTTCTAAGACAGAAGCAAGCCGTACGGATTAATACCAAGTGCGACTGTGCAGCTGTATCTCGCGATCAGCAAACCATCGCGAAACCCGGTCCGCAGACCCCCGCGGCTGCTCCGGCATCAGCCGCGCTCAGCCTCTACCTTCCACCTCCCCACAAGCACCTGGGAAAACAGTGGCTGCTTGCTCGAGCCTCCCTGCTCAACGTACACCCCCTGTACACCTCCTAGACAAAATTATTTAGCTTGTTGCACAGGAGCATTTCTCCATTGCGTCAAAAGCTGTAAAAAGTGGACATAAGCAGGAGATTCTTGCCAAAAAATGAAAATCATTGCAAAAAGCTTATTCATTTTAATCAGAGACTCACAAAATATAAGTAGTTTCCTGTCTGTATTTTTTTTTTCTTTCAGGGAAAACTGATTATTTCAGCTTTTTCAAACCAACAGCTTTTTAAGACATTTTAAGTGATAAAATTTTTTTTCCCCTAGAAGAAAAAGTCAAAATTCAAATTAAGGGCTACAGGCTTCATAGAGCAACATTTTCCTAGCGTTCAATGTTTTTTCCGACAGTTGGTTGATTCATAGGAAATTCAGGCAGTTTTTGCCCTGATCTGGGCTAACAGCATTGTTGGAACCAGGAAAACTGCGGTGGGACCAGGAGTGTGTTCCCTGCCCAGGGTTTAAAGAAATTCATGGCTTACCGCTGCAGACAGAACTGCACTGAAGGCGCTCACTACGGCATTAAGAGAGAAGACAAGACAGGTAACTCCAACATCGTATCGAAGAGAGGAACTGCATGTACACAGCAATAAGGTTTCCATAGTTAACATGGGGTGGGTGCTGTTCCCCCTCCCTGGCGCTGCCGTAACGCCCCGCGCTGCCACCGCCTCTCCTGGGGGTGAAAGGGGGGCTGAGCCCTGCTGGCCCCGTGCCCCCCCAGCCGCCCCTCCTCAGAGCCGGTCGGGCAAAAGGGTGCAATGTTTCCATGGGCAGACACTCCTGCAGCGCTTGACACGCAAGTGGATGTGAAGAATCTGATGAAGTGCTAGATTAGGGCTTTTAAAATAATTGTGATAAATGATAGCATCTGCATGCACTGATTTCCCTCAAGATGTGTTAGATTAATTTTATGAAATTAATGTCCAGAATAGCAAACATTCAGCGTTTGCGTGACCAACGCGTTGAATCCGTTTGAGCTCTCACAGTTTTGCACGTGCTTTCAAGTATATTGAATCCAGGGAACAGCTCAGATTTAGGGGGGAACACATGGAGGGAGCCCAAAGCCGACCTGCTGACCAGGTCCTGGGGAAATTCACGTTATGTGGGTAAACCGATAACTCGGGCAGTTCAGCGTCTAGGGGAGCTGCACTGAGCATCTAAGCAGGACACCTACATTTTAGGGCTTGGCACTAATATTTTATAATATTATTCCTATGTATTAGCATACTCCAGTTGCATGCCATGTTGTTCATGCCAAAAGGCGGAGGATCCTTAATTGTGTTTGCTGGATCCTGTGAGCGACTCACAGCTGAGAACAGGCAGTTCTCAGAGCTAAACAGGACCCGATCCGGGCTTTGCAACACCGTGTGTATTACTTATTCCCACATAAGACACAGCTGAAGGGGATGGTTCACTATCGGTTCACTTTCCTTTTGACAGACTGCAGGGAACAGAAGGTGATTTTTACTGTCCAGAGACGTGTGAAGTGCTGCAATCCCCTGTTCCTCCTCTTTCTCGAGATCTGGGACTAAACCTCCAATGCCACCAAGTTGACATGGGTGTTTGAATACACACCGTCTTCTCATCTGGTTCAACGAGCTTCATCACAAGTAACGAGATGTCTGTGAGATATGAGCATCTGGAGGAAGAAAGCTGAGCTGAAATTCAGCCCAGAGGAAATGGAAGTTGGAAGAAATATGGTAACACTTAGCAGAGCAAGCCAAGACCATGACTCCCTCCTCTGCTGAGGGAATCCACACTCCTGCTGCCAAAAGCTGGTTACTGCAGGCAGCCTACTCTGCTGGTTGGGCTGGACTGTTGAGAAACAAAGAGATGATCCGTGTATTGGTCCCATCCCTTCCAGACCTACCAGCCCTGGCAGTTCATGCAACATCTACGGGATGAACTCCAGCCAGTCCTTCTGCCTGAAGATCAAACCCACCAGACCTCTGCTGAACAGCCAGCACAAGGGAAGCAGAGCGTTTTGTAACTGTAGCACAGAGGTGACCAAGGCCTCTTTTCTTGTCCTGCTTCTGGACCCCACCAGATCCTTTCAGATCCCTTTGAGTAAGGAGGCGTTTTAATGCAGCGAGACCCCAGGACTGGGACAAGGAGGGGCTGCAGAGCAGCCACAGTCAGGGCTTCACGTTAGGCCCATGGGGAAACAGAGAGCATTGAGCAAGAGATAAAAAAGGGGTTTCTATGAAGAATGCAAAATTGACTCCGTTATTCTTTGAACTGCCCGTGTACCTGTGTACATCAGCACTTGGGTTAAAACCAGAGTTACCAGGAGCTCACCTGCATGATCCGAACTGCTGCTGGCTCTGCAGGTAGGCGAGTACTACGTTATGCCCGACAGCAAGCTTCTTTACCACCATTTTCACATAACACTTCTAGAACCAAGGACACAGAAGACTTAGAGGAAAGGGAAAGAATGAAAAATAAGAAAAGACACATTCACACGCCAAGATAAAAGACATACAACAGCCTTAACTGCGTACTGCAGACGTACCTACACCTGGAAAGGGGTCCACGGTCCACCCGTTTGGCATTGAAGGTGTTATGGCCAAGGCCACCTCCTGAATCGCTGAAGGCTTTCCAGCTGGACACTTTGTTCTGAGAAAGAAAACACACAAGGTACCAGGATCACTTCATCTGCACTCAGATTTGCACCTCCAAGACAGACCCAATAGGGCACGCCTCAGTTTCAAAACACTTGTTTTTTCCTGCCCGTTCGGTATATTTTGTCATGAATCTCAAGACGAAGCAGACTTCTTGCTCAGACAGAACTTGAAACTGTGGCAGCCCTAAGGCACAGTGTTCAAAAAATAATGCTTAACTGCAATTATTGGTGTCTGATAACAATTACCAATGCACACTATGTATTGAATCCATTTGGGTTTATTTAGAATTTTAAAATATTTCTGTAATTTGACCACAGGGATTTTTATTTTTATATATATTACACACAGATAAACATTCATATAGATGTGTGTGTATACGTACGTATACACACACACATGACTTTCACACCTATGTGAGCACATTATTGAGGTTGCACCACGATTGCTGCCAGCTCTTGCTTCAGTTCCTGGTTGTGATCTGAGGTCCTGACCTCACCCATAAATGTCCCTGTATGGTCCCCAAGAGCTGCAGGGTCATCATTTCAGCAGAACTCTCTGCATACAGAAGCATTTGTCAATAAGTGTTGCGTTTTATCTGTTGTATCAGCACTACGTAAGTACTCTGCTCTTCATGAACTCACACACAAGTTCATTTTCATTTTGCTAATTTTGAGGAAAAGAAAGCTGACTGATGTTAGAAGAACTTGGGCTTGGGAATGGAAAGTGACAGTGGAGAGAAGGGTTCATGGAGTTTTGGGTTTTTTTGGCTGGATTTAGCTAAGAACACACTGATGATGTAACACAGTGACACAGGTACTGCCCAGCCCCACTGAACACGTTTTGTTTGGAATCCCGCTCGGAGGTGGCCCGACAGGTCACTGGGATGAGCTGGATGAACACTTCGCTGTTAGCAGTAAGAGCCGCTGGGACAGGATCCATTGAGGGTTAGGTGTCCAAACAAGCAGATCATTTCACAAGAGAAGAGGTTGGTGTGCCGCATAAAGCACCAACACGGTATCTGCCAACCCGCATTTGCTCCACGGCCGGCAGCACTGGGACTGACAGGAAGGCAAGTTTGCTTTTCTTCTGCTAGCTTGGGCACAAGAGGAGCTGCAGGGGAGAGAAATCCCATAACAAAACTGCGCAGGCAGCACGCACTAACTGGGGGGATAGGTGCAGGATGCAGACAGCTCATGGGGAGCAGGGAGGAGGGAAAGCTGCGGCCTATGGAATTAATCTTCAGCTTTGGGGATGCCTAGGAGTTTTCTAATGAAATACACACTTTGCTAAAGCACCTGTGACTGCGGTTAAGAGTAGATTAGGACAGGAGCTGCAGAGATGGAATTCAGAGCGCCCTGGCCAGAGAGAGAAGGATGAAGGTTTTGCAGAAGCAACAGCTCGAGTGCATCGAAACAGTCTCTCTCTGCTTTGTGGTCGCAGCAGCAGAGGCTATGAGCTACGCTGCAAGAGGCACGTGAGTGCAGCGTTAGCCACTCGCAGCTGCAGAGAGTCTAGTATTTGGTAGCGCTTTACAGCCCCAACTCCCCACATCAAGTCACCTTTAACATCTGCTCATGGCCCAAAGAGAAAACATTTAGAAATAGAAGCTTGTTCTACCTTAAGAGACAGGGCCAAATACAACAGAGCACACGGTTTTGAAATGTTACCTATTATTTATCAACCTATTGCTTTCTAGGGAGTACCTCTAACTCAGTTTTTGAATGCTGGGAGCAGCAATACTGCAATAGAGAGTTTTCCTGCTTGGCCAAGGTAAGGAACAACTTTCCCTTCTCCGATGCAATTACAATGCCAACCCCAGCAGCATCCCTCCGACAGCCTCGGACACACCAGCATTCAGTGCTGGCGCCGGGCAGGCGTCACTGTGAACGTGGGAAGACCTTCCCCACCCCATCCTCAGTACCAAAGCACAGGGCAAGTCACGTACCTACCGTTGGAGCGCTCCTGCTGCCACGGAGCCTGCGGAGCACGGGGGCGGTGAGCAGGAGGTGCCGGCTGCGCAGGCAGTTGCCCTTCGGAGGAGCACGCCAGGATTAAGCTGTCAGTCTTGCGGGGGTCTGTTCAAACCAGAGACGCAGCCTGCGAAACAAAAGACAACAGGCAGGCTGGAGGGGATCAGCGGAGAGAGCTGCTCTTCATGGCTACACATGCAGATACGGGAACAAAAAGAAAGTTATTCCCCCCCCGGCCCAGAGGTCCTGCAGCAGCAGCCAGGTTTTGGATAATCCATCTAAATGTGGATTCACTCCGACAGTTACACATCTGAATTAGAAAAAACAATTAGACGATCTGTCAGAGTGCCTAATAGAGACACATAGTTCAGTTACCTCTGAAATTTAGGTGAATTAATTTAAAACAACATAGACATGCAAAATCATACAAGTTAACCTTTTAACCAGATACATATCGTTTCCTCTCCTTTTCACATCTCCAAATGGAGAGGAAATTTCCAGGATAAAATGTAGCTGCTACAGCACAGCTGAAAGGAAATTCTGCGGTAACAGAGCCAGGGCTATTCACCATTCATTCACTGATAGCAATTCTGGCTCTCACGGTGCTGTAGTTTTGAGGACCTCCATAGATTTACCTGCCTCTCCCACTGTTTTCACCCCTGCACAGAACGCAGGCCCTGAAGAAAGCACCTCTGCCATCTCCCCCTCCTGAACCGGGTCCTTTATCTGTCAGAACAGCAGTGTCAGCTCCTTCTGTACACTGAGAACACCGGCAATATTCAAAACAAAAAATAACATTTTACAGGTGTGGAAGGACGTTGGCAATGCCATCGGCTCGGTGTCTGTGTGTGCCATCCATTCCACTCCCATTAGCAGCTAGAACTCAGCGCACATTTACGAGCGTTTTGATTTTGTCTGCATTGTTTTCAATTAGAAGCTTTTTTGCATGTGACACACCAAGGGAAAAACAACACTTAGAGTTAGCACTAAGGTACTCCCGGAGACAAATATGATTAATGGGATAATCTTGTAGATTACAATAGTTAGAGGCAGTTCCTGCCATTTCCCACTCTCCAAGGACTGTTCTGTTCACATCCAATACAGACAGCTGCAGATTCCTCAGCACCATTAGTATCCAATGTAGGACTATGTTCGACATTTTAAAACTCCTGTAATGTGCATCTTCTATAATTGTGTATTGTCTAGACTGAGTTTTACAAATTTAATCTTAAATAGCGTGATTTCTTGATTGAGGGAATTTTTGTGGAGCTAGTTGTGTACATGCTCGCCTTTGCATAAATATATGCACACACACCCCCCCACAGTGCTCACATCCTTCGCGAATAATATCCTTAAGTTAATCACGCCCTAATTAAACAATGATCAAGTCTTATTAAATAACCCCATTGTCACTGAGAAGAGGAGTACCTGATGGGTAACAGAATCGATGGCTCCCAACTTCCACCTGCATTTCCATTCTGCAGAGGGCTGCAAACGCGCGGCAGGAGGCACCTGCTGAACTTCAGGGCAAGTTTCTTAAGCTGTACAAGTGGACACCACAGGAAGGATTAATTGTGATAGCTTCTGTTGGATTAAACCTCAGGTTTCTACTAAATTAAACATGGCCAAACCCTTCTGCTGCTGAATTCAGGTTATTTTTCTCTGGCCCTCTACATTCTGCAGCACTCTGAAAACTAATGACAAGAGATAGAACACGTTTTACCAGGGAAAAATAATTTTGGCAAATATCTGGCAGACCACCTGGCAGATATTTGGTGATCTACCAAATATCGGTAGATTGGATATTTGGTAATCTACCAAATATCTGGCAGATTCTGGCATAAGAATACAAGATTAATATTTCCAGTAAGGCGATCGGTGAGAAAAATCTCTCTGTAAACATTGGCACACTGACTATCGGCCCTGGGCTTCGGTCAGCAGCGCAGTGAGAGGAGTGAAGCAGCGCACTTGTTTCAGGGCTTTGTTTCTGGTCAGCTCGTAACAGCTCCAGAACCATCGCCACGTGCAGTCACTTCATGGCATGGGTTTGGGGCTTTTTTAAGTGTTCGCATCCAGCCACTGGAGGTGGTGGGGAAAGGAAACAACAAACTGGTGCAAAACTCAACGCAAGAAGAGACGAATTGCACGGCAAATTTCACACTTGCAAAGTTTCAGAATGTGCAAGATTAAGATGATATATTTTAAGGTAACGCAATTGATTGGACTTAAATTAATCCCCTAAACCTTTGCAGCACTCCGCTGTTCCAACCGAATGCAAACAGGACCATGATTTATGCACGAGCCTAACAAAAGGGTGCTGAGCGACCTCCTGACTTGTCCCAACCCCTGCTCGATACAGAAGCCCTACACCCTACGTATGTTTCAACCAGAGAACAAAGTGCTGATTTTGAGTATTTTGAACTTTTTTTTAATTTTATCAGCTTGCATAAACTACTTATTACTGTTTAGCACAATTCACATGAAAGGGGTTTTTTTTAATTATATATGCAAACAGAATCTCCATGTGGAGCCAGAAAAGTCACGCGCTGTCCTCCGGTCCCACCCATCTCACGGCTTCTGTAATCGTCCCTCTCCGATGGGAACATTTTCAGCTTCTGCCTCAAACACAAGAGCAGGGGAACCTGGAAGCAAAGGGGTAACAGCTTTGGGTTCTCCTCCACTTCCTGAAGCTAGGGGGTTGCTAGTTAAAATTTCACTTGAAGTTACTCGTCTGACCATAGCCAGGTTCTTCCAGCTTTTGCCCTAACTTAATCTTTAATGGAGGTAGATTTGTTCTTCCCTTTTCTTCCGCTGTTTTCGACTGTATCAAATACCAAGCCGCGCAGGGTTGCCTTCGCAACGTTCCTCAACTTTCCCTCTGCCAGCAGCCCCCGAAGGAAGCAGAAAACGCTCCGACCTTTCGGCATCACCAGGCGACAGGTCCCCTCGGCCATCCCCATCCCTCCCGCTCCCCCCGACCCCAACACCGCCACTGCCTCGGGGCCGAGCACAGCTCGTGCCCCCCGCTCCCTCCAAGAGCGCCTCAGGAACCGTTGCGGCTTGGCCGCTCGGAACAAAAATAACCCCGAGCGCCCCGCTCCCGGCGCGCCCTCCGCCCCGGCCGCCCCCTCAGCAGCGCGGGGGACACCGGCCCCGTGCCCTCGGCCCCTCCCGCCCTGCGCCCGGCACGTGCCCCCGCCGGGCGGCTCCGCCGGGCCGGCAGCGCCACCTGCCGGAGGCGGGCGGGAGCGCCCCGCGCCCTGCTGGCACCGGCAGCGCGCGCCTCCCGCGCCCGGCGGCGGGCCCGCCTGCGCGGCCGTGGCGTGCGGGGCGGCCCGGGCGGCCCTCGGGGGGCCTCTGCTGTGGCGTGACTGGGGGTGGCTCTGCCTGAGGGGAGGGAGGCTCTGCAGGGGGACCCGGACGGGCTGGGACGAGGGGCCGGGGCCGCTTGTGTGAGGTTCAACAAGGCCAAGGGCCGGGGCCTGCACCTGGACCACAACCACCCCTGCAACGCTACAGGTTGGGGAAGAGTGGCTGGAAAGCTGCCCGGCAGAGAAGGACCTGGGCGTGTTGGTCGACAGCCGCCTGAATATGAGCCAGCAGTGGGCCCAGGTGGCCAAGAAGGCCAATGGCATCCTGGCTTGTGTCAGAAACAGTGTGGCCAGCAGGAGCAGGGCAGTGATCGTGCCCCTGGACTGGGCACTGGTGAGGCCGCACCTCGAATGCTGTGTTCAGTGCTGGGCCCCTCACTCCCAGAGAGACATTGAGGGGCTGGAGCGTGTCCAGAGAAGGGCAACGGAGCTGGGGAAGGGTCTGGAGCACAAGGCTGATGGGGAGCGGCTGAGGGCCCTGGGCTTGTTCAGCCTGGAGAAAAGGAGGCTGAGGGGAGACCTCCTCGCTCTCTACAACTGCCTGGAAGGAGGCTGTCGAGAGGTGGGGTCGGTCTCTTCTCCCAGGTAACAAGCCATAGGACGAGAGGAAATGGCCTCCAGTTGCGCCAGGGGAGGTTTAGACTGGATATTGGGAAATTTTCCTTCACGGAAAGGGTTGTCCAGCACTGGAAGAGGCTGTCCAGGGCAGTGGTGGAGTCCCCATCCCTGGAGGTATTTAAAGGACGTTTGGCTGAGGTGCTTAGGGACATGGTGTAGTGGTGGGCTTGGCAGTGTTAGGTTTACGGTTGGACTCGATGATCTTAAAGGTCTTTTCCAACCTATACCATTCTGGGATTCTGTGATCTCCGCACCTCTGTGCTGAAGCCGCCCAGCCCGCTGCTGTGTTTCGCACGCGGTGAACAGCGGGGCTCGAGGAGAGCTGCCGGGACCAGCTGCAGGCTGGGCAGGGCCGAGAGGGCTGGATGAGGCCCTGAGGTAAAGCACCATGGGGCCGGGCAGCAGAGGACAGCGAGGGCACGCACCCATGCACCAGGCTACCGGCAAAGCTGCCCTCAGCTGTTGCAAAGAAGCAAACTGTGCTGTTTGCGTCTGTGTGGAACAGTCCGTTTCTTCAAACGGATTTCCAATAAGACAAAAAAAATTGTCCTTTAATGTTTAAATAAGGTCAGCCATTATAAGAAAGCTGTAGCCACTTAAACTGAGAAAAACAGTATCCACCCAGAATTATGCATGAACAAATAAGATCTCAATTAAGCCAGCCACAGACATTAGGTAGCTGCGTTCAAGCAACATTTCGTCAACACATAAATTAAAACCGCGCTGTGGTGCATTATCTGTGCACCCTCGCTAGGTTTGTTTCAGGAATACCCTGCATTTCAATGAAGAAAAATCAAGAAGCGAAAAACTTGCAAAATTCTGCCAACATTCAAGGCCAATTAAGTAGGAGCTGCTTTGACAGCAGCCCCGATGCAAAAAAACCCAAAACAACAGAAGTTTGAAGATTATCAAAGGATAATCAAGAGGCAGGAATACCGTTAATGCCAGTCAACACAGCTTTATAAAAATAAGACCTTATCACACAAACTAATTTATGTACACGTTTTTTACCAGGATTCCATACTCAGAAAGGTAATTTAGGTATTTATTTCTTCTAATCCTGCTCAGCTTTCTGATAAAAACTGGCGTTCTGACGTCAGTAAAAGATGCAAACTACTTTTAAAAAAGTAGCCCGGGAGTAGCTGGACCAGACTGACGGCCTCCTGCGGGCGCGCCCGGAGAAGCTCCCCAGAGAGAGGGGGCTGAAGCTGGCCCCGTAGGGTGCCGTGCCCGGCAGCGGCGAGCCCAGCCTGGGGCAGCCCCGGTGACAACGCCCAGGTAAGGGAGAGCGGGAGGAGAGAAGGACCTAAGGGTAAAGCACAGAATGGTCCGGACTGCTCGCTATCAGGCCATTGCAGCAAGACGCTGCTTTATACAGCCAGCTTCGACCCAGCTTTCTCCAGGCGTGGTTCTGTACGTGCGTTTTTGGTTTTTAATGAAAACCTTGCATCCTTTGTTTTATTTCAGGTGGTTTATTTCATGCTGAGCCTTGAACGTGGCAGTGCGGAAGAGCAGGGCAGCAACAGTGCATCCACAGTGTTCTTCACACAACACAAACCTCTTCTCCCGTTCACCACTAGAGAAGAAGCCTTATTCCATCATTCAACATTTTCACATTGTGCAATTCTTCAAGGGAACTTTATTGGAGATTCAGTATCAAGACAACCATTCTGTCGTTAAATGCTAGAGGAAAAAAGAAATTACACATCTGTATGCTCTAAAGCACCTTTGCAATATGCTGGCATCAAGCAGGGGAATGCTCTCCCGAACTTTAAAAGACAGACTTGTTTTGAGAATTACACATAGAACAAGTCACTTCATTTCCAGTGCATGCAAAAAGGCATGGCATGAAGGAAGACACTTTATTAAGAAATACCCAAGTAGAAAAGACCCTGCAAAGTTTCAGCCCCAGGAAAAGATATTTGACTCTCTGATACCAAATATCTTTCAGAAACCTAGAAGTGAATAGTTCAGATGCACAGAATGCACTTGAGCTCATGCCGAACTAGGCTAGGAATTAAATTCGGTGATAAATACTCATGTTCCCCAAAACAAGTGAGTTATATACTATCCAAAGTGCTGCTATTTGAGTCAGTGCCCAGGTATTTTATTGGCATATCAAAAATACTCTTCTAAATCCAGTTACAAGCTGGCTGTTAAAAAAAAAACCACACAACTATAACTCTTTCAAAAGTGGAGTTTGCTGCAGGTTACGTTGTTAACCCTTTGGAAGTCTTCTCTCATTTTATTACTTCTGGCATTCCTTGTACATACAAAGTGTTTTGAATACTATACCTAAAAAAGCACCACGGCCGCAAAAGCAGCTAGGCAAGTTCAAGTTCCGGCAGGGTGTTTCCCCTGCACAGGACGTAACTAGCCCAGGGCATTTGCTCCCGAGTCGAGCCCCTACAAGACATTCATAGAGAGCGTTAGGGGAAAGCAGCCATGGGTTCTGCACCTACCAGTCCCGCGGCTGAGCCAGTGCGTTGCTCCCAGCACCGCAAAGCCGGCCTAAGGAGAAGGAGAAGTCCACACATTTCTCACATTTCTGCTGCTTTATCACCTCCGACCATGCTCTTGATTTCCTTCTCACCACGTTTTAAGAGGATGTGTCACGTTAGGTCTCCTGTTGCCTGCAAAACATTACAAGCGTCTTCAGCTAACTGAGAAGACGACAGAAGTAGGAAATGCGGTATTTTGAAGGAATCGGCAGATTAAAGATGTACCTCCTTGACCACAAGCACTTTTCCAGGCTTTGGCTTCTAACTATTATTACTTCTTACGCTTTCTCCATTAATTTAGAAGCCAAATGATATTTAGAGGTTAGTCTTCTAATACCTCAAACTCTTAGCAGAAATAAAAACATTGAGAACTATAAACACAAAAATAAACAACTTCCCTAGTGCTGTATTTGCTCTCTCTAGCAGTCTTTAGATCAAGTCCAGCAGCTCTCTGGTAATATAGGCGTATTAATCTCAATGCATAAGTAACATAAAGGATGAAGACGAGACAAGCCTCCATCAAAGGCTCCCAGGGCACAGTATCTGCTAGCAGTTCAAGTGCCCCTTCTCAGTCTTTTCAGTGCAGGAACATTTTACACGGCGATACTCTAATTAAGCTATAGCGCTGCGGATTGATTGCGTTATGCAGTCCCCAGCCTGATACCCTGGCCGCTATGCTCAGTCCGGGGGAACCCCACGACTAAAGAGCCTTTTGGTGTTTCAAGACACTAAGCAAACCTCACGCCCAGCTTGCCAGCCCTGACGGAAGCGAGAGAAGGTTCCAGCTAAAACTATTTTTTAAGCTACCAGTTGAACTAGGACATTTGCTATAAAATACACACGCACCCACAGACTGCCAGCAACCTTTCAGTATTTCACCGAAAGCTCAACAGATCAACCTTTGCTAGAAACAAAGCAGCAAGAGGTGGGCCGGCTGAAGGGGGACGAGGGGACAGGGCTGCCATCAAAGCTGGGTCAGACCTCGCTTATGCATCAAAGCGCGTAAGTAACGTTGCGCACACGTGCCACTCGCCTCAGTAAGATTTCTGAACAACGCAACAGCTTATTTCCCCCTCCTGTCCCAAATGAACCTTAGGATATATGAAGAGTATGGCCTTAGGATAGGTGAAAAGTAACACACTGAGCAGGGAACTGATTTAACCCAACGACAGCCAACGTGAGTCAACTAACTCGGACTAGCAACCAATTTCTGTTATCACAGCCTCTGCATTACTGGAACACCAGCAGCGCTAGGGCTCCCTTTGAGGGCTCCTAGTCGGTTACGAAAGAGATCAGCTTCTCAGTGCGACTCTTCCCACCGAGACCGAAACTCAACCCCCCAGGCCCAGTGGCTGTGCTCATCCTGCGAGACCCCCCTGCACCCGGGAACACCGCGTAAGGGTAACGCCCCTTAAAAGACGGCATTGCATTATAACTTCAGCTTTGTCATTCTTAGCAACTTGTGCCTAATTCTACCCCATTTTCCATCAAGTGAAACATGGGACAGTTACCTCTAAACATTTATTTAGATCTATGTACATAGTATCAGTAGGGAAGGTATGCACCATGCAACCAAGGAAGTCACAGAAGAGTCTCATAAACATAAATTTGACTGATCTTTTACAAAGATGAGAATCACTAGGTTAGCAAATCTCTCAGGTATAAATATTATGAGGTCAGCAATACTTAAGATGAGGCACTTAAACAATAACCCAAAAGGTAAATTAGTGTACAAAATTATAAACAGGAACAGTTATTCATATTGCCCTCAGTTATATTTAAAAATTATTTATATTCTATATACAGCGTGTTACATGCCTTACGTCCCCCACTGAGGCAAAACATGGAGGAAGTTATGAAAGAAACCAAGCCATCATCGCATGCCACGAACTATGGTACAGGGAGACGGGTATCCTGGAGTATGCAGTGACACAGTGAAAAAAATATGCCTCTCAAAGAACGTTTTTCTAGACAATCCCCAGCTTTCCGTTTGGAGAAAATATCTACGCTAACAGAAAGTTAACTTGGTATTAACATACAAATCTGCCAAGCCAGAGAGAACCACCCTACTGTGTTCAAGGAAGGAATGCCAATTAGGACAGGATTTAAGCCTTAGTGGGATTTATGGTAATTAGAAATGTAACAAATTTAACTTTACAAAGAAATTAATTATGCCAATTAAAACACTTAGCAGGTTTTACTGGGAATTTATACAGTATTATATGTATATGGTGCTGATCAATGCCCGATTTATTAAAATTACTTAGGGCAGACTTCCAAGAAAATTTACCAAAGTAGTACAGGAATTCCAATTAAGATGTAAAATTAATATTTGCAATAAACATTTCCTTATCAAGATCCAGAGAGAGGAAAAACACCCAATAAAATAAATAAGGAATTTATGTTCAGGTGGGGTGCACAAACATCTATATCCCCATAACTGCACAGCTTGCTAGAGTCTGCCTGGGAAACGAGGTCAGTATTTTCTAACAATATTAAAAAGAAACCAAACACTTCCAAAAGACTCAAGAATTCTCAGTGCCCAACAGCTTGCATCAGCATACCGTTTGTGACAAACCTGCGAGTTAGTGGAACAGTAACGTCAAATACACTTTCTCCTCCTATGCTTTTTGAGGTGGGGAAGGAAACGGAAGTTGCCCAAATGGGTGAAGTTATTCCTGTCTGAGAAGTATCTGTATTTTGTGGGAACAATGATCCTGAGTTCACTCCGTCTTGTAACAGAGCAGCTCAGATTTTATTTTTAGGTGGCCTCTGAAGGCCATCTATGATTTACTTAAACTCTGAACAAATGCAAGCTACATTAGGTCTTCTGTTTCTAAAGATAAGCCAGTTGAGTTTTGAAGTTTCAATGGAACAAAGGAAGAGCCACAGTTACTAGAATAACAAAATTAAACTTGGCAAAAGTAATGAATTTTATTTACAAATACATGTACGAGGATTACAACAGAAACACACTAGGGAAACTCCATCTCAACAAAAGCAATGATTTATTGGTAATGGCATTAAATGAAACAGATTGACAGTCTCTGGTTATGGTCAAGCAATTATCCAGGAGTTGTAGATAAAAGTGAAGATCTCTGATTGCAATAAGGCCTTCCAGTGTCTTTTGTGTCCTAATGGCTCTCTCCTTTTTTGCCAACTACCTGATAAGAGAAAAAACAGAAATAATATTTAACCAAAAGAGTCTTGCCAAGTATTTTTTAAAGTAAGTCCCAAAATAAACAACTGCAACTGAATTTTCAACTAAGTTAATGCATTTAAGCATGCATTACCCTAGCACTTGCAGAAGCTGTGAATCCCTCTAAAGGGTTAAGAGGGATGCAAGACACACAAGAAACCTTATCTTTAGTACACGTACAGACAGCAAAGCATCAGTCTCATTTTGAGAAGAGTTAGAAGACAGTAACTGCAACAGCACAGACCACACCTCAATGTGTGTTATATACCAAGCATTCAACCTTAATACACTATATAAGAATATTATGGTGGGAAGAGAACCACTGGGTGCTCAAATATAAGTTTGTTCATATCCCTTGGCATCCCTGCCATGTACCTCACCAAGAACATTTACCTGATAATGCAGCTCAAACCTATAAAGAAACCTGGAAGTCGCCCGATTTTCAGTTATTCCTTGTCAAAACATTATTCCTTACCAAGTCTCCTTCCAATCTCCAATTCTGCAAACTCCACCTGGAATCAGTCAGCTTAGTGCCTCCCTTTTCTGAAAGGGTCACCACTGCCACCAGACTCTGGGGAGTCGATTTGCCGGCCAACAGCAAGTGCAACTCCAGCGCTCTATCTACTGCTGTGCAGGTTTAAAGTCAGCACAGTTCACTGCAGAAGGGTATCCGGTGCCCTTCATTAAGATAACTGAACACAAAATCCTGAGAGCAGAAAACGATGCCATTTTAGTCACTTTTCTGAAAAGATTCAGACATAATTCTCGTGCTCTTGCAGACCCTTGGAAAAAATATCCATTTATAAGCCAAACCAAAATAAAAAGAAAATAAGTCTTAAAGTTTACAACTTCAAACTGCAGGAGGGACCTTGGGCAAGGCACTGATTCCCAATTAACCTCCATCTAACTAGAGAGCAGCACTTCTGGCTCTGACGAGGTGTAGTCAGAATTCACAGGAACAGAGATTTGAAGGTTACACTAATGGAGCACAGAATTTTCCATTACTACTCATAATAATGCTGAAAACGAAGGAGTAAAACCTTTCTTGTATCCTAACCAATTGACCGCTATAGCAAATGTGTTAAGTATTAATTACGTCTGCAGTTAAGTGACAATACACCACCCAAGATTCATACAGCGAATAATGAAATATAGAACTAGGGGGGAAAAACAAACCAAAACCCAAAACACCCACAGCCCTGATGTCTCATGGACCCACTGGATGTATTCTTCCTGATCCTTCCCCTTTTTTCATTTCTTGTCAAACTTCAAGAGGGAGAGTTTTTCACTATCCAGCTGCTTTTGGTCAGCTGAGTTATCACATCACAAAGTAATTGAGATCTACTGATGAAAAGTACTTTTAAAGACCATTTTCACCTCCAAGGAACCCTTGACCAGGAGCATTTCACCACACTGTAAATTCAACCTAATGCTTAAGGTCAGGAAAATTCCAATCTGACAACATGAGGAAAGAAGGAAAAATCAGAAGCCCAATCACTTGCATTAAGACCCAATTAATCAAGTTAAAAAAAAAATACAGTTAAACTTGTCAAGAAGCAATATTTATTCTTTGTGTGTTTCCAAAGCAAACTGTGTTCACACACAGATTAAGCAAAAAAAAAAAAGAAAAAAGAAAAAACACAGTTAAAAGATTAAAGATTAGGTGTTAGCAAGTGTGGAACATCAATGAAAAATATTGCTATACCAGTCTGAGGCAGAAATTGACAACTCGCCCATGTGTATTATCTGTGAAAATCAACCACACCAATATGGATGTTTTGTCATCACAGGTCAAAGAAACCCATTTTTCTGACCATCCCACTCCACCTTCCCAAAAGGAAACAGGCTATTTAAACTTAAACCAAACAATTATCATTGTTCTTTTCTCGGAAGCAAATCCACTTTCCTTCCTTTTACAGAAACAACTGCCATCTAGTGCATTCTGAGGTGGTGGTTACAGCCTGCAATTCCCACAAAGATGACGGTTTTGGAGCAGGCTTTTCTTCAATCGCTTGGCTTTTCCCCAAGCATCAGTCCAGAGCCTGACAGTGACAAACACACAACCAACTCTATGGTTCATTACCAAGAGTAGGTCTGGAAACACTTAATCAAGTGAACCTTCTGGAGCAGAGGTGGTTCTGTTTGTTTGTTTTAAATATATCTAAAGAGGTCAAGCAAGTAAAATCAGTAGGATGCTGTTGGAGAACCCTAATCAGGCCGCTTATGTACAAACACTCACCACCTCCTCCCTGTGTCTTCCCTGAGCAGGTGCCCAGTGCCACTAGAGGAACAATAAAGAGCAGTACTTTACAGCCCACTCTGGCTTGCATACTACTTCCTGAAGAGTCGCAACAAAGAACACTAAGCTCCACTAAGATACTAAAAAAGTCAGGTCTTGGTAGAGCATTTCACAAGCTGCATCTCAAAGAGCTTTACAAAATTCAATACAGGCTGCAAAATTAGTTACGGAAAATAATTTGTAAAAAGTACTGTATGGTATGCCTTTAAAATGTCAAGTTCAGGATAACAGTGGGACAGAAATTTGGTAAGACTGAAAGGTAGAGACAAGTGTTTAAAGTAAGATTTGGAGCAGGGGGTGGAGGGGAAAGATGAGTTGATGAGTCAGAAGGTAGAGAAGGCTTTTCCTGATGGTAGAAGGTGCAGAGAAGACGGCTCTTGCATCAGTGCTGAGATTGTGGAAAGGGTGAAAGAGATGCTAGATGAGCAGAGGAAGCAAGGAAGGGAGTAGTGCAAGACCACTTCAATCTTATTATTACTTTTTTAGTTTCTTCTGCCTTTTTAGTTCTTTAGAAATGGGAAGTTAAGCTGAAAAACAAACAAACAAAATGTTACCAGAAAAAAAGCAGCAGCATGTAGTGCAAATCAGCAGTTCCGAGTAGAAAGAAAGCCTTCATTCAAGAGGGGACAAAAAAAAAAATATCCCACAACCTGTCAATATTCATCTATGCCCCAACCTCAAAACTGAGCAACAGTATGTTTCATTCATTAATACCAGACATAAACAAGAACTATATTGGACATCAGTGGTTGCATGCTCCTCCAAAACCAAAAGCATGTTTACCAGTTCACTACAAGATTCACAGAAACCTACCTAGTACTATCGATCGATAGTAAAACACCCACAGGACTTGCACCTTTGCTCTACCCTTTTAGCTGTCTGCCCAAAGTAGGCCAACTGAGCATCTTTGAGCATCAGAAACAAATCTCAAATGCAATCTACTACAACCCAAATGCAGTCTACTATAGTAGTTTGCATGATCATGCCTTAAGTCAGGCCCTGTGCGGCCAAGAAACAGCAGCATAAACACTTCTAGTGTTAAGGGTATTTTTTAAAACAACCAAGCATGCCTTTAAATCAAGCTTTTCCAAAAGCATTTCAGTATGTATTAAATACATATAGGAAGGGAATAGTCATCCTAGTCCTCTGCTGTTGAGGGCCTCTTCATTTAAACAGGGCAAAGAACAGGTCTCTCCCCACTACTCTCTGTGCTTAACTCACTACACTGCAGTCAGTTCTAAGCAGAAATTTCTTCCTCGGTGCCCCCCCTTTTCCATCACTCTGAAGATTTCCCTCCTCCCCAGAGGATAAAAACCAAGTTATGTGAGGAGCAGGATACACACAACATATTAAAACAAGTTTGAAAGCCGCTTTTCTAACTTTACTTGCTCAATCCAGCAATACCAGCTACATGCAAGAAAACAAAAATTTTTTACAGTGAGACCTATCAATCACTGGAACAACCTCTGCAGGGACGTGGCCAAGTCCCCATGGCTGGAGGTTTTCAAGATGCGATTGGACAGGGTGCTAGATAATCTCATCTAGGCTCCCTTTCCCATGAAAGGTTGGATCAGGTCATCTTTTGAGGTCCCCTCCAACCTGGGCCGTTCTGTGATTCTATGTATGTCCAAACTAACTTGAGGTCAAAAATCACTACTGAAGGACTGACTTAACTCCACCTGCTTAGTAGTTCTGTTATTTTTCAGAGAAGATGAATTTCAGCTTTCTATTTGATGGTATAAATACTGGAAACAATGCCTCGTTTATATTAAACACATGAACTGACTCCCTGATCAAGAAGAGGTGATTCTTCTCACAGCCCTGTTGGTGTTAGAGCCCCCCATGAGCAGACATGAGTTTTCCTCAACTGTCTGAAGGAGATGGGAGCTGCAGTTATGCACCTTAATAATCAACTGAGCGGTAAGCTGCTATAACTAAAAGCACGTGTTCAGATCCCACCCCAACTGGGAGGCAAAATACATCAGCCTGATCCTTAGCAGAAGTCATTCAAACCAATGTGTTGGTTTTATTTTTTGCTTTGAAACTGAACATGCACACAATCAACTGAGCAGCGACGTGACCAATCATAACAACATGACTGGAATCACATTCATGTCCACTTCTTAATTCAAGCCCTTCAAATCAGATATCTAACAGATTCTTACAAACACTTCTCAAACTCAGGAAAAAACATTCCCCCATCTTGTTAATCATATTGCAATACTATTTCTATCATAATGAGAAGAGAAATATGAACAGTAGTGACAGACTGAGATGAGGGAGTGAGACAGATGAAAGCAGCGAGGAGTAGTGTGGATAAATACTCAAGCAGATAAAAGAAAAAGGTTTCCCAGTTAATCTACAAACCTAAATATAATTAATGCCCAACACTATATTAAGGTTTCACAACTGACAGGATCACTGGAAGAGAGGAAACAAAAGTTACAATTCCTAAGAGCACTGCAACTCTGCCAGACTACACATCCCATTTGTTATGATGAAACATTTTAACAGCCTAATATTAAAACTACATGTTCAGGAAGCAAAATAGGAATATTACATATAATGTCGATGACTATCTGAATTGAGACAGGCACAACCCAGTAAGGCCTGCTCCTCTATTTAAGGCCGTTCTGACCAGTTCCTTAGCATCCTGACATTAGCGGCACAACGCCAACACCGTGGGACCATTCGGCGTACACGTAGTCCTGTAGGTTTGTGCCCCCTCCCCTTCCATTTCAATGGATGTCACAAGACACAAAGGCACGCTCCTTGATGGTGCCAAGACATTCACCTGCCAACTTTAAGGAAACCAGAATTGTTAACTGGCATAGTATTTACCAGGCCATATAGCAGCTTCCAAGCAGCCACACTGCATCTAGAACAGAGAGATCTGTAAATGCCCTCTACCTACAGCAGAGGGCTGAGATACCTGGAGACCCACGCTATTTTTAATGCCTTTATAGGGTTGTGTGAGGGCACGTGCGAATTAAAAAACCCACTCCCCACACAAACACTGCCTGGAGCTCAGGTTGTTGCAGCAGTCAGTTTCAGGCTAAGGCACTACTTCAGTACTGCGTCCACCAAACTAACATTTTGTCCCTGCAACTTAAAACACTGTAGGAAACACATGCTGTGCAGGCTCAACACTAGTCTCAAACCCATGTAACATTCTACAAAAAGGACTGAATTGCTTTACCAAGTGCACCCCAATCAGGATTATCAATTAAAAATAAAAAATACATCACTACTTTAACAATCATAAGGCCAGCTTTAAGGAGTGCACTTGTTGAAAATAAACTTTCAGTACTTGTGAAAGCAAAACTAATTTAGAGAGTTTACAGAGAACTGAGGGCAAGACACAGATCAAATACTGAGTCAGAGTCCCATCCCCCTCACAACAATACCAGAAAGTACTGCAGATTAAGCATGATAAAATAGTAATTGCACAACTCATTGCAGGGGATGCCCTAATACCATAAGTACTGACAAAAAAGCCATATAAAAATAATGTAAGCAGACTGTAAATCAATTAACATATTTCTAATTTGGGGAGAATTGGAAATGCTGTATTAGGAAGGTCCAAAATTGATATCCAGTTAATTTTAGTACATTAGAACAACTTTTTCAATGACTTCAAATTTCATAGAAAGGCAGCAAAACCTGTTAAGCTTGTATTTATTAACTTAATTATTACCTGCAAAGATATTAAGTTTTACATGTAGAAGTTAAGATCAAGTTTTGACGTTAAAAATTCCAAGTGCGTGACATGTTGGTGAGTGTTAGTGTTTTTAACCTTCTGAAGTTACAGGTTATTTGTATAATAAATTCTGTGGTGTCTTCAGTGTTATTGGTCACCTACACAGTAGTTTGTAGGCAGGTGTTACAGCAGTATTTGCCCTTTTACAAAGGCTACTAAGTCTTAAAGCAGTTTATTTTAAAAACATTTATTACATTTTGAAGAAGTTGTAAGTAGCTTTAAAGTTGCAACCCTTTCAAACCCGTTTCACATTCTCAAAAAAAAAAATTTGAGTGCCTTATTGTTCAACGCTAGTGTGTCTAAAGTCATACTGTAACAAGTTGTTTGCTTCTTCATTTCCCCTTTAAAAAGCAGATATGTTTAATATAACAGACACCTTATGACCAAGTATTTTTCAGATCTCAAGCTTAATGTTGCCCAGTGAATAAAATCCTTCTTTAAAGTAGAAATCAAGTAAATCACAAGGAGTCTGTTTAATATGTACACGCAATTGCTTCTCTACTTCCTGAACACCATCAGAAAGCAAGTTTCAAAACCAAGACATAAACCTCTCAGCTGTTAGAAAAACCCAGCGTTGTCTGTAGTGTATATAACTTGACAGTCCCTCAAGTTTTCGTATATACATTCTTATCCGTTATTTTTACAAAGTTGAAGAACAAAAACTTGCAAGCAAGACCAAAGATCTGTAAGATAAAGCTACGTATTTTCTTTTGGATGCCAAAACTACCTTCAGTTGTGGAATTGTTACTACAATCAAGTGTATATGTTCCGTCAACCCATTTCTGAGTAGGTTTAAAACATTCAAAAGTGCTTTTAAGAAAGAGGACTCACTCGCTTGAAGTCATTCATATTTGTTGCTTGGACTGGAGTTCCAATAAATGTGAAGTATGTAATTCTTGTTGTCTCTTCATCACCATGATTGGATTGGACAAACAACTAAAGAAAAGACCCCAAACACAAGAGTTAAGGTAAACTGTCCATCTCTGAATTAATACATAAAATGTTAAGTGCCCAAGATTTTTGAACTAACCAAATTAACACTTTTTCCAATTATAAAGGCCTCTGTAACCTTTACAGAAGCTACTGTCTTCTTATTTTAAATAATGATTAGAGAGAATGCCATTATTTTCCTGGTAGTTTGTTAAAAAACCCACACAGCTTGGATTTTCCCAGCTTCCACTTCTGACCTGAGACCACATTCAACAAGCAAAAACAGGATCTAAGAAGTCACAATTCACTAGAATCTGACTTGAAGTGAAATTAAATATCAATTTAACTATGCTTGCTGAAGCCCCTAAGACTATTCATGTCTAGTTTACTACTACAGCTTGCATGTGTTTTACAGCATGACTACTAGATCTATTAAGTTATTTTAGGGTTTCAAACAAGTATCAAGCTTCTTTTGAAGTGTAAACTAAGGAATTATTGCCGGAATTATTATAACCACTACACTTTTTAAAGTGGACGAATGAAAGAATATTTTTTTGCATGAAGTAGCATTAGCAAGGAACTTGGAGTCAGAAGAGCAATGAGGTGTTTGGGGATCTTCCCACACTTTATTGTGAGCATAGAGAAAGGAGGAATGAGAAAGAAAGCGAGTCGGGGCATCAGGAGCAGAGGAGAAAAAGGAGAGGAAGGACAACAGGTGGGCAAGGAACAATGCCCCTTCCACAAGCCACAGCCAGTAGCTATGAAGATGCCCTTTCTGCCTCAGAAATTGCCCGTGCCGCAGCCCACCAAAGGCCGGAGGGTACGCATCACTACATGCTTGCCTTACACTTCGACATTTTTTTGTGACAACACCGGATGCTTGTGATAGGCAAGATGGACTACTGATCTAGACCAGTACAGACATTCACCCCTCCAAGCAGCTTCACTGTAGCTAGAAGACCGTGTATTTTCCTATACAAACATGATGTGTGGAAGGTGAGGGTTGAAATACTGAAGAAAGTACTCTTCAGGCAGAAAGAAACAGACGAGCATGTCAAGGACCAATTTTTGTCAGAGGTGAACTGCAATGTGTTCAGAGATTCTGTCTCAGTAATGATATGAAAAATTCAGCAAGTACAGAGAAAACAAATACCACCGAAGTGGCAGTATTGAAGAAAAGTACACAACAAATGGGGAAAAACAGCATTAGATATGATGAATTATATGGACTAGAAACTACAGGGTATAGAATTAATAATAAAAAAAGGGTAAGTTAACTAACAAACCTAGCAGTGATATACATAAATGAAGTATGAACTTGCTAATACTGATATGGAAGTGTTCAATAAGTATTTCTGATTATACATGGCAGAAAAGGAGGGCAATTTGTGGATATGACAACTGTGCCTCCTCCAGTTCATTAGAAACCAAATGGAAGATTTTTATCCATAGGACTATGTAAGAAAGCAGAACTTCATCGCCTGCACCAAAAAGCCAGGTGCTGGACAAGATGACTGGCCATCTCATTTTTAGGAGGTCTTAAATACAGAATCCAGGTTTAACTAGGAAACTAGGGGAGTGCTACTGCAGTGCCCACATGCAAAGAGTGTAAACAAGCAGAACATCTATTTAATCACCTTATCACTTGTATGGTGTTTGCACATCATCCTGTCTAAAGCTGACACAGGATTTTATTAAAGAACAAATACATAGCTTGTACTTTTCAGCACAGCTCTGTAGAATATAAACCTACGTGACCGATCTCCATTTCATTTGAGGGAGGATAAAGTTGGTCGCAAAGGTAACTCCATAAAAATAACAGACATGAAAAGGAGTTATTTAGGTTCACTTCCCATTACATTTAAAATAATTGCTAGTAAAACATTGCTAAACATGAAAGCAGCTGACTGATCTAAAATGCAGTGCAACAACAGTAATTTAGAAGTTTACCTGAAACCTTTTTACAGAAGAAAAAGCGTAATGAAAAGATTGAGAGTGGATCAATGTTTTGGAGTTACCTGTAACTCATACTAAGCTGGTGATTTCTGTGGCCAGCCCACTAAAATATAGTTTCATTCAATCAGCTGTAAGTCCATACATTTGCAAACACATCATTCAGGCCATAAAAAGCATTTCCATTGAAAAGAATTCAGGGGTCATATTGGAAAAACAGTTCAACGCAATACTGCAGGAAACAAGGCTAGCGCACTAGCGGGACGATGCCAAGCATAAAGCAATGCCAGCATCAATTTAGTCATTGCACATATTGCAGTAGAACCTGTATTTTTGAAATGGAAGAGCAGAAACTGCACCTGCATTTAAGAGTCAAAAACCCTATGTGAAGTCTGTGGAAAGTCTCTTACAGCAAGAGAATTAGAGAGCTCATTAAAAGACAAAGGTGCTTTGATTACAGCATTTAAGAACCCTCACAGAGAGCAGGTACTGAGTTTAAAGACATTGCAAGTACTTCAATTGATACTCAGAGAAATCTGTCATTTCTGCAATCACATTACTGAGAAACTGGATTCCTTGTCTCCTCAACTCTTCAAATGAAGACAAGATGCCTTTCAAGAAGGTAGTTCGTAAAAACGCAAGTTGTGTTAAACAGCACGCTAGCTCATAAAGAGGTGAAAGCGAAGCTTATGTCTCATACTAGGTCAAAAGAGACATTGCATGCACATGGCCTTGTCTCACCTTCAATTCCTGAAATACTTTTAGCATAAGCATACAGTATGCAATCGGCAGAGAGAAACTAAGAACATGCACAGTGCTTCAAAAGCCTATGAAGTTTTCAGCCTGCACAGACCTTGGAACAGAAACTTTACTTACAGTTACACTGTTAACATTCTGAAATTTTACATAGCGAAGCTGGACAATACCATCTTCTTTGATATCATCTGGTGTCAGCTCCAGGGCTTGAGTTGGTTCACTTCTTTCTGCTTCTTCAAAATCCATAGATCGAGGAAGGTTGATAAAGATTTTTATGTACTTTGGACCTTGCCCTGTGTTAAAATATAGGAGTGGTATTCTGTTGTTTAAATATATTTTCAAAATGCTGCTGAGCAGCCCTCGCTTATCACAGTCTCTAGACACCACTCAGGGAAAGCAGGAGCTCCTCTAGTTCTAGTATCTTATCTGCCAATCCAACATCACCACCCTGGATATTGAAGGACATCCAAAGTTGCACTACTCACCTACATGTCAGAGACAGAATTCCACAGAAAAAAATCCAATAAAAAGTCTAAAAATAATAGTTTTTCTGTGTCATATAACACCTGAACACTTTATGTAATTTTATAATGTAAACTGAGTGACCATAAAAACTAAGCTATGCCTTTCAGTAGCTCTCACATTAATTCAAGAATTAAATGCAAGCTTCTCTCTGCAGCATATCAAACTATCGTAAATACTTAATATTAGTGTCATACCAAATACCCACGCACAAGGTCAGTGAAAAAGGAATGAGACTATTTGTTAAGCAATTCATTTACAACAAATTTACTGAAGCTACTGTGGGATTTTCAGAAGGTAAAAGGTTCCAGGGACAACAGTGTCATTTTTAGACAGTTCAGCTTAACATGGGCAAAGCTTTGCTTTCAAAGATATGATCACGCAGACACTTCACTCACCATTATCTGGCCCCTGAAGTTTCATAGAATAAAGCTTGACAGGTTGACTAAAAGCTACAGTAATAAGCAGCTGTGGAGAAAAAAGTTACTGTTAAACACTGTTTTCTTCATTGTTAAAAACAAACATTGCACAATAATTAACTAGAAATACGTCTGAGCTTTGAAATAAAAGTATTTACCTTCACTATATTCCACACATGCACTAGTTTGTCACTTTAAAATATCAGCAAATGCTACTCCGCTTGGAAATTTTTTCCATAAAGGGATGTGAAACTGGAAATGCTACAACGACCTTTGTATACTAATTTTACTTACATCCTACTACCATCTCCCACTCTTACTTATACTACCATAACAATATAAAGCAGACAAGTTCCTAAAAAAATGCCTGACCATCACTGAAAATATCTCACTTAAAAATATCTACTGTACCTGCTCATCACAGTCTGATTCCAAATAGGTAGAGTCTTTACGTAAACAATTATCAAATCCGTGCTCATCGCTCTCATTAAGACATTCACAGCCGGCTTTATTGATAAATGGCATTAAATCCATCTGAAAGTAAAAGCAAGAGCATTGCTGAGAGCGTGATAAGTGCGCCATGAACTCATCTGGGATTAGTAAGCATTGGAATGAATTAAATTATTCATTCAACAGATTAAAATAATAAGACATACAGAAAACCTCAGGGGTTTATATCAAAAGACATTACCAACAAAAACTACAAATACTATAGTACTCAGATGTATCCTGTTCATAACTAAACAACATTTTTCCCCTCCATTCAAAATCCCACACCCTGGAACACATGCTTGCCATTCTGAGAATAAGATATTGAGCACAGGGAGAATTTTCAGATACACTTCTGATAAACAAGACTACAGCACCATCAGTCACACCACAACATAGCCCCAGTCTAATGACAGTTTGTCTATGATCAACTTCACAGAAAAAAACCAAAACAGAAATAGGCCTCCCCAAAAATATACTATATATTGCAGAACAAATTAAAAGACAACCACTATAGTTCTTACCAGGCTTTATATGCAAAGCTAGTCTTATTTTACATTGTTTTCAGCACTGTCTACAAATTAACTTCGTGAAACCTTTTCCTACTCCTTTCTCCATATCCTTTAGTAAAAACACAGAACAACAGAAAACAGAAGCTACACAATTCACCACAAACCCATTTGTTTTCTTGCTCAGCTCTTTTGTAAAGGGTCCAACCAAAAGCTTTAACATATATGCATTCTCAGATTAAAGCAGACCACTATCCATGCTCTAAGCCTCAACCATTTAAAAGGTGGTATTACTGCAGAGGCAGAATGAGCTATCAATTTCCAGATAACCAGAATTTTTTGCCTGCAACTAAAGTAAACCAAGTCCAACTGAAGCACAATAAGCCAGGCTAAAAATCAAGAATTTAATGTCTTAAGGCCTGATGACAGAGTATCAACATCTCGCACGATAACAATACAAATTCGAGATCAGTGTACAGTCACAGAAACAGTCCAGACATAAAAAGCTAAAAGAATTTTTAGGATGATAACCCAAAAAACCCTTCTTAAAGGCAGACATTAGGTCCCAAAGAATAATATACCACCCTTGAAAAAGAGCACACACTAGCTTGAAAATTAACTGCATACTACAACTACAGCTACAGCTTCATGGTACAAACAGAATCCTAAAATGGGTTGCTGAGAGAACACAACTCATTTCCTATATCCCACTACCCTTAGCTCTTGCAACTATGTTATTCTCAGCAAGAAATACCTTCCCCCTCCCACCATCCACATGAAGGCTTAGCTTGCAACTCGCAGGCTCACTAGATACAAGGTAAGAAAAGAGAAGGAAGGCACAGCTGTGCAGGAGGATGAGGATGCTCTCCTGGAGCCCACGGCAGTCTAGCTTGGGTCAAGCATACCCTAAAGTTGCATTTTAGCCTACCACTTACAGGTCAGATAGAATTCCTGCTTGGCTCGCGCAGCCCTGAACATACTCAGGACTTGATTCGTGGGGGTAAGACACCGCCTCCTAGAAGACTAGCTTTTAATAGAAGTTGGTGCGTTCATCTCAAAACCAATCTAACTAAGCAGACCTGAACTTGCTACTTGAATGATTTCCGGTGTGTTTAGGGCTCCAAAGCTAATAAGCTGAACCTTTGTCTTTTGACATTCCCATAGCTCCACAGAGGATTTCACAATAATTATAAATGTAAGCGCTCACATATAAAGCGAAGTGCAACGCATGCTGTGGAACAGTTAGCAAGTAGCGGAACTGCTACAAATTCAAGTGACCTGTGCTCTTGCAGTTATTTAAATGAGAAGTATTCAGCTGGATTTGCATCCTGCTTACACTTGCCTGATAGGATATGGCTAGCTACGAATTTAAAATACTCAACCTCCAAAAAAATCTGGGTTTGCATTTAGCAACATAATTTTGGGTTCTATAGATACTCATCACAGCTAAGTTTAACATATTAGATCTGCTAATGCAAAGTAATGTGCACACTACAGCAACTAGCTAAGCACTGAACTGTGACATACGATTTAGGCGAAATGTAATACACCACATAACTAACTGTGTTTATACTTTTGGTAGAACAATAGACAAGCTCATTTAAGGAGTAATATTACACCAAGGATTGCTTGGAGAACACCACCTAAGACGACAGCTCTAGGAAAGCGTTTTGTCACATTAGAGTTCTCATTTACATGTGTTTGCTAGTACAGCTGTCAGACAGGCTTATGATTTGCAATGCACAATTGCCTTGAGGTAACACGAAAACACGCAGAACACAGAGAAAATAGTTTCCTGAGAGCACCGATATTTCTAAGCGGATTGCTCCCTTATTGGAATTTTGGCCAAAAATTCAAGTATCCCTACAAAGTTTTCATTTACCTAGAAGACATGGGCAAATCATGCAATGATAAAAAACCCGTTCATTAATACCAATTTTTAAATGTGTCAAAAAAATGTTAAAATCAAGTTTTAGTTATGAGAGATTTTGATGCAAGGTTTAAAAACAAGTCAGTCTGAGAACATACATTTAGAAGCATTCACTTTTTTTTTTTTTTTTTTTTTACAAATTACTAAAAAGTTACAAGTTATTGACTTAGTTTACGTTATCTGTGAATGCCTGATCAGTGATTACTGGAGTGATATGCAGTACCCCTACAGAAGCAAAACGATATGCGTTAAGCATTAAATTGAAAGCAAATTCGCAGTCAGCAAGAAGTAACTCTTGTATGCCACTCAGACCAGGCACACAGTCTTCTCCAAGTATTCCTGTAACTTTTTTACTTTATGTCTTTTTATATCCTTTTCTTCTTGCCTGTAAAAGAATGACATCTAAAGAGAACACTTTGTAGTACCATCCACTTTTGCAAACATTAGCAATTAGGCAAAAGGAAATGTATCACAAGGTATCATTTAGCTAACAATACCCTCCCAAAGGCATCCTATTTTCAGTTCCATCTTCCTCTATAGCAGCTTGCCCTGAACTGTTATGAAGGTTAATTCCTTTGGCAACAGAATCTCTCCCTCTCTCCATTTCATCTCTTTTAAAAGAAAAAAATAAGAGGATTAAAGAAAGGGTAGGGAGCAAGAAGAAAAAAGGAAAAACCTAAATGAACCTACCACCACATAAACAACAGAGAGGATTTTTTTTAAGGAACAACCAGAGCAACTCTTCAACAATTCCGACAGCCATGTCTAACAATGTCTTTTCCCATGGACGTTTACACTTGAAAAAACATTTTGGGAAGACAGATTGGGATGTCCGAGAAGAGGAAAGAAGCAGAATGAGCAGCTGCAGGAAAAAGTTCATCATAAAACATGAAACTCATTATTTTAATGACTAAGGGCTATGTGTGCAGATTTTTCTTAAAACTTTTTACAATTCTATAACCATACTTACTAAATATGTCTCTGTTAGTTTTTTAATTTTGTCTGAAAAAGGAAACTCAGACAAGTGATCTTCTCAAAGCCATGGGGAAGTTGCAGTTTTGCCTGAAGTAGTATTATTTGACTAAACACATAGAAAGCAACAGATTTTTTTTTTTTAAACGTTCAAGTTACAGAAACATTAGAAAAAATTAAGATAAGAGATGCATACATATCCTTTTGGGATATCTGTATCTTCACTGTTTCCAGGATCATTCTCCAGGTGCTGTTTGATTTTTTCTTCTAAACCTACAGCATCTGCTCCTTGATATTGGTCGATTCGCACTTTGTTTCGGAAAAACAGAAATGTCGGCGTCGCTGATATATTATTGGTAGCAGCTG
Organism: Mycteria americana; assembly: GCF_035582795.1. Lineage (NCBI taxonomy): Eukaryota > Metazoa > Chordata > Aves > Ciconiiformes > Ciconiidae > Mycteria > Mycteria americana. The sequence goes on from NW_027445437.1 coordinate 2,026,162, forward strand.
TTCCCTAGAACGCATAAATTATTTACAAGTGTTACCTACCAGAGTATTACCAATATTAGACAGAAACATTAGCTTGCTTCACCTAGATAAGAATGCACACACTAGATATTAATCAAGCTACATCACCTCAAACATCACAAACAATATTTGTTATTTTATAAACAGCTTTAACTCAGACAACAATTTTAAGTTAATTTAAATTCCTCAGATCCTCCTAATCCTTTACACATTTGGGCATTCTGTGAATGGACTTGACATTGTGAGTAGACTTGCTGGTACACCACAAAAATCGTATTACTCATTTGCTCTTGAAAGTGGACGACAGCTTAATTTAACACTTTTCTTTTAAAAGCATTCTTTACACCTGCATTCCTTCCTCTCCCAAGCCACATTCATGCACACCCAGGAATTGCAGCCTGCTGCTGTAGAAGGTAAATTCCATCTGATTTCTCCCTGTATTCATACCTGTTATGCACCCACAGTAATTTTTCCAAAACTTTCCATAATTTAGTGTCATTTGCAAACATTGTTACCACTTTGATGTTCATCTCTCTCCATTATAATTTGTAGTAATTCAAGATACTTCCTTTCAACATACCATTGTTAATTTTCGTTAACAACCCTTAGAGTCAATCAATAGCTCACCTGCAACACTGTTGTCTGTTAAAAACAGTTGAGTAGTACTTGAGAGGAATCTAGTTCCACTAATCCTATCCGTTTATTGCATTTTTCATTTTGCTCAATAATTACGCCAATATTTGTTTGGAAAGACTTACTCTTTTTAATTCATGCTGGTGCTATCTTCTACAGTTAAGGGCATTATCTAAACAGTAGAAGCAGCAGGAACTATTAAACTGTCTGCACACTGCTTAAATGAAGGACATCACAGTGGTAACTGCAAGAATACTTTTCTAAATAAAAGTGTTGTTTGTTCACATCTTTGTGCATATCCTAATTTGGGAGAATTTCACAATATGGCTATTTGTGATTCACCAAACGTGTCAACAGCCACGGGACACTACTCTTAGCGTACTGTCTGAACAGGTTTTTTTCCAAGTTTCCCATTCCCTACATTATCTGATCTTTCTCTTACAACTGAAAATATGTTTTTGAATACCAACCTGGCATTGATGCACATCTACTTCCAAAAAAGTTGCCTGGGGATATTTGTTACTCAGAGCATTGAAAGCTGGGGCTATCCTTAAACAAGGGCCACATCTGTGAAAACAACATACAGTTTAACTTAACTCAATCTCTTGTTGAAAAATGTCTGCCCCAAATAGAATTAGCACATTCATGTTCTTACTGATATCCTCGGTACATGTAAGAATAACCTTCCTACCTGGCTGACAGATGGTGAGCAATCCTGGTGATACAATTAAGAATGACATTTAGAAACACATCATGAAGTGTTAATTCCCACTTCCTCAGACAGCTTCAATGTCACATGATTAGCTTCACCTATTAATTAATACTAACTTCCTATTTTCCATCTAATGGGTTTAGCTCCAGCATCTTTTCCCGCAAGCCAAAGTCCTGCTAACTAAAGCGACATAAGGGAGGGCAAAGACTTGCCCCCCCTTATGGCCCTCCCTCTTAACAGAAAACTAGTACAGCACTCCAGGTTACCTCCTGTGAAAAAATAGTTTCTACAGCAAAACCTACATGCGACTTGAAATATTTAACAGTAATAATGTATCAAACCTTTAGCAGAAATCATATAATCCTTACTACAGTAAATCTCACTTACTACAACTGTAACCAGTTACTACCGTACTTATTTGATCCTGGTAGAACAGACCTGACTTCTGCTGACTTAACTGTATCACCTTGGCTGAAAATATGTATTTGTTAATTATTATACCTTTGCTGGCATATATGAAGCATACAGATGCAACTATTCCTGCAAAGGAATATTCTCACAACTCAGCTTGTTGCGAGAGAAGCAATTAAAAAGCAAAACAGCAAAAAAACCCAGTAGAAACTCCCTCCCACAGCATACCAACATAGGCCATACCTAAACCAGAGAGCTCTGTCAACGTGAACCTGCCAAGACGTATAGCTGTAAAATAGCACAGACAAGATCCGCTTCACCTTCCCTAGTCTCTCTTGACAGAGCGGGTATGGATCCATAGCAGCGTAGCAAAGCAAACTCACAGATACTTACACGCTAAGACATAAAGCCATTAATCTAAATGGAACCTAATATATTGGGTTGTCTGTAACCAAAACATTTTCCTAGGCATGCACGTACGCAGCATTACTGAGCTCACCACCACCTCCACAGTTACGGATGAAGTTGACCTACCTAAAGAAAAAACCAACCCAACCCCATAACTGAGAAGCAGCAACCAGCCGGGTGTGTATCACTGCTTTTTCCAGGACCCATTCAGATACACAGCTAACGATTCTTGTGGCCTGCTCCACATATAACATCTTTCACAACATTAGACCTGAAGTCTTTTGAGCTCCAAACAGCCATTGGAAGCGGAATGGTTCATCTGTACGTTTAAATAAGGGGTGGAAAGATGAAGAAAAAGAGTATAGGCACTAAAAGCTAGGACTTTGACAATAACGAGGTACGCTTTGAAGCCCAGGACCCCCAACACTATCGCTATTCTCCCTAATTCCGCAGATTACTGTGAATAGTTGAATTGCTGAGATTTCCTTTGGCCGCCAATTGAGCCAGATTACACCACACTCGTATTTCAAACCCCCGCTGAGTAGGGGGAAAAAGGACATCTGCTAGCCCTGGGCAAAAAGGATGAGGATCCAGCTGTTTTATTAAGGCAGAAAATGTTTCTAACAAAAACCAAGAAAGGTGCAGTTCTCTCTGCCCTCTCTTAACAGCAGCTTCCTGACCTGCAACTGGATTTTAAGCCGGTGTAGCGTCTGCTCTCCTCAGAGCACCTGAAGAATGACAGGTTCAGAGGGAAGTTGGCTCAGCTGCAAAAAGGTGAATTTAACACCAGAAGTAGGAAATACCATTGTGATTCTACGACTATACTTATATCCAACAGACGGGGAGCGTCCCTAACGCTAAATAAACAATTAGTTCGCAGCTCCCACCCGCAGCACCTGGCTGGTGACCAAAATGATACAGCATTTTGCCAGCTAACTGCACTTCTCAAGTTTAAAACCTTGCCTCGCTTCCGAATAAATAAAAACACCAAAATCCCTCAAGGCCCCCACAACGGCTCTCTCGGTCCCGGCGAGCCTCCTCAGCCCCAGACCAGGGCGGGAGCGGCAAGGGCGGCTGGCGGGGCGGCGAGGAGACGCCTCCGGTGAGCCAGGCCCAGCTCCCGCTCTCCGCCGCCTCAGCGGGAACGAGGCCGCGGCGGGAGGCCTGAGGGCAGGGGCGGCGCGGGGGAGCGCCCCGGGGCGGCGGCCGCCGCCCCGGGGCGCTCCCCCGCGCCGCCCCTGCCCACCGTGAAGGAAACCGGGAGCCCGCATCCCGCCCTCACTCACCCCCGCATAGTGAACTTCACCACGGCCAGGCGGGAACCGGCAGCGCTGAGCTCGGGCTGGAACTCGGTGTCGTTCGCGATCGCCTTCACGCCCACCATCCTCGCCGGGCGGCGGCGGGGCCCGCGCTGAGGAACGGCGGCGGCACCGGCCTGCTATCTGCAGCGTCACGGCGGGAAGGGGGCACCCGGCATGCACCGCTCGGCTCAGGGCGCAGGCGCGCCCGCCACGCCGCTCCCAGGCCGGGCCCGCCGGGCGGACATCTTGAGGGAGGGGCGCGGGGGCGCTGCCTCTCGCGAGCGCCGCGCCCGGTCGCTGCCATTTTGGGAGAGGGCAGCGAGCGAGGGGGTGAAGCCGCCGCCAGCCATTTTAGTTAGGGGCAGGCGCGGCGAATTGCGGGAGGGGAGGTCGCCATCTTGGTTTGGGGCAGGCGGCGCAGGAGGAGGCTGAGGAGGAGGACTGTAGCCCGGCCGCGGGTTCCGCCGGCGGGAGAAGGGTTGAGTGCCGCGGCTGGGAGCGGCGACGGAGCCTGGCCGGCTTGGCAAGGGGCTAGATGCCGCCCCCTCTTCGAGAACGGGGAGGAGGAGAGCCTGAGCATGGCCTTCCTGCGCCGGGGCCCACACCAATGCTTTGGCCAGGACTGGTTCTAGAAACGTAGAATTACAAATAAGCCGTATTTTATCCTGCAAGTCTTCTGTTAACAAGAGTTGAAACAGAGGAAAGTAGGTCTTACTGCTGCGCTCTGAGTTTTGAGGATGAGCGGCGTAGCACCCTGACCCACGCTAGCTGCTGAAGCTGCCTCTGAGACTACTGGTACCAGAGGTACAAAATCGGCAAAGAAACTCACTTGGTTGTCAAAATACCCCATCCACCTCCCCGGCAGGCGTTGTCCGCTGCATCTGAAGGTCACGAATGCCTGTTGCGTACTACAACACCACAGAACCGAGGAACGCTGCAGCTGGAAGCGCCCTGGGAGGCTGCTGGTGCCCTGGCAGCTGCAGGCATGCCCGGCGGTTCCCAGCATCTCCACGGATGGAGAGCTCCTGGGGAAAGCTCTCCCAGTCTTTGACCGCCCTCAAGGTAAAGAAGTTCCCCTTCAGTACAGGTCTCCCTGAGCCGTCTCATTAACGTGTACATTGGTGACACAGATAAAACAGTATAACTAATGTTTAAAGTAACCAAATGAAAATGTTTAACATTTTTATTAGCACCTTATTTTAAGAAAACTCAATGCTTTCCATAACTCAAAAAACATCCCTGAGCCTTTTATAGCAGCTAGTTTAAAACAATCTCTTTAAACATGAGAGCAAGAAAAAATACCTACTCCTGTTAAGATATAATGCCGCATGACTTTGACCAACATTGGCTTCAGGAATTTATTATTATAGGACAACTGGAGAATTTCCCTTCTCCCAGCTGAAAGTAATTCACATGCTAAATAGGCTGCTGTTACAGACAGGCATCTGTTCTTCTTGGCTGACAGGGTATGCGTCCTCCCTTGCCAGGAGTCACGTGGCAGCATGTAATTTCCATATCTCTATACAGATATATTGATATATCGCAGCATTACTTTTCTCATCAAAAATATACCGACATAGTAACAATGTTTATCCATACTTTTATATTCCACAGTTGAACTGAAATTGCTTACTAATTTTATTGCTTGCTAACAGCAATAAAAATTTGGAGTTGCTTTGTCTTTAGGGAACTGGTGGTATGGAACGTATCTGATACCAAGTCCCCATATAGGTAATGTATTATGTGCCAACATATAGTAAAGCAAGTTGTGAACTAATTTCACTATTTTAATTACTTCTGGCCAAGAGAAAACGTTCCCTCTAGTTTCAACTGCAGAAATAATTTTCCCTTTCTGTCCTAAACAGCTGTGATGTATTGATGTATAGTTAAACTGCTGATAGGAAAAAGAAAACCACCGCTGAACTGCCGTTAGCATCAGCATCTTTGGTGATTTGTATGTAACTAAAACCAATTATTCACACGTACAAAAAGCTAACAGTCAAAATGTTGTTTCGGTTGCAAAGAAAATAGAGATATAAAGTCAATAACCTACCACACCTTCTTACATGGCCCATTGGCAAGGCGCAGAGAACAAATCCAGTTTAGGTAGCCTGCAATCTCCAAGACCTCTGCTTTATTTCACTTAAAAGTTGGAAAACACGTAGGGTGGGAATTCCCTCAAAATGTGCTAACTTTGAGGGAATTTGTGCTAGAATTGTCCTAGTTCTGTTATTGACTAGTTTTTGTGACATGACGGGGATGACACTTCTCTTCTGCAGGCAGAAATTACATCTTTTTTTTTTTTTTTAAGTTTCCTGATGCTATGGTTTTCTATAAAGCAAAGTGAGTGTGGTAACAACTGAAAAAATTAGGAGGCATAAACGCTCAGAAGCAGTAAGGGGAAAAAAATGGAGAGAGATTAGTGAAATGTTTGTATTAACCACGTTCCCGGATAAACTAAGTAAAAAAAGAAATTAAACCCAGAACTTTCTCTACCCCGTTTTGCAACGTCATTACTGACAACTTATCAACACGCTTTATACGCCCCGCGCATGCTTTGGCATAAATTTCATCTCGCGCAGGCCTCGGAGAACAGCATTTTTCATGCTCAAAACCAGAAGTATTTCCACGGTACTGCCTTACAGCTTCCACCGTGTATGAAGCCCTCCAATAGCTGCTAAATACAAGTCATTCCTCACAGCTCTCCCCTTCACTGTCCCGCAGATCTCTGCCCAGGCGGCTGCTCCCAGCCCTTCCGAGGGGCTGGGGACGCGGCGGGGCCGGCCTTCCCCTCAGCCGGGCGTGGAGCGGGCCCAAGCCGCCGCGGGCTGGGCCAGGGGAGAGCTCGCCGCCCACGCCGGCCGCCGGTACCCGACCGCGGCACCGCGACGCGGCCGCACTCGCCGTGCCCGGGCAGGCCTCCCGGCGCTCCTCGCCCGGCCCTGGCCCCGGCCCCGGCCCCGGCCCGGCGAAGGGCCCAGCCGCGGCCGCGTCCCTCCGGGCCCGCCCCCAGGTGCTCCCCCTCGGGCAGCCGCCGCGGCAGCACGGGGCCGCTCCGCCGCCCGGTTTCCATGGCGACGCCGGCTGCCTCTGCCTGCCGTCAGTCACGACGGCCGGGGTCTTTGCGACAGTGGTGGTAGGAGTCACGGCAGCCGGCGGCGTCAGCTGGTCGCCGCACCGGGCGCGGGCGAGGGAGCGCGGCGGGGGCTCGGCGCCCGGGGAACCCTCCCCACCGCGGACAGGTGAGTGCCCGCCGGCTGCCGGCGGCCTTCGGCCAGAGGACGCTCTCCTCCGCGGCCGGGCGGGTGGGCGGCGGCGGCGCCCGGCGGGGCTCGCCAAGGGCCCCCGCGCTGTCCCGGCCCCCGGCGGGCTGGCGGCGGCCCTCGGGCCCCCCCGTGCGGCGGGGCGGCGGCGCGGGCCGCCATGTTGTGCGGGAGGGAGCGGCGGCGGCGGCGGCACCTGCCTGGGGGCGATGGCAGCCTCCGCCCCCCGGGGGGGGGGCCCGGGGGGCGGCAGCAGGTGCCGGCCCCGCGGCGGCCTGCGGGCTGCCGGCCCCCGCCCGCTGAGGCGGCGTGAGCGGGGCGGAGGTGGGCCTCGCCGCGGGCTCGGCCCGGCCTGCCCTCGCCGGGGGGCGGACGAGGGGCGGTTCGTGCGCTGGGAGAAGGGGTCAGCCCCGCCACGGGAAGGCGCGGCGGCAGGACGCCCCGCTCCGCGGGGAGCGGCGGTGCGCGCCCCGGCCCTTCCCGCCGCATCCACGCCGCGCCTGGGAGCCGCCGGCGCCCTGCGGCAGGAGGCCGGGGGGCTGCACCTGCGCGGGCAGCGCCGGGGGCCGGCTCTCCGCCGCAAGGCTTGCGGGGCTCGGCCTTCCTCGGGCTGTGCCTCCGGCGAGTTTCGACCCAGCAGGCAGCACCGGCCTGTGCGCAGCAACGCCTGGGAGGCGTCACGGGAGCCGGGCATAAGCCAGTAATTAATGGGACGGAGAGCTCTTTGTTAATGGAGAGGTATCTAAGGAGCGACTCTTCCTACAGAAACCTCTGGGAGATAATCCTTCGTAGGAACTTGAATTTCTCTTAATGGCAAGTTTTTGTTGCATCGCAGCCTCTCCAATTGATTTCCTTTTTCCGTGACAGCCGTGATGCTGTTGGCAGCTAGGGATATGATTTAGAGTTTACTTTGCAACCGCTTTGGATAACTGTCCATCATGTGATCATGACAGTTTTAAAGAGGAAAAATGTATGCAGGTTTAATGTGTCATCAACTTAAGTGCCAGAAAAACCTGCAAACGGCTTTCAAAGGTATCTGTTAACTATAATGAAGGATTTAGAGTCCCAAATTATTATTTCCTCTCTTTGGTGTTTTATAACCTTCTACGTATACAGGGAGTGCTGTTTTTTTGGGGGGAGATAACCAATCTTGCCTTCATATTGTTAAGTACTTTTAAGTCAGGCTCTTGTAGTCATTCACTCAGCTGGGCCAAGGGGCAAGCACTAATCTCTCGTTGGATTGTTGCTGTTGTTATTGCCACCTGATAAGGAAGAGCTTGGTCTTAACTAGTTACTTTTCTATTTCTGTTTTGGAACACAAGTTTGTATTTGTTGAATTTATTTTTGATCTTGAGCGTATTGGGAAGGTTTGATGGTAATGTGATCTTTTTATTTAGATTACTGTAACACCCAACGGCCAATTCGAGACATAGAGCCCTGTGACAAGTATTGTCTTGGGGTGCTTGAAATACAAATATGTTGTACGATGTAGTGTTGCTTTTTGGAAATGGCTATTACAGATAAATTGACTTAGGGGGACGTAGAGGTACTGGCTGCACAATGTTATGGAGAAGCTCATGATTTAAGGGAAAAAGCAAAGACGACTTGATGTGATGAATTTTGGATGAACAAAGTAGATGGGGATAACAGAAGGCCAGGTGCCATTAATTTTTTTAATCCTTCATCAGCATAATGAGAATGAGGGGTTAGTCATTATTATACCTGGATTGAAATCACCTTGTCACTTCACATGAACTTCAGTGTAGCCTAACAGTTTTGACCAAGTTCAAAACAGTAGGTTGGTTCTCTCCTGCAGATATGCTTAGTTCTAATAAGTAGGGTTAGCGAGGTCAGTGTGAATATTCATAGTCGTAAAATTAAGTGTGCTGTGTTTACGGAATTGGGGCCTTTGAAGAGTCCTTGCAGCTCTTGGTTATGTAGGGATACATCAGTTCTCCTTGGTAGCTGTTGGGGGCTTTTTTGTGTGTATTGAAACAAGTAAAGCTGAGTATCAAGATGAATGTAGCTGCCAGTTTAACTCCCAGCTGCTGTCCCATTTTGTGCGTGTATTTGTGAGTGCATGGGGGTGGCATTAAAACTCTGGGTTTACCTAGCTTTTTGCTAAGCCAGTTTCCTGACTTTGCTGTCATCATGACCAAATTGTTTCTTCGTTGTACAGCTAACCAAATGGATTGCATTCTTCACCTGTTTACTCACAATACTCTCTTAGAGAAGAATGACATTTTAAAAATACTTCTTTTTATAAGTGGTTTTTAGCATAGTGTTGCCATAATCTTTTTGTAGTTGCAAATCAGAAAGGTGTGCTGTTAATTGGATAAAGCATCAGTTACCATTCTCTAAGTTTCATATTCAGTGCTTATCAGATGCGAGCTGAAATGAGAATGGTTTGCTACATGTGTCAAAATGCAAGACCTGACCTGATAGATTGTTTTATAGTATTTTGTATCCTGCAGATATGGTCCAAAATTTCTTTTAGCTAAAAAGGAAATTTAAAAAATGGGGGATTTATTTGCTTGAAAAAGTATTACCTTTTTAAAAGCTTTCTCAGACTTCTTGGTTGGCATGGATTTACAAAGAGCAAGTTGTGCGTAACCAACTTGATAGCCTCCCACGATGAGATGACTGGCTTGGGGGATGAGGGAGAGCAGTGAGTGTTGTTTCTCTTGACTATCATGAGGCTTCGACACAGTTTCCTGTAAAAAGCCTTACAGACAAGCTGATGACACATGGGTCTGGATAAGCGGAGAGTGAAGTGGATTCAAAACCCATGGAATGGTCGGGCTCAAAGGGTTGCCAGTGGCAGCACGAAGTCCAGCTGGAGGGTGGCTAAGCACTGGAACAGGTCGCACAGGGTGAGGTTGTGGAGTCTCCATCCTTGGGGATAGCCAGCACTCGACTGACGCTGTCCGGGACAACCTGCGGTAGCTGACCCGGCTTTTGCAGGGGGTTGGAGGGTATGATCTCCCAAGGTGCCTTGCCAACCTCGGCTGTTCTGCGATTCAAACTCATTTTGTTAGATTAACGATAGCTTAAGAAAGCAAAAATATTTTGCATTTGATCCCTTTGTAGTGAGTCAAAACTAATTCCAAAAGACTCTGAAAACTACTGACAGGCCTTTAGAAACAAGCAGAGTTTAATTGACATAGCAAACTTTACTGACCATTTGTATTTAATAACAGAATTGTTTGCTTATTCACCATCTACTTAAAGAAAGGTGCGATTGTCTAAATACGTGGGTTCTGATAAGGAAAGATTTCTGCAACTCTGGGTAAAGTACTCTAATTTTCTTCTCCCTACCTCATTAATCCTTTTTCTCCGTCCCCAAGTATTAAATGGAAAAGGCCATTTGTAGTTAAATTTAAAATCATCAGATTTTTATAGAATGCCTTGGATTATTCAGACGAAAGCCATGATGTAACAGAAATGAGCCTTTACCATAAATGTACGATTGTCTTTATGTAAATGGTTTTAGGAGGGGTGTTACAATGCTTGACTAATGTCTTTTTGAATGAGAGATTCTGTATGCGTGAAAAATATTAGGCATAAAAATTGCTCTTCATTTGAAAATATGCAATGCACTTAGAAGGTTTGTCCTGATGTCATGGATGGCAGCCATCTCTGTACTTACTGGTGGCAAATCTGAATAATAACATAATTTAAATTCTGCTGAAAATACACAAAAATGGCATTAACATGTGGTAAACATTGATAGGGAAACAAATTGTTTATTCTTAACCTTTCTGAGTTGCTTTGTTTGAACATAAGCACAGTTACATTTATTTAAAAGCAGATACTCATTTGGCAGCCTTTAACGGTTCATTTTGGAGCTGTTACGTACTGATAGCATACACGATAAAGAAACAGTCAGTTCATAGATGTATTTTTTTTGGTAGATTCTTTTAGTGTCCACACATATCCCAGATTTAATTCTTTATTACGCATGTACTTAATTGAAATAAATGTGTTCGGAAGGAGCTCTTCTTGGCTTTTGCTGTGGTCTGTTAAGACAAAGGTAGATAAATATATCTTTTTACTTCTTTTCCCCAAAGAAGCGCTCCTTTCTCCTGGCCTGCCTTGTATCCTTCCCACGTGCCTGCTGTACCTGGACGCGTCTCCCCAAGGAAACGGGCCGAGCGCAGGGCTCGCTGAGCTCAGTCTGGGCGGCGTCGTGCCACAGTGCTGTAACGGGACATGAAAGTACTGAAGTATTCCACCAGTCTGGCGGGGCTGATGTACAGCTGATACTCTCTGTCTCTGTTTGGGAGATACCGCTGTGATTTGCTCCAGACCAGAACAATCCGTAGCACCTGGGCGTGCAGCGCTTCCAAAAGCGCCCAGGTAACTGTGAATTCCGGTGGGGTCACACGTGGAAGATCACCACGATGGTTGCTTAGCACTCGTGCATGTAGACTAAACCTAAAACAGGTTTCTTTTTGGCCACAAAACTGAAGTTACTCTCCTGGTTTTGCAGTTGTGGCGATATTACCGATGTTTTTAAGTTATGTGTGCAAACTGTTAGGACTAAGTGCTGTAAGAGGGGGAAGAATTTGTGTGCTTCTGTCTGCCTCGTCTGTGCTTTAAAAGTCGTCGGCAGATCAAATGAGTTGGGCAGCGTGTTTAGTTGTACCAAAGTACGATGTTGATCGTACCTTCTGATTATCTCACCTGGAGACATCTCCAATGCCGTGTTCTGTTCTCCCTTCCTTTCCTTTAGCTTTGTTTTCTACTTGTACAGTCTGCAGCATTATTATCCCTGCTTCTTCTTAAACCTTTCTTCATATATCTACCCACTGGTGTAGATGAGGGCAAGGAAATCTAGGTACGCATCAGATCCCGTACTGGCCACAACGGTTTCTCTTTCTCTGCACACAGGGCATGGAAGTACTACCAGCTAGAGGATTACATCCGCTTGCTAGTGACAGGCCTGAAAGGAAACTGGTTTCATTGTCCTAAGGCAATGCAGAGGGGAAAAGCCGCTCTCACTAGCTGCTGGGCTTCCTCCCATAAATTAACTTTGTTTGGGTGCTTTTTCTATCTGTAAAAATCCTTAGTATGGATGCTGTTTCAGGGTAAATAACTTGAGGCTTACAAGGTTTAATGAGGTCTCAAGGCTTCCCATCATGACTGAAAGTTGTGGGAAGACTTGAGGAAACTGCAAACAAAATGTTCCTGTTTCAGGAACAGTTTGTACACAGGTGGAGGAAGGCTTGTGGATTTTTTTTGCCTGTCTGTTGCTGTCACTTGGAAAGATAAAAGTATATGCAAAAACTGGATGGACAGGAATGCTAATCCTTTCTTAAAATACTGGAATGCGTTTCCAAGCGTGAGGTGGGGTAGAAGGTAATAACCCATATGATAAAGGCTTTGAGTCCTGCTGTGGTTTGTATGCAGAATGTTTTTGTTTCGGTGTTGTTCCGATTTGCTGCTTATTGGGTTTATTTTATATGAGAGATGAGGCAGAGGGCCAGAAAAATTACATGACTCTACCTTTAATCTCCTATAGAAACAAGGTTTATAAAGCTCTCTGACCGTGCATCTGACCTTTGTCTTTATACCCATAGCTATCGTACCTGGTCATTCTCCTGATTATATTGAACAATAAGCTACAGTTAACTGAAACATTTTCTGTGCATCTGCCCTGTACCTTCATCATCGGACTTTGATTTGAAATTACTATTATGTTTTCTGATTATAATTTGGTTCAATAAGTTAGCTGCGAATAGTTTAACTGTAGCTTACTAGTCCTGAAAGTGCTAGTTAGTGTTTAGAGGACGATGGCTTGATTAAGATGTTTATGTGAGTCTTTGATTCAGTATTTTAGACGTTGTACTTAAGAAATCAGTTAATAGCTTTACTCAAATAGGAATGTATCCCAGATTATGAAATTTGCCTAAATACCAGCCTCTAAGCAGTGCAGTTGGAATAGTCACTTGACCATTCTAGCAGATTAGCAGATGATCCCAAAAAATTAGAAATAATACGCTAATCTGAAGAATCACTCTCTCTTTCAATACAAAGAACATAACTGAGATGTATGTGTATATAACTCTTAACTGGATTATATTTTGATGATATAGCGGCCCTAGTAACAGAAGCATGAAAAAGGCTGAGGCACTCAGTGCCATTTTTGCCTTGGTTTTTACAGGGTAAATAGAAACCCATAGGACCAGGCAGTGGTTAACGTGGTTGGGACACTGCTCCCTGTCGTCGGAAGGTCGTGGTGATGGGGGGAAGTTCGTGATGACCGTGGAAAGTCCTGCATCTGAAATGGCACACAGGCTGGGGGACGGCAGGCTGGACAGCAGCGTCACAGAGAAGGAGCTGGGCATCCTGGCAGATGAGCAGCTGTGTCTCCGTGCGGCCAAGAGAGCGGCGTGCCAGACTCTCTTAGCGAGGCTGTAGCCAGCAGGTCAAGAAAAGGAAGCGCCAAACAGAGAGGAAGGGTTACAAGGCTGCACTGCAGTACTGCGTGCCGTCTGGGGCTTCCAGGGAGAAGGCAGGCGCTGATGTGTTGGAGTGATCCAGCGGCAGGCTATCGGGGTGGTTCAGCCTTTGGGTCTGCAGCTAGGTAAAGATACAGCAGCAGAAGGATGGAGAGCTGAGAGACTTCAGTTTGAATGAAAAAAAGAAACACATCTTTATTTTATAGCTTTCTAGTCGTTGTGTCTGGCGAAACATGCCCCGCCACTCTGGACTATTCTGGTACATCCTCGAGAGACGGCAACTTACGGGTGTAAGTAGCAGTTATCTGCTGTAGGCGATGAGCGGAAGAGCCAGCGTTATTTAGAGGGAATATGGGAGACTGTATGGGTTTCGGATACGAAGTGGCACCTATCAGAGTTGTGGAAAGGGACAGAAGAGGAGGGGCTTTGTGACTCCAAAAAAATGAGTGGAAATAACTTCCCAAGGCACTACAAAAGGTAGTGAGGCTGTGATTTACACTGCAACTCTCACCTTATGAAAAACACAAATATGAGGGAGAGAAAAGATCCTCTGTTGCGGGGCAGAGAACGAAAAAGAGAGCCTGCGCTCTGTCAAGTCTTTTCAGGAAGGTCTTTTCCCACGCCCCTGCATCTGTGTGTTTGTTGTCTCTTTGAGAGAGGTAATTTGAAAGTGAAGGAAAATAAATACAAGTATGCTTTTATATATACACACACCCCTACATATGTGCAATAACACAAACTCATTCTCTTATTGGGCGTTGGGAGGAAGAAAACTGGGATTCCGGCACTTGTGGAAGGGATAGGGGAGAAGTTAACAGTCGTCCCTGTGAAGCCAGAGGGGTGTTAAGCAGAAGAACTCCACTCAGTTTGACATCTCCGTTTTCCAGTTCAAAGTTCCAGTTCCCTTTTCTGCAAAAATAGTTTATTCTAGAGAGGTATAAATAACTAAAATGTGGGATTATATTTCTAATGATTCTCTGCATGCTTTTTGACCATTTGTCAATGGTACACTGTTTATTTGCTACTGTAGTTTGTCATCATTGATGTAAAAAAATTATTGATTGTTTACAGACAATAAGTGAGTTTTGGTTTTTGCAGGGGATGTATTCAGTGTTTGCCAAGGGTAGAGCAGGGTTGTTCTTTGTAGCCTGAATTCTTCAACTGTTAAAATGAGCTTGTGGTATTTTCTGAAAATGAAGTTTTTAATGAAGGCATTGCGGTACCATAATAAAAAACTAGAAGGAAAGAGGTAGTTTTTCTTTTTGCTCTCTCTCCCAAGGGTTGATGTTGAATATTTTAAGAATTCTGTTTGTCTTAGATAAAAGTTTTGAAATGTGACTATCTGTATGCCTTTAGAAAGTGTTTTGCTGTTAATGTTTTCAGTGCTTGCTCTCATGATTTTCTGCATGGAAAGTATAAAATACATTAGGTTACTTATATGTGCTAATATTTTTCTATGTTGTAATATCCTATATGTTCCTTTTGAAAATTCCGTTTAAGAATGTATTTATAGTGTTGTCAATTTTGGAGTTTTTAGAAGTAGTTTGGAAGAGCATTAAACTGACTGCAAAATTTCTAGGAACAATTTTGTGCCCTGGTAGGGGAACTTCTATATTCGCTCAAAAGCGGAGCCGTTTGCATCGCCAAAACAATTGGGTGACACGTAAATACTGTGACTTGGTCCCTGAACTGTCAGCAATAGGAGATGAAAGGAGAGATTTTTATGCTGCTTATCAGTATTTTTACTCCTAGATTTTTCCGCTCTGAAATTATTGATGGATTGCTTTATTAACCATTAAAATTTAGTTCATAGGTTACACTGGTGATCAAATATCATTTACATTATGAAGAAGAAAACCTCAGAGGAAGTACTTTAGAGGTCACTGCTAAACCAGCGTGTCTTTTAGTCAGGGGGGCGAGAGGAACGCTCTGTGCGCGTTACCTGCGGGGGCTGCGGTCGTAGCAGCTTTTGGGATTAATTCGGGCACAGCTTTGCATTTCTAGTCCACAGTAGTGGAGCTGTGAAGGGAGCTTTTTGTAGGTAGCGAGGGCAGAACGCTTTGTAAAGAATGTCGTACCTTGATTGGTAGTCAAGTGCTTCAATATATATGAAGCAAAGACATTTCCATCTCTCCCCACCTTTCCTTGTGCGTCCTTTGTTTTATTTAATTAACAAAAATTGGGTGGTAAAAGAGTTAAATGGTTATTTTTGTTTGGTTTTGGTGATTGTTGTTGATGACGATTGCATTTTTTGTATTGCATCTGGACACTTTATTTCTACTTTTCACTGTATTTTTATGATTATTTTTCTGTAAATCAAGTATTTTTAGAATCGTAGCTCTTTAGTACGGTCACTGTATTATTTAAAATCTTTTAATTCTTTTATGGCTCTGTATTGTGATCGTCCAGACAGAACAATTGATCCGGCGTTGCATAACAATTAACACTACATTTACAGGCATGTTTTACAACTCCTAGTTTCAGTGTAGCTTGTAGTATGTTGCAATAGATGAAATGCTTGATTGTTGGTCTTTATTTAGACTTGTTCATTAAATTATAGCTCTTAATGAAATAAATAGTTCTTAATGAAGATAGTCCAGTGAGATGCAAGAAGTGAGTTGGCATAAAATGGCACTTCTTAGTAAGTGATATTACTGGTTTTATGGTATGGGTTTTGTGAAAAATGACCACGCATCTCTCGCTTTTCAGAAGTTTGAGGCTTGGTACATCCAGCTGGCCCTGGAAGCTGCTTTACAGTTTGTAATACTTAGCTAGTCATTATTCTGCTCTCGCTGTCTTCCCTTCCCCCATTTTTCCATGTACATTATCATGTTCGATTTCTCTGGCTGCAGAGGTGGTTTGCCCTAGGAGTATAGGCAGCATTTGGCAAAATTAATAAAAAAACCTAATTTCTTGAAGAAATTGCACTGTAATTTTTATATAGATGAGAGATGGCATTACTTTATGTTGAACTCCATGTAGTATAGTAAAAAACAGTGTTTTGAAATGCTGGTTTTGATGCAGAAAGCACTTGTTTAAGTGTGCAAGTCACCTCTGGGAACGGCCAGGGTAACGTAAGATCAAAAAGTCAAGTTTGTGGTTGGTGCGAGCAAGGTCTTTGTAGTTGCCTCCCTATATCAAACCTGAGTTTGTCTCAAAGGGGAGATGTGAAACCTGGCATGATAGCTTTCAGTGGCACTGAAGATTGTTGAATTAAATTCCCACAACTTCCATGGAAATCTGGAGCTCATGCTTGTGCTTCCTTGGAAGAAAGGGCAGGCAGGAGTGTTTTGGGGGGGGGTGTTTGGCAGTAGCTGGGCAGTGGGTCAGCACGGCGCTGCTCCGTTCCTAGTTAGTTCCTTCTAACCATCACTGTTGTCTGATCGGAATATCACGGGAACTCAGAGGGGAACTGTGGTTATCGCAGTGGGGAAGTGGAGTTGTAGTGAACCTCACTTAGATTCAGAATGACCTTTATTTTTCCTCTGTCATAATTCAGAATTTTTTCCCCTCTGCTGAAGTGCCGTAAAACACGTTTACATATCTGTAAACAAATGCAAATATTGCCGGATCGCTCAAGCCGGAAGAATACGTATGTATCTACAGAAAGACAGGACAAGATACATTTTTAAAAAATATTTCTTCAGTGTTTGGTGTGTTTATACTCCTCTAAATCAGAAATGCTGCTCTGGTGTGAGCTGTGGTACGTTCAGAACATAAACCTGCACAAAATAGTACATAAGGAGGGTTTATTTATTTAACACAACTGTTTCACCCATTCATTTATCACAAAATGCTGCAAGCAATAACTTTCCGTAACTCAAACTTTCACTGCGGCTGAGTAACTCTTACAACTCTGAATGCAGAATAAGAGATGGATAAGAAAAAGTCAGTCGCTCCTGACATATTTTCTCTGCTTGATGGTTACGCATGCCATTTTTCAGTTGTTTCTGAGAGAGTAATAGTAACTGGAATGGATCTTACGTATGTCTTTATATAAACTCACAGTTGGTACGATCGAAATATAACTTAAATTCCAGCATTTTTATTTCTTGAGTACAGAATATACCCCCAAAGCATACCCAAAACAATCATGAGCTCAGTCGGTTACCTGGAAAGCCTAAGAAAGTCTTGTATTTACAGTTTCCTTTTCCTGCGCTGGACTTTCTCGTGTTCCCTGCCACGGGGGTGCAGGCAGGGCGGCAGGCAGGGAGGCAGTCCCCAGAGCTGCTGCCTGCATCGGCCCTTGCCCCGCCGGAGAACGGACAATACACTGACGAGCTCAGTATAAGCAGACTCAGATTCAAGGATCATACGTTATAAAAACACTTAAGTGGTTGGCAGGCTCAGAATGTTGCTAACAAAAACAGTGGTTTGTTTTGGTGTTTAAGTCTTGTGCTAATCCTCCTAACTATGTTTTATTACTACAACTTCAGTTGCTATGATGTTTTCTTTCTCTCTGAAGTTACGATTCAAACACATTTGTTGTTCTCTATTTCCCAGTCACCAAGAAAATTTTGGCTTTGTGACAGATAAAAATTTCTCCATGTTATTTGTGTCAATATATTTATAAGATATTAAATGTTGCTATGAAGATAGCATTGCATCTCTTTCTCATTGGATAGTGGCCAGAATCTAGTCCATATGGCAAATCATGGTGAGCAAAACTACCTTCAGCTATTAAGTAAGCACATCTCGTGCTACTGTAGTTCCTCAAAAGACTTCAGTAGCTGGCTGGTCTGTGCTTTCTGTTTCAATACAGATTGACTCATAAAAAAGAAAAAAAGGGCGGGGGGACAGGCATTTTAGGTCCACAGATGAACTTCACAAAGCTTGTCAAACCTGCTGAGTCACCAAGTTTGCCTGAAGTCATACTGCAGTGCCACCGAGTTTTCCTTGCGGGGCTTTGTGTCGTCTTGGGTTTCGGCAGCGTGGCAAAGCTGGCACAGCAGCACGCTCGCTGCCCGTCCTCGCGCCCTGCCGCGCTTCCCCCCCGGCGGGAGCTGTAGACGGTCCGTGGGAGAAACGTCCGCTTGCAGCTTCGAGCTGGCTGGGGTCGGTGGGGCTGGGGCACAGGGCCTTGTGGAAACTGGGGAGGGGAGAAGGGGGGGGTCAGTTGTCACCAAGTCATCAGCATCAAAACGATTGGATTACACGAGACCATCAGCATTTATGCAGAATAAATAAAAAAGCAACCTTTATTGAATAAAAGGTGATGCCACGGGTCCTGCAGTGCCATAAAGCAGGGGTCACAGGAATGAGCCAGTGCCTACCTGTAAAGTCTCGGTCTCTAAATCCCTTCAGTTCTGGTTGGGGATCCAGTTCACGGTGGTTGGCAGCGGTGGAGAAATGAGGGAGGATGAGAAGTGGCCTGCACTCGTGGTATTTATTCCTTTCCTAGCTTGCTTTAGTTCTAAATAGGGTTGATAATGCTGGTAAGGATTTTTTTCCCCTCAAACCACATCTTTTGACATTGGCTGTTCTAATTCCTTTTCCCTTATCACCCCGTCTAAGCAGCTCTTGCGTGCGTGCGGCCCTGCCTGCCGTGGGAGGCAGGCCATAGAAGTGCATCTTTACTTCTGTACTGGTATCGGGCAGGTGACACTTTGAAAACATTTACCACCAAGGCTTAGAAACCAGAAACCGAAAGGTTCAAAACTAACATATATCTTTTAATTAGGCTATTTCTATTTTTAATTAGCTGTTATTTGTTTAGTTAGCCTCTTTAGCTGTGTGCGTGAGGGGGAATGAACTATGAGAGTATGAATTAAGGAATGGCATTAACCTTGAAAATGTTTCCCACCTCTGATTTCGCCTAATGCAGGATGCTAGATACTCCGACATAAATACAAATTTGCAAAAGCTATGTCAACGAGACACTGTTCGAACAGAACAGAATTTTGTGCATAGTCATCTGTAGAAACCTCCAGAGCCTATTTTTGACTGAAGGTTGTTGCAAATGGGGATGAACTCTACTATTGGGCATATATTAGCTGCTGTAGCCCTGGGACTTAAAGCATTTGTTACTTCAAAATTATTGTAAAAAGAGTGATTTTTGGCAAAAGTGCCTCTGCGTAGGGAAATGCTATTTGGTACCTATATGTGTAGGGAAATGCCACTTTTCAAAGTGGCATCTTTTGCAAAATGTGTAAGAAATCAAAATAGTGATGTTATAATGCTACCACAGTTCTCTGTATCTTTCAAGTGACTGCTTAAAGAATGTTATTTAATCCATATATGAAGATGAACACGTTCCCTGATGAGAGAAGAGGTGATTGTACACTGTATTTTATTTGAAGAATGGCATATATAGTGACTATGTTTCTTTTGTATAAAATATTTATGAAGTCACTTCAGACTAATTTTTTAGTCTTTGTGAGGATAAGAACGCGCTAAGTGCAGGAACAGCATACCTGCTGAGACATAATATTTATTATCTTGATTAAATTGACAGGCGTGAAACCAAAATGGCAGGAAACAGCCTCGTTCTGCCCATCGTCCTGTGGGGCCGCAAAGCCCCCACGCACTGCATATCCACCCTGCTGCTCATGGAGGACACGTCCATGATTGTCACGGGATGCCACGATGGACAAATATGTCTCTGGGACCTTTCTTTGGATTTAGAGGTAAGACTAGCGTCTCTATAATCTTAATTTTCTTTGTGTTCAAAGTGTGTATCGTTGTTGCCAGTGTGATTTTATTCTTCGATATTATAGTATCCATTCTGGTCTTCGGTTCTTTTTACGCCCTTGTTCGCTTGTCCTTTCTTCCTCCCTCTCATGAGGCCTGGATGTGACACTACATGCTTCTTGTAGTGAATATTTCAGATTAGAAAGACGTTTTTGCTCTTGAACTTTGCTGCTGCTCCTGCAGTAATTTTTTTAAGTAATTACTTCCTCTTTTCTGGAGCCGCTCTAAACTAGTTGTTATTTTCAAGTTTAGCTGCTTAATATTGTTTTGTGAAAACAGATTGCAGTGATCAGAGGACTGTGCTTTGAGAACTTTTCCAGGTTATTATTGTATTCAACCATTTTTTTTTTTCCATGAAAACTGAAAGAGAAAAAAGGCTAATAGCAGAGATGAAGGTTGATGATTAATTGTTTTGTGCCAGTGGCTGCCCTAGAGTTGAAAACTTCAAGTGTGTATTTTGAATATGATCTTGTAGTTTGCCTTGGTACAAAGAGTTTTAAACTCTTGGAATGGAATAGCAAAACAATTCTTCCTTGTTAAAAAGTAGCATGCTTCAGGAAAAGTTTGTACTGAATACCTAAAAATCTCAATGTCCGTGCGTTACCCCCATAAATTATGTTCATGTTTGGTATATTTAAAAAGAAAGAATGGGAGAAAGCGACCAGTCCTTTCTAGAAAGGACAAATAAAGGGCAGTTTTCTTTTTTATGTTTAATCTATGCGTGGGCTTTATATAAACTTATTTATGAATATATAGGGTTGTGAACTATACTTGATTGGGGGAAGCTATTGTTGCAGTAGAACGCAATTTTTTCATTCAAATTGGGCCAAATTCAGCCTATGATTTAAAAATATTGATAGCACGAGTTTGATGCAAAATGCATATTTTTCACAAATTTGCATTACAGTATTAGATAGAAACTCCTTTTTTTCCACATACTATAGCAGCATTCTGTGCAAACTCTTTCAAGATTATATATCTGCTGCTATGCTAATTAAGTGTGTGTGTGTGTGTGTGTGTATTAACACATATATTTGTATAATACATAAAATGGAAATCTGGAATATATATATTCTGGTTAAGTAACAGTGCCTATGTTATTTTTACTTCACATTTTATTTCCCTGATTCTAGATTAATCCCAGAGCTCTGTTGTTTGGTCATACAGCCTCAATTACTTGTTTATCAAAGGCCTCTGCTTCCAGTGAAAAGCAGTATATAGTGAGTGCATCAGAAGGCGGGTGAGTTTCCTGAGGATTTATTAATATGCAGATCTGTTAAATAATGGAAATTGAGGGCAGAGGAGAGATCAGGTTGTTTACATACATGGTATTTTTTACTTAGTATAATGTCTATAGATATTCCAAATTATGGGACTTCTCCACTGGTGTGAATTTTGGATTCGTGGCCTGAAAGGAGCACGGGGAAGTGCCCGAGGTCCTGGAGGGCTGCCTCTGTTACTTCTCGTGCGGTGGGAGTCAGCGGCAGGACGCTGCGCGGTTGTACGTAAAGCAGTATGTGGAGCGCTGGATGTGATTTACGTTTGGGTGGACGATGCGACGGGTGAGGCCGTTTCCTTCAGTCAAGGCACTTCTGTGCTTGCTGTCATCTTTTCGCTTGTGCGAGTTTCAGTTCAGTTGACCATAGATGTGTATTTTGCTCCTTTCTCTGCTTATCCAAGTTCTGTTTCTTGAGTGAAAGCAAGCTTGAATTGGAGTGTAGCTTGTTGGCAGGAAATGATGCCTAATACATGTTTTAAAATGTGGAAACCTGTCACACAATTTATGTTTCTGTTGCAGTGTTTGATTTTTATCCTTAAGAAAAAATACGTCAGCAAATGCTTTTTATTTTTTAAGAGGTTTTATTTACTAATCAGAGCAACCATTTAGAGGGAGGAAAGGGGAAGGATTTCTCATGCAATTGACATTAATGGGGATTGCAGTCAGGTAACTTAAAGAAAAAAAAGTCATACTCTAACTTTTCAATAAAATATACTTTGTACACTCGCATTTTAGCCTAGATTTTGGGCTAATTTATTGAAAAGATACACAATTTGATAAAGTACAGGTCAAAGCTTTGGAGGCAACTAGTTTTGTCGTTCATAACTCACACACGTTATTCCCCCCCACCTCTTCTCCTTGCCATCCTCTGCCTCAGGCTGAGTACAGGATCTTTAGTAACCGACTGTCCTCTACGGGGAGAGCACTTTCAGCTGGCTAAATAACCTGTTCTGCTGCAGTTTCATGCTGTAGCTTTTGCCGTCTGAATTCAGTTCCCCTCCTGCTATGGAGAGCTTTTCCCCCGTGCCCCTGGGCGCTGGCGGCTGTCAGGAGCTGGGGCCGGGGTCAGTGCGGCCAGGCTGGCAGCGCAGGACAGGGCAGAGGGTCCGGCTCCCACAGCCTTGCAGAGACAGGGAGCCCCTGCCAAGACGGCTTCCAGCGCTTTCTCAAGAGCTCTTCAAGGCCGGACAGCAACTTATCAGAGTTGGCCGCGAGCCCAGGCCAGCCCTGGCGAGCAGGGAGGATGCGTTCCCCATATCCTTGTATCTCCACTCGTACTCTGGCTGGCTATGTGGAAGTGAGTCCTCGTTACCAGCAAGCGCTTTCTAGGAAACAGGCCATGGTCTTGTTCTTCCCATAGAGTCATTCTGGAAGGCAGGAGCTTTTTTCCCCCAAAATATGAGCCTAGTTTTGGTACAGGGAGTTGGAATAACTACTGTTGTTAGCAAGAGTCTAGAATAGCTTCTGACTTTCTACGTAGAGGTACAAGCATTTCAGTTGTAAATGAATCGTCTTCCTCCATGGACTTGTATTGAACAAGATGGGTTGTCCTTCACTTCTGTCTATGGCAGGCCATCTCCTAATACTGCTGACTTCTAGCATCTCTTTCTTGAGTCTTGACAGCACCAGGAACGCCACGTATTGAGGTGTGGTATAGGTTTAAAATGGATTAGCTCTCTTTGCGGAGACTATTATTCTGGAAAAAAAGTAACTATTTTGGAAAGAAGTTGTAACTACACATCATAGTATTCCTTCTTAAACTAGTGCAAACTTTGAACACTCTTAGATTTAATATCGTATGCATGTCTAACTTGTTTTTAAAGCGTGCCTTTCCGCTTTCCCTTTTCAAAGTTTGCTTTGAGAAGTTAACATTCCAACTCAGTTATCTTTCACTAGGCAAAATATTTGGCCTGGAAGTATTTACAAAGGTATTCCTTCCAAGAGCATCAGTCTGTTCTCGAGGGCTTTTTCATTCATGTACAGAACTTACTGTTTGAATGACAGACTCTTCTGGTATGCAAAACAAGCTTATAAAAGGAAAACGAAGTTTGTGAGTTTGGGGTTTTTTGTTTGTTTATTTGCTTTGTTTTTAAAAGGCTGTTTACTGAAAGGTGGACCTCCAGGCTGGGGCCCATTTGATCAACTCTGGTTGAGGAAGAAATTTCTTAACCTCTGCCTATATACATGTAGCTGGCCAGGTATGGGTCTTTTATGTATCCAAATAAAATAAATAAGTCCTTTATCTGGAAAAGGCGGGGAACAATATGACTGAACAAACTTTTAACCTGGAAGTTGAGAGTAGAATGTGTCAAAACTTAGAATTTCCATCTTGTAGTGATTGCCATGCTAAGTAATCTTTCCCTTTGGATTTAGAACCAAAATATGTTTTCATTGGGAAGTTATATGTCTGACGTAAAGGGAAAAAAGGTGGGAAAGCAGTTGACAGATTCTGTTCTGATTAAATTTTAATATAAAATTTTAAAAGTGTGGGGCCTTTTAAATAGAGTAAAGCGAGGGAATGGCTGTTAATTGGCATGAATTCATACAGGTAACTGTAATCTTTGCTCATAAGGCAAGTCAGAAAAGTATCTACTGGTACTGTTCATAATTTGTTGTTCAGTGCTTTCAGTTTGGTCTTAGAAGTGCTGAAGAGTGCCAGGTGATGCTTCCACTTCTGAACAGCCTGGGCCTTCAAAAACCCGCAGCGTTCACTGCCATCTGACACAGTGCTGTGTTCTGTAACGCTCTTTCTTCTCTTCCTCACAAATGTGGAGAACGCACGCTAATCTTTGGACGACTTAGGGGATGCAGTAGAAGTATATAATGTCTTGAAATGTTTGTGAGAGAAGTGAGAAATTCTCAGTTGTGTACTTGTGTTTACTTAATATTGATTGTTTATGATGAACCTTGGCATTTCACTTGTTTCCTCTTGTCTTTGTAGGGAAGGAGAGGTTGTGTAGATTCAGGTAGAAGGACTGGAAATTCAAGTTGATTTTGAGTTTCCTTTATCTAAATACAATTCATATAGTCACTAACAAATGGTCCGAATGGTTAAGTTTCTCCCCATGTAAATGACTTCTAAACTCTTGGAAGATTGAAATATTTTCTATGTAGTTTTAATCTGCCTTTTATATTTTTAGGGAGATGTGTCTGTGGGACGTGAATGATGGGAGGTGCATAGAGTTTACTAAACTGGCCTGTACACATACTGGCATACAGGTTAGTACTTTGTGTGTGTTTCAGAGGTCCTATTCTGTATTGCAGTGCATGGATTACTATAGATCAGTTATCAAAACAAGGCTGTTTTGTTTCTTTTTAAGCTTAATAATGACATCATATGCCTACTGAAGTATTTCATAAATAGTTTATGCTGTGTCATCAAATGCCCTAGAGCTGGAAATATGTGCTGTGCTTCAGCATTTGGAAAAATGTATCATAATTAATGAGAGAGGCTGGAAAGAAAGGAGAAAAAGGAGAAAATTTTTGGAGGAGTACTGCCAGGGGAGGTGGGAGCGTGAGGATGATCTTAGCAGGGAAGGCTGAGGCAGGCTTCTGTCAGCTGCAGGAGCTGGGTGTACAGGGTAAGGATTGCCTTGGGAAGATAACAGAAGAAAGGGGGCCTCTGCAAAA
The DNA here is from genome assembly GCF_035582795.1 of Mycteria americana. Lineage (NCBI taxonomy): Eukaryota > Metazoa > Chordata > Aves > Ciconiiformes > Ciconiidae > Mycteria > Mycteria americana. Next base: position 2,050,971 of record NW_027445437.1, read on the forward strand.
AGCTCCCCTTGCCAGTGCAGAGGAGTAATTTTTAAACATATAAGCATTAGAATATATTTGTGAAATTATGGTTTTTATTAAAAATGAAGCAGTCAATGTCTCACATGGAATATAACTTCTGTACTTTGTTAATATCCATTTAGTTCTATCAGTTTACAGTTGGGACTCAGCGTGAAGGGCGACTACTATGTCACGGACATTATCCAGAAATTCTCGTTGTGGATGCTACCAGCCTTGAAGTTCTTTATTCTTTATTATCAAAGATATCTCCTGACTGGATCAGTTCCATGACTATCATTCGATCCAATAGAACACAAGGTAATTATTTTTGTTGCTTTTATCATGGCTTTGCCTCCCTCTAAGAGAAACTCTATTTTCAACTTTTTCAAGAACCTGGGGAGGAACTAGAATGTTGCTACTTGTGATCTTGGGCAACACCCAGCAAGCACTAACCTTTCCGAAAAGCAACGTATACGTAGTTGTTTCTAGTCCCTGAAAAAGAGGCTAGTTTAATATCTGTGCAGTATTGTCTCTGTTGCTATTGTGTCAAATGGGAGTTTTAGCTCTGGCCAAAATTTAACTGCTTTCTGATGAACAGAACCTAATACCTAGCCAAATCACTCTGTGTGTGCGCGCGCTTGGCAGGATCCAGGCTCACTGAGTAAATAGATTCAGTTCTGTCATCTGCAGCGTGTGCATGTGCTGAAACCTGAAGGACAAGGACCCTTCCTACAGGAAGAGTGATTTTTTTTTTTTTTCTTTTTTTAATAAAAGCACGTTCCACTAGAGTGATAACTTTTTTTCTCTTTGAGAATTGAGAAATAGTTCTGGAGAGCACTCTGACAGCAAGAGCCTGGGAACTGGCACAAGACTGAAGGAAGGGGCACAAGCACGCTGAATGCTAAGGCTGTCATCTGCCTTACTAACGTGATGTGTAGTATACATCGAGATCGTTTGGCAAGCTATACATTGTAATTTTTGACAAGATATATACGTACTATGAGTATTTCTTGTGATTAGTACCTTATAAAAAGCGCTGCCATAACACTTTCAAAGCTATTATTGTAGGAAATGTGTTTAAGGAATGTGCTGATTAAAGTACACAATAGGATTAAAAAACCTGAAGGCTGTAGAGCGAGGAACTTCTAAAAGCGATGACAGTCAGTTTAGTGGAGAGGTGGGTGAGTAGGCTCATGTTCAGGGGTGGATTAGTTGACATGGGTTGAAGTGATACCTGTTGACACATCTGTTTTGCTCTGCTAGTTCGTGTTAATTTGCTAGGCTTTACATTCTGGCAGCTGAGGCGGAGAGGTGTCTCATTCAGGTTTCCCTGTTGTGGAGACTGTAATTCTGAAGAGGTTTGGGGAACGCTAAGGAAGAAGGTCCTGACAAAAGGGCGGACTTTTATCTCGAGTTAAGGCTGACAGCAGTTGTAAACTGAGTGTTCCCAAAGTCCTGGAGTGGGAAAGCTCAGCTGCTCTCCCCACAACATCTAAGTTGCTGGAACAACTGGAAGTGATCTCTGGTATTAAGTGTTTCCTGGTGCTGCCTTTAATTTTATTTCTTGTTTTGTAAGCATTTTTGTATTGTAATCAAGAAGTTACCCTTTGGATTTTGGTCTTACACCAGACTTGTCTGGTAGAAACAGGAATGTCTGGAAAGTTTGACTAGCACTTGATATACTTTGTTTTTTGTGAAGGCAATAACTGTTATGGAGTAATTGTGCAGAGACGCCCCTTGGGAACCCGCAGCCAAGAGATGCTCGGGCGGCTGCCCCGCTAGAGTACGCTTCCCATTCAGCTTCAGTGTCCTCGCAGGCTGGCGTGGGCAGGCAGCTAGGCAGAAGCAACAAATCTCTCTTCTTGGGAGAGTAACCCCTTGCCTTTGGGGAGTGTGATGGGACAACCCGCGATGTCTGATAGCAGTCCTGGAAACAACTGTGACTTCCCTTTCCCCCGTTTAATTTGAGCCCTGAGTGGTAATTGAGAGATGTAAACACGAAACCATGGAATCCGCATGTGTGTGCGTATGTGCTTCTGGAATACCACTTTGCAAATAAACATTTGATCTTGAAGCAAACACTTCAGGAATGTTTTGATAAACTTTTAATGTTGAGGTACTCTCGGTATGTTTTTGTACTCAGATATGCACAAGTGTGCAACAAAATGAAGACGTCCTTGTACTTATCAGCCTAATGTTTGTTTTTCCCCAGAGGATACTGTTGTAGCAGTTTCGGTGACTGGCATCCTGAAAGTATGGATAATAACCTCTGAAGTTAGTCGGATGCAGGTAAACAAAGGCTTCTGAATTAATGATGTTTCCTGTTGTGATGAAGGGAGAACTTCTATTAATGCTGTTTCCTGTTCTTCCAGCTACCTAATGATATTAGGGTTTTTTTTCCCCTTTGCCATTTGAAAATCAACTTCCTTAATTTTGCTTTACTGATTGTTCAAGTTACCAGCAGAACTCCTAATCTTTCTTATGTTTGACTCGGAGAACTTATTTCAAAATTAAGAGTAGGATAATCTCCACAAATCTCTCTCTCTTTTTTTTTTTTTTTAGTTTTTATTTGTACCATGTAATGATTTGTGTTAATACACAAATATTCTTGTTAATATACCAATATTTTTCTTTTAAAGAGGGAAAAATTAAAAGTCCTATTCTTTCATTAAGTCATCTTGTACTACATCCCACAGGAGTTTTGAGTTCCAAAGGGAATTTAGTAACGAAGGTTGTTACAGTACTGTTTCACTTTCCAGACTGATAACGGATGCTGTACTGCATGCGTAACTTCAGTCAGTACAGGCAAAACTTTTATATGCAAGACCTTGCAGTGTAAGTACTCATTAGTTGAAGGAGATGATGCTAATAAATACATGCTTGCTCTGTGTAGTACAGAGAGAAGAAGTAAGTCACAGAGTTAAAGCTTGCCCTGTACTGCATAGGAAGTGTGTGTCTTTTAATATGGTGGTGGCATTATAGAAGTGACTTTATCACACTACTTCATTTTTTTAAGATTAAGTTCTCCAGCTGCATTTCTTCTGCTCTTGAAATATCTGTACTTAATAAAATTTTTCATTATAGTCTTATTATATCATACTATATTACTATTATTATTAAATTTAGTATTAAATTTTATTTAGTATTAAAAATTATTATTAAATGTAGTATTTTCTTTGAGAAAGATAAGTGAGATGTGGAGATGCCCGAGGGGTTTGCTGAGCAGAGAATACTGTTTTTTGGAATATTCATTATTAGGGATTGTCTACAGCGCTCTTTGTTAGTTGGCAGTTCTGCCTTCCTGTGTACTACTGAATAAAAGTCTTGAAGGAGGTTTGCTACATGTCTTGTAGACCTCTAGCAAATTAGCTATTCACAGAAACCTCTTGTAAAAGATATACCTTACTATAGATGTTTAGCAACTGTGGAAAAATAACCTTATGATATAGAAATGACCTATTTTTTGATGAACTTGTTTGTTTCCAGAATATTTATACTGCAAAAGCAACACAGTTTGCATTAGCTCGGAAGGCCAATATAATGGAATTCCTTGCTTTTGACCCCATCAGGGGACAGAGGTGGTATTCATGGTTTTTTGTTTCATAGTTTCAAAGTTGATGAGATTGTTTGCTCTCAAAGCATTTTCTGGAAACCCTCGTCATGCAGCTAATAATGTTTTGGCTAACATCGCATTTAACAGATACACTTAAAAAAAAAAAAAAAAAAGCAGCTGTGAGCAGTGAAAGGTATTGGCTGTTATGGAAGTAAGAAACACAAAGATGTGACTAAACAGGAGCTTATCGCAATCTAGTCTATTTGGGATATGGGAACCATGAAAGAATGACACGTGAGCTGAATCTGCTTAGTTTCAGCTGACTATCTGGATGCAAGGTAATTCATTGGCAGCAATGATACTAAATAGGCACTCCTAATCTGTCCAGCTGGGGAATTTGTTAGACTTAAGTGACGAAAGAGGATACTGCATGCTCTTGCAGATCCTCTTATGAGGAGTAATAGAATAAGAACTGCTACAAGTGTTTGGTTTTTCCTCAGAAGTTGGCCATCTGGCATCTTATGAAACAGCATAGTCCCTTTTCCATCACATGGTCTCTGTCATGTTCCTAAGCTCAATTTGAGCAAGAAAAAAAATCAGCTGGGTATTTTCTTGTTATCGGATTTCCATCTTTATGTTGTTCTGTGTAGAGACACAGTTTCCGACGCTGGTTGCTGTCATGCTGTCTGACCACTTAAATAGTTTCTCTGTAGGACAGAATACATCTTGAAGATGAGGAAATAATATTTCAGGAAAATACTGTCTTGCCACAGAGATCTGTAGCAGGGTAAGGAGTTGTGCTCTAGGATATCCGAGTTCCCACTTCTGCCTTAATTGCCTGGCTATCCTGATGTTCTCTGCCCTGTCTCAATAAGGTTGGTTTTTTATGAAGGCAGAGAGCCCTGTGAAATCGGTTAAAGTGACTGGCGTTGCAGACAGGCCTTTCTGTAGGTCTCCTCTTTATACCCACAGCAGGGTATCTGCAGCCTTCTGTTGTTTCAGCCAGGTTTTTATAACTGTAAGCCAAGCTTTTCAGATGATGAATGGCATGGCTGTCCCTCCTTCCTTCAAGGTATCCCAAGTCAGAGGGAAGATGGACAGTCAGTCAAAGTGAGGATTAGCTTGGGAGCTAGTCCGTGTGTGTTCTGGATCTGGACAGGTTAGCAGTGACCACCCTCAATACAACCAGAAGAGAAAGTTTTGCTTTGAGGTGGGCCCAGATTAATCAAGGTACAGCACCGGTGTGATAGATCAGTCTGATACTCAGACTCAGCGGAGGGTGTTTGGCCAAATGGTTAAGATCCCGTGTTATTTGATAGTGCTCGGTTAATCTCGGAAGAACGTGGTCGGCAGCGACCGAGTCTTAACCTCTGGCCAAGGGTCAGTCTACAGCTGAAAACTTTGAGACGTGATCATGCTAGTGGACATGAGGAAGGAAACGGACTCGTGCATTCAGCAGTTCAGCTCTACGGCTCTGCTGACATGCTGGTCAGTACTCGCGCCTGATTGTGGCTATGTGCATATGCTCTCTAAATAAAAGTGATAACCTCCTGTTGTGTCTTTTTTTGTCTGTCTCTACAAGCCAATTTCTTACCTATCACTTCTTGAGTTCTGCTTCTCTGCACATTTGCTACTCTTGTACTTGTGACAGAGTCTGCAGACTTGAGTGTTTATCACAGGAAAGTTGGTATTCAAGATATGATATACCCATGGGAGTATCAAAATAAAACATAAGTGTGTTTCAGTTAAAATTTACAGAAACATTGACAAAGTCATGACTTGAGCAAATTTAAAACCATCAAGAAATGCCTTTTTTGAAGATGTCATTAGAGAAGGTAATATGGCTCTATTTAATTTCAGATTTATAATTTTAAATAAAATGCAGTTAATGTTGGTTTCCTTTCTTTGTTTTTAGGATACAACACCAGTATTTGAAGAGGAGTCAAAACCTATTTATTGTCAAAACTGTCAAAGCGTTTCTTTCTGCGCATTTACCCAGCGGTCGTTGTTGGTAGTGTGCTCCAAATACTGGAGGGTAAGGCAAGCTAGCTGAACAACACCTGGCTGCTTTTCACTGTAGAAGCTGATTGAATTAAATTGCCAGTAAGACATTTAGATCAAGATGCTCTAAGTCCTTTTAATGTGTCTGTATTGAAACCGAAATTCGCTGCTGTCTGGGCATTTTAATCTGTAATTGGTTAATGACAACAGACTGTTCTGTTTCTTTCCAGGTTTTTGATGCTGGAGATTATTCCCTTTTATGTTCAGTCCCTAGTGAAAACGATCAGACCTGGACTGGTGGCGACTTTGTGTCAGCTGATAAAGTGATTGTATGGACGGAAGATGGACAAAGTTTCATATATAAATTACCAGCCAGGTAGTCAGCAATGAAATACTCCATTTATGTTATTTTTTTGAGATAAAAACATGAGCAACTTTGAAGAAATACTCAGTATCTTTTGGCTTTTATTTTGTTGCAAAGTTGTATGGCTGTTGCAGAAACTAGTATTCCATGAGCATATTTTAAAATGTGTGTCCCTTAAATGTATCATGTTGAAGCAATGCTCAGTAATTTAGATTGCCTCAGCCAACATTGCTTCACTATGTTCTGATATTACACTAACTCTTTTTCACTTCCTAATGGAGCTGTGTGATGGGAAGAGGTGCATTTTGCTGTTGAACAAGTGTCATAAATTAAAATACAATTTAAATATTTGGACCTGGTTAAGCAAAATCTTATTTCTTCCTTATTTCCTATATGGAGTAGAATGTAAATGATGATTGTATTATTGTAACAGTACTCTTTCAGCCTGTTAAGGGAAGCATGAACAGCTGAGTTTATGCATGTAAATGCAAAAATATAAAATTAATTTAAAATTAGGTATCAAAGAGGTTAAATAAATGTAGAATGACAAAAGTAAAATAAAAAAACTTCTGACATCTTCATGACATGCAAACATCTCTCTGGTCTGGGTAGAGACACAGTTTTGTCTTGGAGATCCTTGAATATTCTCACTTAAGTCAGGCGAGAACCCCTTTCTCACCCTCTTATGTGATCAGAGCATAAGGATGCGAGCAGATCGATCTGGTGATCTGTTGGAGGAATCCTTGGGTTTGGTGTGTTTTGGTCCTGAGTCGGAGGCTAGATGTGGTGAGGTCCAGAGCAGACCTAAAGCCAGGCTTCCTTCATTCTTTTTTCCTTCAGTTCTGAATGTGTGGGGAAACTGAGCTGGACACCTTTGGAGCAGTTATTAATTGATGAAGCATACCCTGTACGTTAAAATTAGAGTAACGATCTGCTATACACTGTGTTAACAATTTAAAAAAATATAATGTTTCAGGGCTTGGGGGGTTGTTTTTGCTTAGTGTTATTTAGTTAGCTGGTGATGTAGTAATCACTGTCTGGTAATACAAGGAATTTTATTCCTTTCTCTTTGTTCTTAAACCCAGCTGTCTACCAGCTAGTGATTCATTTCGCAGAGATGTGGGGAAAGCAGTAGAAAATTTAATTCCGCCTTTATTGTACAGTGTGTTGGACAGAGCAGATAAACAGGTAAAATATATTTCTTTGGAGGTTTTTTTACGGACTGCATTTCTCTTAGAGAGCTGAAACATGCATACATCATGACCAGTTCTTCTCTTTCAAAGTAGACCTTTAGGATTTCTTCTTTTCCTAGAGATAGTAGACATGCAATTTCTCTGCCGTTTAGTTTGGTTTGGTTCTTGTTGGTTTTCAAATAAATGCAGAGGTTAGTCTGGTCAAGCGAATCTTCAGTTCCTATATACTAGCAGTTCATCACTCATCAATGCCTGGAGAATTAGAAGTCAGGTTGTGATGCGCATCATGATTAGGCAGTAACTGAGCAAGAGCTGTTAGAATCACAACTTTGATTTTGAAAGCTGAAATCCTTGCAAAGTAAAGAAAATCAAATTTTGTAGGCCAAAGTCCTCTCTGAGCTATACTTCATTTTTATATTGTACTGTGAACTGTATCTGCTATAAATTAATATATCTAAAACAGCGGTATGATATATCTAGTACTTACACCCATACTACTAGGTATAAGTAACTGATTTACAAATGCTGTTATTACAAGACTATTGTAGGAATCCTTTTTTTTTATCTTACCCATTTAATCTCTTGCCAAATTTGGACATTGAAACGTTTATATATTTGATCTTTTTCTTTATGTTGTCAGTCAATATTAAAACTTTTTTGCTTCTGTTGTGGCCCATGTTCCTTACTGAGTAGTATAACTTCAGCTCACCATTGCAGTTAGAATGTTAACAATTTTAGAATACACACACACATATAAAAAATATTCTAAATATGAATATATTTAGAACAAAACCAAATACATGTAAAAATCTTTTTTCCTCTCCCCTAAACCTGTGACTTGTTTTGTGACTAACCACAGTTTCTGCTCATTCGTATTGCTGTATTTACTTGTTCTCCTGTAAGAAGGGTAAGGCATAAAGTGGCTAGTTTTTGTCCTGCTTTTAAAAGGTACAGTGGATCATGTGGGGGAAGTAAATTTTGAGGTTAATACATGGTTTGCATGTGTTCTGAAGTTGTTAACTTTTTTTTTAACAGCTGCTAATATGTCCTCCAGTTACTCGGTTCTTCTATGGACATAGGGAGTTTTCCTATAAGCTGTTAATCCAAGGAGACTCTTCAGGCAGACTGTGTATTTGGAGTGTGCCTGATACTCTCGAACAACAGGATGGTGCAAAAGGTATCCCTAACGAGCAGTCTTGCTGCCAGGTCTTTTAATGGGCATCTCTGGGGTTTTTTGTTATGTGGTTTGTTGCTGGATAAAGCACTGCTGCTTTTCCTACAGATCCATTAAGTTGGAGTTTTTTTAATTGTTAGCTTCTTGTAAGAGTTATAGTAACTTATTTTTTTTCATATATGATCAAAAGCTTAATTTACTCTGAATGTTTTTCAGGTATTAAGTTTTAACTGCTTCATTGCAAATACTAGCTATGGTCATTGCTGTTTGCCTGTGTAACTTACTCTTGTAGCTTAAATCATATACTTTTCCAGTTCCCACATGTATTGTTTCCATGTGTTGCTGTAGCTTCACTTGTGTAGTCAGCAAATTAATCTTGGGTATGTACTTTTGACTTTGTTCAAAGTGTTGTAACATGGTGTATTTAAACTTGGAGATCTTCTCAGAAAAGCATTCCTAATTTCCATTCTTGGGGGCTTTTTTTTTTTTTTTTTTTTTAAATCCTCCTCCCACCTCACCCTTCCTTTTTTTTTCTTTTTTTTTTCTTTTCTTCTTTTTAAACAGGACTGCAAACAACAACTTCAATATCCCTCCAGGAAGCTTTTGATAAACTCACTCCTCGCCCTGCTGGGATTATAGACCAACTAAGCTTAATACCAAACATCAATGAACCACTTAGAGTTACAGCCAGTGTGTATATCCCGGCACATGGGCGTTTGGTTTGTGGTCGTGAGGATGGAAGCATTGTTATTGTGCCAGCAACGCAAACGGCTATCGTTCAGCTGCTGCAAGGAGAGCATATGCTTAGGAGAGGTATGCAAATAAGCTTTTGAAAAGCACGGTTGGATTACAGTGTGTGCCTGCCACAAGATATACCGAAGTAAGAAACAGTTTCATGAAGTGAAAGTTAAGCCATTTTACAGGTAGAAATCATATAACTGTTTTCTTCACAATTCTGATGTTCTATTACGTAGTGAGAAACCCAAGTAGTAAATTAACTGTGGCCAGCTTGCATCAACTGGGGGGGAGGCAGTCCCTTCACTGGAAAGCCTTGGATATTTCTCCTGGGTTTTTGGGATGCAGTAGCAAAGATATGGCAGGGGACATCTCCTGTCTCTCTTCCAGTATTGTTCTGGGCATGGGGGTATCGGTGTGCCTGTGAAGATCTTGGGGAAAATAGTGAATCTAAAGGAGAATTCCTCTTTGTGTATCGTGCAGTTAGTTGAGTGTTATATGCTGGCCTGCTGTTGTACATTTTGGTTCCAGATAATGTTATTTTAATACTTTTGTGATCACAGTTGCAGAACAAATATTTGGGTTTTGTCTTTTTCATTTGTCAGCATCTGTAAAAAAATCATGTAAATATTTTTCTGTGAATATACCTATGAGCTTGTCAATTGTATACAAGGCTGTTGGTTGTACTGTTTCCTTTGTATAACTGATTTACTTCATATAACTTTATACAAAAATGATATTTTTCTTAATGTAAAGTTGGATCGCCTCGAAGTTGATACATTATTCTGCAAGTAAGCGTTGGTGATTCTTGCCCTTGTAAAAATACAGAAGTGCCTGTGTGTATTCTGTGTAAGGTTTGCTGTGCTTGCTAGAAAGCATAATCACGTAGAGGAAAAAAGTTCAACTGTATCACGCAGGCGTTGCATAGAATAATTGATTTGGATATTTAATTTATTGGGCCCATTTTGTCAAATATGCCATCTAAAAAGACAGTTTTTCTAAGCATCTTTTTCAATAATTATAAGGTTTTACTGGGAATGATTTAACTAATGTACTTGATCTCGGTGAGCAGAAGACTCACCATTCTTGTTCTGTTCACAAAAATGATTTTCCTTTATAAATTTAAATTTGATGTAATTAACCTATTCTGCACAAGCACCAAATGCATAACTCTGCAGACTTGTATGCTGCTGTTGTGGCCGGTGCAGAGTAAGATTATGCAATTTTCCTGGGCCTGGTCCTTTTGGTTATAACCTTGGATAAATTCATGTTTTGATGGAGAAGGGAATTTATTTTTTCACATCTTTGTGACCTTTTTAAATTTTTTTTTTTTGCTGGGATTTTTTGGGGGGAGGAGGCTGTTTGAAGACAGCTGAATTACTTCAGAGTGAGATTGTACAGCAAGACAAAATGAATCATTTGGTCCGTGTCCAGTAAAAAAAATGATGAACATTTTAAAAAAAGACAAGGCTAATTCTATAAGAACTTCGGTCAAAAATGGGAGTGTGGGTTTTTTTTTTTTTTTTTGTCAAGAACAGAGTTTTGGATTGTTAAACTGTTCTATTGAATTATATTTTTTTTCTCCCTTTTTTCTTTTCTTTTTTTTTTTTCCCCCCTTTTACGCCTTTACCCAATTTCTCAGGTTGGCCACCTCACCGGACTCTCAGAGGCCATCGAAACAAAATTACATGTTTACTGTACCCTCATCAGGTTTCTGCTCGTTACGATCAAAGGTATTTGATCTCAGGTGGTGTGGATTTCTCAGTCATCATATGGGATATATTTTCTGGAGAGATGAAACATATCTTCTGTGTACATGGTGGAGAAATTACACAGCTGCTAGTTCCACCAGAAAACTGTAGTGTAAGTTTTACATAATATATCTGATAACTTGTCTCACACTTTCCGTAACTGGTACAGCTCAAATCCTTCTTGAGAATGTGAATGTAATATGAAATACTGAAGATTTAGCACTGACCCAATGTATAACTCTTGCAGACACTTAAAAAGAGTTTAATTGTTCTGTTAATCTTGGTTTTGTTCATATCACGTTTTAGCTACAGAAAGGATTAAAAATAGAGGAAAAACTGGATATTAAAACCTAGCTAGGTAAGGAGATGCTTGGCGTCTTATGATATACAGCATTAGCAGCGGGAGAGGATTTCCACGGCATGGAAGCAGTCTTTCCCCTGAAGGTGTCGGCGAACGTGATAGGCAAGCATTCCCCACCAGTTGGCCCGTAGGTTTTAAAGGCAATTTTGTCTTTCATAATTTGGATGAGTAGGTAGAATTTAATGGACAAAATGACATTGGTTTACTTGAAAACCGTGGCTTCTCTTTTTTGCTCAACAAAACAGGTTCTAATACCTGTTTGCTCTTTATGGTGTGCAAAAGGTTGGATTCAAGAGAATTTCTGCGAGTGAAATTCTGTTTCTAGTGACTTCAGTGAGTTTAGCCATGGGCTCATGTACCTGCGTTTTGTTTATAAAATAGGTTGTTGATCACCATGCTTGGTCCAGTGAAGAAGATATTATTAAATGCAAACTGTCCGCATTATGATTAAGATTTCTTTTTTTTTTTCTTTTTCTTTTTTATTAGGCAAGAGTCCAGCACTGTATTTGCTCTGTTGCCAGTGATCACTCAGTAGGTCTTCTGAGTCTGCGGGAGAAAAAATGCATCATGCTGGCATCCCGTCACCTTTTCCCTATTCAAGTAATAAAATGGAGGCCTTCCGATGACTATCTGGTGGTAGGATGTTCAGATGGGTCTGTGTACGTCTGGCAAATGGACACTGGTAAGGTTAAGTTCAAAGACATTAATTAAACAATTTTTAAAAATAATATTTAGTTATAGTTCTGTATAAGTTGCATCTGAGAGAAGAGTTAAATTTTTTTTGCACATTTATATTTGGAAATTTAGCACTCCACATATTCCCAAAATTTGTAGGCGATATAAGCCTTTGTTAAATACATATCTTAGTATTTGGAATAACTCATTTAGTTTTGGAGAAGTACAGCTTGCTGTGGCTATCTTCCCCCTACGTGTTTTCCTAGTTACCTTTAGAGAGACTAGTTAAAATGTTGGCTGCACTTGTAGTGTCCTCTCGGTTTATTAGTGTCTGTGCTTCCTCAGCAACTCTATTGAAAGCTTGGTGTAGAAGTGCAGCGCTGTGAATCTACAACGCTTTCTTCAGCTGCGGAGTGAAGAAAGTGTTTGTCTGGTTTTTTGTATTGTTTGGTTTATTGTGTGGGTGTTTTGTGTGTTTTTTTTAAAATGGGACTAATGCTTAGTTTAGAAGAAGCTAAAAATGAGCCTTAAAAGGATGGGCAACAAGGCATAAAATAAAAACAGCTTTGTTGTAGAAAATCTTGTGATATTTGAAAGGGAGAAAGTGAGGAAAAAAAATGCATCAAAATATATGCAGTATCTAATTACCTTTTAACTCCTTAACTCACTTAAGAAGAAAACCACAAACCTGCAATAATGTCTGAATGTTATTTTCAGCTTATTGTGAAAACTAGATGAGAATTGTTTTTTACTGAAGCTCTAGGAAGCAGAGAGGAACCTGAGATCCATCGTGGAAAATTTCATCCACACGGGTAGTTGGGTGGGAGGGGGAATTCACAAGGACTGAAAACAACCTTCCCCTAAAAATGCTGAGCAACTGCAGCCATCACTCTCTGGTCAGTACAGAATCACACGGTGGGGTTTTTAAACTTGTCTTGATTTTTCTTAATGTGGTTTTTCTTTACACACTTCACGGAAACTGAGGGAAATTCCATCCCTGTAGGAATATTAGTTCTAAAAATAGCTGTTAACACAACAGAAAGTTTTATGCGTTGCCTCCTGTGGTGTACATTATTTTCTCCCTTTGCTGTACTTGTGATATTTTGGACATTCTGAATTGTTTCTGCTTAGACTCATGCTTTGCAAAATATTTGCAGGTGCGCTGGACAGGTGTGTGATGGGAATAACGGCAGTGGAAATCCTGAACGCCTGCGATGAGGCAGTCCCGGCGGCTGTGGACTCCCTGAGCCATCCCGCCGTCAACCTGAAGCAGGCCATGACTAGGCGTAGCCTGGCTGCTCTGAAAAATGTGGCGCACCAGAAACTACAGACTCTTGCCACTAACCTGCTCGCTTCCGAAGCGTCTGACAAGGTAAGTTGTGTTTCAGTTTGTCTGTTTTTAATTCAGTACCCGAAACACTTATTTCCATAAATAATTGACTAAAATATGGGAAGTCTTCACTGTTGTAACTGAAAGGGTCTTATCCAAAGCTCTCTGAAATGTTAGTAGAAAGACCTAAACTAGTTCTACCTCTCCTTGCATCAGTCCTAGGAGTTCCCTTTACTGGAACAAAAAGTATCAACCTTCTTCAACGACACTGTGCAGTTTCTAATGCAGGTGGTGTTATCTGGAGTTACATTTTAAAAACACATTTCGTGTATGTTTTTTTCTGGTTTGTGCTCTCAGTGGTAGTGGTTTTGCTTGCTGAAGTCTAATGCTTTTAAACTTCCTCTTCACTGTCTATAACTCTGTACTGCTTTCACTGTCTTTTTCTCTAGGTTTAGCAAGAGCAGAGGTTATGCATCAAACAAACTTATCTCTTTCTAGATCAGTAGTAATATATTTTTAATATCAACCAACACAGTCCCTTCCATATCTCTCTAGACATTGTTCCCCGGCGTATGTTACTGTTCGTGATGCTACCTCCCACTTCACTGTGCATTCTACTGTTTTTTTTTGTTTTTTCAGGTCGAGTTTATTTGAAATCTGGATTTAGCAGCGTTTCATAGAATCTGGAATATTTGCTCAATTGTATACATTCTGTTAATTTGTAGTGTTGATGGGTGGACAAGGAACCAGCCTGTGATCCATACCCATCAGAAGCAAATCTCCCCCTTCTTGTTTTGTGCTTTGAGGAGTGGGATCAGCATCGATCTGTTTTTTCCCTCTTCCCCCCCATATTAGACATGCTTTATTCGTTCCTGCAGATCTTGCTGAAGGTGGAGCTAGAGCTTGATTTTACTTTATTTTGGTAGTTGTTGCTGTGTGACAGTTCAGAAAAAGTACTACTAAAATATGTGTGCAAATAGATATAAATGGAGCAGAGTAACTTAAATGCTGAAAATTAATTCCTGTTTGAGAAATATTTTAAGTGTTTAATGCTAGAAGATATTAATGGGTTTAGTTGATTCCTAAATATTTCAGTGCTTAATGTTTAAGGACTTCTAAAATTATGTTTCATGATTTAAGTGATGAATTCAAATGGAACCGGCTGTAGTAACTTGTTAAAAGCATTCATTAACTGTTCCTGAGCGCTATATGTTTGAGTAGAGCGAGCGCGTGAGCCACGGCATGTTTACATGTGTTCATTTAGAAACACAACTTCACAGTTCATGTGGCTGTTGCCGAGTACAGCAACAGGCTACTTACCAGTCTGAGCAGTAAGTAAATGCTCGTACTAAGAACCCTGCTAAGCAGACCTTTCCGATAACACCGTAATGATCAGAGTTGTTCGGGTGTTAGAGCAGTAGCCGGACGGTGAGCCTGCACATTAGTCTCTGGAGCCAGAGGATGATTTTTCTCCACCCTGATTATGATTGCATAAGCTGGAAGCGCCTTAAATGTTTTGAGATGTGGGGAAGTTCCTTTTTTAACAGCTAGTAATGAGCTCTTTTTCCGAATTGATATCTCGCTATAAGAAATAACTTGGATTGCAAATTGTATCAAGAGTAATTTTGACATTTTAGCATTAATTTTATTGTTCTGAAGAACAAATCAAGTACAATATGGCATGTATCCCAAGAAAAGCTAGTACAGTGTAAAAATTTTAAGGAACTTCAGTACAGAGGATAGAACAGTACAAGAGTTAGTTCTGACTATCCTGTTAATTTTAATGTGCCTAATTATTATTCAGACTGATGGATTTGGACTGACCATTTTGAAAACTAGCAGGCAGCTACCAGCATCGCATTGCAGAGATGGCAGAGGTGGAACAAAAAAGCAAACGGTGAATTTTAGATAGAGGCTTAGTTATCGAAGGTAGTTCGCTGGCGGGCTCACCAGCACGTCGGTGCAGGTTGTCAGAGGAGAGAGCTTGAAGGAAGAGCTTTCTCTTGGGCTTTGCATCGTGCGTTTCTCTTTTGGCCAAATGTAGAGAACAGGTAAGTCCTGACCTTGTGAGTGTTTTATGAACTTCGTCACAGGAAGAATGTGACCCCTGACTTCTAAATGTTTATCTTTCTGTTGAAGATTAATAGAAGGAAGCGCAAAAATATCTTGAAGGAAACTGGGGAAAAATGTCCTTAGTCACATATTGGAGAAGTATGCGGGAGGCTTTCCTTGCCCTTCGCAACTTGCTCGAGTGGACCCTGCTTTGAGCAGGGGGTTGGAGTAGAGGATCACCCGCCTTAGCGATTCGGTGGTTGTGTCCTGCTTAGGTTTCCTCATATTGATGATCCCAGTACTCGACCACTCGTCATCACTTCTTTCCTAATAAAGACCTGTCAGGGTGGGCAGGTATTAAATTTGTTTACTCTGTGAAGGCCATTCAAAAATGTTACCTGAGTCCACACAGAAAGAGCTCGTATTTTCCCTTTGTTTCCCTTTTCGTTAGCGCAGGCTGCCGATGCTCTGGTAGTCTGGGCTGCGACCAGCAGAGCGCGGCAGAGCTCCGCTCCCAGCGGCCGCTGGCTTGGCTTTTATCGTTTATTTACTTATTTTGCCTTCTTTTCCGAACAGAATATAACAGAAGAAATGTCACTGGTAGAGAGCATTCCTTAGAACACCACCACCATGTTCCTACCAATGCATGTGCGTTCAGAGCGGTGTGCTGCGATTCCCGCTGCGTCCAGCATAACCGTTCGCATACCTAAGTACGGGCCTTGCACTCGTGCGTGCTGTGCCAATGTACGTGTTTTACGCACAGGTTCCTCACATCTAATGAAGGTATAGCTGCCTGCAGAGACGTGACATGTTGCACAGCAAAATGTGTTCCATACCAGAGGTCAATGACGATTAATAGCGAAAATATTTTGGTTATATTGTTGCTTTTCATTTTACCGTTGTGACCATTACCAGAGACCACTTCATAAAAAGTTACCTACGTTACATTCTGAGAAAATAACTAGGTTTTTTTTAATTGGTAAGGAATACGTGAATAAATCAGTGCGTTGTAGAACATAATTTGCAGCTATTATTTATTGACATTTAATTATTTCTATTCTGGTTTCAATTACCTGTTATCGGCTTCTTATGGCAAACTTATTTCATGAGCATAGTTTATTCATTCTCCGAGCTGAGCACAGGGAAAGGAGCGGAATTTGGCTATTAGCTCTGGTGCTGGTTGGGTTGGGCCCTGGCTGTTTGTCTGGCACAGCGAGCTAGCCAGCGCGGCAGCTCCGCCGAGAAAGGTAAGGACAGGGAGTGAGGAGGATGGTCTCTGTTTAATTTTTCTTTCATAATCCCTGGGACCAAATGTGAATTTTCCTTCTGGTAGTGCCTTAACTTTGTTACATAGGTAAAATGAATTTTAATTTGACGAAAGACAGAAATTAAAAATTATTTGATTCTAGTGGAATAGCAGATGGTATTGGAGATTTTGCCAGGTCTGCATTTCGTTGTTGGAGTCTTTGGGTATGTTTTGAATATTTCTGTGTGTGTGCGCTTTTGGTATCTGGTATGGTTGGTTGTTGTTGGAGGGTAATAATAATGGAGTGTTGCTGGAGTGTAATAATAATGATTTTACATTGTTCCAAACGAGTGCATTGGAATAATGTAAAATATTTATGTGTATTTGTTGAGAATCATCTGAAAGTGAGCAAGAACTAGTGAGTGCAGCAAGCGAACTAATAATTGTACTTGCTCTTCTCCACTTCAACACCATACAGTAAAATACATGTGGGGATTCATTCTGAGTAAGCAAAATATTAGCAGCCTTAAATGAAGAGTCTGCAAACGAAATAAAGTGTTAGTGTGGTAGCAAATGAAGATTACAGTATCAAATAAGACTGACATAGTGGATTGCTTAGATAAATACACTTGCTGCGTATAATGTTTAGACAGGATTAAAGGAGCGGTTTCTTACTCTATTTTTCTCCCCTGGGCCTCTTGCTGCGGAACAGTCAAGGAGAGGTTATTCTTGAGTTGCTCCAAAGTAGCACTCGGAAATGAGTCGCGAAGAATCTGTGGCTGGATCATAGCTGCTCTTGACAGCAGGTCAGGGTAGTGAGCCTCTTTTGGACAGATTGGTTTCCAAATATAAAGCTAATGTAAAACTTTGGGGAGGGCAGTTTTTTTCTCTGAAGGTTTTTCCTGTAAAAAGCCATCTGACACTCTTCAGGGAGATACAGTATCTAATAGCCACAGAAAAAGCAGAGTGCTTTACGAGAGACAAATCTGTGTGAATGAGAACCTTGAGAATCAAAATATGCTTATTTCAAAACCAGGTTCATACACTGGAACAACAGTTGAACATGATGTGGTGGATATTATATCCTTCCATGCCAACCACATTTTGGGGGGTCTTTACAGCTGTAATGGAAAAGGAATATATAAAAATGACTTCAGTTTTCAAACATGTGCTATGAAATCTGTACAAAACTCAAAGCAGCCAAGTAGTTGTAGGACAAGAAATGCTTACTGTCTTGACAAAAAGTCCTTGAGAGAGAAAATAAATGGTACATATGCATGTGCAATTTTCCAATTATAAAATGTTAAGTAGAATATGCATTTGTTTCTGTGATTCATAGTGATAAATACATTTGTTAGTGTTCAGAAGTAGAATGAAAAGTGTTGAAAAAAGCAAGATAATGGGTGTTGGTAGAAATAATGTAATTTGACAGCTCAGCAGATTTTCAGTGGTGACTACTCCTGTGGCCCAGGGTATTTAAGGCTTCATAAGATGTGTGCATTGCTTCACATTGGTGAACCAAGGAAGCAATATATCGGGATGTATATAGCATAGGGTAAAAACCTATTACAAAGTAGTGTATATATACAGAATGTGCGAATTTTTGCATGATATGTAGAGTGTCTGTTAGTTATTTGTATAGTCTGTATATATTTATAGTGTGTACACGTATATTTATGCATACCTATCTGTAAATATATAGACAGTGTATATATAAAAAACTGCGAGCCCTGTTAATTTCTAAATAACTATCTTGCTGTAAAATGTGCTTTTGGGGTTTAAAAAAGACTCCAGAGAATGGAAATTTTGGACACTACCAAACTGAAAGAGTTTGTATTAATGTTAAGGCTGTTGAGTTATAGATGAGAAAAGACATAGGAGCCTTGACTGTATTGCTTTTATTGGCGATATATTAAGAACTTTTGGGTTGATTCTACTTTCAGTAAAGGTTGATGTTTTCTGAACAAACCATTCAGCCTATATCAGTTGTGGAAAAAATACCATTTCTCCTGCAGCCCTTCTTAGACTTGTGTAGGGTAATGGTTTTCCTGTGCTCCCTTAGACTTGGCTGTCAACTGAGCACAGGGTTTAACTTCTGCAGTGACTCGGACAAGCCTCAAGGACGCTTCTTCCTCCCTGAACTCAGTACCTGCTTCTCCTGTACGTTTTTCATCCTCTGACTTCGCAATTCTGTGCAGCAAACATGAATATTCAACCTTACGTCTTTCAGGCTGTTAATTACATTGTAAAAGAGGAGAACTAATATTTTACTTGCATTTGAACAGGGTTTATTTCTGTTAAAAGATGGAGAGAATAAAATTCTCACAACATTTAAAAACTTACGGTAATGTTCTTTTGTCTGATCCCCTTTTCTGACATTTTTCAGCTCTTATCCTATAGCATTTTGATTTTCTACACACACACCCCCCTCCCCCCCGGGAGGAAGGGAAGGAGGAAGAAGATGGATTTAAGTAGTGGAGTGAACAAGTGACACACTAATTGCATATGTGGACGAAGCTATTAGTAGCCTATTCTCCAATAGTATAAATTGCTGCTATACTTCAGTATCCAAATATGAAATACTTGATGTGTTTTAAATTTAATACCAAAATATTGAAATGTTATTGTTCCTTGGAGTATAACTAGTATCTTTTAGAATTAATGAGAGAGAAGTGTGAACTTCTGTCTTATCTAGAGAGCTCTATTTATCTGATAAACTTCTGTAAGTGAAACTTCTGGGTTTTAGGGGTGTAACACTTGATCACAAGTCTGAAATTCCTGACGTATCCAAAAGTATTCACTGATATTTTCATAACGTTTGTCATAACGTGTTTTATACCCATGTGAGTTTTCAAACTTTGACCATCCACAGCTTCCTTAATTTGTGAATTAACTTTGTGAACAGTGTTAAGAAAGTAATCCAAATAAAATTTCAATTTTTTTTCTTTTTTTTCTTTCTTTTTTCAGGGGAATTTACCTAAATATTCACATAACTCCCTGATGGTTCAAGCTATAAAGACTAACTTAACAGATCCAGATATACACGTGCTCTTCTTTGACGTGGAAGCCCTGATAATTCAGCTGCTGACTGAGGAGGCCTCCAGACCCAACACTGCACTCACTTCTCCGGAGAATTTACAGAAAGCCTCTGGCGGGTCTGACAAAGGAGGCTCCTTTTTGACTGGTAAACGAGCAGCCGTCCTCTTCCAGCAGGTCAAGGAAACAATCAAAGAGAATATAAAAGAGCATCTTCTTGATGATGAAGATGAGGATGAAGAATTGGGAAGACAGAGAAGAGAAGACTGTGACCCAGAATATCACTCTAGCAAATCCAAACCGTTAACTTTATTAGAATATAATCTAACCATGGATACAGCAAAGCTTTTTATGTCCTGTCTGCATGCCTGGGGCCTGAATTCTGTTCTAGATGAGCTTTGCCTTGATCGTCTTGGGATGCTTAAGCCACACTGCTCAGTGTCCTTTGGCCTCCTGTCTAGAGGAGGCCACATGTCTCTGATGCTTCCTGGCTATAATCAGCCTGTAGGCAAACCGTCGTATGATGGCGTGGAGTTAGGAAGGAAAATGTCCGTTACAGAAGGACTGGGAAAGGGGACGTACGGTGTATCGCGTGCCGTCACCACTCAGCATCTCCTGTCTGTGATCTCGCTGGCCAACACGCTGATGAGTATGACCAATGCAACTTTTATCGGAGACCACATGAAGAAAGGTCCGACCAGGTACGGCAAATATTCACTTGAACTTGGGATAACTTTCTGGCAGAGTCTCTATTTTAATACAGCATTTTATTTTCCTTAAATTTACTGTGGGGTTTGATGTATTTAATGGCTGTGAAAACCTTTGGTACCTAGGCAGAACCGAGTGTATTTCTTCTTTCTAGAATGTAGTGGGTTTTTGTGCCAAGAGAACTATATTGCTTGGAATGGAGTTAATGTAACTTACAAAGTTAATAGAACACGGAGTTGTAATAACATATGTGCCAGTAGGTCTGAGAGGATGTTTTTGTCCTCCTTTTTAGTGCTTGTTGTTTTAAAAGAGTTTTTATAATGAGTAGGTCAAATTCTAAATAAAACATACAGATGAACTTTTTATCACCAAAAAATAAGCTTACCTAGGAATTGTAAATGAGATACTTTTTTTTTTTTTCTGTCAAACTGACTGTTTTTTTTTATAGAGTTGCTTTTCAAAGTTTGTTTAGTCACAGTATGTTTAGCAAATAACCTGTTTTTTTTTTTTTTTTCTTCCCCCCACCCCCTCCTCCTTCTCCCCCTTCATGTATATTTTGTGTTTAGGCCACCTAGGCCAGGCACTCCTGAGATGACAAAAGTGAAGGCACCCCCTTCAATTTCAACTCATGCAGCCCAAGGACAAATTAAGCAAGGTAAAAATCACTTGCTTTGGAACAATTTGATATGTATTTCAGCTCTTGACACTGAAGTTACCACCTTACTATCAAGTGATAAAAATATTGCTAGCTTCTATGTGGGAGGAAAAATTAGTGTAATATTCTAGGTAAAAATTTTAATGACTAAGACCTTTAGTCATTAAAAAAGTTTAATGACTAAGAATCAGTATAAGATGCTGACATTGTCGTGAAGTCAGTCCCTGGCAATGAATTTTTGCGTATTTTAAGTGTTCCCAAACCTTCTGGTGCTGAGGTGATAGTAAGAGGTTTAAAGACTGTAACTAAGGGCTATACAGACTAATACAAAAATGTTTGTACGTTAGACACTAAAGCATAAAGGTAAACGCATCTAAGTAGCATGTGTACATTCCCTCTCCTTTTTATGGAGGAGGAAGAAATTATTTTATTTTAACAGTACTTATACCTCTGCTGCTATTTTCATCACTTGCGGTTATGAAAGATGGCAGTGCGTGACACTGAAGGGTCTTTTAATAGTCTGCGTTGCATCTTTCCTTTTCGTAAGGGTAATGGTTAAGTACAGGACGTAGACCAACACGTGATGGAAAAGAAGGATGTACACAAGATTAGACATGAGTTTTCGAGTGGAGTGGGGACTAGAGCTTCCTCCAGGCAGCAGGAGCAGATGGAAACGGTCCTGCTGGGAGACGGAGGAGGAGGCGGCACCTTCCCGCTCGCTCTTTAAATTAGAGCTGCTGTTTAATGGGGCAAATGAGCTGCTCCTCTTAATGCCAAAAAGAAAGGAAATGTAAACCACCATGATGTGGCCAATTCCGACTTAAGCTCAAAGCTAAGGAGCAAGTGAGCCGTTGGGAAGAGCGTGGGGGGACTCTCGGAGGCAGCCGGCGCTGGCTCGCGGGGAGCGACGGCAGCACGGCGCAGCGCGGTACGCCTGCGGTGCCCCAGAGAGGAGGGGCAGTGCTTACCCGTGGGGATAACGGGGATCAAATCCACCCGGGACCAGCGGAAGGTTGTTCGTGGCTGAGGGGGACGTGTGTTTGTCACCTTTGTCATCCACGTTTCGCTGGATGAGAAGGCAAAGGGGAAAGGTGTACGCATCCTTGCTCTTTTTACAGTTCTGTGGGATTTTTGTGGATGGGAGCCCAGCTGCGTGCATATACTGTAGGGCAGAAGAAGAAAGGTTTTTCTTTTTTTCCATCGTGTGCGTTTTTAATCTATAAAGCAGATTTCCGTCAGGACTTACTTGAAATTTCCTTTGAAAATTGCAACTATCTTTTAAACTTTTACCTGTTAACTATCAAAACTTTGTCTTTTCAAGCTATACGAATACGGAGAAACTCACAATTTGTAAAATTATTGCACTTTGCAGAATATAAATACTTTGTCATTGTGGTATTTACCACAATAATCTACAATCTTTACCACAAACATGTACATCTTTAAATATATCTTTGAACTGTGGAACTGCTCTTGTATTAGAGAGCTAGTAAGCACAACTGGTAACTTATGTCAGTTGTGTGGGTTTTTTTGTTTGGTTTTTTTTTTTTTTTTTTGCTTCACTCACCTGCAAAAAAGAGGGATGTTTACATCTGAGGAGGAAACTTGCCCATCAGCAACATTTGTGTGTATTTATTCTTTTCCTAAATATCAATATTAATTTACTGTGGTTTTTGGTTGGAAAGGAAAATCAGCTTCAGGAGTGGTATGTGTCAAGCTGTTTTTTCAAGATCAAGGGTGCTACATAAGTAGAGAAGTAGCAGTCAATAACAACAAGCAGAAATAAAAAAACAAGATCAGGGCTCTCGTCTCAACGTGTGGGGCTTTTTTGGTTTTGTTGTTGTTTCTTTGCAGGTTTTTTTGTGTTTTGGTTTGGTTTTTTTACAGCCATTTACTTTTCCTCTTTGAAAGATAATTATTTGAAAGGTCAGGATTGCTCAGAGATGGTGTCTATATGGCAAACTCAATGCAAGAAAAAACAGTCATCACAGAGAGGGTCTGTGTTTTGTTTTTAATGATACAATTCCATGACGGTTCTACTTTCCCGAATGACAACTACGTAATTTTTCTTTGAAATAGCGTTGCTAATTTTGGGAATAGACATACTTCAGTTACCCAATGGAAATACTTAGAACTTCATGAGAAACAATTGATAAAAAGGAAATTCTGTGTGCTGTCAAAAATATAGAAAAATACTCCTGTTCCTAAACTGTCATCTTTTTGTATGTCTGGGGGCACGCCTTGCATGCTCTTGGGGGAAGATGGCTTTGTTTCAAGCGGTACCCTTAGGTCAGAAGTTTCCTCAGTGTCTTACCCTTACATCCCATTGTGCACAACACTACTTGCAGTGTCTTGCTACTCATAAATTTCTAGTGCTATTGCTCTTAAAAATCAATTGGAGATACAATTAATGCATTTTATGACATACTTGATCTCCGTCAACTTGACCTGAATTTGTCCCGAGATGAGCACAGCTCTGTGCTACTCGGCGACTGGGCCAGCTGCCTCCGTTGCAGCGGTGGCTGTAATGACTGACCTTGGAAGAGAGCTGGCAACTACCACAAAACGAGGCAAAAAAGGAAACTTCAGAGTAAGACTTCAGTTTCGGTATGGGGTGGGTTTGTGTTTTTACAAACAATCTTTTTCATAAAATAAGTAGCTTCTTGTATACATCTGCTGAACCTGGGTTTTGCTGTTACGCAGTGATTTACGCTAGTCGCCCTGTCGCTGTACACGTGCCATCGTGATGCATTTGTGTGGAAAGTACGGGAAAAGCAGTTTTGATGCAGATGTCCCACAGCGACAAAAGAAGTTCACTGCATGAAAAGCAAACAGACCATTCAGAAGACAATGCTTAATCGGTTCAGGAGCCTGAACCCATTGTCATTCTGCAACGGAATAAGAGAGGGGGATTAATTTGAAGATGCTTGTGCATGACATATGGTAATTTCTCTATAGGAAGGAAGTGTCAAATAGTGACCTCTAAATCTCCACGTTGACCTCGGGTTGTAGCATGTGTATGCCATAAGGTCTGCGCATCTTTTCATGTGATAATATGAAGTCATGAGGCATTAGTGGAAGTAAAAGCAGTTTAGAACTGCTTTTAAATTACAGTCGCACCAAGAAATGATGCAGTTTACAAAATAAATGGCACGGAGACGGTTTTGAGTAACACGCTTGAACTGTGCTCTTTGGTAGCTGCTTGCCTGTAGCCTTACGCTGTCCGCTTTGTATGCTTCTGCTTTAGATACTTAGGCCTCTCTTTGGTATAGGCTTAAAATTATTTGAATGGAGACACATTTAAAATGAACCTATATTAAAACTAACCATGAGTGATACATTCTGTGACATTTAAGAGTGACAGATGGGGCAGCCCAGCTTTAGAAGGGGTTATTTCTAGGGTTTTTAATGAGCAGTGCAAATTCTAAATCTGTCTAAATATGGGAGAAGCACAAGAAGCAGCAGTGAAACTCCTCTTTGTAAAATTCATACTCAACCATGCTGTCAAACCAAATCTAGCAATCTGAAGACACATTTGTAATCGCTTTATTTACAGGTACTTTTGTCTTTTCAAAACGTGCCAGTTTCTGTTAGTGTATCTGTGTTTCTCTGCAGTTGCATGTCTTCCTCTCGCTGGCATTGCACTTCTTGTAAAACCTAGAATTTTTTTAAGTTTAATACTATCACAGTTTCCTCCAGTTTTTTGTTTTTCATTCTTCAGTGATACGAATCTGTTTTTCAGAAGCTGCTATCCTCACTTTCCTATTTTTTTCTCTTTATTTCTTCTTCTTTCCTCTGCAAGTTGCTCCTGCTGTTTCTTCTGGCACTGAAGCTGGTCACTCTGGCTCTGACACTGCTCCTACTTTACATACCTGTTTCTTAGTCAATGAAGGTATTCTTTCCTCACTTTTCTATCTATTTGTCTTTTACTTTCAACTAATGTCCCTTATCATTGTTATGACATGACTTTAATTTGATCTATGTAGGAATTTTTCATTGCAAGAAAGAGGCAATGAGTTTATTTTTGTATGCTTTGCCACTAACACTGGTAGAGGGCGAGCAGATCCAGTTTGTGCCTCGGACTGTCTGTAATTCCGTTCTCAACTAGTGCATCAAGATGCTATTTTGGATCTTGTTCAGGTTTGCTGTTGTCTTGTGACAAAAAATCCCAGCCCTTGTGAAGTGGGGAGAAGGCCCGTGCCTTTACCCATGGGTGGTATCTGCGGGGAGAAGCTGCAGCAGGCGTGGCGTGTTCCACGCGGGCGCCGTGTCCGTCTCTCCGCCGCGGGTGCGAGTGCCGCGTCTCGGTTCGGAGGGTCAGCCCAGCCGGAGCCCCGAGGGGACCCTCTGGGCTGAGCACGGTCATTGCCCTGGCCTTCCCCTCCGGTCATGAATGAGCACCTGCGCTCTGTAGTCCGCAGGACACCTTGAAAGACCAAAAATGTAATGCTCCTTTTGAAACGGAACGAACAAAATCGGTTTCATGTCATTTCCATTTTATTTTTGGCGCTTAGGAAAACCTAGTGTTTCTTTAAACCACTTGGGGTTTGTGTTGGGGATGATTTTTTTTCTAATAAATATTTATCCCCATTATGAAGAATGTCTGCCTGCCAAAAAGATTAGCACAAAACCCAACCAACCGACCAAAACCCCCTTGTATCCCTGTAGGCAAGTTGCTTTAAATCAGAATTTTTATGCCCTTATTGCTAAGCTATAAATTCCTGCTTTCTTGCATCTCAAGTAGTAGAAACAGCACTCTCTTAAATTGGAAATTCCTCTTTTTAATCCATTTTTTTTCAAGGAAAATTGACATAATGATTTCTTTTCTTGTAGCACCATGAAGAGCTTTATTAGTTAAAATATTTAGATTTTTATGCTCAGTCTTGCTGACAACTTAAAAATATAGATCTATATGCTCACCTGAAGTATTTGTCCAGTTTCTCAAGTCAAGGTAGAGCAGAATACTAAAAATTCTTTTGCCTAGAGTACTTTACATACATTTTTATAAGCTGTGTTGTTTGAGCTTGATATGCTTGTCTTTACTGGTTTTAACTACACAATATTGCCGGCTTGTAGTATGAATGCACCTGAAGTAAGCATGTTGAAATAAGATTTAGACGGAAAGGTAAGGATAGCAGACAAAGATGCACTTGCACGTATTTGCATACCTTTTAAAATGGGACAGAAAATTCTATGTCGTCTGTCTAGTGCTAATTCATATGCTAAGTTTTCTGTAATTGAATTATATCCCACTTGCATGTAAGACATGAAATATCATGATAAGTAATGCTAATTATGGTTTGAACAGGGCATCTAAATCTTGAACCCAGAACCATGGCTTATGCTTCTGAAAAAAATGGGCCGTAATACTTTTGGGGACTTTTTGTATTTAGTTCGTATGTTGAGTATATTCTTAAGGCTGCAAATTTAAAATCCAAGCATGCGACTAGATACTGAAGCCTCTTTGAGAGGGACTGGGGAGGAAGAGGGGTGTTTGTGTTTAATCAGGACTGATTTGAGGCAGTCTTCTGCTGACGTCTCATTTGACCCTTGCACGTGTTTGAGATCTGACCAGCTAGTTCGAGGCGTGATTGACGCCTGGAAGAGCTCATTCCTGTCCGATGCAGAACGCGCAGGCACTGTACAGCCTGCCCTGAGGGCAGCTGGCGTCGCTAAAGATGCCAGGAGCCCCGGGTGCCCACGGCAGAAGACACAATTCTGTTGTTCTGCTGCAAAATTGGTTCTATTTTTTTTTTTCTCTCCCTCTTTCTCCCACCTTCTCCTGCAGACCCACTGCGTACCAGGCCAGTGGCCAATGTAAACTTACTTGATGGCATTTTGAACTTAAAATTGCTTCAGTGTTTATGATGTGTATTCTCCTGTTGTGATGTGTTTTAACAGGCTGGAGCCAGCTTGCTGCTATGCACTGTGTAATGCTCCCCGACCTGTTGGGACTGGATAAATTCAGACCTCCTCTTCTGGAGATGCTGGCTCGCAGGTGGCAGGATCGATGCCTGGAGGTGATTTCAGTAGTAATTTTGTCCTGCTAGGTTTTGGGGGTTTATGTTGTCTTTTACTGATCATGTTTTCCCTTAGTATTAAAAAGAAACCAAAACCTTTTTCTGACACAAGTTCCTGCAGTTTTTATTTCAGATTTATTAAGTTAAGTTTCCAGTTAACCTGTCAAAATGGTGAAAAAGTTATCATGTCTAAATATATATATATATTTTATTTTTTTTTTTACCTTCTGGATGCCATACATATTTTTTTAAAGAAATTATTGGATTAAAGACTTCCATGATTCCATTAAGAATCTTATTAGGATTTTAAAAAATACGCTATATTTTTCAGGAGACTGCTGAGTCCCTTTATTTTTTGGAGCGTATGTACAGTAGCCAGTAAGTGGTTTGATAAATGACTAGTGGGCCTTCCCACTACACCTGTGCTGTTGTGGCAACAAATGTGCTGACTGGGCAGCTTGCCGAGTGGGAAGGGAGTAACGGAGCTGGGCTGTAGGTCCTCAGCGGTCCTGTAACTTCATCGGGAACCTGTTTTTCGCTACCTGATTGCCTGTTCTTTTGCTAGCTAGGATATCCTGTGAGATGGTTTCCTGGGAGGGTAATTACTTTGAAACTCATTAAAATTTGTAAGCAACAGAAGTCCAGTTACTGGGTATCCTTAGGTGGCAGGGTAGCATGCTTATAGTCCGTTTGTTGTCCACACTTTTTTATTTTACCTTGATCAAATCATTTAACTTCCTTGGGCGTTAAAACTTTTAGACCAAAAATAATGTGTGTATTTATGAATGTGTGTTTACAAACTCCTCAGATGGAACAAGTGATATTAATGGGGGACAAATAGTACAAGACAGTATTTTGTATTTGTTGGTGTAAAACCCCAGATTTTTTTTAAACTTTGGGAAACCTTTTTATGTATATTTTCCTCTGCTTTCATTGTTCAGTCTTCCATACTAGGTAGTAAATGAGTAAATACCATCTGAAAAAATATTTTTAAGATTTTTTTTGTTTTGCTTTTATATTGTAATATTCATGACATTTAGAAAACTTCATTCATTGCACATTTGGAATTTTGGACCCAACTTTGGAAATGCTGTAGAGAAGGGTGATCACAAGTTGCTTCTAGAAAACTAGAATTTTGGTGGCCTTTCAATGCATCAGCGCAAACATAAGGTTCAGCCTTGTTTCCTTCAGTGAGAAACCTGTCTTGCCGTTTGCTTTACAGGATGGGAGATGGCCTTGGTCGGTCTCGCTGCCCGACGGTCCGTGGAGGCTGGGAGGAGGGGGGGCAGCTATTGGGTTTATGCACTGCACTCGTGCCGGGGACCGAGTTGTGACGTTCATCCCCTAGTTTTCTCATGGGGCTGCACGTCTTTGCTGTGTCCTGTTGGGAGTAGTCATAGTTGGGGCATGTCCTGTTCATGGTTATTCTGCTTCTGTGTTTAAGGTGGAGAGGGGTGGGAAAAAATGAAGGTCTTCTAAAAGCTTAGTTTAGTTTTCTGGAGAAGTTTTTTCTTTTGGTCTTGCTAAATTGTACTGAAAGCATACTGATAAATATTTGATATTTGAGTTTGTATGACGTTCCTCTTGGCTTTACAGGTAAGAGAAGCTGCCCAGGCCTTGTTGCTAGCAGAACTCAGAAGAATCGAGCAGGCAGGTCGGAAAGAAACTATTGATGCATGGGCTCCTTATTTACCACAGTACATTGACAGCGTTATATCACGTAAGTAATGCTGTGTTAAACCTGAAAATAACTTGGTTGCTAGATAAAAGGAATAAAGGCATTTTATACACAAAATCACGAACAGTACTGCCAATCTAGGGGAAAAATCTAGGGTTATATAGAAAAGTTTATTGAAATTTTCAAAATCACTTCACACTCATGAAATCACTTAAGGTCACTAGCGTTGATGAGGTAAATGGAACGCTTCAGTACCTGTCATTGGGATCGGAGTGTCTTTTGCAAAGGCTGTCCCTGCTGTTGAGGGGCTAGGCTGTAGTTTAGAGGTTTCAGGGAAGAAACCTGCTATGAAAGGGCTGATGAAATTACAAGGTACTGGTGGTAAAACACTGACATTCCTTTTCAAAGACGGTATAATTAGATTATAGAAATTGTTATAAAGGGATCCTTTGGCATCCCAAGAGTACCAAAGGACTCTGAAAGGAGCTAATGCAGGGTCGTGCAGTATATATCCATCAGTCCCTGTTAAACGTTTGATGCAGCGCCTGCCCAGTCGGGTGTTCAAAGCCACTGCTTACCGAGTGCTGCAAGGAGATGCTGGGTAAAGATTATTCTCCAAATAAGCTACATGGCTACTGACCACTATTTAATCTGTTGTATTTTTCTCCAAAATAGATATTTTCATTTTATTCATTGTTATTAAAGCAGAGGTTGTACGGACTCTTAAGAGTATATTCTTGGAAGATCTGTCAGCACCATGAGATACTCCATTCAATTATCCATCTAGAAACTTGCCTTTATAGAATAATGTCCAAACGCATCTGCATTATATAACAAACCAGTAAAAGGTTATATTTTCATGAATGAGAACATTTGCTTTTAAGTTGTAGGTGCTCATTTTTCTTAAAATGAGATTCCTTTTCCACTGAAGAATGTAGTTTCTATTCGGAGAAAGATCTCTATTAAATACCGATTGATTTTTGAGAGATGTGTAATAATCTTATTAAATCGGAATTGAATGCATAAATTACATGGAACACAGTACTTTAAGGTGATGTCGAGAATTTGTTGGTAAGACTAAGCTGTTGTTAATTACAGCCTTTAGCCATTTTGCCTTATGACAGGGGTGGTGTTGCACGGTTAGATGTGCAGCCAAGCGGTGAAGAATAAGGGAAAGTGTGTTGTATATACATGTCAAAGAGCCTTGATTCATATTGATAGATATTTGTGCCATTTTGTATATTAGGATGGTTTTTTTAATTTATCATCTTCTGAGGTCGGTTGTACTGTGTAGTATACAGCTATAGTTGCCCTTTACTCTCAGGAGTAGCTGCTATAGCAACTGGTGATGGTTACTAATTTCTTTTCTCTGGAGTGATGCTGAATGACCTTGTTGGGTGCAAGGTTATGGACATAATTCTGCTGAAGTGTGTATAAACCACTCTGTAGTGCCTGCGTTAGCCAGTTGACTGTTTCCAAAAAAGGAACTTCTTCTGAACATACCTGAAAACAACCAGTAATTCGTATTAGTTTCAGTAATTTGCAATTTCTGGTGGTACTCATTACTTAAACAATTACATTTGAAAGTTTTAGAGACGAGTATGCAGTTCTGGTTTACATGTGCATCAGTTGGAAGCACAACATTTTGTTCTGCCTCTTGTGCTTATGTTTGTGCTCCGGTTAGAAGCATGGCATGCAGTTTTATAGTAACAGTCAGGGACTCAAGTCCCTGCATTTTGTCCCCTCAAGTCAGGGACAAAACTTGAGTATTTTGTACGCATTCAATTCAAGTATGCATACAGCAGTATTTTGGCCTTTGTGTTAGTCATTAGCAAATCAATCAAAGCATAGCATTTGTTTTAACACTGAATTAGGATGTGCTTATGTATCGGAACAAGGAAGTTTTAAAACACAGGAAGAAAATATAAAATAGAGAAATCAGCTGAGCGTGGCTGAATGAATGAGTTGAATGTAAATGTTCAATATTGTGAAAGCACTGATACTGAAAACCTTTCAAACAGGGCATGACTAGCAAATTGGAATTAATTGTTTTATATTAACAGTGTTGAAAAATATGTGAATTAAGGTTACAGAGTTTGTGGTTCTCCTGAATGACAGGGCTGAGAAGGCATTTAATAGTGTTACTGTCTGTATGAACGTACTCAAAGATGCTGACGCTCCGAAGAAGAGTAATAATTATGATATCAGAAAGGAGAAGCAAAATAAGGAACTACAAACGTTGCTGTTGTGGGTAAAGAGCAAAGTGTATATATTAGTTACATCGTAAGACATGATTAAAAAATGACATGTTTTTTAAAGGTCTGGGGAGGAATTGAAGGGGCTAAGAATTACTTAGGACAGCCAAAATGGATGCAATGGACTTCTGAGAAGTAGAAGGTAGAAAGGTAGAAAGTAGAAGGTAAAGTAGATGCTAGGAAGGTAAGGAGAAGAAATATGAAAGATAAAGAAATACTGCTTTGATTCGTTCATCCTCCACTTCTCCCACTTTTGCCTCTTGATACAGGGCATAAATTATTATCAGCATATTTTTGTGTCCAGCATGTGTTATTACTTTGCAATAGTTCTTACGTGCATGATGTAGAAACAGAGCTTTTCTTGCACATTAACAGGTTTGTTTTAATTAAAACAAGCGGTAATTGCTAATAGAAGCTTGCTGCTGATATAAGATACTTTGTCATAGGCATTTAATTGGCTCTTGAAGGAATCAAACGTGTGGTACTAGCAAACAGATGAAATCTTTCCCCGTTTGTATATTCGGTGCTCAGATGCAGTAGCAGTTCTGGGACGTGACCTTACTCGTACGGATCAAACGGCTGGCATGGCTCCCAGTGTTTTGATAAAATGTGTGCAGGAGACTTGAAAGACAGGCAAACTTGCACAGGGTTATCTTTTAATAATCTTTTA
Organism: Mycteria americana; assembly: GCF_035582795.1. Lineage (NCBI taxonomy): Eukaryota > Metazoa > Chordata > Aves > Ciconiiformes > Ciconiidae > Mycteria > Mycteria americana. The sequence continues at coordinate 2,082,428 of NW_027445437.1, forward strand.
ACTGATGCGAGAGAGATTATTGTCCCCGGTAGATGGTGGGGTGGAGGAGCAGGGAGAAAGTCAAGCAGATCATCTTATCTCTTTTGTGGGTCTGCCAGCAGCTTGCGCTGCGGGGAGCGCCTCGAATGGGCCCGGTTACGCTGCCGCTGCTCCGAGCTGCTCGCTTACAGCTGCCTGCACCGCGTCCGCATCGCACGCTCGGCGGTTCAGATGTGCGGACGCATTAGGCTTCGTTTCACAACGCCTCGCAGGGGGAACAATAAATCTTTGTTTTATTTGGGCCTTCAAATCCAAAATTGGCATGTCGGCTTGTTGACCCCACATCAAATGGGAATGGATGTATAAGTGATGCTATGAATTAAACCTAGGAGAGATGTTGCAGGTGTTGGTATTTTCAGGCTCCCACAGGAGGAAAACAGTTAAGCTTTCAAAGCTTCATCTTGTATCTACTAAGATTATGTCATGCGACTGTAAATATTTGCCATGCCTTGCCTGCTCCTCGTTTTCACAGCGTACGATTGTTTCGGAAACGCTCCGTAGCCCGGGGGGCGTTTGCCACCAGGACGTGGTTTCAGGGGAAGCTCAGAAAGGGAAAAACCCTACTGCCGTTTTCTACCTGCTTATTTGTAAGAGCAAAGGCTATCTTCAGTGTCAAACGGATTCTGCAAGCTAAATTCTCCTTTTAAAGGGATTCTGTTGCTGAATATGATGTTTTTATTTTGTTTCTTTTACTTAGCTATTTTACCTTGGCCAGTGTAACATTTTCTTAAAACGCTGAAGCCATCGTTTCGGGGCTCTGTGCAGTGGGACACCTGCAAGCGCTTGGCGGTGGGTCTGTCCGCCAAGTCCTGGAGGGACAGATATATTTTTAAATATGTGATGTTGCCGCAGATAGAAAAGCGGCTACTATGGCTTTAATGGAAAGCAAAAGGTTATCTTGCCCCGGCCTTTGTGTGCGTGTGGATGCGGATGGAGCCGGCAGACAGGCAGCGCGCGGGGCAGCTGGGAGCTGCCCGGCATCGATCGGAGCGGTGTGAAGTGAATTAATGCGAGGCAGGCAGGCTGCCTGTCACGGGCTGCCGGGGTGCGGGCAGTGCTGGTCAGTCTCTGCAGAAATCTGTTTTCAATACATTCTGCCCAGAAATTAAGTGTAGACATTTCGCTGGCTTCCCCTATTGCTAAAATCCAGTTCATTCAGGTAAATGTTTGTATCAAATTACTGTTTTTTTAAGTGAAAATCTTACATGTGGCAGTACAAAATTAAAGAAATTTAAACAGATGTCCTTAAATGGTGTGTGTCTCTAAACTGCTTCAAATAATAACCCATGGTATCACTGGAAAGCAAAATAAATATGAAAAGTCTATAATAACGAATATGCCGTTGTCAGTTTTCATAAATGTCTTTCTGGTAGGCTTATATTTCTGTTAGAAAGTTTTATTTAAAGCCAGGTTAATTGAGTAAAACTTAATTAAACTTCCATCGATTTAAACGGGAGTTTTCATTGAGTAAGGATAGTTTGATTGGACCCCAAAGACTTTGCTGTTTATATATGCGGTTGGTCATCTTACTCGTGCAAGGTTTGACTTAAAAGAGCACAAAGAAATAAGGCAAATAATTTTGTGCTGCGACATCTTAATGTATTAAACGAATAATGAATTTATCATGCTGCAGTAAATAGTAAATTGTAATAATGGCGTAAGTTTCTAGTACAAGTATATCTTAATTTTCCAATATTTTCTGGTATGTCGACTGGATTATTTCTAATACATTCTGGGTTTTATGATCTTTTCACTTCTAAAATGTGTTTCTAAGACATTTTTTGTGAATTATGTAGAAAAGACTTGTGTCCAGGAATACATGTTCCTTCTTACTGGATTTTCATTGAGAGGAATGATAATGTATTGCCTGACATATTTGCGTGATGGCTATTTTTCTCCTCTTTTGGCTTTATCCATTCAATGTTTTTTGGGAAATGTTTAATCGTTCTGATTAAATAGATTTTTACTTATATTTTTATTTTAATTGTATAAAATTGTAATAAATTTTTCTAATTTTTTTTTTATACACTGTACTGAGTATCAACTCATGCAAAGGCACTTCCTTCCTTCCATTGCGTTATAACTGGTCTCGCTAAGCTCTTTAGAAAGGTGTAGCACATCTAATACGGAAAAATCAGCCTCTTTTCAGCAACTCAGGGCTAGAAAGCAGGGAAAGAGGTGAGGTAATAACTAAGTAAATCAAAGGCTTTGAATTTTGGCCCAGCCTAAACCTACCTTGACCTTTGGCGTCTACAGGCTTGGGTGTTCAACCACAGAAAATACTCCCTCTGAGATGAAAGCTCAACGGTCAGAGCCTTCATACTGCAGGTTTCAAAAGGCATGCAAACTCTTCACCCTTCTCTGGGTGCGGAAAGAAATCAAAGAATTTTAGACTACGGAAGTGATATTTAGGGAACAGCTAGATGCTTGCTATGCCCGCAGAGATTAGCAGCTTCTTGTACTAACTGCAATGCAAAATGTAAAGCAGTGCTTAAAAAATAACCTCCTCTCTCCCCATCAACACGCTGGCCAATTCCAGTGGGTATACACAAATAAATAGTGGTGTTAGAAAGTAGTTGGTGCTTGAAGGTGAAGATCAAAAAGTATTTTGGCGACGTGGTGCCGGAATCCTGGTGTCCGTGGAAGCTGGTGAAGGCCCGACGGAGTGAAGCCCGCGGGCTGCCACAGCTGCACCGGGACGGTGAACTCCCCATTTTTAAGCGTCCTGAAGAAGGTGCACGTGCCGTTTGTAACTGCCCGGGATCTCTGTGCAGTCACGCCAGCGTGCTTAATGAAGTGATATGCTATTGATTGGGCAGCGCGTTCCAGTCTGGTTGTATATTTGTTATCACTGGTTTTTAAGGGTGTTGACACAACAAGAAGGATGTTCAGAAAGTTCCTAAAAGGTACTAGTTTCTTTATAAAGAGGTTATGTCAGAATAAGGTTAGAAATTGCTGTCAGACAACCACTCTGTTAACACAAGGTATAAGTAATTACTTTGCTGTGAATATTTAGTATTTAAAAACAGTACTAAAAAAAGTAAAATCTGGAATACTCATGAGAAGGTTGATGTTCCTGAACCGGTTTAAAGATGACCCAGAGTTACATGGCTTTCAGGTGTGGATTCACAAACCTTGCTGTACACAGCTGACAGATTCCCCCCTTGTGATCTATTACGATACCGTCATCTTTTCATGTATCAATCACATTCATATGTTTGGAGAAGACCAGGAAGTTGTTACATGAAAACTACGGAGAACTGAAGTAATGCCCGCTAATGGTCTCCTGAAGACGATCTAAAAGCAGAAGAGGAGCAGCGGCGGGCACAGTGGGTAGCTCTCCGCGCCCGGTGCCAAGTGTTGCTGGTGCTTGTGTGGGTCAGCGAGAGCTGCCTGCCTTCCGCGAGGCAGGGTCATTTACGGAGACCATTTCTTGTGGAAATTTGGTTGGTGCTGACAAAGGGCTGGGGTCCTTTTTTTAATGGGGGCTTAATGCCCCTGTGGATTGCAGACCGAATGCCACAATCAGTAAAGCAGCAATCTCTTCGTATAATAAGATTTTTGATAGCATAAGCTGACATAGAGGATGTATTGGGAGGAAAGCAAGCTTATCAGGGCATCCCTTCAGTCTGCTGCTTAGCTTTCCTAAAGCTCTTTGGGAAGACTATTTGTGAGGCTTAGCAAAACGCTTCTTTTGATAATGCCTGGATTGAATGGTGGTAAAGCCCGTATAGGGAATAATTAAAGATTATAACTGGGCAGAGTATAAACCGGTGAATTACAACTTTAATCACGTGGTGTTACGTGGCACGATTTGGTGTTCATTATGTCATTTCCAATAGCAACTAACAGATGCATCCCAACTCAAATGACATGGAATGAGTCAGCTGAATCAATATACTCTGAAGGGAGCCCGGAAAACCTGCACTTTTTTTGGCGAGAGAGATGAAGTATTGGAGGGGACGTAAGAGAAGCTCTGCTGGAACTCCGTATTTTGTGGCTAAATAAGTTGTCAGTGTGTAATAAGTGTCTCTAATATTTTTAATGATGCTCGAAGACAGCAGAAAAAGAAGAAAATACAAAAGAGATATTTACAGTGTGGAAGAGATTTTTAAAGGATAGGTTTGTGAAAAGTCTGCATACATTACGAAGGGAAACCAGAAAATAGTTGCTCTTTGCTTTACCTACGTTTCATAGAGTTACGTTGCATGGTTCAGAATATCAAAAGATAATTACTTCCGTTTTTCCTGATCTAAGGATGTTATCTACCAAAATCGCTGACTTTTGTGTGTGTTGGGTTGTTTCTTTCAGCTGGAGTAACCACGGAAGCCATTCAGACTGGTAGTGCAAGCCCAGATTCACTGGGAACCGAAGCAAAAGTTCAGGAAGAAGAGCATGATCTGGTCGATGATGACATCGCGGCAGGTGAGCATTAATGCAATGAATATGCTGGGTTTTGACATACAAGTACTGCGCAGAGGAGACGGAACACTTTCTGCCAAATAGCGTAGTTTTCATGAGAAAATGAAATACTAAGGCTGCTTATGAAGAAGTGTGTGCTATTAGAAACGAAGTTATTCAAAAGTAAAAAAGAGCTGTAGGCAAAAACTGAACATCTGCTTACTGTAACTACTGTAATATTGTGTTACTTCTGAATCATTATCTATATTTTAATGTATGTGTTTTGAGCTTTTAAGTCTGCCTGCAACCAACATGTTTAGCTTGTAGTTCTTGAAGAATAATGGCTTTGTATGATCCTTTATAGTTATCCCTTAAATTATTTACCTCGGTGAAAGATCTGATGTAAGGGTGCTACCGTCAGTCTGCTTGATTGAATGGAGTTTTTTCAACAAGTAAGCACCTCTAGTTTGTCGCACATAAAATTCAAGTGTATTTTGTTTCTACAATACTCATATCGCTTTTTACTGTTGCGCTAGTTTATTCTAGACTGGCAGGTGAAGTCAAGACTTTTGGTCCATCAAGGCATGTTCTGAAATGACAGACCATACAAAAATATGCATTTAATTATAAGCAGTTATCTTTTGATTCTTTTTTCATGCTTATTTATGTAGTGTCATAAGGAAAATATCAATATGCTCAATATTGATATCCTTGGAATTTGAATGACTACTGTATGTATTTTAGCATAGCATACTGCGGATTATAGGGCGTGAAAGCTACCTTTTTTTTTTTTTTTCTTGACTGAGCTTTGTATAGATTTTTGTGAGAGTCTAAAAGAAAACTAGTTATTTCTATTGACCTGAACACAGTTAGTATGATGGATCTAATTTTGGGTCAAGTCTCTGGTTGAAGGGGCCTGAGCCAGGATTACTGCTGGGGGAGGAACAGCCTGTCTGGAGTAGGAAGCGTTAACACAGATTTGGGGTAAAAGGCTAGCTGGAAATAGCCAAGAGGGAGGTAGGGTGCTGGGAATGCCTTTAGCAGCTAGGGGACGATGCAGGACTTGTCAAGAAACAACGGTGAATAGAGGATGGACCCTCGGAAAAAATAAAAATAAGGAACAGGCTCGGCATACCCTGAAACACAGATTTCCCCAGCATATACATCCGATCGGTGTTTCCGTCAGGAACATACACTGTCTCTTTGGCTCCGCATCTGTTATAAAAGACCCGGTTCTTTTTCTGGAAGCTTTAGCAATAGCAGTATTATAAACGAGCGTGCGTCATATCTGGGACAGCTTTCTGCCCCTTCAGTGTCGTCTGTTCTTTTCACGGGGAAAGAGTCTGAAGATGGGATGCTTTAATGGAGTAAGTTCCAAATTATATGTGTGTTTTTGCAATGTGCTAGACTGAGTTTTGAGGCTTTCGGAAAGCTATCTGCTATGTTGCTAGAGTCTGATGGTAGTAACAATTTTATTTACAGAGCAAGTGTTTCTGTTATTAAAAGCAGTTGAGCTTTAAAAAAGTATCCTGAGTAAAGACGAAATTTCGGTCTACAATTGAATACAATTAGTTTGTGTTGGTAGAATACAAAAAAAAAAAAAAGATTTGAGACAATTTAAACTTAATCTTATCTTAAAAAAAAATGATGTGGCTTCCTTCTATAGTGGTCCCACTAAGGCTAATATTTATTGATTGACTGCACAAAGTAATGCTGGCGTGCAGTGGTCAACAGGATTTTTTTTCAGTTCAAATTGAGATTCACCAAATGCTTTCATTCATCCAAATAATTTTTTAAAAGGATCACTTTCACATCAGTCCTTTTAGAGATTAAAACGTTTTAGCTTAGCTGGCTGAAAAGCACTGAAGCCTGTTTCTGGAAAATACTTCAGTAATATGCTGCAGTGCCTCTTAAGCATTTAAAAACACACACGCAGGAGTTATTTAGAAAATTGAGTCTATCTTCAAATGCACTGAAAACGCATGGAAGAACAGTCTTCCGATGTAGTAGTAGTACTATTTATTGCTGTCTTTAATGCCTGTAAGGCTTTTCTGGATAACGAAAAGTAGAGCTAATGTTTTGCTTAAATAATTCACAGGTGGACAACAGCATTTTTTCCTAACTGGACATAAAATCTACTGGCTTCAGTAGTCAACATTTTGCAATTCATTCTGATGGTAAATTGGCTTTTTTTAAAAAAAAAAAAAAATTAAGTTTATAATTTGTAATCTCTTTGTATTTCCAATGTAATTTTAGGATCCAAGAGAGCATCTAAGTTTTATTTTAGAAATCCAAATATGTTTGTCTAATAAATAAAGGAAGAGCAAGATACTTCGGGGAGGGGGACCAACAACAAAAAGAAAAAACAAAACCAAACCACCAAAACCCAACCAACCAAACAAAACAGAACACCAACACCATAGTACTGTTACATATTTGGAAATACAAAATACAAATACAAATAACATATGTCTGTATGTTTTAACACAAGTGCAGCAGCATCTGTAGGGGTAGTAAAACAAGGTCAGGGATAAATGGTCACCTGCCACCGAGGCTGTGAAAAGGCAGCATTGTAGGGCGTCGCTACCTCTGTTGGCAGATTTACTTACTTACAAAGAAAATGATAGAACAGCATAAATAGACTGTCTTTAAAAATCCCCCGAGCTTACTGTGTGGAGCTGGTTTGGAAATGAAGAACTTCAAGGAAGTAACTTTTAGGCTGCAGAAGTGTTTGCCTCTGAGCTGCGCAACATCACCTTGGTAATGGAAATAAATAACATACTGGGGCACCAGGTGATACATATATCCTGCATATTGTATGGGTTGCTCTTCTCAATCAACAGAAAGTTCTAGCAAGTTTAGAATTAATGTAGTTCTAACTAATTCCCAGGGTAACTGTAGACATTTCCAGGCTTAGGCGAATGTCCTGTCGGCGGTGGTCAGTTTTGCTTGTTGTAATAGGAACGCCAGGTTTCGGTTAAGACCTTGTTGCCGATGGTGCCACGTGCAATGAAAATGGCTCTTGCCATGAAGAGCTTATTCTAATCTCTGTTCCACTACCTTAGATAATACCACCAACCTCAGCATTGCATGATAGGGAATTCTTCCATCGCAATCACACTTTTAAACATTCCCCCCCCCCCCCCCCTAAACTCTGAATGGCATGTACAGCCACCTCGGCTGCAAAGACTATAGAAGTATAGACTGCCTCGGGTTTGCAGATACAAGTTTTTAAAAAATATACCTCTGTGTTTGTTAAATCTGCACCTGGACCGCTTCACTGGCCTGTGCTTCACCCAGCAGCGAGCTCGGCCGAACCGCTGCCGCAGCGCTGTGGTGGAAAAGAAGGTACATGTCGGAACTCATTTGGACCTTTCTCTGGCCACTGTTTGAAGCAGTGGTGCCACGTACGTGTGTGCGAGGTGGAAGCGGGCACAAGCCCTAGGAGTTCTGCCGGAGGGTTTGGTCTCATTCTGGGAGATTTGGAGGAGTTCTATGTCAGACACACGGCTCTTGCGGAGAGAGAGTTAGATGTGCTTGGAATGTCGTTCCGACCTCAGGGAACAGATTTCCTGGCCCCTAATTGGTTTGATTACAAAATCTGCTGTCTGCTATTAAACAGGAAACAGTTCATGGTTTTTCTGTACTTTGTTTTTAATAGCTATATGAAAATAAAATGTTGGTGGGTGGGAAATTCAAGGCACAGACTGCTGTGCCTGCTCTCGTGCCTGCGCCAGGGAGGTAACGCTGCCCTGAGGAACAGAAACGTAGCACTGACGACTCGCTTAAGCCGGCTTGCTTGTGAAATACAAGGCTCCAACAGATGGCCTGGCAGGTAACAAAGTTAAATACACTGTTACTGGACCAATTCTTCTGGTTTGGTATTGCCATAAATAAAAACAGTAGCAGAGACAATTTTCATTCAGTTCTACTTGAGCCAACATAAGCATTTATCATTTTGGGAAACGCTGTGATATAGCCTAGTCAGGTGCTGCATCAGGATAGCGGGGAATTGAATTGAAATGCGACTTATTCCTAAGGGTCTGTCCTTCCAAAAAGCTGGGAGACAGGGGACATGGGCTACTTTAGCTAGAGATAAGGCTGACTGGTCCAGTCCATTTTCTCCTGCGTGCTGCCATGCCACGTTAGTGCACAGGACGGGAAGAAATAATGGTCAGCCTTCTCCTTGTCCCTTGGTGATCCCTTGCAGAGAGAGAGAAAGATCTGTTTGAAAATGTCTCGTGGCAGGGTAAGGCAGTCAATAGATGCTTTAAAGATGCTCTTTGTTAGCTGTGTAACCATCGGAGTCTCAGTCAAGCAGAGCCTTAGGCCTGACTCGTGCGTTGTACAGACGCTGTTATTTCTGGTAGGAGAGAGTTCCAGCAGTAGTAGTGGTGCACATACGAAGGTTTCTACGGAAAAGAAAATCTAGGAATGCTACTGATAAATTTTTTTCACCTTGAAAATTTAATCCTTGAAATCTCTTCTGTCAATATTCACAAATCTGGTGCATAATGAGTAGTATTTTTTAAGCAATACCTATCCTTTAACTGGCAAAGTCAGAAGCAAGAAGTCTTGCTGGATTAACGCATACTCTAAACTTAAAACTAGCTCTTTAATCGGTGGCAGTATTTGCCCGCGTTAAAGATTCAGCAGCGTAAGGGCAGGGATTGTGTTTCTTGTGACTCGTATGTTACTGCACCTTCGCGGCTGCTGAAGTGCAGCAGTACGGGGAATGCTTTTGCAGACATTTTTAACTTCCAGCATTTTCTCATATTTTGAACGCTTCTTATTTTACCCGCACTGTCTAGACTTTCTGATTTTGGTACCATCTAACTCTTTGAAGGACTTTTAAATTAGTTCCTAGGCGATGCATTATTTTTCTCTGTGTGTTATTACAATTTTTTACTCACAGGCTTACACTGTAACAGAAGAAAGTATTTCAACAAACTGCCAACTGAAGGTTGTGGACAGCCACCTATTAAGTCATACACTATGCTTTTTTTTTTTTTGTTAAATTTTTAGTAATATATTGAGCTTCTGGACTACTTGGTGGTTTCTCTTCGTTCTCTTTCTTGCTGCTGGAGCTGGACGTCTTTGAAGCGGGAGCGACAGGTGCCGTTGCCCACTGCGTCCCTCCCGTTACCAGCCAGGCTGCCTCCGAAAATTTGGGGTGGAGTGGAGGTAGACAACAAATGAAACCATCTGCCGTCCCCAGCAAGCAGGCCAGCGGCCCACTGTTCAGCACAATGGGGGTGCCCGAAGAGTCAGCTCCGGACAAAGTTCCTGCTGGGCTTCTTTTGAGTAGGTTAGACTGAACCTGAGCACCTTCCACAAACCCTGTCACATACATTTTTGTATCTCCAGAGCCCACCATAGAGAGATCAAAGAAGCTTTTAATTTGTGTTTAATCACTCATTGGAAAACCATTTACCATATCATGCACTGACTATTGTGTAAAACACCAGAAAAGTGAGGTTTTATCATCTAAAGCAAACTTCGTCCCTTTCAGATGCTAATTAAGAAAATAGAGAAAATAGACGCTGACTCATCTCTGTCACTTGGTCTTTTCTGTTACAATTAAAAATGGAAAGCGAATGCACAGACACAGGTTATTTAACTTGTAAAGGTTTATTTTTAATGGTGTTTTCCTGTGTACTAACAGGAATTCTGAAGCACCTTGAGAAATGTGTCTAATTGTGTGCCAAGTTAATGGAGAATCTAGGTTCCTACAATTTGTAATTAGCTGTTTACAAGGAAGCATGAAATTATGGGTAAAATTCTGCTCGTGTTTTTTTTTTTTTTAAAGGAAACACAACTCGTGAAAACACGGGGTTTTCCAACAAAGCGGCATGTATTTGAAAAGATACGGGCATCTGCCAGTCAGGCAGCTGTCGGCCCGCAAGCGCCATTAAGAGCTGTGCCCTCTGTGAGGGGTTATGGGCTCGACATCTGTCTGAATGGCGTCTGTCAGCGCTGGGAGAGCGCTCCACCTATTCATTAAGGAAGTACTAATTCAAGAAAACTGGTCTCTTTGGGGGGCTGGTGGGGTGGCTTCTAATTAACGGAGAAGCGTAGAGCAGTCGCAGAGTGCGGCGTTGTGGGCCGTGCTAAGTGCTGCGGCGGCAGGGCCCGTCCTCAGCCGGGTCAGGAGCTGGGCACGGGCTGCCCACAAGCCAGGTACGAACCGGGCTGCCAGCTTCTGTCTAGTTATAACGTTTATACGGGTTTTGAAATAACTGCCACTTCTAAAATGACCATAGATTAAAAAAAAATAAATACATGAAAAGTGCCTTGGCTGAAAAAGCTAGCAAACTTGAGTAAAGTTTCAGAATGATTTACTTAACAACAGGCAATACGCGTAGGTTTTAAGCGCTAACGTGGGTTGCAGCATTGTGAAATACCTTTGTCCTCTGTGGGAAGCCGCATCAGTTTTTCTTTCAGCCACGGAGCTGAAAACGGAAGGCGGTGGACACGCGTGCCAGCTTCACGGCGTCCAGCAGCGGCTCGTCTGCCGGCAGGAAGGTGTCCGGGAGCTGCCGCTGCAGGAGCGTGCGGAACTCGGGGTGCGGGTGCTGCGGGTTCCGTGCAGTTGAAGAGGGACGGTCAGCGCTGCTCGCCGGCCGGCCGGGGCTGCAGGACGCAGCCCTGCCTCCCTTCCCACCTCCCACCGGGGCAGCGGATCGGCTGAGGGCGCGAGCCTGGCAGAGCTGCTGTGTCTAGAGGGGGCCGTTTCGGTGTGTTAATGAAGTTTAGCCTTCTCTCTGTTCCGATGGATTTACACCGTGATGTACTAATTTAGAGGCCATACCATCACAGGAGCAAGTAACTTCTCAAATTTTAGAATATTTACCCCATCTATTGTGAGTGAAATCAGTATATTACATGAAAGCTATACTTGCAGACAGCGTGGTTTTGAAGAAAGACTGGGTTAAATGTTGATCTCTTTAGTGTAGCACGAGAAGCAGGCTTTAACATGCATTCATCTACAAATGCTTTCTTTTGTATTTGAAAAGATAACGTTTTTCATTTAGTTTTGTGTATTTTCTGATGTGTGTACTTATCTGATGGTACACAGCTTAATGCTAAGCTTCGCACAGTGTATCTGAGCAGTATCAGTCCTTACCCCACCTTACTTGGCGTGTGAAAGGGGGAAGTGGGCGTCATTGCGTGCACTATATGTCCGTACTTCGTCAAAATCGATCTGGGACTCTTGTCTGAAATTCTTTTGTTGTTTTGGTGGCAGATGTCGTCTTCCAGCGCTGCGCAGTCTCCCTTCGTGCCGCAGTTACTCTGAGAAATCGTATTAACTTGGGAAAAGTTAGTTCTCTTTGTCGTAGGAACACATTTATACCTTAATTGTATTCTTCTGGCCGCTCATCTTCTCTCAGTGACGTTAGGCAGAAACACTTCAGCGTGATGTTTTCCTTAATCAACGACTTTTGAAAGATTGCTAAAGTCAAAAGAAAATTATTTAGAATAATCTCTCCCGGTGTAGAAGTGGAGTCTTAGAGGCACAGGTTATAAAAGCAGCATATTAAAATGTGGGGGGTTTTGAGAGTCCTCATGTCTTTGTTTTTTCTTTCTATTCCGTTGTGTTTCTGTTTTGGTTAGCATTGCAACGAAAAACTTCGTACATCCTGTACTTTTTAGAACCAAAAAAGAAAAACTATTATTGGCGTAATGATAAAGTGTGTGGCAGGAATATGCTTACATCTCTATAGGGCGTTTTCTTTGATGGTTGAGGCACAAGAGCGTCTGAACAGTTTCTGGTTTCTGTCATTGCTGGGTGGTGCGTTTGGGACACGTCAAGGCCACCAGCTTCGGTACTGCTCTTAGCCAACTTCTTGACAGCAGTTGTTTTGCCTAAAAAAAGTCTATATCGTCCTGCTTGTCTTAAATTTGAAGAACGTCTCCAGAGGCGCAGCAAGTCTGTGTATGCGTGCGTTCGGCAGAGGAGTTTCGCTCCCCGCGTGGCAGCCGGAGGCGGCAGCGGGCGGGGAGGCCCGGACGGCGCGTGCCGCGGCCCGAGCAAGGAGGGCGGCGGCCCTGAGGCCTTTGGTAGGACGCGGGCAGTGCAGGGAACGCCGCTCCCGTGCTGGCTCTGGGACGTGTGACAGCACTGGTACGGCTCCTTCTGGCGTCCGGCGTGTCAGAGAGGTGTGGTGACAAACAGTCGCAAACATCTCTCCCGTTTCCTCAATCCACCTCAGTCAGTTTAAGCTTGATTGCACGTGCTGAATATAACGGTGCTGGCGAGGTGTAAGTGGCTTGGGATGTTAGCTTTAATCATGGACCAAATGCTTTAAGGAGCTGTTCTGCTGTTAACGTGCACCCAATCGACGGCTTTTAGCAGTATTTACTTGCGTAAATGAACCGTTTCCACGTGGAAGACGGTTCTTACGAATGTCGCCGTAAGAACTACTGGGGTCTAGGAATTTCCGTGTGGAGATTACTTTCCCCGGAAGCTTGTGCTGGTTATCATTGCAGGAATCACTTTACTTCATGACCATTATATGGTTAAATATAACGTACAGTCTGGGAAGCAACTTCTGAAATCTGAGAAGGTTTATTTTTTTTGTTGTTGAAGTTTACTGGACATCTGTAGTTTGGGATCACTGTCTACCGTTTTACGTAACCAGTGAGCTGTTTTCCACCTGTAATCCAGAAAGTTCACTGCAGAATATGAATTTACTGCATCAACAGCAGGAATAACAATTCTGAAATTGCTGTGTTTATTACTTAGATATCTAAATGCTATTGCCCTGAGGTTATACTAATTCCTGAGGCAATGAAGTAGTGATCTAAAGCAAAGACCTGAAACCTCTGCGCTTTTTTAATTTACGTTTTTGGACTCGCTGGTGAAAAATTACATAGGTGTTAAATGAGGTTTAAAATGTCAAGCCACAATTTTCTTTGTAATTACGTACAGCTTATTAAAAGAACCGAACATGGGCAGAGTTTACTTGTGTGGGTGCAGAACATCTCTTCTAACTCTCAGTTAAACTGCTGGTGCCTTAGGGTCTGCTTTGATTCGTGAGGGAAGAGATGAGGTGTGTATGGGTCCCGTGGTCTCCTCACCCCTGGGTGCGTGAGCTTTGATGTGTCGTCTGAACACTTTCTGTAACCCCAACAATCCGTAGACTACATTTCTTGGAGTAATCCTTTCAGAGGTTCCCTCTTCATCGGTTTAAAACACGTTTGCTCTGTGTACTGCTCTTGTGACTTTAATGCCTTATCACCTCCTCTGACCTATTTTCCTTCTCAAAAATATCAGGTGCTGTCTCAGCACTAAGTAAGTCTATGTTGGACTTAAAGAAGAAGAAAATATTTCGCCGTGTTGAGATCCCAGAACTAGCTACGGGCACCCAGTAGCACAACAACCTGCTGAGCAGAAATTGTCAACCAGGTAATTGTTTGTGATAGCAGGACTGTGGTCTGTACCAGTCTGCGCGCTACGCCAGGCTGAGCTCATCAATATTCACCATAAAACCCCCATCCTTCACCTTTCTGCCCAAGGAAAGTCTTGTGTGGTCACCTGGATATAGCGAGTAGCTGTTGCATCTCGTTTGCCCTAAACATTCGTCTTCCTTGCATGGCTCAGTGCTCTGTGGAAGCTCTGCTTCTCTCTCAGAAAATCCTCCTGGCTCATCTCTTCTCATGCCGTGTGATGAGCTGCGCTGCTCAAAGCCAGCGGGAGGTAGTCATAACGGTGGGAGCCCGGCAGACTGGCCCGTGCCTGTAGGACCGTCCTGGGCTCTGCCTCCCATGCTCTCTGCGGCCGGCCTCTCCTCTCCCCTTCTCCAGCTCCCCGGAGCCCGAGCCGTCGCTGTAGCAGTGGCCTCTTTCTCCTGAGCTCCAGCTGGACTTTCCTCATGATATGTGACAGCTTGGTTAAATGCAGATGTGAAATGAGAGATGCGGTCATAAACGCACCATTTCCTTACACGTGGTCTCTTCCAGTGCTGGAACAGTCAACTTGGAACAGTCAGCTTTTCATACACTTAGTTTTGGTTATTTTTTCTCCATCATTGGCAGATCTCTTTCACTACTTCTCAGTTATTTTTTTGAAGGCGTTTTTTAGCTATGCATAATTCTTCTATGCATAATTTTTATATGCAAACCACACTTCTTCACACAAGTTTTGCAGGACCTGATGACAGGAAGAACATAAAATGTGGCGGGTTTTGAGTGAGGTCAATGTTAAGTGGGTAAGGGAGCTGTGCTCACAATTTCAGGTTGTGAATCTTCCCCCAGGGTGATAGGAACGATGAAAATCAAAAGCTGTACCGGGTACCAGGGTGACGTTTAGAACGATAAACAGTGGGTACCAGTCTGCCCCTTTAAGCACCTGACTTTGGTGTTCTCAATGTCCTTCCCTGCCTCTTTCCAGTAACTCAGGGAAATTAGGGTCCTGGGTTGTCCTTCAGGTACCTAAGACATGTGGTGAGAATCCCCCCAGGCTCCCTGATCAGGATTAAAAGGGAGGGAGAATACCTAGTCAAAATCTTGCTTCATTTAACAAGTGAAGAATTGCTGCTGGTTGGACTCGTCATGTTTGAAAGCGTCTTCTTGTAGTCAGTTACAAAAAGAGGAGTCGTGTCCATTCACTTGTAATAACTCGAGGCATTACTGTTTGATCTGCGCATGTATATGCATTGTCTTGATAAACCAGCCTTCCATGGTTAACTGTGTATCTTAAGCACAGGATTAGTCACAGCGAAGTGAGAGGATGTTCTTCTTAATATTATTAGTTCTATTGATACATTTTAAAAATGGTATTTCCTTAGTTTGTGTGGCGGTTTTTCTAGGTAGATTGACGAAAACAAGTTTTAAGTTCTAAAGACCCATTCCTGTGGGTGCTGTCTGATGTCATTTTATTCTAAAGAAAAGTATTTTTCATGAAGACAGAGGTCTGGTATGAAATTTAGAGCAGTTTTTTGTAACACGTTTTAACAGCAGCTGGTTTTATAACATTTTATAGCATTTTTCTATACCTTCTTCTGGATAGTCAGGTTTTCAAGCTAGCAGGTTCAAAACATCAGTTATCTACATAGTAAATGAAAAAGCTGATGGAAGTTTAAAAAAAAAAAGCAATACCTTTTGGAAATAGCTTGTTTTCACATTTCGGCTGTAGTTTGGACAGCTGTAACTATTCAAAAATAAAATATAATGCAAACATATCAAACTGTGTTAAAAGACTAATTTCAGTAGTACTTTTTATATGCAAAAACTTTAATTTTACCCACTTAGGCAAGAGAGAAGATGATTAAAGTTCATACGTTCCATTCTTTTACCAGTCTTTGCACTTTGATAAATAAATAGATCATCTAAGATTCAATAGGCCAATTGCAGCATATAATAGCTATTCAGAGGCAATTAAACTGCCTTTTTTCATGCCGGCATGTGAGCGTGCCCTTTCACAACCTTCAACTTGATTTGTGGTGATTCAAAATTAACTTAAAAGTCTTGTTTGCTGACAGCTTAAAGCTTAATTGACTGAAAGCCAAATAGAGTGTGTTCTGTATTCAGCGCTGGAGCCCTCGATAAAGCCGTGTGTAAATCGTGTCTGCTGAAAGGCACCGCCGGGTCCCTCCCTGCCCGCACCAGCCCGCGACCTTGTCCTGCTGCGGGGTGGGAATGGCTCGCAGGGCCGTGAATCGCACCGCCTCGGCCCCGGGGCTCCCCGGCCGCGGTGGACGGCCTTCGGCTTCTGCGGGGCCGGTGCGGTTCTGGCACTGCCCTGGGGCTTCCTCCCTCCCTGCTGCTGCCTCTTGCTCCCGTGAGAACCCCCACCTGCCTCTCAGGGAGATGCTTGCTTTTTCCGGTTTCTCGCTGTATTAGATGACAGTGACTCAGAAAATGAGAATTACGTCTTGCTGGTTTCACCATTTGATTAAAATGATCCCCTGAAAGGTAAAGTCTACTATAGTTTAAATAAAATTGTTATGCCTATTAAAGAATATTGGTCTAAAGACTCTCTATATTGCTAAACAAGTGAGAAATAAATATTAAAACGTGTTTCACAGTATTAGTGGAATTCCTTTCCCTCCATAGGTGCAGGGGGAGATCTCAAATGTGTTTGTGTACCTCTAGTGTCGTAGCAGGACGTAGCCGGAGTGCAAAGGCTGTATGCGAAGGCGCTGGAACGGTGCTGCCAAGTACTTCCCTACGCGTTTCTTTGTGGGCTAAGTTGGGGGAAAAAATTCCTGATGAATTGCAGCCCTCATCTCAGTCTAAATCCTCTTTGTCATGCTGCTAAAAGCTTTCCTTTTTCCCTGACTATTTCTGTAGAGCACAACTTGTTTTGTTGTGGGGTGCTGCTCAACACTACATGTTGTTCTCCCACCACTGTTCCCTAAGTGCAGGTTTGGGGCTTTGCAGCCGAAAGCTCCCCCCGTCCCTCCCAGCGATGGCTGGTGCAAAGCATCGTAGGAGGTGCCGGCAAATAAATATTCGGTGGTGATTTTTTTTTGCGTTACAGAATGTTCTGAAGGATGTATTAAATAATTTCAAATTAAATAACGTCTTGAAGCAGGGGGAATGTATTTTAATCTGTCAAAATCAGAAAGGTCTTAAAAGCAAAATACCTTAAATCGTCAGACATGATACGATAGATAGGTCAGAAAAATATCAGGGCACCTCCTGTGTTTTCTCCTGGAAATTCTTAACGTTCTGTTCACGTGCAAGTTGAATTTTAATATGTAAAAGTTAAAGAGTATGGGTTCTGATATTGCTCGATTTCTTATTGATTTCTTGGCAAATCATAGCTATCCGATTTCTTCTGTCTTCCTATTGATTTCCAATAGCGACAACATCTTTTCATAAAGCATCAGAAAAGTTGCCATTCGGTTTCAAAATTACTATAATTTAAAATAGTTTTAACATTCCTTTCAATAAAATAATAACCACACTTCAGAATGTGAAGTCCAGATCTGTACCGATTTTATTGAAGTCTTATCTATGTCTAGAGAGATCTGAAACGCAACAATAAATTTCTTTAATTGTCTCTTATTAACAGCTTATTAAATGCTGTTGAAAAAAATATAGCTTTAGTTATGTGCAAAAGAGTTACTTCTCATACAAATGTTAATAATGCAGTCTTTCACTATTCGGTCATATTTGGTTTCCCCGATGGAATTACAAATTGTGTATAATTTAATGGGAGAGTTATTTAAATGCTCAGAGTTGTCATTCATTTAGAAAGCTGTAAGACAGACATCGCTAATTTTCGTAAGGCTGCTGGGCTCACGTGCAAAATGTGCTTTTCTACGGAGAGTGAGTAGTTTTTGCAGCCACCGTTCCAATCGGTTGCAGTTCACTGGAATCTTCTCTTCTGCTGTGCCCTTCCTTTTGTGACGGAATATTTCCCTGTGCTGCAGCATCTGGGAGCACAAAATGGGTGAGGATGCTGCTTCCTTGCAGGGCTGAGAGCGGGGAAGCAGTCACAGACAAAATGGATTCTGCTGTTCCGATGGGGAAATATCAGGCACGTTTTATTCAGCGTGACTTGCTGTTCTCACAGCCCTGAGTTACTGCATCACAACTCCCCTTATTAGAAGTGACGTTGAAGTGGTTATAATCAACATTTTGAGAAGGTACAATGAACGTTGAAAATGCTTTTATTTGACTCATTTATGTAGACAGTAATGAAGAGAAATACGGATTTCTGGAAATTGCAGCACAAAACTGCATGTAAAAATTGAAACGGCAAGGTTAGGGGACAATTGATACGTGACTGACGGCTGTGGTTTTCGGATGTGGTACGGAACAATCAAATGTCACTGTGGTAAAATTTAATTCTCAAGTTATTAAATACTTTGGGCTACATGGCTTACAACAGAATTAAATTGGTTTAAGATGATTGCTTAGTCGAGCTTGTTGGTGAAAACACGTTCATACTGAAGGGAACAGCTAATTTGTTCGCTCGCTTTTGCAAAGCGAACAGATGTTTTCAGTGCGGAGTTCACAAAGCACCGGTGAAAAAGGAACGTTTATTGCTGAGAGAAAACAGGTTAACCTCTATGCCTGTGTAATCCACAAATGAAATTTATTATTGTTTTCCTTGCTTCAGGTATTCAGCGTTAAATGTCTCCTGGGTTTTTATTAGTACGTTACAGGCAGACAGTGACTGACAACGGCAACCTCGGTATTTGCAGTTACATAGGCAAAACCAGTTTGCTGCTAGTTTCATATGGCTTTGTTATAAAGTAATCATTGGCACTTGAGGCAACGTTTCCTACTGTAGAAGAACGTTGCGGTGAGGCCAGATAAGAATCTATAACTGTGTGAGAGTAATTAATACATGTCATCTATCACTAGCTTTCTGAAGGCGTGAAGCAGCCTGGGATTTAGGCGATGCTGTCCAGCTTTTCCAAGGTACGGAACGCTTTGGGTAAATCCTAGGTGCGTGGGTCAATGCAGATGGGGCCGTGCTACACGTTGGCCTCTTGTCTCGTTGCAGGTAAAGCCCGGTAACTGAATTTGTAAAACCTTCGGGGCGTGCTTGGTGCCTGAAGCAGGCCTGGCGGGCTGCAAGGTGGGCGGGCGCGGCATTGGCAGCGGAGCGGAGCTGCCGTCCCGGTGTGCGCGCGGGAGCGGAGCGACCGGCCCCAGGCGCTAATGAGCACGGGGGCTGCGCTGCTGCTGGCCGGTACCGGAGGAGTTCAGGCGTTGAGCTTTTTAGGAAGAATGAGTGATGGCTAATGATTATTTAATGACAGATCTCTGGACTGAAAGGCACTTAGCGCTCGGTGTGTACTGCAAAGCCCATTTCTCAGAGCTTCCGACAGGTTTATTTGGTCTCACCTTGAGTAGAGCAGTGCTGTATTGATTTCATTGGTGTGGATTTAAACACACTATTGGCTTAAAATAGCACCACCTATGCAGAAGAAACCCAGCGTCTTAACCCTTAAGGCTGCCAGTCGCTGCTATGTAATGCTTTGATTGGAGGCTAACAGATTCCTGACAGGTTTCATTATCCTGAAAAATTTAATTAACAAATACATGGCCATTTTTCAGTAGTGCATGTTTCGGTGTACCACGTGGATAAACTGGGGGGATTCACATGTGGACTCTGACCTCCCCGGGTGTCTGGCCTGAGGTCGGGGGGGGGGGGGGGGTGTCAGACCCTTTGATTTGAGATAGGGTCTTAAATGAATGAAAGATTTAACAAAGATGAACTCCCCCCCCCCCCCCCCCCATTTTTGCAGCCAAATCTCTTGGTGGCTGCAACAGTCTTTTCTAAAAATAATACTTTATACTCACCTAATAAATACTATTATTCACCATGAGAGGTTTTATAATTCTCCTCTCTTTTAAAGCTGCTGCAGCTGACTACCTGCATGAAACCATATTACTGGCGTCCCACAGGGAATGTATTATCAAAAAGTAAACCAGAAAATGTCCTGCCTTTAATAATACAAAGCTATGTGACTTACTGATATTTAATAATTAAACTTGTCTGTTGTAAGATGTCCTATGAAATATTAGAAAAATGAAGTTTAAACACTTCCAGTTTTTATAGTAGTAACAATGCTCTATTATTTCAAATACTTGGCTGTGGACACGAAAAGAAAATAACAAGACAGGCATTATCAAATAAATCAGCTCGGCGTGCCAGTAGGGAGGAGACCTTTGGGGGAGGAAAAAACAAAAGCAAAACAAACCAACCAAACAAAAAAACCCAACACCCAAACCCCAGCTTTTGTTTTGATTCCAGAGCAATTCTTTTGCACACCCTTACCTAACTTTATTTTCAAGTGGTGTTATCAAGTCCTCTTTCATTATCTAAACGTATACGTATCTCTTTTTAAAGCACATGTAACTTATCAGTATGAGTAATAAAAATGTGCAGGAAACTTTCATAAAATGTCTTGGTTTCTTCTTATGTGGCTCTTCGTATCTAATAGTTTGAAAGCAGATATCTTTATCAAACACAGCAAAAGATTTAATTTAAGAATAGTAATTGTTTTGACACTAAAATGCTTGTACTTCTTCTCCTGAGCAAATTTCATTCAAACTGTGCATTTGAACGATAGATAGATAATGTTGCAGTGTAGTTTGTTTTTAATCTTTTATAGTTCTGGTCTCAGTTAAAGGAGTAGTAAAAAGGTTGATTACAAAATGCGTTATGTCATAATGAGCAAGCTAGTGTTTGAAATCTGAGTCTGGGTCTCCATCTCGTATGTGCTTCCTGGAACAGCCCAATGTGAAGTACTAGGAGAACAGCAAAAATGAAAGTGATAAAAAATGCCTAATAGCGATAAATATTAGATTTCAGAGTTAGCAATCACAGATAAGGTCTCTCTAACCTGCCACTGTATTGCCAGGTTTCTGTCATGGTGGTAGTCAAGTTGGAAGTTGGATTTTTTTTTTTTTTTTTTTTAATGTGGGAGAAAAAAAAATTAGTTTCACAAAATAGGTGAGCTGTCTGCGCTCATGTAGATCTCATAAATACATTGAAGACACTGGAATTGCTCCGGTTTATAAGAGGTAAGGGTCACAGCTTCAGGAATGTGTCAGTTTTCCGTATTTGCAGATATTTCTTTGCTATCAATGAACAAAAGACTGAAAATAGAAATAAGTTGCTCCAAAGAAAAAGCTTTGTATCTTTGCCTTTTTCTTGTAAGAGGCAGGAGAATGAGCGCGTAAGTGAAATCTTGACAAAGGTAGCTTTAACTTGGGCGGGTGTTCGGCAGCCCACGGTGGCTTATTTCACGCGGGTGCGTGTCCTCTCACAATTTTTCTTGATACGTTATTTCATCAGAAGAAGCCTTTCCGTGGTGTTCAGCGCTCTCGTCAGTAGAAGCGTTCTGAGCACACGGGGCGACCGAGGGAAGCAGCGCGTTGAGAGCCGACTGTCTTGGCTGGGCCGGCAGGGCTTCCTGGGGCAGCTCCCCACCGGCCCCTTGCGCCGGCCCTGCCCTGCCCGGCAGGAACGTCGGCTCCCGGGCTGAGGAGAGGCTTGCGCAGCGGGAAGGAGTCCGGGGAAAGGTGGCCTTAGGCACGGATTTATTTTTCCTTCTATTGGACCGAGTTTTCTCACGTGTGTTGCGTTTGCACTCTGATAGTAGGAACAGCTAATATTTAAGAAAATGTAACTTCAATTACCAGAAGTGTATTTAGCAAAGGTGACTCGTACGCGAAAGACCTGCGTCCAAAATCCACGCCGTCGTCTTGGGGCATGGTGGGTTTTTGGTTTGCTTTTTGTCGCTGCTGCCGCTGTTGTCGCTGTGATGGGGAAGGTGGTTCATTTTCTTAAAACCCGAGGCGGTTATTCCAGCTAAGCCAAACTGTAGCGACAGGAAGAGGCTCTGTGGAGTCACTTAATATGTTTTAGCAATGCAGCGGGAGGAAGCCGTGCGGAGCTCCGGCGGCGCGTGGGGTCAGAGCCGTCCGGCGTCCCGCGCCCACGCGATTGCCGCGCTGGGCTGGCGGAGGAGCCGTCCCTGCTGTGCCAGTGGAGGGAGCTGTGGGTATGGGAATGGCCTCGCTGCCAAGCAATCAAAATACTTTTAATAATGTGAGGTTAGTAACGAGTAACCACAGTTTTCATAAGGCTAGATAAAATAGATTGTTCCCTGTCTTTCCGCATTTTCCTCGTGGTCACTTTCTGTTACTGTTATTTCTTTATAATATTTTTCAGTTCTGTTTTATTGTGAGCTTTCTGGCTTTATAAGCTTCCAGGAGGTGCTGAAATTACTGTAATTATTCTTCTGTGTGTAATCTTAAAAACCAGAAAAGTAGGCAAACCCATAGCATGGCTTCAAGAATCCTGAACAATTAAAGGTAAGGATAAGTGTGTCTCATAGGCACATTTAGTATATAGTTTTCTTAAAGTTTCTTGCCACTTCCTTTTTAGGTCACAAGCAGAGCATTATGTAAATTTATTTACTGTAAGAAAGTAGTACAATTGAAATGAAGAAATATTTTCAATTATTGACAGCCAAGATGAATGTAAGCAGAGTTGCGTTTCCCCCCGTAGCTCTTGTGTGTTCTTTTAGAATATCCCATCTAGCACAGAGAAACGATTACAGTTGCAAAAGTGAAGAGTTTCTGTGGTTGTTGCTGATAAGTTCTGTGTCTGCCACATTTTGGTGTGTGTTCGCTTCCCAAAGGACTGCGAGGATTCTCTTGAGTTTAACTAACTAGATATTTTTTCAGGCCTGAAAGAGGAAAAAGAAGGATGGATGGAAACCCTTACCCCAACCTGCCCAGTTACAAACCTCCCCTTCATTAATAAACAGAAAACTTGTCAAAAGAAATGCGGAGAGAGGGACCTGGCAGGCAGGAGGGAAAAGTGACGATGCTTTTCACGGAGTTCAGTTTGCAAGCTTTCACCTCTAGATAGCGATTTCTGACTGCGTGCGTTCGGTGCTGGGAAATACAAACTGTGACAAAAATCGAGAGGGCTTTGGTTGTCGGTTTTCTTTGTACCCTTAAAAAACCAGGTTGGGATGCAAGGTCTGAGTTCTCTACCCCATTTGATTCAGGGTACATTTGTGGTCTCAAGCAAATTATTTTATTCATTTCAAATATAATATATATGTTTTCAAAATACTGTGTACTTTAACGGGCTTACTGCTGCCGAAAGCCTGATGACCCTCGCTGTGGCGTACCTGGCGCTGTGCGTCGGTATTGGAGCTCAGATGAGGATTCTCTCTCGGCCATCGGAGCGTATGGCAATGGAAATGCAGCTCCTGCAACATCTTTCCTAGGGTTTTTCACTTTAAAGAGTTTTACGCCTGTTAAACATTGTGTCTGAATCTGGGTGATTACATGTAAATGATTGGACGTAATTACAACCCCCCATTTAATTGCGTTGGGCTGTCGTTCACCATGCTGTGGCCGGGTGGCTCTCTGACGGTAGCCATTTGCTGGAGCAGGGCTGGGCACGGTTTTGGTGGACCGGGGCTGCCGGAGGCCGCCCTTCTGCGCTCGGAGCCACCGCGGCAGCACTGTGCGCGCGGACGGTATGGTGGATCGTAATGAATGGGTCTGGCACCCGCTTCTGCGAGGCTTTAATACCTGATACGACGCAGGAGTACCATCAGTATGCGCCTAATAGCAGATATAAAGTATCTGGTAGTAGTCCATCTCTCATAAAACCGCCTTCAGCCTTAATTCAAATCCATTGATTCCTATTCCAGTTAAACCTGGAGAACTTAATTTGTCTTTTAATCCTTTTATTGTAAGCTAGGATAAAATTAATTTTACCCAAGAACTGTGCAAAGCCAATTAACATGATCTTTAGAGTTATTTAGTAAAGTGCTTCAAACTGTTAAATTTATCCTGACCTCGTGGCTGCACTCTCTGACTGCTTTTTAAATGAAGTAATCAATATCTCACAGCCTTTTAAACAATTTAAACTTCTGAAATATTTTACCTATATTTTAAACCCTTAATAAATACGCTGCTTCATGCTATCTGTAAAGCTGTCTCCTCTAAGCAGTTGTGGATGTTTGATTCTCAAAAACTGAGATATTTTGAAATATTTCATACGGTCATTTTGTCTCAAGAAAAGCCAGCTGGGTAAATGCATGGCCACGATAGGTTTCTCTGTTGGTGTGTGGATCTGGAAGTGTGTTATTTTTACAACTAAAATGTAGAACGTTTTTGTCCTTTCACCAGTGTAGCTTCTGTTTTCCACATAGAGCTATTTGAGGTTATTAATTTTCTTACTGTGATAGGGTGATCAACCGTCCTGTCAAGAAAATGGATCTCTGTGTCACCCTTTAGCATGATTAAATGGAGGCACGTCGCTGTGAGAAAATACCAAATTTTCATGAGACAAATGAAACTGTAGAAAGGACTACTTTTATAGACATTATTTCATTTTAAAATCTCCCAAATGGCTGTCAGTTTATTTGTAGGAAATCATTACAATTAATTGTGTGTTTCTGCTAGTAATTTAAAAAAAAAAAAAAAAAAAGGACAAAAATATTTAAGGGGTTTTTTCCCCCCTCTCATCTGGAGGTTTTGGGGAGGGGTGTTGCTGGGGGGAGGGTTGGGATGTTGTTGGTTTGGGGGGGTTGGTTTGGTGGGGGGTTTTTTTTTGGTTGGTTGGTTGTTTTTTTTTTTTTTAGTTTCTTGGGTTTGGGTTTTTATGAGATGGAAAATCCTATGCTGCAGCAGCGAGCAGGTAAAGACTATCATATGGCAGATTGCTAATGAAACACTCTAAGAATATTTCCCACCCTGTTCTGGTTGGAATTTATTGTTTGGTTAACAAAGAGTTATCTCCTCGACATCTGGGTGCTGGAGTCGCGGGGTCAGCAGCAGGAATTAGCTCAGCTGCGAGCCCACGCCGAGCGCGCAGCACCGCGCCGCTGCGGGCCCGGCAGTTTTCTCGCCGGATCCCGTATTAATTGCAGGCTGAAGGTCTCGTCGCGTGCTGGGCGACGGCAGGGCTGGTGTCCGTCCCGGGGACGGCGGAGGCGCGGGTTGAGACGGAGCCGGCGGATGCCCGCTGGCTTGGTATTTGCTGTTAGCAGTTGGAATGTGGAAGTTCTGTTGAGTCGGACCTACGATTTGAAGGACGCTCTGAAATCCGTCCTTCGGGATCTCACGAAGGGTTAACTTCATATCGCTGTAATCAAAGGAAAGGCGGGGCGGGGGGAGGGCGCAGCACCGAGTGCCCCCGCCGTTTAATTTCCTACTGGAAGCAGCACATGTGTTCGCTCTTCCTTTCTTCCTCGCCCGGGAGCCGTGGCCGGCGCGGGCGGCGTGGCCGGGGTCAGCGCCTCGCCTATTGATCAGCATCCCGCGGTCCCCTGCTCCAGCATCTGCTCTGCTGCCTGCTCCCCGCGCCTGCTGCAGCACATTAGAATAGAAATCCATAACCAGAGCTGTGCTCATCCAAGCAGGGGAAGAAACTAAATTAAATGGTATAAAACAATCTTGGATCAGGAGTTTGTGCCAATTCATCTTGATCTAAGATGTCACACCGGGCTCTGTCTGAGCACCTGGGCTAGAGGCGGCCGCGGGGAGCAGGGAGGGAGCCGCCATCAGTCATTCGCCGGCCGGCGGCGATGCCCTTCGGCGGGGTCCCCAGGAAAGGGGGTGTGCCGGGCCCCGGCGCGCACGGCCCCGCGGGAGCGGCCGCGCACCCGCTGGCGGCTCTCGCGCTCCCCGGGCGCTGGGGAGGAGAGGCTGCGGGAAGGCTGACGCGCAAAGGGACTGCGTGCGGGCGTTAGCCAGAAACTGGCGTCTGCGGGTGGCGGGAGCGGGATAAGCCATTGCTAAACAATTAAAAGGGCTGCGTTTTTTGCTTTGTCTGTTGCGGCCCGTTTTCATCCTTCTTTCTCTGGAGGCAGTTACTATTGATTTTTTTCCTTCCTTTTTTTTTCCTCCCCTACCATTGTTAAGCTTTCCGTTGTCTTTCTCTCCCTTTTGGCCGGCACATCGCTGTCACAGCCGCAGCGTGGTTGCCTGAACGAGGATGGTCTTGTAACACAGGTTCTAGAATTTGGTTAGCTTTCTGGTAGGTAACGTTGCGTTTCCTATCGAGCCACGTGCATGTCATTAGCAGAGAGAGACGTAGAGTGCGACTCGCTAATTCACCCTTCATTAATCTGCAAGGCTGCTAAGTCGCATGCAGGGCCAGGTGGTGCCTTCCGACTTCTCGGCAAAGGTTTAACAGCGGCGTGCTGTAAGAAGGATTAAGACTTCATTATTTTTGTAGAATATATGGTAGGGCATTTCCTAGTAGGCAGTGAATTAGTATTGTAGGTAAAAGTGAGCTGTGCTTGTCAGAGTAAATGAATACGGGATTTTCATTCCAGTCAATTTCTTCTAAGATTTTGTTTCTTTGCTCCCAAAAACATAAACTTTATCTGCTTGGTGAAATTAAAAATCCCTGGGCTATATTAGACTAATGACGTAAAATTCAGTTTAGTTTAAAATTCGTAATACAGTGAGGTTTTTTCACTGTTTTTAAGAATGTTTGTTAAAGTACCGTGTACAAAATGTAACTGTACAAAAATACTAGTTTGGTTTAATGGCATATACTGCTAGCTAAAAGTTAGTAAGAATCTGAATGCGATGATGGATCCTAAAACAAAAAGATGCTTTTATATAATACAAAGAAGTTCTCGGAAAAATCCATCTTCTTTAAAAAAAAAAAAAAAAGGCAACTTGTTACGTGAATTTAAAATTAACAAGAAGCAACCCAAAACTCGCCTTTTGCATAAAGTAGACAAACACAGAATTCCACAGATCTCTTATCAACTGAGCAAATAAAACTGAAATTGGACAGTTTCCTGGTGGCTCTTTTTGTCTGTGAGGTCTTGACCATTTCTGAAGGGTAGGTTTCATTGAAGACAGACCTTGCAGGAGGTGGTGTTTAGACTGTTACCGTACGTTGTAGGTTTTGAGAAGGAAAACGGAATCATCTCCAGCAGCCGAAAATCCTGGTAAGGGCAGTAACAGTCCCGAAGACGTGATTTAAGTTAAACGGAAACCTTATTTTCTCTGGGAAACACGATGTTGTTTGGAGGGTTAAAGAACAACCCCATTTTTGATTTTTCTCATATTTCTTACTTTTCATTCTAGGTTGTCTGTCCGGTCTCCCACAAATGAAAAAAATATCTACGTCCTATGAAGAGAGACGGAAGCAAGCCACGGCCATCGTGCTGCTGGGGGTGATCGGGGCAGAATTTGGAGCAGAAATTGAACCTCCAAAACTTCTCACTCGGCCACGCAGTTCCAGTCAAATTCCCGAGGGATTTGGTTTGACTAGCGGTGGATCAAATTATTCCTTGGCAAGGCATACGTGTGAGTAACCCAGGATACTGCGGTCCCTTGCTCTGGTGTTTGGGGCAGGGGGACGGGGAGGAAGGGGTGGTGGTTACATTTCAGTACAAACCAGTTCATTTAAAATATCCTTTCACCGGAAAAGATAGAGTAGAAATTTTGAACTTACGATAAGCAACACCACAAGAGGTTGCCAAGAACTGGGTGCTGATAGAGCGAGCGGAACGGAGCGGCGGAGCTGGTGACTGGGCGTGGGATTTGCAGTGGTGCTGCTGGGAGGGAGGCACCGACCGCGGGGGAGAACCGGTCTGGGGCTTTCTGGCATCAGCCAGCTCTTCTGCTGAAATTCTGACATCCGGTATTCCCCTCCAGTTAAACCCAAATGCTTGCATTTAGGACTGCGTTTATGTAATTTGTTCTTTTTTTTAATCCTGAAAACATTCCTCGGGCTAGTAGAGAGAGAGAGGAGAGCATCAGTGCTCATCCTGCCTCTTGCATTGACTAATCTTCTTTTCCAGCACTTGGTAGGTCTTGCTCTTAGTGGAGTCATTCCCCCTGCAACTGAGCGCTGGCAAGTTGGCTTACTTCACACACAGACGTTTTAGGATGTGGATCAGTAGGCTATAGAAAAACACACTCGGCGATGAGGAGTGTGTGTAGGGGGAAGCGTGCAAGATATCTGATGTAAAAATCAAAGCCAGATGAATCGAATAGAAAATGGAGGAATTCCAGGTGTGCTATGTAAAGATTCCGGTCCCGTATCAAAATTAGTACTGCGGTGTTGATGTAATTATCCTTAGTACGGACAGTAAATGTGACCTTATCTAAGATGGTTACATATCCGTGCATTGACTATTCGATGTTAATGTTGCAAAATCTAATAGAGGCGAATGCAACTACAGCGCCCGGGGTTCATACAATTATTTTGGCCAGGTTCCTGAGCATGCTGGTATTTGTTTGGTTTATGTGGAGTCTGGCAAAAGTCCCCTTTGTCATCTCTGTAAGAGATCTCTGGCACGCTACCGACTCATTGCCAGTATTGCTTGAAAAAACATCCGCTGTCTATAGCTATAAAATAATTCCACAGCAGTGGACTTCTCCTCCTGCTCTAGTTCAGTCTTCACCTGATGCCCGAGTGCCTTTGAGGAAAAGTGAAAAAACCAAATAATTGAAAACCAGTGTATTGTCTCAGCTCAAAGCTATTACGGGGGAGGACTGGTAGTAATGATGAAAGAGGGGGACTGTCCTTCCGTCTGGAGCCCTGGTTCCACGAGCTGTACACGCTTCCCTCCCGAGCGCGCTGTTCAGTGCGTCGAACCTGAAAACGATGTGGAGGAGTGCCGGTAGCCTGGCAGAGCAGTGTTCTGTCCGTTTAGCACAAGAAGTCTCGAAGGCCTTGTCTGCCACGGCATGACTGAGGGCATGCTTTGTATTGGTTTCATTTCTTATGTGTCTGCTTGCTTGTACTGGAGAGTAGTACAAACTGGGTTTTTTCCTAGTCATTTTCTACTCCAACTCATTTTCCTATAAAATATGCAGATAATGAGTTTCATAATGATGATAAATTTTCTATTTTTGTTTTAATGAAGTGCAGGGGAAGTGCTGCCTTTTTATAATACCGTAACAATAATAGGTAAACACAGCTACTGTACTAATAGATTAAGCATATTGTAGACCACTCCCTTCTGTTGAGGCCTGTTGGCATGGGATGGTTTGCGCCCACGCTGGTGAATTCCCTTAGGTTCCAGAAAGCGTGGTGGTGTGCCGCCCGCCCGTGGGGAGCGGCCCGTTGCCGACGCAGCCCTGAGCCCTGCCCAGGAGTTGTGCCGGAGGGCCTTAGCCGGCACACAGCAGCACTGAGCTAGCAGCCATTTCAGCTGCGTTGGAGAAGGTCGTGTTCAGAAGCTCAAGAACATCATGGAGCGCTGCTTAAGTCGCTGGTGTAGGCACAACCTCCGTCTTCCACGCAGCAGATGGTTGAAATTCATCTTCCGTGAAGCGTGGCGCTTCTTCCACTGATTTTTGAAAGGCGAAGGAAAGGCTGGTTGAGAGAGCATGCACACACAGCACGGTGCTCGCGTCTGAACGATGCGCGGTCCTGGTTGTGACACTGTGGAAGCCCGGGGTTGGCCGTGCAGCACTTCACAAACCAAGTCATGTTTCTGAGAAACCTAGGGAAAGGTCTGTCATTTTTTCAACTGACATCTTCATAACTCATTTGTAGCTCCACTGCTTTAGTAAACAGGACTGTGCTGTCAGCCCTTTGCAAGCTGAAATAAAAAGTCTGGCAGTTCTCTGCTTCCTCTTCTTTTACAGTTTCTTGCACATATACAGAACTCTGTTTTAAATACTTGTATTTTTAATTCTTTTTTTTAAACTGGGGTCGTTGGGGGGGTATTTTGTGTCTTTATTTGTTTTCTCGTGTGTTCTGCTTTATTGCCCAGTTTAAGTTTCTAAGCTGTTTGTCTCTTCAAATGGTATCAGGAAATGCAAGGATGGAGAAGACTTTCCCGTGCCTCTGGCTGTCCCAGCCAGCACAAGGGATCTTACGTTGGACAAAACAGGTTTTTCCCTGTCTTGCTGTTACAGCGCAAGGCTGAGTCAGACTTCTCTTTCCAGGCTGATGTTTGGGCACAGAGACAAAGCAAGCTTTGCTTGTCCTTCGGAGTTTCCTGAAATAAGAGGATGCTGACATCTTTATTAGACTCCACGCAGTGCAGAGTGCTCTCTACGTTGTTTGGAAGCTGTTGGTGGTGCAGAGATCAGCTTTGTCTTCTCTAGTCTTCCAGTGGCACGCTCCACGAGCAAAGTTGGCTTCATTTATGCTTCACTTCCAAAAGGCTATCAAGCCTAACGTTGCCTAATCTTCTATGGAAGAGAAGTCAGATCATTTCCATCAGCAGTGCCTTGTCTTTGCCATTCTCACAGTTGTATAGGTCTGATGTCAGCTGGTAATTGGTGGTGGTGCTTTGTCAGAAGCATGGCCGAGACACTTGAACCCGTCTTTGATCCTCACAAGTTCTTTTCTCCAGTATCTTTGTCTATTTGCAAGCTGGTTTTGTTAGCAGAGTTATGAACTCCAGCTTTGAACTCCTATTAATCATAATCTCAGAAACGCCGCACAACTGTCTGGCTGACTGATAGGTTGAAATGCAGTCTTTAACGTAGATGAAGCTTGACATGCTAAAATGCTGAAAACTTAGATTAGGGCCATAAAGTATTATCTGCATTGGATGAAGAGCCAGAGGAAGATCAGAAATAAAGACTAGTTGGAGGAAAAAAAAAACGGGAGGTACTGGGTTATGCTTTTGGTTTATGATGGCATTAGCAGTAAAATTGATCATCTTCATCACATTTTACGTACAGCCCTTCCTATAAGAATTTGGTTAAAGTCGGTATTGCTGTCCTGGCGGCGTGACCTGCCCTGAACCCGCAGTACCATGTCGTGTTTCCGCAGGGGTGAGAGGTTACTATTCTCTCGGGTATTTTGCTCAAGTAGAGGCAGTTGAATTGGAAAATTCAGTCATAACAACAATACTCATTTCTTCAGATCTGGGTGTGTTTGCATGCGTGGAGGAGCATAGGAAGCCCGAGAGGGGAAGTTCAGGCTTTCCTCAGTGGCAGGAGTAATTACCTGAGGGAGGGGAGCGAGGGAGCAGGGAACGCTAATGAGCTTTAGGGGTAATGATTTGCTTTAGTCAGAAAGAGAGTCCTCCTTCCTGACGAGCAAATACGTCTTACAGGTACCCTGACAGGAAATAGTCATTTAAACGGCACTTTTTTTTCCCAAATATGCCATTTTCACAGAACAAGAAAACGCTCTTAAGGGTTTTAGAAGTATTACGTGACTTTTGGATTTGTATTTGGCAGGCCTGAAGTATTTTTAAGCAATATTCTTTGAGGCAGGGAAAATTGGGGAAGTCTTTGGAAATTTCGGCAAGATGAACTCCTCGTCCTCTCAGATTAATTAGCTCGTAATCTTGGCCATGTCCGAGTCCTGACACGCCAGTGCCTCCAACAGCAGGTATGGTACGGTAGCAGGAACAGCTTTGGTTTGAGTCATTTCCACCATATCCGTCTGTGACGCATCTCCCCTAGAGCGGGTTCTTCGGATAGCCGCGGCGTAGAAGGGTGTCAGCCTGATGCCCCAGCCCGACATTTGCTGTTGGAGGTCTGCTCTGGTCCAGATTGTACCCCAGCAAGGTGCCCAAAGGGGGACAGGATCGGCAAAGACTCGCCGAAAACCGAAATATCGCTTGCCAGGAAAGGCTGTTCTCAGGTTGTTTTATCCTTGTATGATCGTACTTGTTGAAAGGCCGTTCTCATCTTTACTCCACAAGTATAATACTGCAGAAGGAATTACTTTGAAAATGGAGCGGTTGTTCAGAAATTCAGTTCTTTGACCGAGAAAAAGCAAAATTCCTCATACGCGCTCAGACTTACGTTTTTTCTTTTTGATGTGTGTCCTATTATGATTTTCAGAGACCATAGTAAAATGCATACAGTTATTTCTTTGTCTTCCAGTGACACAGAAAATATTTTTGGCCTTCAAAACAGATGAAGAGTTGATAAGGCGTAGTCTGGTCTTGCGAAAGCTGGCTGTAGGACGCAAGTGATGGTATGAGCCAGCGACACTTAGATAAAGAAATTACTGGTTTTCCTCCATTTCCAGTTGTCCGTTTGACTTGCTGGCGCTGCAGCACGCGGTACCTGCCGGCCGAAGCCCGCTCTGGGCGGCTGCCCTGTAACCGCTGCGGAAGGAGCACGGCCTCGTCCTCCCCGCTCCCTCCCGGGGGTGCCAGGGTGGGGGAGAGCTGGGAGCTGCCCCAGCGTTCTGCCACCTCTGCGCCAGCGTTTCCAGAAACCGCTTCTGCTGCTTCCTCTCCTCCCCTTCAGCCTACGGTGTGACACCTTTTTAATCGTCGTATTTTGCTACCGTATACTGAAACTCTGTGCTGTGAGTTATCCGGAGTATCGGGAGAGATTGCACATAGCCTAAAGCCACAATATTTTCTATTTCAAAATAAGTTATCAAAATTAATTACTTCTTCATTTACACTGTTAATGCACGCAGAGTTTTTGCTGTATAAATTGTGCACGTTGTGATTTACCGTATTTAAGAAAATAATTGTGAAAAAGCCTTTTGAGAGGGTGGAATTCTCTAGAAGTCCACGCGGTGACCTTGCCTGACATCCCGCATTAATCTCTGTTGACCTTACAAATAGTTCACGAGATATTTAATTATAAAATGCCACCCAAAGAATTTCTCATTACAGATGCACCACATCACACTGAAACTGCAGCTAATGCTGTGTTTATAAAGTTAATGGGCTGATAAATCTGAATGGCTGTTCTGTCCTGAATATGAAAATACTTGATTCTGTTGTTAATGCAGTGTATTTTTCTAAGCATCTGCCATCGATATCGTTATTAATGATAAGCGTTTTGCCCTTTAACTCAGTCGGTGTCATACGCGACAGCACGTTGACGGCATTGAGTTAGTTATTGTTTTTGCAGGCTACGTGTACATACCTCCTTCCAAAGTGAATTTTAGGGTTTCCACGTTGTGTAATCCGTGGCAGTCGCTCCGGTTTTGCTGGTTTCTGGATTAAATAAGCTAACCAGCAGTGAGGTTCTAATGCAAACTCATGAAACCGTTTTTCATTTTTTCATTATGATGTCCCAAACTCATAGCAGCTGACTTTCTTGCCTGTTGGGCAGGAGGGGAAGCAAGTGAAATTTCTGGACAGAAATAGAAATATCCGTGTCTGCATACTTGTGTAGAGTTGTACTGCCTGGTGTTAAGACGCTTTTTCCGTTAGAGAGCCGCGTTTGTAAAACGTTACACCTTTCAGCAGTTACCTTCAGGCTGTTCGGCCACGTCTCGGGAAACCCTCCCTCAAAACAATTAAGTCATTAGCTTAGGATGAAGAAAATACTTATTTTTCAAAGGAAATACAGTTTCAATAACAGGGGAAATTTAGCACATCCCTGTTTGAAGCAGGGATTTGCCGTTAAGTAGCTTTTGCGGTAGGTGCGTGTCCACCTCGTCCCTGTCCGTCCCCTCCCAGGTCTGTCAAACCCGAGGACGAGGCCGGCGCTGGCAAAGCCGGCGGGGTGGCCTGGGCTGGGCTGGGCTGGGCTGGGCAGCGCGGGAGGGTGCGAGGGGATGAGCAGCGTGCGATGAGGATGGCAGGTCAGGCCTCTGGTCCTAGTACGGGGCGGTTGCCCTACGAAATGGGCGAGATATTGCACGTTTTGGTATTTTCCTCAATTTGGGATTTTTGCTTTTTTGTGTTATTTACTGCCTGATATTCAGGCTTCACCGCTCAGTAGTATCTTCTAAAAGTCTCATCGCTTTTCTAAGTGATTCTAAGGCATTTTCTAAAATGCCTTTTCTAAGCAATGTATTTATTTTCACAATATTTATTAATTTCGAAGGCATTTTCTAAAACGCCTTTTCTAAGCAATATGTTTATTTTCACAGTATTTCTATTGCTACTGGAGTTGTGGCCGTGTATGTTAGAGGCTTACCGTTCAAGATGCACTGTGGCTTTGCAATCTGTTTTTACACACACATAGGCTCACAAAAAGTAAGCGAGCACAAAATTACTTGGGGTGTGAAGTCAGGTATTTCACGTGTCTTGTTAAATTGGGGTTTCCAGCGTTGCAGATTTTTGTATGATATCCCAAATGTATTTAATCTGAAAATAGAATTTAACATGGGGTAAACTCGAGACTCCTGGTGAACACAGGACATGTTTGCTCCATCAACTACCTTGTAACCTTTTCTAATGTCTGTTGATCCATTAGTTCTGTATTATGAAAATATTTAAATCGCCACTCCAGGCAAGGAGGAGACAACCCCCGGGAGGAGGAGGTCGCTCCCCGCTAATTGCCCGCGCCTCCTGCAGAGCCGATCGGCTGAGCCAGCAGCGGCGATTAATGCAGCCCAGCGAGCGCTTGGGATCCTCGCGTACAGAAGCAATAAATCAGTTGAGCACCTGAACAGCAGCCTTTCAGAGCAAATTAGGCAAACTGGCTCAGTAACTTAATTTAAGCAAAAACAAAACCACAACAGCGTGATTAAAGCAAATAACTGATTTTGTTGTTCACAACGAGCCTGCTCGCGGTGCATGCCATTTTGTTGGCCGTATTTTTATATCAGTTATGCAGAAAGCTACTCAGATTTGCATGGATCCTGTGACATTATTCTCCTTATTTGGGCCTGTACATTTCAGTCAGCGTGCTGTGAAATTCAGTGTACTAGTAAGTCTAAAGTGTGCTTTTTTTTCCTGAGTTGGTGTGATTAGATCGATGTCTCAAGCAGAATTTTGTCCCTGAAGGGAAAGAAAAAAAAAAAAAAGGAAAAATGGTGGTTTATGAAAATCTGTATCTTAGCCTTAGAGATAATATTTAGAAAAAATAGTCAATCTGCGTGGCAGAAAACGGTCAATTGTTGTGGCAGATATTATGCCCTAATTTAAATCTGTTTTTTTAGCTTTAGCAACAAAATCAAATCTTAAAAATCAAATTCACCTTTTTCCCCAAATCCTATAGGAGCTGTGTGATTTGAATTAGATATTTTTAATCGGAGATTTCCTTTTTGCATATTTAACATCCTGGCTATTGTAATGGGTTGTATCTCAGCGAACTGAAATCTCTCTCCTTTGTGTTGGACTGTGAGGAAGGCTCAGCACCAACCAAGTCCCTGTCAGTTAGGTTTTCCACCGGTCCGTACACCTCCGTAAGCAAAGGCTCAGCTTTGTGACTGATACCTCATTTGGGGGTAATAAAAATTCACGATATTGCATTTTTTCCTCCAACTTCAGCTCTCTGGAGTCCTGCAGGCTGCTCGGGCGAGCCTCGGGTTGTTCCCCAGGAGGGTGCCAGACCTGCCGAGGAGGGTCTTGGTGACGGCTGGCCATAGCCACGTTTGTGTCCACAGACCCTTGTCTGCTTTCTGTTCCCAAATGGTCGAGCACAGGTTCTCGTATGAAATACTGGACAAAATGTGGACGCTTCCACCAGAGAACGCATTTTTGTCCTGCACAAAAAACGAAACCAGCCTGTTTTTTCCAGGCTGCTTGTGGGGCGGCAGCCCCACGGGACCCAGCGTGCTGGTGGACGCAAGCAGACAGAGCAAAGCTTCCTTAGCTGGGGTGGGGAGAGGCTAAACCCACCGAAGGAGGCTTGGGAAGGTGCCTGAGGGAGAGCTGAGCCTGCGTGGGGCTGTGGGAGCCGCTCTGCCCGCACGAGCGATGGTCGGCACCGGGGTGCACCGGAGAGGAGGCACAGGCTTGTTTGAAGAGCACTGAGGCTGTACATCGAAAGAGTTCAAGCTCAGCCTCCAGCACTGCTCCTCCGTGCGCAGCACCCTGTCGCAGGCTGCAGTTTCATGGTAATCCCCGAGCTCACCCCATTAAGCATGCAGAGGGGGCCCGTCCCGGGGCAAGCCGGTGCCGCGAAGCGTGCCTTGTCTGCGGGGGAGCGCGCAGGGAGGGGAGCCGCTTGCATGTCCCGCGATACCTGGAGCACGAAGCGCGTGCTTGCTCGGTGCCGAGGCCCTGGCTGCCCCACGGGCCCCGTGCCAAGCTCCGTG
This sequence comes from Mycteria americana, assembly GCF_035582795.1. NCBI lineage: Eukaryota > Metazoa > Chordata > Aves > Ciconiiformes > Ciconiidae > Mycteria > Mycteria americana. Next base: position 2,118,225 of record NW_027445437.1, read on the forward strand.
GGTTGATCCCCGTCTCTCGTGCTCTTCCCTCGGCAGGACTCGGGTCCGCTTTGCCAGCAGCTGAGCATTTGCAGGAGCAGCTGGTCTTGGGGGAGGCTGGCTTAAGATAAAATCTTTGGTGTAGTACAAAATATCCCCAAAAAACTGCTCTGCAAATGTGTCAGGTATGAGTGGGGTTTTTTAAAACTTAAAGGGACAATATTGTTCCCATTTTACAGATAAGGAACAGAAGTTTTTCTTGTAGAAGTATGCAAGGGTAACTCAGATACCTATTTGAACGAAGAGTATCCCAGGAGATATACACATTAGTCATTTCCTAAGAAAAGAAAACGTGTATGATTTTGCTGCTGGTCTGAGCATGCCATCCCCTCGTACCCTTTGGAAACACCGCTGATGCCAGCAGACTCAGAGATTTTCGTTTTCTGCAGTTCTTGTGAAAATGGGTGGTTGGACAGGTGTAGGGATGGAGTGGTGCAGAGAGCGCAGCCCGGTGGCTGTTGGCCATCTGGAGATATATATATATAAAATATATGGTGTTTTATGGCAAGAGGCAGTCAAAGTGAGATTCTCTCTTTTTGCTCCAGACATGAGAGCTCCCTTCTGATGTCCCAGAACCCCTTCCCCACTCCAGTCGCGTCTCACTTCAGCCCCTTATTCTCCGAAACGTGCCTTCCACGCCCCTGCGCCTCGCGTTGCACGGGGGACCTGAGAGATCAGCCCTTGGGGCTTAGGTCCAGTCCCACAATGGTGCCGTTCCCCTTGCTCTTCCCAGCCCCTCCTTGAGCCAGGGCGAGATATGCGAGAGTGTAACGTTGCCGAGAACCTCACGGCACGTGTGAGGTGTGTAATTCCTCGTTTAAGCTCTTATGACTTCAGGCTTACAGCCGCGTGTTTTAATGTCCTGAGGGAAATGTATGTACAGGAAGCGGCTGTAGTTCAGGAGGAGAATACCTGCCCGAGTAAATGTAATATCAGGCTAGCGGGATGTACCGTGATTAATTGGAGTGGTTTTTATTTCCCCACGTTTGCGAGCGTATATGCATCTGCGCTCCTTAGAAGCAGCATTTTTGTAAAGGTGGCAGTGTAGCGGCAAGCATTTCTCGGCACCGCGCAGCTCTGCCGGGGGTGCTCAGCGTGCCACCCCGAGGCGGGAGCGGGTGGTTCCCGCTGCGTCGGCCGGGCTCGCCTCTCCTCCCCGTCTCCCCGAGGGACCGTCTTCATCAACAGTCCTTGCCTATGAGTGTCTGAATATTTAAAAGCAGTTTCTGTAATATCAATTTTAGCATTTAGGTGGGAAATTCCGAAAAATATGTGTTCATTTTTTTGTTTATACAGCTATTTTGCTTGGGTTTTCTTAAGAAGTTTATTGTCAAAGAAACAGAACTGATGCTGCCAGTACTATGCATGTCTGAAGGAAGGTGCAGCTTCAGCGCCAGCAACAGGTAACAAAGAGAACCGAAAGCAGGGACACTTACCTGTTTGCAGTGCTAGATAATTTTTACATTTTGCAGCCGTGGCTCGTAATTGCAATAGATGTTTTCTGGCCGCAGAGCGTTGTGAATCGGGCGTACTATCTGCGAGTCATTCTTTCCTTCCTGACGGGGGTGGTGAAAGGTCCTCTCTGTTGGAATCTGATTACAATTTCCATTTTGCACAAGTAGCCAGCCGGTTGGGAGGCTGAGGAAATGCGCTCAGTGCCACCGCTGGCCCCACAAGCAGTAGCCGTCTGTAGTAAGACAGATCATGCGCAAAGTCGAGGTTATCGTTCCATATGGGTCACGCGTGCGTTCTAGCTGCGATAGCTGTGCTCAAGGGAAACGAGGAATTCTTTCCCGGAAAAAAGTCTCAAAAAACTGTAGTTTTATTTTGCTGTGTTTTATATGGCTGATACCTGCTCTTAAATGAATGTTACGTTTCGAGATGGTGTTTGACACGGCAGGTAAGTTGTATTTGAATGTTACAGAGGGCTTAAACAACCAGCAAACAATAGTGTGTTTGAGGATTCAGTGACGTTATCTACGTGCAATGTTACCAACTTAAAATGTGTAGTCTTCATATGTCAAGTGGGAAAACCAAAGCTGCATATGCTTTTTGCTGTTCGGTGTCTGTATCTAAGACAATAGTGCCCAAACGTTGTCAGTCAAGAGTTTGCATGTTTAAAAAGAACACTCCAGAATAACTTTGTTATGAACTGCTGCTTCATAAGCTGTGACAAGTCAATAATTCAGCCTGTGCTTGCCTTTGTAATGAGTGAGATGAAGAGAAACTCAGAAACTAATTTAATTCATCATACAAATTAACATTATTCCTTCATTAGGGTTGCAGATGCTAAGCAACCTTACCTTAAAAGCATAGGAGAGGAATCAGAATTTTACCGTCTTACAGATATGTGTGGTAAGAATAATCACAAACCCAGGAAAACACTTGTGAGACGCTAGACTTAGTCCTTTTAGGAAGGAGAAATGTGGGAGAAAATATACAAAAATAATCGGCATAATATTGTTTTTGAAGCAACTAGCAGGGATTTGGATTTACAATGGGTGGGTTGATTAATGCTTAGTATTATAATTATTGGAAATTATTTCTCAACTGTTTTGGAGTTTCTCTTGACCTTTTTTTTCATTAATAGTCTTTGCTGGGAGCTCTTGCATTCATTGGGAAGAAGGTGGGATTTGCCAAGTAAGAAACGTGTGAAAATCGTCGTTGTCTTTTTATTGCCCTTGTTCTTCAGAGAAGTACCAGCTGCACGTCGCAACAGCAGCCGAGCAGGAGGGCTCTGATCCCAAGCTACGCTCCCGCTGCCAGAGCCGAGCGTTAGTTAGGAACGCAGTCACGTCGGGGTGCTGCCGGGGCTCCCCTCTCGCTCCTCCGCCTCTTCCCCCAGGCTCGCTGTGCTGCTCCGGCACCAAGCACGTGGGACTGGCCTGGGGAACATTGCTTGAAGATGTAAGCAGGGTTAAGCGCTTACGGAGTAACAAGGAGTAGTGAAAACTGCAGTAAATACAGGGTATGTTGCAGGGTGTAACCTTAATGCAGTCCAGCCTGCTGGACTGCCACCAGTGAGGGGGTGGCAAGCCCGGGGGTTTTTGAGCAGTTCCGCTATCTACTTGTCTACAGCAGGAACTTTTTTAATAGCTACTGTATCAGTGGCTCACGGTGATAAGATTGGATGAGCAGTCTTTCATCTAATCCAAAATGGCACGTCCTATCTTCACATGTACATGAGTGCGTATGTGTGACCATAAATTTTGAAGTGTTTTATCTTACGTATACTATATCAGTGTTATTTTCCAGCTTTTCATCATATATGTGCTCTTTCCATATAGGCAACAGAGTTGTGTTATTGTGCAACTGGCTGTACCTAGCACTTACAGTAGAGGGAGAAAAAAAAAGAAAATCTTGTTTAAATATATACATCCCTTGTTAACTCTGAATTTCTTTAATTTTATGTTTTATAAGTGTTTGCATTCATCTTTGTGAAATGTCATAGCAAAGGACCCCATAATCAACTCAAACGTGTATGACTTGAGTATCATGTTAGGGATTGTCTCTGAGCTGCTGGTCTGCAGCTGGTTGGAATAAATTGCTACGGAGAACAGCAGTAAAAATTACAGACTCACAGAACAGCCAGGTCGGAAGGGACCTCGAAAGATCATCTGGTCCAACCTTTGGTGAGAAAGGGAGCCGAGATGAGATTATCTAGTACCCTGTCCAGTCACATCTTGAAAACCTCCAGCGATGGGGACTCCACCGTGTCCCTGGGGAGGTTGTTCCAGGGAACAATTGTTCTCGTTGTAAAAAAACCCCCTCTTTCTTATGTCAATGTGAAACCTTTCACGGTGCAACTTGTACCCCTTGCCCCTTGTCTTCTCTGCGTGGCTCCTTGTGAAGAGAGAGCCTCCGGCCTCTTTGTAGCTGCCCTTGAAGTACTGGAGGGCTGTAATGAGGTCCCCCTGAGCCTTCTCTTCTCCAGGGAGAAGAGACCCAACTCCTTCAGTCAGTCCTTCAGCTAGTCCCGCAGCGTAAAGATGATGGCACGCTGTCTAGGAGTACAATTTCAAACTGTCTAACACAGCTAGCTGCTGCCAGGGAAGCAATCCATCAGCACCAGCACTGGGCTGACACCGGAGTAAGCTGGTTCGGAGATCTACGCGTTGGAAAACTAATCGCTGCTTGTGTGGTTATCTTTCTGTTGCTGTAGTTACCGGTTTAGCATAAGAGATGTTATTGCCAGCGTCTTTATTTCAAGCTATGGCTTGAACAGGTTGTAATTCAAAACGTGTAGCAATAGCTAAAAAGAAAAGGAGCCGTTTTTACCCTACGTCCTGGCCTTTGGAGAGCTTTGATTTCATCTTCAAAACTCCTCAAGCACACGCAAACATAACCCCTTGCTCCGGTAGTGCCCGGTCACCCAGGTTTTACTTTCTCCAAAGATAAATCTGGTTGAATCAATTGCCGGGTTGCCCTGTAAAGAGCCTAACGACGACGGCATCGGCCGCAAGGTAGACCCAGCTATAGGTGTGCTACCCAAATTGAGGGGACAGGCACCCTTGGGTGACAGAGCCTGGGGAGAAAGGAGCAGCTTAAAATAGCTGGACTGCCCCGCATTGCTCACGTGGCTTCGCAGTAGTTGGGAATAAAATAGACACCGTTGTTGGTACGGGTATGTTTATCTATCGGACACCGGTGCTGTGGAGCAGGTTAAGTTGTGATCCCTGACTCCTACAAGTTGGTGCCTTGACTTGACCTATTTCCTCGGTACTGTGCGTCTTCCACTGCTGCATAGGTCACGGGTTGTCCAGACTGCTTAAGAAAATTCATTACAATTAATGTGTAACAGGAGGAAACTTCTAAGATTAACGTATAGTTTGGTCAGCGCTGTGATGGAAAAAACAGCTACTTCCTATGAAATGCTGATCATTTTTATGGAAATAGCTTTATTTAGAAAACATGATATACTTTAGATTAAAATAAATAGCGTGGTTTAATGGAATTATGCAATTAACAGGAACGAAAATACAAAGTTGAATGCACAGTTATGACCCGAGTCATATTGGCTTTCTCCTTCCTGCTAGATTATAAACAAATTTTGGATTAAAATAATGATAGTTTACTCTTTCTATAGCACTGTAATATAATTTCATAGTTAGAGGAGAATGCATTTAAGCCAGCATAGTTGGGTTCTCTCCATAAATTGAAACAAGTCTGATCTAAAACTCATTTACTGTCTTGGAACAGAATTGATCTTGCCTTCACATTTGATTCCCCCACTGCAGATTTTGAGAGGAAGAAAAATGGCATTGTTAGGTCGGTTTAACTAGGCCAGAGTTAGACTGAAAAGACCGGGAAACCAGCTACTAGAAACATTTTCTGCTTTTTCCTTTGTCTCCCTTTCTAATGAATTATGCAAAATCTTACAGAATTTTAAAACAACTTAGGGGCAGCGTTCGTCTGGCCTCACTTAGGAATATTCTTTGCTGTCTGTCCACTTCATGGAAAAAGCAATGTATATTATGCTGTTTAATGGAAACGCTGGGAATTTACTGCGTCTAGGATTGGTTGTTCTGACCTCTGTTAAATTTCCAGCGTTTCCAGTACATGGATAATTACCACAGAGGAAATGTTCCCCCTAAGATTAAATAACATTTCTGATGTTTTTAAGTCTTCAAACTGAATGAGAAGACTTCCCTTCTGATCAGATATGAGGCAAAAAACCTGGTTTTTTTCTTGTATTGTTAAAAAAATGACATCTTAACTGTCCAACAGAGCACCGACTTGCATATGTGCTGCAGAAACACATTCGATTAGGAAGCATTTCATTCTCAAAACCCTGAGAGGCGGTTATAAATTTCAGGACAAGCTGTGCTTCCTCGCGGGGGCTGGCGGCGGGCTGGGAGCCGGCGGGACGGCAGAGCGGGCCCAACGGCGTCCCGCTGGCCTCTGCGCGTAGCCTCTCTGCCCTGCTCCAGCTGCCCGTCTCCCGGCGTTTGGACGCTTACAAACATTTCCTTTCCCATATAAATGAGAACCAGGACTTACAGCAAGTCATAAATGTAGTTTTAAATGTACGCTTCTGCTAATCCCAACTTTTGCTCTTTTTTCAGCGGATGGGAGCCTCGAGTAACAATTTAAACGTACTGACAAAGTAAGCAGGCACTACCTTTCTCTCGGTATTTTTCCAAACTCTATTACTTCTTGAGTATTTGTGGAGAAGGGGCTGTCCCTCAGCCCTCAGAAGAGCAAAGCCAAAACGGCAGCGGCCGTGTGCGGTGCGGTGCGGTGCGGCGCGGCGAGCCCCGCGCGTGGGAGCTGTTCCCCTCCCGTTGCGGTGCCTGGGAGGAGCGGGTGGGGGTATCGATTGCCTGCGCAGCGAACGCCCTATTGTTCTCGGCCGCCGGCAGGTAGGGGCGGCCCGCGCCGCCCCTGGAAAACCTTACTGCGTCGGGAGCGTTGAGAATTAATTGTGAATTGTTGCACGGCGAAGGAAGCGGCGCAAAGCGACCGACCGGCGGCGCGGTCCGACGGTCCTCGCCTGGGCGCGAGCCGCGGATTGCCATCTGGCAGCTACGCGGTGCGCTCTGCGGAGCAAAATGGCCGCACGGCAATCCAGGCTTTCCTCGGGGATTCTCTGCCTGCCCACCCCGGCATCCCCTCGGCGCCGCCGCAGCGCGCAGGGACGGCCGCCCCAGCACTGCGGCTCGCCTGCCGGGGCCGTGCCGCGGCATTGTGGTGGTGTCGCTCGCTCTGACGTGTAGGAATTGGGAATTCTTTCTTTCCAGCCTCTTGGCTTTTCTCCTTTTATGCAGGAGCGACTCAATTTTAATTCCAAATTGTTTTTTACTTCGAATGAAATGCGGTCTCGTTACTGTCATGCGCAGTAACTACTTAGCTTCTTAAGACACTCTAAGACCGTACTTTTGAAAAGAAATATAAAACTGCTTATTCACGTCGATTCTGAAATTACCTTACAAGTTGCAGGCATTGCACCTGTTGCAAGAACGGTACTTGAATAACTCGGAGAGGTCATCACCAAAATGGAAGTCTCTCCTAGAATCAGTTCAGCTGAACAAATTTAAGCGTCAGAATTATATTAAAGGCCAAAAAAATTGCTGAAAACGAATTCTGTAAAAATTAGGAAATTTGACATTGAGTGTGATTGAAAAAAAAATAAAATCTTTTCATCATTATGTCTTTAGAAAGAATTCTTCAAATACTATGACTAGTTAACTTTTAATTTAGGCCTAAAAATATCCTCTGGTTTTATAGCTGTCTGAAAGATGAGACAAGATATGTCATAAAAATTCACTGCACTAGAAATAGGAAGGGATTTAAGGGATATGGACTTTTAACCCAGCCATCCAAATTTATATTTCTGTCTTTTGGTGGACGTTTCACGCAGGTATAGGTCAAATCATCCAGAAAGGGTCACAATTTGGTTTAATTTCTTGTAGAAAACCACTGTGCCCATGGACACGGGGAGAGAGGGCAGACTGAAAAAAAACTAGAGCTATGATTCTTCACCCTTTTTTTTTTTTTTTTTTTTTTTTTTACCATAAAATCAGAAAAAGATGCAAAGCAAGTTAAATCATGTTCTTGGAGTCCATCATTTTTATTTAGTTGGAACTTGATCTCGTGGCAAATTATGAGAATGGGAATCAGAGTTATCAGTGTCTCGTTCATGCCTGTGCTATTGATTTTCCTGAGCAAATTATTTAATTTTTTTAAATCTATCGGCAAAATGGGGATAACAATGCTGACTGATGTAATATGGTTAAAGCTCTTGAGATTCAGCAAGGAAAGACATTTTAGAAAGCCAAGCGGGTATACGCACTGAAAATAACTGATGAGGTTTAGTATTCATGTCACATTTTCATTAGTAGAAATGATGTAAGAACCAAAGGCTCAAACCTTTATTTTAGTGTTCAGGTAAACACGAGAAAGCCGGCAGGTTTTACCTACGCCGCTCGTTGCTGGATAGACCTCTCTGTGGGGCAGCGGCGTGCTGTCGCGTGGGCTGTGTCCTGCGAGGGTACAGAGAAACCGTTGCAGAGAACTGGCAGATTTGCTATCTCTATCCTAAACGTTGAAGGCACTTCAGTACTTGTGTCCGAAATTTTATCCTTCTCTACCGATGGAGAAAAATCTGGTCTGGTTTTGGTACTCCTGATACCTCCCTTGGACTGACAAGGTGGTTGGCTCTGTTCAGGGACAAAATCCCTGCCTGCTGCTCTCTGGGTTACCTCCTGTATGGCTTTTTTATTTCCATACGCTTGTGGCATACGTGTGCCAATGCAGAATAAAACATCTGGAAGAAAATTATATTTTCATACAAATTTTTATAGGAATGTGTCATTTCCTGAGCTACGTTTCTGTTCAGTTACTGCTTGAAGTAATTCCGTCTAGTAAGTCGCACCCTAATGTTTAATGAAAGGCGCTTTTGTCGGCTGGTTTCTTAATGACTTTTTCTAACAGAAGGTATGCGTAAATCATCAAAACTTAGGTTTTACTAGGGCAGATTTTTTATTTTTTGTTTAAAGAGTATGGTGTTATCTAGATTTCCAGCAAGGAAGACAACCTCCCCTGCTTATCGTCATTTCAGCACGCACTGCATGGACGAGCCCTTCCGAAAGCAGGAGCAGCACGCTGAAGCGCAGTCACGAGCTGCATTCTGGTTTGGTAGGATCTTTCTGTCACATCACCGTGTTGGCCCAAACTCCTACTAAAACACCTTTAAATAGATATTCTCTTGCCCGTTTGATGGTAGCGTGAGTGTGTAGGTTCGCTAAAAGATGCCGAATCAGCGCCAGGCGCGAGCAGGGACCTGCCCTGGGCTGCGCGGGCGAGGCTGCGGGTCCCGGGGATGCGCATTAGCGTGGCTGCTCCCTGTCCTGCTCCGCGTAATGGACTCAAAGGTTAAGAGCAAAGGATCTCCGCAGCCCCAATCAGCAGAGCTTTTCCAGGGCTAATTACCTCTTTACTGCGCTGACTCTAATGTGACATGTTTATTGCCTTAACTAACAACTCATTAGCTTAGTTGATGTTTTTGTCAATATTAATTCGTTCATTTAAGCCAAGTCAAAGCTTAAACAAAGATGTCCAGGCTGAGAAACGGGCAGCAGAATGACTTTTGTTCAGTTCATCTTTTTCCTTCGCTCAATTTACACAAGGTAGGTGTCAGTAGGAGCAATGCTAGGAGGATTCCTACAAAAAGGTAGGCCTGTTTCATTGTAGGAACGTTTGAATAGGTGTGCTTTTTAATAAGGTTCTTATATTTGAGAGACAAAATTCACGCAAACTAGAGCTTCGTGGCCTGCTATGCGCTTCAAGAAGCAACTTTCAGTTCCTTTGTTTCACACGTGTAAGGGATTAGTGTGAATGGACTAGAAAAGCGTGTCTGTTGTTGGCTTTTCGGAATGCTTAAAATGACAGGCGGTTTAGTTAATACACAAAACAAGCAACTCGTAGAGGACGGTTCTGAAAACTAAAGAAAAACCTGTTAAAATCGATGGGTTATCTTTATCACAATAGCAAGCTAAGTTAACGTCATTAAGAGGTAACAAATAATTACGTAGAGAGAATGATGAATTATCTTTATCTTTATCTGCTAAAACAAGTGTTGCTTGTTTTAGCCCTCCTACACATTTATATATATGGCATTATTTTTATTTAAAAAAGTCTATTAAATGAAATTATTAATCACGATTCCTCGATATGCAGAACCTGGATCAGAATTCAGGTATGTTGAAGTTGTTTGGGACATCATTTCTCTCTCTCCCCCTGACCCCTTTAAGCTATATTTCTCTCTAAAAGAAAAAAGAGGCGTTGTGGGGAGGAAGGCGAGTGAGTTAGTGAGGATGGACGCCAGCGCTGCCAGGTAACGGTAGCAAACGCAGGCGTGAGGCGTGCAGCCCTCCGAAGGGAGGGGATGCTGCGGGAGGGTTTCCGGCGGCGGGTACGTTTCGGGGCAGAGCCCCCAGCCCCGGCCGGCTTCCTTTGCTGCCTGGGCTCCTCTGCAGCGGTGGTGAGTCATCTGAACCTCCTGCGCTCTGGTGCGGGAAGGTCGTTCGTCCTGTCGTTCTAGGTTCTGCTGCCGCTTTCAGTAAGGAGGGGGATCGTGGCCAGCTTTCCTTTGTTTTCAAGAAGTGACCTGAGGGGACAGTGCTGATGGCAGAGTGTCTCTTTAACGGAAACGTCTGAATGGCCAGGACGCTCAAATGTGACAGAAATGATCCAAAATTCAGTTCCTTCACCTACGAGAGATAAACGTTTGAGCTGACATCTCTAACTGACCTTAACCGCCAAATACGGAGTCCTCCAAAGGTGGAGACATGTCCAGCAGTTCCTGCTGAACCTCTGCCACGGTTATTCTTTCAAAACAGAGAGTTACAGGTCAAAAAGCGAGCGCAGCTCTTCAGCCTGGAGGTGCAGAGCCTCCCCCGGTACCGGGCGCTTTCTGCCCTTTCCGGAGAGCTGCCTGTTTTAGCCAGCAGCGCTCAGCCTCGGGAAGGTGCCACGGCTCCAAACCAACCGCGGCGCTGCGACGGCCCTGCCCCAAAACCTGAGAGCACTGCATCAATAATAATGCGAACGCTAAAAAAAAACGTTCACATGTAAGGTGTGTGTGAGACAAGACTGGCAGTGGGTCTGTAAAAAATGGACTGAGTACATTTCCGATTTGAGAGCCGATTCTCAGTTTTAATTGCTTTTTTATATATGTCTAATGCTCATTTACTGAGGTGCGACACTGGAATGGTGAAAATTATACATCTCCTTGCGAACTTTCGGGCAACTCTTCTCAACGTATAGCTTATTTGTGGGCCCCACGTCAGGGAGATTTCTGCTCGGGTGCATGGGGTGGTATTGTCGTTTAAGTGTTCACGTGCTGTCAAGTGTTTCCTTAGCAGAAGACCCAGGCACGGTTCTGGAGGCCCTGAGATCTGGGAGCGGAAGCGGTCACAAACACCATCCCTTTGCGCATCCCGAGACAGAGCGATATGGAGGCTTTACAAATAATTTCATTCCCTTTCCCAAACAAAGCATTACTAATCCCTACACATCTGACACCGAGGAGGTGTCAGTAGGAAGTATATTTGGCAAGGAAGAAAAATCCTTGCTGTGAAATCGGGTATCTAGTTCGCGAATCGCCCACGTCTGGGAGCCGATGCTGCCGAGCATCTCGGTGACAGGCCAAGGAGCTTTGCTGGATTACCGCCAAGGCTTGCTTCTCTGCCCGTTCCCCTTCTAAACTCGTACGGGGGCAAGAGCAGGACGAGTAGGCAGATCCCCCGAGCTCCTCGTCCCAGTTCATCAGCTCGTCAATACACGTTTTGCTTGCGCGTTTCTTTTTCTGCGTTGCAAGAGAGAGCCGCCGTGCTGAAGGCTGGCTGGGAGAGGACGCCGGGGCGGCAGCTCTCGCTGCGGTGAACGGCCGCGCTGCCGGGGAGCCATGCTCGCCGTGGCTCTGAGGAGAGGGGGGGCTCGGCATCGCGCTGAGACGGCGCCGTTCTTGCAGCGTTAGTCGCTGCGGCTGTGTCCCCAGGTAGTTAGTCCACTTATGTTAAACGTCATCTCTGCCGATGGCTGAGGTGATGACATCACGGCGTGGCGCAGGGTTTTAATTAAAGAACAGAGCCGGTTGTGCCACCTCACCTGAGCCCCTGCGCGTTTGGAAACGAGGAGTTGTTTTGGTGGAGCATTTTGGTGACTTGAGTGACTTATTTTTGCTGTTCTCACTCAGTTAAGCACACCTAGCGTGAGCTGCTTCTAGCTGTAGCCAAGATACCGCTGAAAAGGCGTGTAATCTCAGCATGGTTTATTTTAACTGATGTTTTCTCAAGTTTAATCTTTTAAGCTTGTTTTTCTTAGACATCCTTTCAAAATGATGTACCTTTTTTTCTGAAAACTTTATTACGTATGTTAATATCATTACAGATTTTCAGGGTTTTCTTAGCAAGTGTCTGTTGAAGGGAGGATTTCTTTATCATTTCCGTTTTGATTTATTCTATAATTTCTATTTTGATTTATTTTGACTTCTTTTGCAGTTTTCAGGCAGAAATATTTAGGCCTGTAGACTTATTATATTTTTTTTCCAAAAATACATTTAGTACTATTTCTTCTGTAGTGAAAATACTACGTTTAAGTCTCAGCACTGGCAGTATTGGCATGGGCCTGTTTGATTCAGGTCACGGTGCCACGTAGACTGATGCGTTCCAGTAACAAACCGCCCGTCGTTGCCGTTGAGAATGCTTTAAAATTCTCGTCGGCAGCGGCTGGCAGGGTTGTAGCATTGCTGACGGGGTGCACGCGTCCGGTCAGTCCTATGCTCCCGCGTAGCAGAACAGCCTCCCTGCCTCCTGCTGCTCGTGGAGCTGGGAGTGGTGGCGGGGAGCGTGGATAGCCTGTACCCCGGGCAGGCTGTACCGGTATCCCCGGCCGTGCCCAGCGTCGGTAGTGTCCGCGTCTGGGGACTGCCGTGGGTTGCCATCCTGGATTCTGCATGAAATCCATGGCACGGGGAGTTAATTAACAGCCCTGCAGTTAATTGTCATACCTGATACCCACGGAACCGCGTCTGTCTCACTGACGTTGGGAAGACCCTGCAGTTGGAAGGTTCTGCACTTTCTTGGTGAGATGAAGCCTTAACACGGTGACTTATGAGCAGGTTTCTGTACTACGTGTTTCTCAAGAGCAGGTATTTGGAAACAAGGCAAAATCAGTTCTGCAGCTCTCTCTTCACTGTCCCGTTCTCTCCCGCTCTGCTCGGCAGGCAAGGCGCTGACGTTTCTGCTGCTGCAGCCGCCCAGCCCCAAGCTGCCCGCGCACAGCACCATCCGCAGAACCGCCATCGACCTCATCGGCCGAGGCTTTACCGTCTGGGAGCCCTACATGGACGTCTCCGCCGTGCTGATGGGCCTTCTGGAGCTCTGCGCTGACGCGGAGAAACAGCTCGCTAAGTAGGTACCTCATTTATTCACTTACAAATACTTGCATCGTTTCCCACCTGCGGATCTAGGTTTTGCAGCAGTTCGTCCAAATCCTGACAGCTCTGGTACTTGGCCAGAAGGTGGGACAAGGAATAACTCCTTGTTTCAAGGTTTGCATTTGACCAGTACCATCTAAATTACAATTTCAAGTCTGCTTTCGTCCGGCCCGGTTTGCAGCCTCGGGCAGCTGCGGTGGGCCATCTCGGAAAGGAGAGGGTTTAACCACGGCGGGAGAGATCCAGTCGCTTGAGCGCAGCGGCACTGCGGTGCTGGCTTCTCGCGGCACGGGGAGTCACCCCGCCTAAACTGGGAGACACCAAGCTCTTGGGAGGCATTGCCTGGGGCTACACAGCATTAATCTTCCGGTAATACTGCTAGTAATTTTGAGAAAAGAAGCGAGTTAAACAGTTTTATATCTAAAATATGTCTGTCTGTCTTTAACATAATATTTTTTACCCTTTCTTAACTGTAAAAATAGTATTTTCAGAAGGTATTTTCCACCGGTGTCTCTGAATACCTGGATTTTTTTTTCCCATGGTTTTACAAGCCATCCCATCAGGATGTGAATTGTTTTGGAAAGCACATTTTGGAAAAGGTGGTTATTTTATCAACAGCATCACTATTAATAGCATCAAGGTAACTTGTAGATTTAAGGATTGCTAAGAAATCATAAACTCAATAGACCACAGCCTGTCTCTAGGGTCAGAGAACAACTTATTAAAGTGTCCTAAATCAAGATTTATACGGTATGCTGTCTTGTAGCTCCATTCTAACCTCTTTGAAATAAAATCTTCTTTCAATCAGGTATTTGTAATTGGGGTTGGGGGGGAATTCATGAGGAATTCTGACACTTCGACATAAAATACACAGAAAAAAATGTAATACTGGTTTTTTGTGATGGGTGGGTTTTTTGGTGCATGGAACTCTAAGTGCATCTTTGTTCCATTTCTTAGAAATTACTGTAATTGTACAACTTCTAGTTGTGTATACACCAGTATGTATGCGGGTTGTCACACTTGATAGTGCTACGTGCTATCAATCACGCCATCAAATAATTATGGCTAAATCAAATAATTATGGCTAAACGCGTAAGCGAAGTCATTAAGATGACTTGTGCAATAAAGGTAGTGTCTTACCTTTTTTTAATGCATTTTGTGTTAAGATAATGGGATTCTTGAATATTAACGGTTGGGATTTATTTAATGTATGCAGCTTTGCAGGACATGAGTAGCATTTTCATTGAGTATCCACGAATTTTATGATCTGAGGCCGAAATGTAATAAATTTCAACTGGGGCCCCGATTCTCACATGAACAGTCTTTACTCACACCATTAATCTGATTAATGACAACAAGACTACTTGCACAGGAAAGGGCTTTGCAATATAGTCCTTATTTTTATTATTGTTTGTTGTAAAATTGATCACCTCATCTGAAACTTCTTCTAAATCTCTGTCCGAACAATTTTTTTCTGTATTTAGTTTTTATAAAAAAAGCAAGCCACTTAAAAGTGCAAAAGGAGAGGCTCTGATTTCTTGTTTAAATAAAGAAAAAATAAAAAGTCACTGTAAGAAGCAACCACAGCAGGCTGTTTATATGAAATAAAACCACCATACTATGCTTTATGTAATTGGCTTTGAAAGCTATTTCAAGCTTCCTGCTTTTAATGGAAAACCTTGAAAAATATAAGTGGACATGCATTAGTGTCACTGAGATAAAATTTTTATTCATAGGTACATGGCTCTTGCATAGGAACAAATTAGTCCCCAGTTAGGACATACAAAACGTGTAGCTCCTGCTCTAGGCGGGGGATTGCCTGGAGCAAATACAAATTTCGTGTTTATTTGGTTGCCGGTATGAGTTAATACTGCAGTATTGCAGCTCTGCAGACATCCACTTGGAAAATGACTGTTACTAAAAATACTTCAATCTAATAACAATTTTCATCACATAAAATCTAGCAATAATTGATCTTTTTTCTAACAAAACCTCAGCGCGTTTTTGTTGTTGAGCGCGTTTATGTTCTGAAATGCGTAGGCTGGCGCCGCGTTCGCAGTGCTGCGGTCCGAGTCCGGGCTGACGGGCCGTGCTTCCACGCAGAACAGGACAGACCCTTCCGCCCCTGCCAGTCGCGGCGGTGCCGGCCCTTTCGGTAGAGCTTTCCTAACCCGCACCGACTGCCGTTTTAGTGCTTTCTAAGTCTGGCATCCCAAGCGCTGTGCGAATAGTCCCTAGGGGTTTTTTTAACATATTTCATGCTTAATTTTTAATTTATGTAGTGCTCTCTACGTGGTATTTTAATTAGTGGTGTTCTTTAAGTGTTAATTTGTAACCCATTCAGTAATTGATAAACCGTTCATTGACGGAGAAACCATTTCATTCCTAAAGGAAGACGGCTGACTGGTCTGTGATATTTTTCTTTGCAAGCTTTTTGCTTGGGGGAAAGAAAAAAATCTAGTGTCTGAAATTGCCGAGGTCATCATAATTGATTATTTAGGTATTAATTGTACTGTATTTCTTTTCATGAAATGCAGAGGTTCATTTTTCATCAGGTAATAGCTTGCTCGATGGCATTGCTAATGTCTGCCAGGCTTTCTGGGTATGTCCCGAAGCGCGCGGGAGAGGAGAGGTGTACGTGAAAGGAGAAGGAAATGTCTGCAGGACTTTACAACTGCTTGAAGAGTGCAGCAGGCCTCCACGCGCTGGGGATACTCAGTGGCACGGGAAACGCTGCGCTTAGCGGCAGGAGGGGCTTTGCTTAGCTTACAGATGTCCTTGTTTGCAGCATTACCGTAATAATCCTGCTGCAGATATTAAAAAAAAAAAAAAAAACAAATCCTTTAACAATTAGCCAGTTTTCCATTTTATTCTAAGGCTGTTGTTTGCTAAATCACAGCAAACACTGCTCTTTCGTGTTGCAACATATGAAACCCTAGAATATCCCTATGATTACAAATATTGTCAAGTGTTGAAACTACGTACTTACATTTTCAGTTACTTTTCTGTTTTAGTCAAGAACTTCTGTAGCAATAACACCTAAGGCCGTGAGCACTTCTACGCGCCCGTAGCGTTTAACCTCAGCTTCAAATCTTAGAAGACGGCTCCGTTATGAAGGAATTGTACTTTACAAATGTGTTTACAGACGTTTGCTTATAGACACACATATGTTAAGCGCTGGATGCAATAAGGAACTGACCGGGGCTGTCTTAGTACCATCTATGCATTTTATCATCCGTCCGTGGAGGTGTTAAGCTTTCTGCCTTTCTTTTACGTTATGCTAAGGCAGATATGGCCCATTTTATACAGCAGTTTTAATTTCCTCAAGGTTTAAAGAACGAACGATTGCCGTGTGTTGGGGGGGGGGGGGGGCTGTTTCTAGAGAAATACGTACAAACTGGATGAACGTTGTTATTTGTCTGAACTTCAGTTCTTTCTGGTAGTGTGAGAAAAGAAGCCAAACTGTTGTGCCTGCCCAGAGAATCTCCTAAGCCCTATTGTATGTAAATGTAGGCTCGCAGAAGCCAAGCGAACGCAGTTCTTCAGAAAGTCATTTTCATCTTGCGATTACATCCTTAGCTGTCATAAAGATTAGTATGGCTCTCTATCCACGGAGCACTGAATAAATGAATGTATCAGCATGTAGCCTTGAGGAGCCCGATGCAATTTTCATCATGATAAATTGCATAATAAGTGAGAAAGTGTTTGCTTATTAATCCATAACAAGATTTAGATTGAAAATGGCCTGTTACATTCATGACAGATACAGTACCGGCTGCAGACAGACGAAGATGGAAAGAAATAGAGCAACAATGTGTGCAGGGGGTTAAGTGTGCATCTTACCCTCCCGGTGCCCTGCTGAGCTGCCCCTTTTTGTGCCTGATTTACCGTGTACACAATAACAGCGCACAGCTGCCTGGCTTCTCTCCCTGATGTTAAGAACGTTTTATGAAAGAGCTTTTATGTCAAGCTTCTGCTTTAAAAAAAAAAAGGAAAAAAAAATCACTTCACATTTATTGACCAAAAAAAATAGCGGCGTTTTTCTTTTTTCCCTTCTGAATTAAATAAATATCTGAGCCGTTATCCAAAACTCTGGTATTTATAACTCCTCCACTCTCCCAGTTCATCCTAGTCCCCAAAGATTACACCGTGCTAGCCTGCCATGCTGAACGAAACTGCTCGGTTGTGAGGATTAAGAGTATTTTTGCAGCATTTATTAGGCTTTGATTTCTTGGCATGGATGACGATAGGGATCATTGCTGTCCGTTATTTTTGCTCTTTGAATTACAAGCTACAGTTTGGTATAGATTATGATATAATATACCAAAATTAGCAAATTGCATTCTAATCGATCCATATGTTTTTATATATATGTGTGTACTAAAATAATTAGGCTGAATCTCTTTAGTTTTGATTGTGTTTAGTGGAAAACGTTACTATGCTTTTATATTCTTATGGATTCTATCTGTGGAGCCGTAGGATATATAGTAGGGGCATCCCTAGTTTTCAAGTACGGTGGAACATTTTTAGAACGTAGCCTAAACAATTGCTGAAATTGAGGGTTTTAAAGGAGAAATGTGAGCTGGGTACTGGGTCCTAAAGGTGATGTGGCAAGCTACTGCACGCTGCCACTACAGAAAGGATTTGAACCTGGAAATAGCGGGGATTTGTGTCCGTGTCAGTTCTGGGGTGGACCTTGGATTCCAGGAGGCTGGAGCCCACCCTAGAGAGCTGCAGCTGCGTCACGAAGGGCAGGGGTCCGCTGGCACCTGCAGCCTCGTGGAGGCCGAGGAGGAGGAAGAGGAGTAGCACACTCGCTGGCTTTATGCCGCGGAGGGAGTTTGGTTCCTCCCGTTCGTTCAGCCGTCACTTCGAGGCTGCCTGTAGCAACAAGAGTGGTTTGGAGGTGTATTGATGTAGAGGTTTCTCTTAAATAAAATGGGATATACCCGTCTTCCCTTTTTTCCTCTCCCTCTGGCCGCAGAGCATCAAAGCAAAGTCTCCAACCAGAGGAGAGAAGAGGGGCTCAGTCTCTGTTTTGCAGAATAGCGGCTTTCCCTGAAGGGCGAGATGGCCCCATCTTGGCACCCGTCAGCAGATCCCTGGGAGACATGTCCTTTGTGAGGTCCCTCCCGAGCTCCATGCAGCCAGCTGGGTCACTGCTCGGCTTCCTTCTTCCAGTCCAGTTAACGAAGAGAGCTTAGCCAAGGTCATTACCTTTTATGCTGAAATCTCGCATTCTTAGTCCCATGAAGTTTTCACCTGGCATTGCTTTATGGAAGTCAAGAAACGTAGAGGTCCGATTGCTACGTTTTCTGTTCACTGCCATCGAAACCTTTTCCGTCTGCCTGTTTCCTAGGTATGACCTACAGCTCTGCCCAGGTAGCTTGTTCTTTTCCACATGTTTTAAGAATCAGCTTTTTAAAAGCATCTTCCTTATTTTTTGTAGATAGGGAAGTGCATAAACAGTACTCTGAAGCTGGGATAACTTGTGCTATACATATAAACAAGTTATCTATTAAAATAATCTGTATTGCGTTGAAAACATTATTCAAATAGTATATTGGTTCCCAGAAAACTCGAGCTGTTCGGATTACTGGCGTGGGGGAAGTTGGTGATGGATTTGGGAAGGGAGAGAGCATCGTTCCCTGATGACGCAGGATGCTGGCCCCTGAGATCAGCCTTCTAGAAATGAGCTAAAAGGCACAAATCACGAGCACAAATGAATACAGCAATAAATCCAAGGGTTTTACTGTCGTTTGCAGGTAGAACGTCGTCTCCGGTGTTAAAGGCATGCGTTACAGCACAAGCTGCATCCATTTTGTCTGTGTTGTGCGTACAGAAACGACTCCTCGAACGTCTGCGTACGGTGCGGTGGGAAGTCAGGGGCAGGATGAGGACAGGAGGGACAGCACATGCTGCCGGCTCTTGCTGGGCGTGCAGAAGTCCTAAAGCTCATCAATACAAGAATAGAAGTCCGGGTGTGAAAGGCAGCATTCCCTCTGTACGTTAGTTTTGCATCTGCTTCGGTTTTGTTCTGGGTTGCGGTGCGGTGTGCCTGTCCCATCTCTCGGGGCTTTCCTCTGAAAGAGGACGTGCAGAGCAGCTGGCCCAGCCCAGGAGGGGGTTAATCTCTGCCCACATACTACCACTGCTGAGCCATGCTAATGAATTAACAAAAAGCCTGTTGCTTTTCAGGAAAATGCACGCTTTACCAAGCACCCTGTAAGGAAAAGTGCTGCTGGCAGAGACATGAAGCCTTTTGAGAGAAACGAGTCCTGGGGCTGAGGGTTTGGTTGCTCTGGGGGGATAATGAGCCCCTCTGGAAGCCTGACTCCATACCTCCTCCTTCCTGCCTCCTCACGTTTGTCCGTCACATCCACGCGGGATTTTTTAAGGTCTATTCAAATATGGTTTTACAAGTAAAAGGCCAACGGGGTCATCTTTATTGTTGCAGAGACCTTATTGGTTTTCAGATTCAGTAATGTTAATGCATACAATGATGGTGAAGAGTGGGAAAGAAAATGGCAATAAACTTCGGTATGTATTTAGGTGAATTCAGGTCTGTAAAATGGTGATCCATACCTCATCTTGTTGTTGCTCTGGAAAAATAGTTGATGTGGCAGAGAATGCGTTAACCGCCCTGAAGTTCTTGTTGCAAAGTATTTAATTTGTAAGCTTCCAGAACATAAAATCAGATCTTGCATAGAGAATTATATTTAAGGACACTTTAAAAAAAAAAAAAAGAGAGAATGTGTTGTCCTCTATAGACATATCTCTCTCTAAATTAAAGAAAGAAATAAAGTAACTGTTCGGTTACCATGCTACCTAAATCCTCTACAAGAGCATAAACAGACTTTGCAGTAAGCTAGTCGAGTTTGTAAACTTCTATTACTCTTCACAAAAAAGTTTCAGTCAAAGAGCACTGGGGAAGAGGAACCCCCTCAAATAGTGCGCGAGAGGAGATTTTCAGTGCGCCCGAGGAAGCACCACGCCACGCTTATTTTCTCTCACGCACATTCACATGTGGTCTCTAGTTGAAGTGTTGGGGGAAAAAAACCACCTTTTGTGCTCTCCATCCTGGCTCTGAAAATGTAGGTTTCCTCCTGTCTCACTTCCAGATAATGCCGTCGTAAAGTCTAGCGTAAGAAACATCCCAATAATTTCTGTTGAAGAGAAATAATTTTTCTGGTTTAGCCTGAAAGAAGAGAAGCGCTCAAATATTGTCACAGGGTGAATAGACAGATTAACCCAAATATTTTTGGAGTTTGAACAGGTGAATGATGCTTTTTCTTGCCATTTGGAGTCCTGCGGGTTTGAACCCCACGGGCTTTGTGGCACAGCACGATGGCAATGCTGACGCTGTACCGGGGGGGGGGGGTGTGCCTGGAATACAAGGCACGTGTAGCGGGATTTCCACGTCTTTGGGGTCGTTTCCATTCCTCCTTTCCCTCATTTCTTTTCAGAGCAGGTTCTGTCCGAACTTTGTTGACCATGATAAACCAGTTTTTACAAATTTGGAAGCGTATAGAGATGCTAAAGGGATAGGAGTGTGGAATGATTGTACTCTTCTCCGTGACGCTGCTTTTATTTCCTGTGGCCTGCCTGCCATAGAGGTTGCTGGCAGCTTTCTGGTTTAAAGAAGCCTTGAGGCTCCCCTGAGGTGTAAGGAAGGGCTAAGCCAACCAGCCCGGTGGGTCCGGAGGAGTAACGAGAGCTCGTGGGGCCCTTTGCCTCCCGGGTGTGCCGAGCGAAGTGGACGCGGCTGAACCTCTGGCCGGCAGCCTCTGAACTCGTGCCGGCAGGCTGGGGACCTGGAGCAGCGCGTTCCCGTTCAGCCATCCTGATAGCACGAAATGCGTAAAACGAATGCAGCGGGAGCGCTGGAAGCGGCGGCCCGGACTTAAACGAGTAATCCCTCTGGCAGCGCGGGACTGCGCGGGTGCGTAAAGGCTGCAGAATGAGAGGCGGCTGGTCGCGGCTGCCGCTAATGGTGCTGTCTGGTGCGCTGTTGTCACTGTACTGCGTGTGGTAATGAGCCATAACTTACCCACCTGGGCCAGCCTCGGCGTCCGGAAATGCACGGTGTCCTTCGGAAACTGCAGATTCTAGATAAGATTATCTCACGGGACTAGTATGCCTTTTATTGAATGGTTTTTTTCTCTCATGTACATCTGTCAAAGTATTAAGCCATTTGAAATCACATTGATAGTAGAGAAAGCTGCAGATTTTATCTTTTTTCATATAATAAAACGATCTCGTATTGTTAACGTGCACTTGAATGACATAGTTGCTTTAACGAAAAGCTTCACTTTAATTAACACTTAGCGTTCACGTAGACTCGTAATATAACCAGCTAAGGTGAAGGAGCTGCTTTAAAACTCGATGCCTCTGCGCTGGCCGGTTAGCGCCGTCCGCTCACGCGGGCTGGGAGCTGCGGTCCTCCTGCGCGGCGTGGGAGCATCCGCTCCCTCCCTGAGCCCCAGAAACGGCGACCGCTGGGTGTGGTGGTGTGCAGGGAAGTACTTCATTTCCCCCGAAAAAGAGTAAGCCTGTGCACGTTGTTTGCAGGTCAATACCTTTTTTGTTACGTGATCTCTAAGTAAAATAGCAAAGCGAAGGGGTAGCTGAGCAGGGGTTTCAGTGCATTCTCAAACACAATTTTTCATGCCTGGGCAAAATCCATGAGGAATTGCAGCGTAGTCGGATGGTGGACTGATACCAGGAATGACCAAGAGAAATTATCTTTCTTTTGTTTTGTCTTTATTTTTTATTTAAAAAGACTTCAAGGGCTGCTGCTTGCTGCTTGGTGGAAGTGTGGTCATAGCAGCAGGATTGATCAGACGATATGTTACAGGAAAACTTTAAAATGTTTTAGGGCTGGCAGACTGGTTTGTGGCCTCTCTTTCCTTGCTGCAATAGTCACGTCAGAGAAAGCTTCCTTTGCGGGATAGGTTGACTGTTTCAGGTTAATCCCAACGCACACTGGTTCCCAGGTGTTCCCTCCCCTTCTGTAAAAGCCCGATTCCGTATCGGAGCACGTTCTTGCCTGTTTTCCCCATAGCTCTTTCCCCAGCATTTCTTCCCCCTGCACTGCTGCGGTTTTCCCTCGGTGAAATGTCCTCTCCCAGGGAGACGCGCGTGCCTGCAGCGCATCGAAGCCAGCGCTGAAATACTGCCTTGCCGCGACGCTGCTCTTCCCTGGTCTGTAACCCTCATTGTCTGCGTGCCTTGGAGTGCTGCTGAATTCTGTCCTCTTGTATTTAGGCACGGAGCGGATACATCTTGATGTACTAGGTTGATTTACTAAAGGCCCAAAGTTGTGCGCCTGGAGAGGTACCTGTGCCCTGGGCCCGTGGATTGGGAACGCTCTGGGGGGCCCGTGGACGGGAGCGCAGGAAGGATTTGTGGAATTGCCGGATAATGTACGGCTAGCCTAACGAAACTGGGCTCTGCTGTGACACGTGCAGCAACGGTCGCTGAAATGGTACCCTTTGAAGGAAGGAAGCTTTCAGACAAAAATAAGCTTAGGTATCTTCTTTGTCAGGTACATATTCTCTCAATTACCAAATACTAGATTTTATTTTTCTTAATACAGTTATTGGGTACTTGTTATTACCTTATTGTTTCTTGCATTTATCTTGTCATAGCAAATAAAAGCATTGTGTATGGAAATTTTAGATGCCAGTTAATCCCTTACTGTTATTCAAAGAATTGCGGTAAAAACCTCCATTTAGAAATTCTAAAGAGCTTTTGAATAATTTCAGTAATTAGAAAGCATAAGGTATGGGGCTGTCTGTCATCTCGTCATGCTGCTGCAACTGAGTCATGCAGTAAAGAGAATTAAACCGAATAGATTTGGTGGTTTTAGTTCTTGAAGAAGCTTCTTGTTTTACTCTCCTATACCCAGCGCTTAGCTAAATTAAGGAGAATTATCATGAACAGGGTATTTTTCAGCCTGGGTTTAAAAGGATAAGAATAAAAGATTCTTGTAAAAATTCTTGTAAAAGAATAAACCATAAATTCTTGGGAAGACATTCTTCGTTTGCCTTGTCCTCAGTTGGGTGATATGTATTCAGCACATACAGATAATTTGTTAACAGGGCCTTTTTAACACTTTGGACAGATGCACATACTGTTTTCAGTCTTCATGGTTAATTATTCGATTTTGTATTTGATGATAGAACACCCTGACTCCTAATCACTGCTCATTGTTGGAAGTCCATTATATTCTAACTGTTTGAGTGCTCCCGTTGACCTTGAACTGACATTATAAGCTGTTTCTAATCTTTTCACTCTATATTTCTAATGCTCCTTTTCTTTCTCCCCTCTTTGTCTGGTGCCCGTTTAGCATCACAATGGGGCTGCCCCTGAGCCCAGCCGCCGACTCTGCCCGCTCGGCGCGGCACGCTCTCTCCCTCATCGCCACCGCCAGACCACCCGCCTTCATCACCACCATCGCCAAGGAGGTGAGCAGGGCCAGTCGGCTCGGCTGCAGCAGCTTTTCCTGCGAGCTTTGAGGCTTCAGGCTTACAAAAGAAACAGAGATTCAAACGTCCCTCCCTTCCTCCCCAAAAAGGGAAACGGCGAGCGTAATAATTCGTATGCCTGCAAATCACCCATAATTTATGACAGGAGTGATCTGATGAGTTGTGTCTGGCTTAATTTGTTGTATCCTGGTTAAATAAACTTCCAGTAGCAGTCTGTAAAATCCTGCTTTCTCTAGGCAATGCAGACACGACCCCATCAAGTATGAATTAAAACAGAGCGGAGACTTAGCCATGGGGTTTGGAGGGTGAGGAGGAAGGGACGCTGCTGTGAGCTGGGCACGGTCTCTCTGAGAGCCGTCTGAGTGAACCCAGGTACAGCCTGGAGCTCTGGCTGAGCGAAAGCAATAGGATGGGTGATGATCAGTGGCTGGCCAAAAAAAGCCCGTCTGATACCTAGAGAAAGATGTGCAAGTATGTGGAAATGACGTAATCAAGACCCAGGCGTTTCCTTATCTTGACCTTTAGTTTTATGAGACTAAGAATTACTTAAAGCAGGTAAGCCCTTGTTTAAAAACTACATCAAGGGTAACGGTTAGCGGCTCTACTGATGATGAGTAATGGGGGAGGGAGAAGTAATCCATAGGTTTCAAAGTAAAGCAAAGCATTCTGCACAGTACAGACTTTCTTAACCTAACACACGCGTATAGCAGTAAGCGCAGATGGCGAATATTGAGCGTCCGAGTCTCCAGGTGTAACCCTGCTCTTTGGTAGGTGCACAGGCACACTGCCCTCGCAGCGAACACGCAGTCTCAGCAGAATATTCACACCACCACTCTTGCTCGGGCCAAAGGAGAGATCTTGAGAGTCATTGAGATACTTATTGAGAAGATGCCGACCGATGTTGTGGACCTTCTCGTGGAGGTAAGGCTGTTCTGCCCTATCTGCTTGTGGGTTCGATGCAACAGTGAATAATGTGTTGGCCTGGAGTCGAATCGTAGAATTTCTTTCTGCGTGGACCATAAACCTTTTCGTGTGCGAAGAGGATTTGTTTTATACCACCCAGCTCATTTTTTGAACTTTAAAAGCTTAAATTGCATTAAATTGCATTGTTGGAGGGAAAAAAACAAGCAAGAGCATTTGCTGGAGGTACGGCATGCTCCTCGCACTGGTACTTGGACGCGCTGGGGAATCACATGGATGTTTTTATCTGTTGCATTCGTTGATGCTGATGAATATTGTTGAAGAATGGTACAGATGATGTAACAGACTTGTCACTTTGATACAGATGCCCAGAGGCCTTTTTCACACCAGAGCTACTTATAGGGCTCTAATAGCTCACGTTTAGCGGGAGTTTGTTGTTTTATAACTGGTCGCAGGTACTCTGAATGGTTCCAGTTGCCAGTACCATTGCTGTTGTAAACTCTATCATATGCAAGACGGTTCTTGTTTGTTTTATCCCAATTGTATTTTAAAGTAAGATATCAAAGATGCAGTCAGGCATAGAAATTATTTATTTTTGCCTGTTAGAACTTTTATCATGAAACATAAAATACAGTACGTTAAATGATTTTAACTTTTGTTTCCAAGGTTATGGACATCATCATGTATTGCCTTGAAGGATCTTTAGTTAAGAAAAAGGGTCTTCAGGAATGCTTTCCAGCCATCTGCAGGTGAGCTCTTTCTCCAAGAATACTGTGAAGTAAATCGTAGGGTCACCAGCAGGATCTATTTCTTACTTAAGAGTGAAACAATCTTTTACATGATGCTTGCCCCTTGAAACAGCAAATGTGAAGAGTGTTTTTAGCTCACCCCTAAGCTTTTGTAGGCTTTTAGTTCTCTGCCACGTCTGACAGACATGTGGATCAGAAAAGAAAAGCATTAACGACTCCCTGAAGTCTGGGTATTTTAAAAGTCCAAAAAGAGGAAAATACTGTGTAATCTCATTAAAAACTCTGTCCTGCTACCACTCCATATATCCTAGCTACTCCATTGGAACAGCCACGCAAGCTGAGCAGCTTCCTCCAAAGGATTTATCAATATCTTTGGTGTTACAGAAATGAGAATAATGTACTTGAGTAATACGTTAGATTCCAATATGCACAACCTGCCTGAGTTAGTTGCCACCATCAAAGCGACTGGGAGGGGAAAGAAAATGGTGACAGCAGAAAATAAGGATGTGGTTTGGGGGCGTGGTGGTGGTGTTCCCGGACACCCCGTGCGGGGGGCTTGCATCGTGGGGGCTTGCTTAAACGCCCTGCAGCCCGCTGCTGTCCGTTAGTGCGTTCAGACCACGCCATGAGCAGCCAGGTATGTGTCAGAGTGAGGTTCCCCGTGTGCTGAGGACCCAGGGCTTGTCAAAGCAGGAGCTCTTTACTGGCCTTTCACGGTCTGTTGTCAGCAGCGCAGTCCTTCAGCAAAGCATGCTCTCGCACCAGGAGTTTAGCCAAAGAGCAAATAAACTTTTCATTCATAGGAAGTTTAAGCCTGACTCAGTTTTGCTCCCCAAAACGTCCTCCGAGGTAGAATTTTGAGAATAAATGTTATTTCCTTTATGGCAATAGCTAATTGCTGTAATCTGCCTAGTAGCTGGTAGTAGGGCGTAGTTACTGGAAGAGATCATCTCCTGACCAGGCACTTCCAAGTCCTTCTGAGCTGTCCAGGCAGCTGCGTAGCAGCACCATCCCATAGGGAAAAAGGTCAGTGAAATGGAGGTAAGCAATAGAAAGTCCCAAATGCCTTTCTGGAATAGAGCCTTGGTTTCTCTGCCCCATGACTGCCTCCTGGACATCCGCCAAGGGAGCAGGTTGTGCTCCAAAATTGTTGTCGTAGGCAGCGAGTAGCACTCTCGCCCTCGTGGTAGGAGGCTGCCCTCTCCCCGCGTTTTAGAAACGCTTTTGGGATGCCCGCGCCGGACACAGGAGATTCAATTGAAATTAAACCTCACAAAGCGTAGAGAGCACTGCTGGTCGCTTAGAGCTGCCCCGCGCTCTGCAGCGTGTGGAAACGGCTTCGGCAGCTTTTAAAGCTCTCCGTCTGCGGCGACAGGCAGCTCGGTAAAACAAGTATGACTTTGCACACAATCAAAGGGAAAGAGAAGCGCAGTGGCTGTCTTGTGCCGGAGTTGTCGGTGGCTCGGCGGTTTGGAGGGCACCGAAAGGCACGAGTGGCGGCTCAGCTGCCAGCTCCCACTGCCCTTCAGCGGGAGTTCAGCATCATCAGTCCTCTTTGTCTTGGGCTAGTTCTACTGCACTCTTAAAATGGTACTTTTATATAGTAAAATGTGATTTATAAAATGGGAACCTTTACAGTATCTTTAGGCTGTGATAAATATCCCAGTTATACTATTAAACTGGTACAACCAATAAATTGTAATAATCATCTGTCGACCATTACATTTTAATTTAAGAAGCTATTAAAATATTGAATAGTTTCAAGAAAAGAACAATTATCCTGTTGACAGGTAGGATTCTGATAGAGGTAATCTTCCTTCTTCCTGATAGTTTAAAAGGCTTACCTTAAAATATAAATGCAGGGGTAAGTGGGAATTAGTGCAAAAATCTCCCTATTCCTGTTGTATTTTTATAGTCATACGTTATCTTAAAATTTTGTTAAATTACTAGTAATATTGCCTATTCTACATAGTTATAGCCATTGTAAAAATGATACAGCACCCCACCGATGTGATCATTCAGCCCAGTGGAAACTTTCATCAGATTTTAGCAAATGGCTGAATCTCTGGAGAGATTCCAAGTGGCAGCACTTTGACATGATCCTATTGTTAATTCTTTTAATACCGCGGTGCTCTTTCTGCTGCCCTGCGTTATGTGCGGCCCTGTTGTGGCACAATCATTCAGGTGTCTGGGTGCTTGGTGCGCCAGCTCTTCTTCCTCGGAGGGCGTTACAGCAGTACCTTACTCCTGGCTAGAATGGCACGCATTTGTTGCTGCCTCTGTGGTCTCTTGGAAGCCACGTTCCTGTCGCAGCAGAACATTAAACCCAGGGCTGGGAGCAGCCGTGTGCTGGGTTCAAGGACCTGATTGTCATTCCTCTCGGGTTTTCAGGGGTTTTTTTACTGTTGTACAAACGTGGCAGTCATGCCGTTAATTGCTGGGAGCGTGACTCAATCCTGGTGGGTGGTGATGAGGTAAATCCATCGCTGTGGGTATTTTTGGTTCTCATATCTTACAGCATATGATTATGGTGTCTGTTTGTTTTTCCCGTAAGTGTTATTCTTTATAGAGGATCGTAATACCTTTTGGCATGCTCTATGCAAACTCATTTCTTACCAGGGTAAAATAAGCATTGAAGTACAACGCAATGAATATGAAATATGAAATATTTCTGAATTTCTATGAAATATTTCTATGAAATATTTCTGAATTTCTTTAAAATCGTGAAGGATAATATTGAAGGCTGCAAAATTCTGTTTGACTTGAGCGTTTTCCAGATTCAGCAGTTGCATTACAGCTGAGTGGTCCCTGACGGACTCGGCTTGGTCAGGTCACGTATTTACTACAGGCTGCTGAGTTGAAGCGGTCTGTGTAACAGTGTAGTCTCACGCGGGAAGATAGACTACGTTCAAAATAACAAGTGTTTTATATGGCTATAGTCAGGTTTTAAAACAGTCGGCGGGCCTTCGCTGAACCACCGTGTTGCTGCTGGCTTCTCCGGCATCAGCCTAAACGTGACCCAGCCCGAGCAGCCCCGTTTCCCACTGGCAAGGGTGCTGGCTAGTATTTGGTGGAAGAGGCAGGATCGTTTTGCTAATCAGTGGTTAACCAGCTTGCTTATGCTGAGTTCCCAGCCTGCAGCGTGGCGGCCAGGCGGTTAGCCTACCGCCCGATGCCGGCTTTCGCCCAGCGTGCAGCCTTCGCAGCGCGTTACCCCGCGTCGTCCGGCTGGTGACTTGTATTGCCGAGGACCTGAAGGTACTCGTGGAAGGGGTTGTGAGGGTGAGGAGATCTTTATCTTTACGTACCCAGTTTGCATTTGGAAAAGGTAGGAGGGAAGGCTACGTGCAGGTCACAGCTCGTCCGCTAATGTGGAGGATCGGCTGGTACCAGCAGTAGCAGTGCAGTTCGGTCGGTTCCAGCAGAATTCCTCCAAAAGCTGGAGAAGTGCTCTGCTGGCCGACGGACGTTTCTCTGCAGGGCGGTAACGGGGCAGCACGCAGAGCGGGGTCTCCGTTAAGATGCCAGCTATGGATACGGACGCACCGGCTAGGCTTGCCAAAATGAATTTGTAGGATAGTCTAAACATATGCTGGCATATCATTCTCTGTTGAACTCTACCATACAGACGTTTAGAAAGGGATGCAAAGGATTAAAAAATTTTAAATGTGTGTGGCTGTAACAATGCTAAGCTAATTAAAAGATAAAGAATGAGGCTAAAGAACTGACAACTGAATGTCAGTTTAAGGAGTAATTTTTTTGAGAAAATTAAACTCAAAACCATCTATTTCCTTGAAGTATTTTTCCCCCAAACCCTCTGTTGTTATGTAGTCTGATGGATTCTTCTTTTCAAAGAAAAATACTGACTCGGCACTCTGTCTAAATGGGCATTTAAATGCAGTAAGGAGAGAAATGTTGTTTGCTTACATAAAATAGTAAGCGATATTCTCTTCTACATCTGTTGGAGGAGACAAGGGGACTGTGCCCATTCAGTAGTGTGATAGAATTAATGGGGATATAAAACAGTTTAAAGAGAAACTTTCTGTTGTAGTCCATTTTACTTCACAGAATCACAGAATCAATTAGGTTGGAAAAGACCTTTAAGACCATCGAGTCCAACCGTAAACCTAACACTGCCAAGCCCACCACTACACCATGTCCCTAAGCACCTCAGCCAAACGTCCTTCAAATACCTCCAGGGATGGGGACTCCACCACTGCCCTGGGCAGCCTCTTCCAGTGCTGGACAACCCTTTCCGTGAAGGAAAATTTCCCAATATCCAGTCTAAACCTCCCCTGGCGCAACTGGAGGCCATTTCCTCTCGTCCTAATGTAATGATCGAGCAGTGTGGGGTTTTTTTATGTTTCTATATAAATCCTGAGTTTGCTCGTTATATAAAATAGCCTTAAAAATAGCCCCCTCCCTGTTCACCTGGGGCGCCACTTTAATTGTGCCGGTGTTTGCAGTTGGACACGAAACGGTGCAGGATGCGAATGCTCTCTTGTGCCAGTCCGTGCCTTGCTCCCCCCCCACGGCGGGCTTCAGACCCCGCGGGTGCCTGCTCGCCCGCAGCATTCTCTCTTTCCTCCTCTCTTTTCTCACGACTGGCTCCTGCCTCTCCCGCTCCCTAGCTATTTACCACCAGCTTTTGATTTTGTTCTCAGCACTCCTTTTTGTCTTCTTAATAATAAATGAGGAACTATTATTATTATTCAATAATAAATAAATAAGTTGCGTGGCCGCCACTGGCCGAAGGAGTATGAAAAGCAGATTGATATGGCAGATGCTGGCTGCAAAAGGAAGTAACAGAGATGGTACGTGGCCTGGAAATATTTCCATACCCCAAGAAAAGGGAGCGTTAAAAAGCTGCCCGTCGTCCTGCTTGCGCGCTTTGGGAAGGGAGGGTTCTGCGCTGGCCACAGCCGTGGCGGCGTGGGACGGCCCGTCTGATGGCTGGGTAGGCTTTCGTGAAGGCCTTTGCGATATTGGTTGGCCGTGCCCGGCAGAGGAAGAGTTAGATAAGGAAATAATTGGCGTAGCCTAAGTAGGTTGTGTCTTTGTGTTGCCCTCTCGAGCGGGGATTACCAGCAGAGCTGTCAGCTCCTTTGCTGTCGGCTCCTTCGCTGTCGGCACCTTCCCTTTGGTCTTGCTTGAAGTCACCCGCGTCCCTCTGCTGCGGCACCTTCTGGCGAGCCTGCCCCGAGGCGCCCGGCCGTGGGTGCTGGGGTGGCGGCGCGGCGGGGGGCAGTGCCTCGGAGGGGCTGCCCGTGTCTGCCCCGCTTCGCACGAGGCTGCGCCCCGCCCCACGCGTGGGGCAGCAGGAGGGGACGGGGGGCTCGCGTGAGGCTGTGGGCGGGGAAGGGCAAGTGACAGTGTTTCATGGAAGGTACCCTGAGAGTCCCAGCGAAACGGAAAGCGGCCAGCGGGGAGGGCCGATGGGCACGGCAGACATCCTCGGGGATGGATGGACAGGGGTGCAGAAGCGCCCCTGAGCTGCTTCGCCTTGCCCTGTCTCCTGCACAACAACTAGCGATTTTCCTTCCTTTTTTTTTTTTCTTTCTTTCTGTAACACCATGTTTCATACTGGTTTTCTTCCTGACTGCTATCCTGCGCTGCAGAAACAAGTGCATCATACCTGTGTGAGAGCAGTTGCTATGGCACTCTGGGAACCCTGAAGAACAAGGAGATAGATCATCGTAAGATTTGTTGTGTGAAGCCATAAATATGGTCAGGAGCGTATTTTTATGGACTGATTCTAGAAATCTCTGGCAGACATTGTTATAGTAAAATCTAACCGTAAAATTCAAATTTAATTGGAAATGCAGTCGGCAGTTTTCACAGGTCTGCTCTCCCTTTCAGAAGAAAGGCACAATGATGTTCCCAAATATTTGAATTTGAAATAAGGATTTTGACTCTCTTGTGTTTCAAGGTGTAGAGATTCCTTGAATTTTGCAATTGTTTGAATTCACATTGATGCCTGAATGTTAAGGACTATTGCATGCTTCTCAGTTCCTGTTCACCTGAAAGATGTTATTAGAGTGTTTGATAAATTTTCCCTTCCCCCCCCAATGCCAAACAGCAATTTATGAGTTTGCATATTTTTCCCTCTGCTTTCTCTCATTCGTTCTCATTAGATTTTCAAGGAAAAGTGCTTTGAAATCATTCAGGGCGTTAAGATTGTCTTGTTTAACCATTTGACTTCCAGCATTATTGTGGTGTTCCACTGTAAACAAGATATGCAGGTGGACGTTCAGGGACCCGGTGATTATCGCACAGATTATTCCCAAACTCAATGGAAGTGTGCAACACTGTGCAATACAAATAAACAGATCTGATATGATTCTGCGGTAATGTATCAAGCACCAGTTGGCTTTGTTTGCTGAATGCCAAGTATGAAAACTGGCAGCTGATGGATTTTTGAATCAAATCTCTGTTCTAGCACTAATGTTAATTGCCCAATGGCATTGCAAATTAATTTTAACACCATGCGGGCAGGTCAGATCTCACCTGTTACTTGTTATAATGTTAAATTCAGGTTCTACATGGTCAGCTATTACGAGCGGAGTCACAGAATAGCAGTGGGAGCTCGCCATGGTTCAGTGGCCCTCTACGACATCCGGACTGGGAAATGTCAGGTAAATAAATCATTGTGACTTTCTCCCCATAAAGTGTGGAAGTTATTGAAAGGAAAGAGCAGCGAGCTCTGCATCGGTTGACATGCTGAGCTGCTGGAACATTATGGATAATGCTGGGGGATCAATAGTTTAATGAAGGACTCAAAGTATATAGAGCCCTACTGTCTTCATTCACTGGAACTGAATGGGTGCCACAGATGGGTTAATAATGAAAGCCTAAAGTTAGGGGATACCCCTGCTCTGAAATAAATGAAAAATCTGATTTTTAAAAGTTAGGCTTTATAGCAGTATACTTAGCTACTATAGAAGTCACAGAGAAAATCCACTGAGGGTTTTTTTTTTTTTTCCTAAAACTCCTCTCCACAAAATGCCGTGATGCTTACGTTTGAGGTATTTACACTTTTCTGATGTTAAATAAGATTCATATTTTCTTACCAGTTACCAGTGACCTAGAAGAGGATATACTTAAGGATAATGTTGAAATGAGTGCTTGGAATTAAAAATGTTTAAATGACAAAGTATTTGCCGTAGCTTTTCAGAAAAGTTCATTGGTAATGTTCTTTATTATTCCTTGTACTATGTGATCAGCTATTATTTCTCATTGAATTTTGATAGTCTTTATGTAAAGCTTGGATAAAACATCTGTATTTTGAATCTGCCTTATTCTTTTGTGTGTGTGTGTGTGTGTAAATACAATAATTTTGTTGTTTCTAAAAGCTGTTTCTTTAGTCCTTAGAAAATGTGCATTATAGAGAAGGCAGCACAGATTTCTTCCTGCTAGATCTGCAGTGTCACTCAGCACTTTGCTGGCAGAACCCCATGCTTAGGTGTACATGGCTGCTGCATTGTCTGTCCCGAAAGCCTGGCGTTTATTTTCCAAGTCTAGTAGCTGACAACATTGTATGTTCCGGTAGTTTTTGTTCAGATAGCCGTCCTATGGAAGCTAAGATGGCCAGATATATTTTATAAATAGCTGTATAATGCAGGCAAAGAGGAAATGTGGACTGCTCTATCTTGTTTTAGCTTCAGTCATTTGGATCATGATTTATTAATTTAACTCTAGAATGGGTCCACGAGAACTGCTGTGTATTGATCTATCCGATGCCACTGAGCGTTTTTGCCGTCCCGCGGTCCCAGCCAGGATGACCGCCGTGCTGCGGAGCTGCCCGTATCGCGCTCTCCAAATACGCTTCCTTGCTTGTCTCTGCGAGGAGCCCGCGCGCGGTGCGTGACCTCTTTCCCGCCTGTTCAGCAGCCGGCGTGATGAAGCAGCTGAACATCTCCCGCCGGCCATTAGGAGACGCCGACCGCCGTCCCTTTCAGCGTGCGTCATCGCGCTGAAATGGAGAGCGTGGAGTCCGGATGAGTCTGGGAAGCCTTGGCGTCTCCGACTAACAGCTAGCTCCTGATGCCGGTGGCGAGGGAGAGGGGAAGAGCACAGCTGTACGCTTCCCTACGTCTGTTTTCAGAGCACAAGCAGAGTGGTGACAAAACCTGTCCTTCCATTTAGCAGCAGCATTTAACCAGTGCTGTCATCCTTGCGCTTTTAACTTTGTCTAATTCCTACCTCAGCTACTGAGCTGGCTCCAAGGTGAGCAGAGGAGTTTGTGAGTAGACGGGGTAGTTCCGGCGTGTCTGGCTTCACCGTGTGAGCTCCAGGTGGGTCTGTAACACATCTTACACAGCCTGGTGATCCGCAGCAGTTCTGCAGAAGCCCACAGGTCGGTGTGCTATGGCCGGTGGTACCGTCGGGGTGTCACCCGTCTCCCAAGCGGGGGGGCTGCGCGGTTCCCGCTCCGTGTCAGCACACGGTCCCCCAGCTCGGTCCCGGTGTCTGTTCGGGTCTGCTGCCTCTACCCATCACCTCTGAGCTTCACAAACGCCCTTGGAGAGCAACACTGGGGGACCTGCTGGTAGCACTGATGAAGCAATGAATTCAGCACATCATGCACGTATAAACCAGAGTCAGAGATATTATCACTAAAAAATGTTGTTCTTCACTCGGCGTTTTGAGAAACATGAACAGTAGGATTCTCCAAGCTCACCCCCAGTTCCCCATGCTTACCTTGCCTGAAAACCAGGCGGTGTAGTTTTATGCGCTTGATGTGCAGTAGAGGACCATGGTCCGACAGCCGTCTGATTGACGGTCGTCAAACTGTTCGGGAGGAAACCTGTGCCCATACCAACGTGCTCCCATTCCTTTGGGTCACCTGCCGAGGTCGGCAATCCCTCCTGGAGGGAGAAGGGCTTTCTGCTTCCTCTTTCCTTGAACTGAACATCTTTTTCTTCCTAGCTGGTCTGTGCAGCGTCTCTGCTCTGGTGCTTCGAACTGGAAACCTGCTTTTAGGGGCAACGTTTTTCATTTCTGAGCTCAAGCAAGCAAGCGGGGTGCTGCGCGGGGGGATGCTGCGCGGGCAGGTGTCGGGGCGTCCCTGGCACCGAAAGGGTGCCGTCCCGGTGCGCCGAAGCCGCGTTGCTCTGGAGATGCCTGAAGAAAATATCAGAAATGCCCATAAAAGAAAGAGATCTCTTTGCTTGCAGTTGCTTTTGATTTTGTGATATTTGCGTTGAATAATTCATGAAACTATAATCTGGTAACTTAGCACTGTGCATGCTAACATAGTTATGGTGATGAAAATAAAGCTTAAAATGTTAGTTTTTCATATCAGGCAGCAATGCTGAAAAAATCATCCCTTCCAGGTTCAGTTGATGGCAGGATCTGGGCAGTGGGGGGGTTGTGTTACGGGAATTATGTCACTGATTTCACACCGTTTATAGCTGGTAGAAAAATTTGTTGTAATTATCAGCAGTAGAGCAAACTGCTGGCCTAAATATGCGCTCGAAACGCGGTTACTTTCTTTTTTACAGTATAGGTGAGGTAGGGTGCTAATGACAGGAATCTTACGATCTGCTTGAAGAAAAAAGGGAGGCATTTGAACTGAAATGATAGGAAACAAAAACATTTGGTATGGGTTTCTTCCTGCCAGCACACGTTCAGTTTGTTTTCAGGAGAGGTGGTTCTACGTTCTGACTGCGAAATTACATCTAATGATTAATGGAATGACGGATGTCAAGGATCACCTTTTTTAACAAATAATAAATCAACGTTTATATATGATAAGCTTTTTCCAGTAAAATTTACTATATTAGCATCACTTATTTAACAAGGTGTCAATTATTAATACTACCAGTAAAATGTTGCCTCAAAGCCAAAGTTATCTGCGTTTCAGTATTTCGCTTTTGGTTTGCATTATTGCTGTTGTGCAGATATGCGTGTGAACGTGTGAATTCTACCTAATATTTTAAAAGATAGATTATTAATTATGATACTTAAACATTTTAAAGTGTTCCACATTTAATCTTACTTTCAAGGAAAGATCTTGTTCGTTTCAGGGGCTTTGGATTTTAGTTTATTTTTAAAACATTAAATCGGAATGAAAGTTGCAGCCCCTTTGTATTATATCGTGAGTATTCCAAATACATCTCTCTTTTTTTTTAATCTGATTTTTTTCCGTAATTTCATATGGAGATTAGGTTCTCTCTCTCTTTCTCCTTTCTGTTAAATTATTTATTAAACATTTTCCTAGCGTTACTGGGTATTCCCAGTGCCCGGCGTTAGGCACAAGCGAAGTTGGAATTCATTTGGTTTTTCGGGTGCTTTCCTGCCGAGGCAGCGGTGCGTGGTGGGGAGCGGAGCCGGGCAGTGTCCTTCCCATGGCGGTATTGATTTGCCCTTCAGCTGTTTGCAGCGCAGAGAGAACCCAGGGCCTTGTTGTTGATTATCTACACAATGTCTCGGTGAACAGTATTGACCCATTGCCGCTTACTGCCTATGGCTCTTGATTTTTCACACCGTCTCCATGACACTCATAATAAAACATACTATCTTATTGCTACGCGGCTCTGGAAGCCAACCGAGCTACCCGTAGAGCGACCGCCGCCTTTCTGGAGAGCGTTTCGCCGCACGGGGGGCCAGGCGCTGGAGCCGGGGTAGGGTTGTGTCCGTACCCCGCTTCGAGGGGGACCCGTGCCCTGCGCCCGGGCCGCGTCCTGCGGGGCGGCAGGGGACGCGCAGGAGAGGGGGCTCCTTGGGCGGTGCGTTGGTACTGCAAACCTCAGAGAAAGGTTACGTGAGGCTCTACCCGCACGGCTTTTGAAATGCTTGAATAATCAAAAGAATTCGTGAGATTTTTAAGAAAAGAAAAGGGGGGGAAAAAAAAACACAAAAAACCAAACCAAACAAATAACAAAAAAACCCAACCAAACACACACACACCCCCACACACACCCCCCACCAAAAAAAACCCCTGTTAGGAAAAGTGAGACAATATAAAGTATCAAGATCCCTCTTAAAATTTTAAATGCTTCGATAGTAAGTTCCAAAACAATTATGACAAATAGAAATATCAAACAGTTGAGCTGCTTTGTTTTAGTTAATAAGTTACCAGCTTTTTTCAAATTCTTTACATTATAATTTACTATTAAATACTCATATCTTGCAGGAGATTATGGGGAGGACTCCTTTGCCATAGCTTTGTCTTTTTCACTAATTTTACACCGTGCTTTAGATTATTACTATGAACTGCTGCTATGGGGGGATTTCTGTGTTTTTTCCATAAATAGAACTGTTCCACAATAAGCAATTTTCTAGTATCAAACTGCACTAGGAACTCTGTTCTGAAGTTTAAATTCGAATTATTTAAAATCGAGCTAAACGTTCTTATATTTTCATACAGTATTTGCAGTTGAATCCGTTTAGCATTTTCTGTCGCTGGAGAAGTAGTGGGTTTGTGACCAGAATATCTTTAAAACCCTTCAAAAACACGCTACGCTGAGACAGACGATGGGAGGTAAAGGCTCTGTAGGAGGATTTCCCAGTTCCGCACACCCTCCGGGAGATGCTGAGCCCCTCCGCACCTAGGGAGGACCCAAGTTCCCTGTAAGAGCAGATTTTTTGATATTTTTAATAGTGCCTGGTGCCACATCCATCAGAGTGACATCGGCGCTCTCCCGAGCGGCATTTAGCAGTTCGGTGTGTGTTCATCACAGGTGATGTCTCTCTCAGGAAAGCAAAATTGTAAATGGAGGGAGCTGGTGACTGGCGGCTGCCGGGCAGAGGGGAGGGGAGAAGCGAGAAGGGATCTCTGCCATCGTCGGGTCTGACCTCCCGCACGGGGCAGGGCGCTTAAATCCGGCATCGCTGGGCGACGGGTATCTTCAGAAGATCATCTCATCTTGATCTTAAATTTTCCAGTAATGGAAAATCTGCCAGGGTCGTCGTCATCTGTTTCAGTACTTCATGATTTTCATTATTAAAGCTATATTTTGTTTCTAGTTTGACTTTGCTTTAGCTTCAACTTCTGACCAGTAGGTCCTATGTTACATTCAACTGTTAATTTGCATAAGAAATTGTTAATTTATTTTCTGCACGTGAGTGCTCTAGACGTGGTCCAAGTCCCGCCTTGATAAACGGAAGAGAGGAGGCTCCTCCGGGCTGGAGGGATGCTGCAAGCCCAGCCAGCCCGGGATGCTCTCGGGGATTGTGCCCGATGGGTTTTTCCTCCCCAACCCACCCCAACCCCTCTCGGTGTTCTCCTGGAGCGCTCTCAGCAGCAGCTTTTGCATGGCTTTTAGGTGAAGACAGGCCCTTTGGGGACCCCAGGAGCAATGCACCAATTCAGCGGTTTTTCTGTGTACAGCTGCATTCCAAACCACATCGATTAACCAATATTTAATCCATCTAACAGCCAACCTGTTCGTTACCTATCGTTTTCACTTCTCCCAGGAATGTATAAGACTGCGCCAAACGCCTTTCGGAAGTCTTGCCACATGAGGTTTTGATTTTTACCATCAAAACCATGCGTTTCGGTAAGCTTGCTTGATAAACCTCTTTTCTATAAAACCACATCGCTGGCAACGTTTATGTTACAGCTCTACAAACGTTTCATTAGCAGCAAGTTCATATGAAATGTCCCTTTCTTTGGGGGGTTTTGCACCAGGTAGGTAGGCTTTTAATGATTGAGGTCTTTCTCTTTGCTCTTTAAGGTACAACTTCAGCGTAACCAATACCGTGAGCTCTCTTCCATCCCCTGGAACACCCTCATTTTTCTAGCGATTGGTGGGAGTCCGTGTTAATGAGCTGTGAGCTCTTCGGCTGCTTCACTCAGAGCTCCTATGTTTGGCTACGGTTATCAGTGCACGTTTTACTCGAGAAATTTTTTTATTTGGAAAAGAAAATTATTCTGTTGCAATTTATTCTTTTGTCTTTTGAAGAGAAAAGTCAGCCGTTTTAAGCCAGATTCTGAAAATACCTGGTAGTGGGTATAAATAAGTCTTTAATCTTGTGTATCAGTTCTGGGTTTGCCAGGAAATAGGCGTTAATTATCATTTTAGTCCTCTGGTGTCTTCATGTGCCTCTTAGAGGTTCAGACTGAGATCTTGAAATGGGCTAAACAACGGAACAGGCATTTGGTGCAGGAAAGGGACCACAGATTTGGTGTTTTGACAATAACTTGCTGAATTGAAATGCAGGTATATTCTGAACTGACTGCTGGTTTTACATCAGTTTTCATGGCCTCATAAGCCTGAGGAGTTAATGCCCAAGAGGTAATTTATTTTTTTTTTCCTACCGGGTCCAAGTGACCGGTGTTGAGCTGAGCTGCAGTTCCGTGCAGGCGGGCGGGGTGGCTGCCTCTCTTGCAACTGGGGCGGACGAGAACTTCGCACCGCCGAGGAGCTCGGGAACCTCCACGAGCAGAAGCTGGGCCGTTGGCGTAGCTGGGACCCGCGGAGGCTCCGCCGGGGTGTGAGCTCGTGGAGGGCCTTCTCCTGCCCACCTCGTGGTGCAGCTTCCCTTCGGCAGGAGGGTCCTGCACCCAGCCGGGTCTGGGTCTGGCAGGAGGGTCCTGCACCCAGCCGGGTCTCCGCGTGGCCACCTACTCTGGTTGAGTTTCCCTGGGGAGCATCTGGGACTCGGGCGTGAGTAAGGCAGTGTGAGGGCTGGCTCATCCCATCGCCTTGTGGCGGCCTGGAGGTTTACGACCGATCTTTCGGTGATAATGCCGAAAGGTATTGCCAGATCCCGCGGAATTTCCTGAAGTTTTGTGAAGGCTTTCCAGCTGTCTAACCACAATGCCAGACCCTTTTTGCGTTACTTGCTCAGTCTGACCAGCAGTGAACTTCCACGGTTGAGTGCCGAGAAAGGTGGCCAAGGTGGGGGGGTTTGGTGGGTTTGGTTGTGTGTTTGGGGGTTTCAAGGCAGTGAATATAAACACAGCCGTAACTTTGTGCTTACGTGTGGTTTGTCTGGTGCCCTTTCTGTTTCCGTGCTCTAACTAAACACTGTTCCAGCCCAGAGAATTAGAGATGTACATTCTTGAAATTCCTATTCTGCTTGTTCGTGTGACTTTTGACAAATTTCCTCCAATTCTATTTCTAGAGAAACTGATGGATAGCTAAAAGGGAAAACGTATAGCTGAATCACCTCTCCACTCCTCACGGGGAGGTTATATTCAGGTTTCAGATTACTCATGCTATGCTCAAAAATGAGAACCCGGTACAAAATGTTTACAACCTATTCTGTGCCTTAATTCTATTTTGAAAAGAAATTATCATAAGAAAAGGGCTGAATAAGAATAACGACTTTAACAGAAAGGCTGCTATGCAATTAGCCTAATGCACGCGTGTTTTTATGCTTTTTTTCCCCTTTATCTGTGTGATCTCATCCCCCTTTTATTCTGGATAACAGGAAGCTGCCTACATTTAAATAGACAAGTACTTGCTGGCAATTTTTCTCTTGTTCCTGCTCGTTGTTATGCACAGGTTGTCCTTTTTAGGCTGACCTTTTACTGGTACAGCTTTAGGACCGAGCGTGGTTCTCCCTTCTTGGAAGACAAGGGTATAAAAATCCCCGAAACGGGTTTGCGGTGGTTCTGGGCCTGCGGACTTGCTCGCTACCAGAGGGATGTTTGATGGCATGAAGGTGCTAGCCGCTTCACCCGCCCGGTTCCAGCGGGGTTTGGAGCAGGCAAAGCTTTTCGGTGTATGCAGAGCTAGCTGCCTTTAACTGAGTCATAGTTAGCAGGTATCGCAAAGGTTAAGCTTTATCAGCCGCGCAAAAAAAGGTTGAGGTTTCATCAAAAACTTCCATCCTCACAACCTGTCGACCACAATTTGATGATGATTATTGATTATTTCACAGCCTTTCACTCACTCTGGCACCGCGGCCAGCCTTGATATACAGATAGGGCTGCAGTCCAGCTAAAATAAGACTCCATCTTGATAATGGACTGAGATGAGATACTGTTATTTGATAAAGATAATTGATGTTTCACAGTGAATTGGAAAACAGTTCTGAGTGCAGCAGATCTGTGGCTGCTCCATCTGCAAACGTGGCCTTTGTTTACAAAGCGCGGCAGCAGACACGCCGTTAGCCCTCTCGGCCACCGTGCTCTGCGCTCACCGCGCCGTTTCGGCGAGGCTGGCCAGTTTTAACCAAAAATAAAACACACCGAGAAGCACGATTTGTAATTTTGCAGTCACGATGAAGTTTCTCCAATGTGTACGTAGCTTAGTGTGCTTCTGCTGAGACACCCTGGGGATCTTGTTTCTTCTGCTTGGGACGCACTTGGTAATTCATTTCAGATGAGCTGGTATCCTAAAATCCTTCTCTTTTTTTTTTTTTTTTGGTATTTATACATGGCATTTGAATTAGGCAAGATGCTACTTGACGAAGTTGGAATTTGTCAAGGGAAAATACGGCCTCGTGTACGTCTAGATTTCTTCCTTCTCCTGACGTTTTAGCTCATTAATTTAAAACACAATGCATGCTTGTGGTCTCCCATCTACGCCTTTGTTGACTACACATGTGCAGCCCCCGCTTTGGAATTGATTAAGGTATCACTCATTGCAAGTTCTGTTCGCCCAAGTTCTTTTAGTCCTATTATAACCTTTGTAACCTCTAATTAAGCAATAGGAGATGGCAGGGAGCGGGGTTATCGGGAGCTAATGACACCCCAAGTGTGCTGTGTGGCACAAGGTTCGTCTGCGTGCTGCTAATCCTCGGGGGGAGTGATTATCTAATGATAAACGTGCCACGTTGCAGCTCTGGTGCCGCCGCAGTGTGCTCCTGCCGCTGCCGGCGTGCCTGAATTACGCTTCCCCTTCCAAACGGCATTTTTGTCATTGATTTTACAAACTGGCAGTTTTGAGGTTTTCCAAAGTGACTTACATACTGGGCAAAGTCATGACCCGGGAGATGCGCTTCTTTCTTTTTTTATTTTTAAAGAAATAATATTTATTAAGGATATGCGAACCAAAAAAAAGCATAGTCATTTTTGCTAGGCTAGAAGCAGTCTCAGCGGGTTGAATGCAACTAAAGGTTCATGTTAAATTCAAAGCAAATAATTAATATTTTGCATAAGATAGGAAATTGTCATCAACGTGCGATTGAAATTCCTTTCTTTAGAGGTGCGTTGCTACAGAAAGAGAATGATACTCTGCTACTTTTTTTTCAAACTGAACTCTAACTCAGTGTTACCAGCCTGTAGAGATACATTTCAGGTCACTAGATTTTAGGATACATGATTGTCATTGACTTTGGAATGATGGGAAAATACTAATGTCTGAAAGTTGCTTAGTAATATTTTGTTCATCCGAGTCTCTAGCACTATTTTATAGCCAAACAGATTTAGTGTCGTTATTCATTAATTGTAATCATGATAATCAGTAAGGATTCATTCGCCCGTGTTCTTTGGGGGGCTTTTCCTCACTGTGCGGGTAAGCAGCAGGCGTTTCATCTGGCTGCGTAAGGTACCTGCCCCAGAGGGACGCGCGAGGTCCGGCACGAGGCTTTCAGGCATCTCTCTCCGACTGCACGGGAAGCCCAGAAACTTGGGGTTGGTGTGATTATCTCTGAGGTTATGTCAGGTAAATTCTTGCAGGGTGACGGAGTCTGTCCAAAATCCCCCAATTAATCTATACATCTGAGCTAGCCGGTAATTTTTCTTTTCCTTTAGAAATGTGTTTGGGTATATAATTGCAGACCCTTGCAGAGTCGCTAACCAAAAAGTCTTTGGTTTAACTGAAGTCCAGTTAAAGCATGAGAACTAAAGCTGCCTGCTGCTGTTGCATCTTCTGGGCCCCTTACCAGTGTAGGAGGTGAAGCCTTTTTCAGAAAATACATCTGCTGTTCTTCCCACCGAGAGGGCTCAAACTGAACAGATCCATGAATTTTGTGGGAAAATATCAGTCTGTCTCCGGTACTGTTCTCATTTTTAGGGGATTTTTGACTGTGGACTTCAGCCTGGGTATTTTGCATGCCTGTCTGTGTCTTCCTGTTGGCTGGTGGCTCCAGGCTTGGAAGCCTGGAGAATTCCCTCTGAAAACAGAAGCTCGTCACCAGCATTGAGCTATAGATGATATAGGGTTGTATATGTGGCTGTACGTTTTGGTGTGTAATTTGTGAAAACTTTGTCTCCTGGAAAGAAGCCTGCAGAAGCCAATGCCATTGCTGTTACCGACACGGTTCCGTGTACACCGAGGGGTTCCCAGGGTCTGGACGCCAGCTGGGACTTGCAATCAGGTCCGCGTTCCCTGCGAATAGAGAATGGCTTGCTAAAGTGCACGCGGAGAAAAGCACACAGTATAGTCAAGAAAGCCATAAAATACTGTTTTCATTGATTACATCTTGGTTTTCATCATAGATATTTAGAACTGCATTTCATAGAGGTACTTAGAACTAGTACTGAAGGGAGCCGTGCTTGGTGTAAACCTGCTGTACGCCTGTAGTACTGGGTGCGTAAAGGGCTTGTCATGAAACCAAATGGTTTGTTTAGCTATGTAGTAGCTCATTCTGTGGAGGTTTTCCTCTGTAAGCACTCCCTCGCCCTGGCGCTTGCTCCTGCCCGGGTGGGTGTCCGTGGGGAGAGCGGCCAACGGAGGACGCGGAGCTGGGGGAGCCCCGGTCCCCTCTGTGGGATCGCTGCGGTGAGCATCGCTGCTTCGGCAGCCCCCGAGTGCTTCCCCGGGAGGAATCCGCAGGGGATGCGGGTACGAGCTTTGGTGCGTAAAAACTCTGTCGTTTGCACTGGGAGATTAAAGAGAAGCCTGGGTTTTGGTTCGGTTTATTTCAAAGCCAAAGATGCTTTTAAACGTCGGCTAGAATCGATACTGTTTGGTCCGGGGTACTTTATTTGGCTCACTGCAGAATTAAAATCAGAGCTTCAGCAGTCAAAGCAGTAATTGAATTGTGCATAGCAGTATTTTATTTCAGTACCTAGATGCCTTTGCAAATTTTTATTCTTATATAAGGCAGAAAATGATTTCGTATTATGTTTGGAATGAATAGCCGCTGATGTCAGATGGCTTGTTTTAGTTAAGTTGGATTACTGAATAAAAGACACTGTTCTCAAATACGGTATTTTAAAGGTAGAAAAAGAAAGATAGCTATCCTGCAATCTGAACCTGTAAGTGCGTTTACTGACAGTGTCGCAGTGACAAGTTCAGACGAGGCAGGAAGACTTGTTAGTAGAAACGCGCATCCGCAAATTGCAGGTGAAGGATAATTACTGAGTATAACCTTTCCATTTTATGGGCCAAAATCCTTTTCTCACTGGAGGCGGGAAGGGAAGCCGTAAGGCTGCAGCGCAAACGCCGTCGTGCTGTCCTCTAGGCGCGCGGCACGCGTGCAAGCGCGTTTAATGCAGTGTGCTTCTGCCCTACAAATACCCCCTTGTGCCCTGGCTGTGGCACAGCCGGCCGTGGTGATGTGCGGCGGGGCTGGGGGAGCTTCTGTTCGGTTTTCTTCAGAACCGGACTCACATAAGCAATAGCAAAGTTCACAAGGGAAGATCCATAGTCACGTAAGACATGGTAGTAAGAAGTGCGTCGCTGGCAAGTGGGGCAGGAATTAAAGGGGACGTGCTTCGGCTGCACCAGGACTCAACCGTACTTACGTTTTCGTGTCCTCGTTGATGCAGATGCAAACCTCGCTCTTTAGTTCTTGCGTTGTACTTCCAGCGCAAGGCAGCCTCGCAGCAGAAGGAAGGCATCGTGCGATCCGCTGTGTGACAGACCCGTTTTCCCTGTAGGCTGCAGTAGCTTTACCCCGACGTTCTAAACGTGCCCAATAATACAGTTGAGGGATTTTATTCATTTTCATTGTGACAAGAAATGGTCTTATCCTATCGACAGCAAATCCCAGCTACGTTAGGCATGCAATAACAAAATAGCCACTTTTTTCAAGTTTCTCCAATGTCTTTTAAAAACCGTGTTTAATTATGCCCAGTTGGTTAGCTGGCGGTAATTTAGCAGTCTGTTTTATGAGAGTAAACTGCGCTGATATGCTTCTACACGGGAGGCTGGTGGGGATTTAGACATTTAGACAAGGTATGAATTTACAGGACACTAACTCCTCTGCTTTAACTCTCCACTTGGATATTGTTGATCTGCACCAAATCTGCCTCTGTGCATTGCAGATGAACCTACTTTCCGCATATAAATATATGCATTAAGCTACAAGCAACAAATGCAAGCTGAGCGTCCTCGCATACAGCTTA
Organism: Mycteria americana; assembly: GCF_035582795.1. NCBI lineage: Eukaryota > Metazoa > Chordata > Aves > Ciconiiformes > Ciconiidae > Mycteria > Mycteria americana. Next base: position 2,162,556 of record NW_027445437.1, read on the forward strand.
GCGAATGCACTATAAATTCATACCGTAACTCCACTCCAACTTCCCAGCCTCAGTAGGCAAAGTAATGAGGCCTCGGGAATCTCTAAATTTGCTTTTTAGGTCATGCTGATCAGCAGCGCTAGTTTGCTAAAAGACAGTTTTTTCTCTTTCTGGGTTTTTTTTTAGTGGATTTGGAGCTGGTTTAAAGGAGCTTGCCTGTTCTGCCTCTGTGGGCATAGCGCCTTTGCAGATCCAGGAGCATCTTGTTGGAAGTGGGAAGGCAGGGCTAGATGCCAAGTGAGGACTGGGAGTCCAAGAGCAGAAATCAGGACTGCTCTTGAATAATCAATGTTAGTAAAAATTAAATAAAAAATTGATTCCAATTTTGATTCAAATGGATTCAAAAAATATGGCTTTCTACTTAACTCTTATGCCTCAGCCGACAGTGTAATCCATTCCGCTAAGGGTTTTTTTCTTTTTGAAGTGGTACAATTCAGTATACAAAAGTCAAATAGACTGGAAAAAGATATTAAACTTACTGACCAGCCTCGGAGGCCGCAGGCCCCCTGCGGATTATATCAGCACAGACTCATCGCGGCACCGAGTTAGTAGCGTCCCTGGGAGCAGAGACAGAAAAGTAGGTATGCAGATGTTATACTGAGCTCTGTAAAGAAAACTGAGTTTCCATCTATCGAAAATTCTGTCTAATTTAGCTGTTACTTCCTATTCAGACACTGTTTCCTACACAAAAAGTGGCCTCACTCTTCTTTTTCCCCTCCGTGAAAAGCTTTTTTTCTTCAGGCGCTGCTAAAGCAGTTTTCTGGAGCTGTCCGGGGAACCATCCAGCTGGGATGGGGAATAAGGATTTTTTTTTTTTTTTTTGTATTGTTCTTACGACTTTCATGGGAAATAATTTTTCAGAAATGCTATTTTTGTTAAAGAGAGAATCCCTAGATGACTCCATGCCGATTTGGCAGTGTTTAGCCAGATAAATTGTCGTCAGTCAGCTCTGTGTGTGAGAACCGTCGTCCTTTTTTCTAAAGGACTATCATGTCCTTTAAAGAAAAGCTGAAACAAGAGGGTATGCAAATACCTTTTAAAAACAAAATTTGAGTCTGATGTTAACTCACAATTCATAACTTGCGAAGTCACATTTAATTTATATTCCGTATTTTAAGTATATTAAAATAGAGCTCTAATGTGGACTAAATGGTGCTGGGCCAGTCTGGGTTTCTGCCTTTAGGGTTGCCCATGGCCAACAAGCCCGTATGTGAACGCGACGCTCTGTAGATGTACAGACCTGTTTAAAACCGTGTTGCTAACACATTGGTTTTCAAACTGACCTATTTCTCCGATCTAGACGTGACCTTTGTGAATGCATTTTTGCTTTCGGGGGTTTGTTCTCTGTTAGGAAAGAGCACGGTCCTAAACTCGGGCTTTGCGCCTGACTGCTTTCTGCTTTGCTTCTCGCATCCGTAAGTGCGAGACCCGTAGGTGTCCGAGCACGGGGAAGGGCTGGAATCCTGCTGGAGCAGGGGCTCGGTGAGACCCGCGGAGTCCAAAGGAGAGCTCCGCTGCCAGGGCTGCGTTTCGCCGGGAGGCATCGGGAGACCCGCTTGTGATTCGGCCCCAGCATTGCCGCGAGCGGCTGCAAAATGGCTTTTCAGCTGTGGATAGAGAGGGGCTTAGAAAATCTGCGATGAAACTCGAGCTTTTAATCCAGATATCAAAGTACGTTTCGGAAGGAACTGAAACATTTAACACCAAGCAAGGAAAATCTGTATCCCTAATGTATTTCATAACTCATAACCAGAAAAATTTGTGAACATATTGTCTCTTATTCTTCGTCAGTTATTGAGTAATTATTGATCACTAATTTGTTTTAAGATTTTATAGCTGTGCAAGGGCATAGAATGTTCCAGGTATTATTACTATTACCATGAATGAATTTTCCTAAAATTTAGAGCAGTTGTGTGACTTAAGTGGCCCTGATAATATTCACGGGGTTTCTGAACACCCAGGTGCACTTTGGACGCCAGGCCCGGAGTACTTCACCCTCTTCCCCTCCACCCGTTGTTTAGTGATGTTTTAATTGCAAAATGTTGTGGAATATGCTAACGTCCATGATCTCCATAATACAAAGATACATGCTTGTTTGACGGTAGAAAAGTGAAACTCTTGTGAGGCGGAGGACTTTTTTCGCAGTAAGCAGACTGCTCATTGCGCGCTGCGGTTCTGGTGGCCCTATCCAGCACCGCTTGCGGTGACGAGAGGGTGGCACGGCGTCCCGGTGGAGATCGCTGCATGTGCATGTTTGCACATGTGCCCAGGTGGGTCTCAAAAGAAGCATAAATTATTAAAAAAAAAAAAAAAAGTCAAAAAGCTGCTGCATTTTTCAAATGCAGTGACGTTGCATCACTAAGTGTAAACCATCATACACGAACTACTTGTAAGAAAGACTTAGACTTGTAAGAAAATGTTCTCCAAAAATTTCAAAATTGAGGACTGTGATTTCCAAGTTTCCACTTGTTTTGATAATCTTGATGCTGATGCTTGTGACCCTTGGAAGAGGACGCGAGTGGTAGCTGCGGAAAGAACAAGCAGCGGCGGGGAGTTCTGCAGCAGGTGACGGTTTGCCCAGGAACTGCTAAAGATCTGGAAATACGGCCGATGCTGGTTAGCAAATTAGAGCGAGGAGCGGTGAGAATCAGAAGGCTGCTTCAAAAATGACAGCAGAGTTGCTTTCCCAGAGTCCGCAGGGCAGAAGACACTTCTAGAAGGATAATTAAGTCCCCAAACCCCGCCGTCCTGGCGGGAAGCACTGATCTCGTTAGCTTCTCCTCCTCCGCTGGAGTTGCGGAACGCTTCTCCAGCGTCTCGGGTCACTTGGGAATTATGGATTTGTGTGTTTTGCAAGTGCATCGAAGGCTCTGAAGTCAAAGGTTAAAAATACTCTGGTGCTCCAGATATGACTGACTGTGACGTCGTTCTAACTAGTTTTCTTTAAAACTTGGGTGAGTAAAGCTGGAGCTGAAAGGGGAGAGCTGCATCTTAACGGAACCGGTTGAGGATGAGTGCTTCTCGCTGCGCCAAAAATCCCATAGCTCTCACGGTTTCATCTATACTGACACAGCTTAGAATGAATTTTAGCCAAAGGGTACCTTAGCAAAATGCACTTTGACTGGAAAGAGTGGGAGACTTCTGGGAACGCCGTGCCTGGCTGCAGATCTCGTGACGGTTGCTTGAATAGGAAAGGAGAAAAACTGGGATTGCTGCGAGCACATCTCGCTCATCACCGGAGAAGTTTTAGAGGTTGGGAATGCTTCGTGCTCCAGACGCTACGTACTCCGATTATCAGCTGTCAGATAGAGGTCAGCATATGTAGGCAGGTGAAAAGCAGATTTTTGCTTGGTTCTCCAAGCAAAAATCCTACTATTAAGTAATTACTATTAAGTAATCCTACTATTAATCCTACTTTAAAACTCCTACTATTAAGCAGTATTTCCCTAACTAAGTGACTACCTAGGAAGAGGGGATGCTCCGTGTATTCCCGTCTCCTGTTAACTCACTGTAGGGCAGCATTTCATTCGTAGTCTAGTTCAAATTTCTAATGGCTTGTTCTTTCAATAGGGCCTGATTTTTAATGGAAATTATGAGGTTTTGACAAACAGTATCTGTAAGAGAGCACATTCTCTCTCTCATCACTGTCCGGTGCTGTGAGCCATACAGGGTTATCTAGGTGACGATTTATTCCTTTACTTAAGTTTCTTACGTTTAAAAAAGACTGTGCGATGAAGTCGGTTGTTTCAGTACAGTTCACTGATGAGAGTTGTATCACACTTACGTGTTTGCTAGGAGAATAACGTCGCCTATCCTATCTGCTCCTGAAATCTGTTTTAATACTACTTAACGTTTACTCTCACTTTTTAAAATCACAAATCACGCCTGAGTCATGTAGCCGGCATCTGTTGTTCTGCTCAGTTCATGTCCGTGGGTTGTGCGTTCTCCCGTGGCTGAATAACGGAGTCGGCTGGGTTTTGCTCGGAGCGCTTGCCCTGCCGTGGCAGGAGTTGTGCGGGGCGCAGGGGCAGTGCCGCTGCGCGTTCTGTACCGGGGCGGGGGTACCGGTAGCCTCCACAGGCTTCCTTCCTTCTGCCAAAGCTATTAAAAAGAGTAAGCATTTTTCCCTAAGGCCTTCAGGTAGTCATTAAATGAACTCGCTTTGTTGCCTTTAGAATTGGATGCCCGTTCGATTAATTTTTTTAAAGTTTCTGGCGCTCCATCCGGCCAGCGCGCTCCGGCCCTTGCCTCCCTCCTCTCGGTGCTGCGCCGCAGCGCAGCCTCCGATCAGCCTTGCACCGCGCTGCTTGGATTGCTGTCGTCGTGGTTTAATTCTGTCATTCCGGCCATTTCTACAGCTCTTCCCATTAAGGGTATGATTTGCGTCGTGGTAGGTGGTTGGATGAAGTCCATGTAGTACGTGGTAAATCTGGTCCATGCTGGGATTTTCTGGGGAGCGTTCGGTGTCTCCGCTCCCCGTGAAGCGCTCTGGCGCTGGGGTGTCGGCCCAAGCCTCCTCGCTGCCGCTGAACGTCGGCCTCGGGGGATTTGTGGTTCCAGACCTAAAGCTTCACAGGGCTTCCCAGCAGCGAGCGGGTGCGAATCCAGAGACCTGGTGTTTGTCCAGTGTGAACTCTTCTCTAGATTCCTACCTAGAGTTGTTGGGGTTTCTTACACAACCTGCTTGTAATTATTATTATACCCCTTTGGGTAGGGACTTAAATTAATTCTTTTATATCTTGTAAAACACTACTAAAAATCTGGAAAAAATATTAAGCGCTTTCTTCTTCCGTATTCATTGGTAAGAATATCCTAATCATACTCAGAATTCATATTTTAAATTATTTTCCTAGAAGTTAAAGCATAATGCTTAGCCTCTGAGCTGTTGAAACCTCTTTTAAAATGGTAATTGTTGAGGAGATAGGGATTTCAAAAACGATAGCAAGTCGTCTAACACGTACTCGTGCAGATGTTCTGAGGTTACATTACGGTATTATGAACCGTGGAATAAAGTACAGCGGCATGAGTTTCACAGAGGAAAAAACCCCTGCTGACGTTATGGCGTGGCTGGTTTACGTGTTCGGGGGCAAGTCATTGCCCTATGGCTTTTGATGGTCCGCGTGAAAATCTTGCACTGACAAGCTCGTTCCTAAAGTGCGCGCGTACGTGAGCTGTTTGTGAGCGGGGGGCGTTTGAAAGGCGGGCTGGGTTGACTTTTGGAGACCCACGCGCACGCTTCTGTTCCGGCCTTGGCTTCGGGGAAGAGCAGGCCAGTTCTCGGCGCTTCCGTGCAGCTTCCTGAAGAGGTTCGGGGCTGGAGCCGTACGGTCTGGGGACGGTTTTAAACCGTCCCGTAACACTTGGGTGGCTGCAGCTGTCATCTAATTTTTTCTGGATTAAGTTTGGTCGAGGAAGAAGCCGCCTCATTTTCTGGTTGTCATTTGCCCAGGAAGTAAAAGCAAATTGTAATGAGGGACTCGCAGCAGGAGAACCTCCTAACAAACGAGAGGCGCGTGCTGACTGACAGCCGGCCGCCGCTCCACTGATAAACGTATTTTATACGCGGCCCTTCAAGGGCACTTTCTGCTCCCAGTGAACGCTGCCTGGCGCATCGCGCACGGCACATTTGAATACTGAGTAATTGTAATGGCTGATGCAAAATTGTATTACTGTAAGGTTAAAAATTAAGTTATGTATTTTATTAAGTTAAAAAAAATGTAATACATGCGCTTTGACTTTATCTTGATAGTATTGAGAAGCCACTTGAAGGACAGGAGGAAAATTAATTTAAAGATGCAAATATACTCTCCTTCTCAGTACAGTCCTGAAATTTTTACTGCAATTGTTACTATTCCTGGAACTAACATAGAATTGAATTATTAAAGATACTGAAACTGTTTTAACTTCATAGTATTTTAGATATTTCCACTAAATTGCTTGGAAAGTAGGGATTTATTTTTTAAAGCGTTCATAAAAACCTCTAAAGTGCCACGTTGAAGGAATTTACTTTTGGTATGAAAAATGAGATTATATTTTCGATATCTTTTCAGGTGAAGCCGTTCAGTTTTGCATAACTGCGTTTTTATAAAAACCCAAAAGCTGAGGATGCCCAGCCCCTGCCTGCCCGCTCCCCGCAGCCGGCCGTGGCCGTGGCCGTGGCCGTGGCCAGCGTGGTGGCTGCCGGGGCACGCCTGGCCTTGGCTAGGGCAGTGCCCACCCTGAGGACAGGCTGCGCCTGGCTGGTTCCTCCGGTGAGGACAGCTGTGAACGAGCGCGTTCCCCTCTGGTTCTAAACACGCGGAGTAGCGTACTGACTTCACGTGATTCTCGACTTGGAAGCGTGGGACTTCGAAGTTTCATATTATTCCGAATCCGTCATATTTCTATAAAAACCAGAATTAAAATATAGTAGGGAGTTACATAAATCCTCCTTGTGGTGGGGGCACGTGAGTAGATTATGTCTGCTGTGTTTAAATACTCATTTTGCCGGACCCTCCGTGGGCAGGGCCGGTGCCGGTGTCCCTGCTTGCTGCCCTCCGCCCGCGCCGGTGGCCCCCCGGAGAGGAAGGGCCCCGAGCCCAGAAGCCTGTCGACGGCAGGGTAGGGCTAAAGAGGCACAGCTACGGCAACGGCCGTCGGAACCGAAAGGTCAGGAGCACGCTGGCAAATGCTGACTTCCTACCATCTCTTGGAAATCCCTGGTGCCCCCTCCACTGTAGGTACCGATCTTGAGCGCATATATTCCGAAATAAGTAAATTTGTCACGTGAAAGTCTGATGTGAAGAACCACGTAGCAAAAGAAGACAGATGTGCGGGAGCCCGGGAAGGAGTGCTGCTGCAAACAAAGATAAGATTCACAATCTCCGAAGAAAAAAGAAAAATGGGTTCCGGGCACAGTACATCGCAGCCTGGCGACGGTGCTGTTAATCTCCTTGTGACTGAAGCGAGAGCGGCCGAGCCGGCACTGCGGGGGCTTGTGTTTACCTTTGCCGCTGGCGTCGTAAGTATTTATTTTTATATATTCACTTCGTAGGTCTGCCATTTTTATCGTTATCTCAAAGGCCGATATTTATTCCTCTTGACAGTTTGGGCTCTATATATGTTCTGCAGGGGTTTGCACCCTACGTTAGCGTTAAAATCCAACTTCTAATTTTTAAGTTAAAAACAAACAAACAAAAAACCCCAACAGCAAGAGAAGAACCCTTTTGTTTGCGTGATGTGGAATCACTCGGCGCGTGCCACTGCCGGGGGACCTCAGAGAGGTACATGCGTGACAGGAAAGCACTACTAACCTGGTTTTTCTTTGTGGCTCATTTCTAAGAACGCCTGATCTGCCAGACCTACCTCTGTTTATTAAGATGTATTCTAAGTGTGCGTTATTTTTTATTTAGTCGGGGCGGGGGAAGTAGAGGGAGAGTTACTTTTTTCAGCAGTGCCATCAACACCAATGATTTTCAGCTTAGCACTTCAGTCGGTAACTGTCTTTTAGTAAGCTTTGCCCTTAGCATAATGAGCTTTAGATTTGCCATTTAGTTATGTTCTTGTATAAAGTTGCGTTTCTGCCCGCTTTCTGGGGAGCGCTTCGAGGCGGTCGCTGTGCAGATCACCCCGGCTCGGCTGCTGGAATTGCCCGTGAAATCATTGCCAGCCACTCCTGACTGATCCATGAAGGAGTTACGGAAGCGCCTCCTCCTTAATTTTCAAATAACGATTCCTTGCCCAGAGGTGATTTGTATCCCATGCAAAAGTTGGCGCTGATATTTTCATACTGCTCCGTCCTAAAAGCGGGCACATCATTTTAAGGGTATTGCTTAGCTGTGGCAAGCCTCTGCCTTTGCACATCTTTCACGTGAGGGGTGCTGGAAGGGCAGTGCTTCTGGGGCAGGCGTTAGGCGTGCTGCTTGCTCAGTAAGGGAATTTTTTTTTCGCTTTAGTTAAGGTACCCCTAGAGATTGGGAATATAAATATCTAATAATAAAGGTGGTAAAATATTAGTATGTCTCTCTAGCAGTACATAAGTTACTTTATCAATTTAAAGTATGCATTTCAGTATATTTATTAAAATAAAATTGCTGTGGTGATACAGTGTTTATTTTTTATGTCACCTTTAACAGAATATTGCAGTTCAATGTAGAGTTTACCAAATATTGGACTTAGAATTAGGTTGTCATAGCTTCAGTATATCATGTGTTACAGGACAACGACGGCGGCAGGTGCAGAAGTCAAATAGTCTCCCAGGAGCATCCTCCCATTAAAAAACAATTGCTTGGGCAGAGGGAAGCTGCAAGCAGCTGCACGTTGTCCCGCCGTCTCTGCCGTTCAGAATTCAGACTGTTTCCAAACCCGTATCGCACCGATTTTTGCACGCTTTTCATCGTGTGCTAATATAACTGCTTCGGAGCTGAAAAACTGCAAATAGGAACGTGAAAGCAATCCCAAGGAACGAGCGTTTGGCGTGCGTCCTCCGTCGAGGCGTTAGTGCTGTCATCCATCGATGCGGTGCTCGGCACCGCGGCCGAACGGTGCCAGCCGGGGGAGCCTAAGCACCAAACGTACGGGCGCAAGCAGAATGCTTTGAATGAGCAGCAATAATTTGGTTTTGTTACGCTTACTCCTTGGCCTCGGAAACGCAAGATGAGCGTTGCAAAGCGCGCGTTTAGATAGTGCACGGAAAAATAAATCTTGGCTTGAAAGGATTAGCATCAATTAGAGAAGCGCTTCCTTTAAATAACAAAGCAGATGAACTCCCTTAAGGATTGTACTTATTGGAACACATTTTCAGTAGTCAAAAGAGCAACAAGTGTGCTAGTACTATTGATTTTCTACCTTTGTATTACCAAAACATATTTTATTGACAAGTATTACTTGCTTGTTAAGTGCTAAAGAGTTTGATGGGTCTAAACATGGGATCATCTAATTAATTGCCCTTTCAAACTTCCATGCGAAGCTGCGGTGATTACATTAAAGAGATAGGTTTGGGGTTCTATTGGAGTTCACTCACCTTTTACATGATAAACAAGAAATGAAGATATTCATGGGTTCGTAACGTACAAGGCTGGCTTTAGCTGCGGTGTACCATTCTGAGCAGGGCTTCATCTTTTAATGTCCCAGCGATGGGTACAGGAGCACTACTTTTATTTTCGCAGCCTAATTTTAGGCAATGAATATTACAAAGTCTTTTCTCAGCAGTTAAGCCCTGCCAATTTAAAGTTGGCACACTCTCTCTGAATGCAGAAAGAGCTGCTATTTTCGAAGAAATACTTTGTGCGCTTCTGACACGGGCCCTGGTGCTTGCCAGCGCTCTCCCGGCACTCGCTGGAGCCCGTCCTCGGGCCGGATCCCTGGTGAGCTGGGAGAAACCAGCCCCTGGTGCTGACCGGAGCCGGGTACCAGCTACGGGAGAGGCTCTCGGACTTGTACCGCTGGGGTATAAGATGGGAGGGTAGGTGAGCTACCTGGGTTTGCCCGTTTTAAGATCTCCAAAGCAGTAGAGAAGACATAACACAAATGAGTCTGTCTTGTGTAAAGCATCTGCGTATTTTGCAGTTGTTAAACAGTAACCTCAAGTAATGAGTAAATAAGATCTTGACGGTGACTGTGACCGTGGAATAGGTGAGTAATTTTTCACGGCGTTTCTGACATACGTGTTTATATTGTTGGATGTTGTAAAAAACAAGCATTTAATGGTGGTGAGACCACAGCTCTAAGCGTGGCGTGTGAGCAGAAGGACGTGCGGCTGCTGAGCTGGCCCAAGCGGGCGGTGGCACAGCCAGGGTGGAGTGCTGACCTCCTGCCTCGCCTGCGAGGACCCCGTCGCTGCCGTGACACTGCGCAGAAGGGTGTGCTGGGGGGTGATGGGACGGGGTACGTAACCTCCAACATTGTCAAAGATTGTCCGGAGCCTGGAGTCCGTTACTTGACCTTGGAAAATTTTTTGGTGGCAGAAGATGTGCGTCACAAATGTGTGGTGCGTGTCTGTGCATCTGTGATGCGCTGCCGTGAGAAGTATGGGTTTCAAACAATAGTTCAAGCTCTAATCTGAGAGCCTAGGTATCTTCCAGTTGTTGTATTATTTCTGAAAAAAATCCCTTACGCTTCATCTACAATATAAGGTTTGAACTTTTAATTAAAATTTTTATGGCAGTAGTCCAAAGGATTTTAATTGCACGCTTCTGGTTGAACCGAGATGGGGCACAAAGGATGCCCTCGCTCGGAGGGCAGGCGCAGCGCTGCGAGGGGGCAGCCGAGCCTGCTTTGTCAGGACGGTTCCACCCCCCGCGTTTGGGATTCGTTCTCCGTAAGCATGCCTAGATCCTTTACGTTGCAATGGAAATATTTCTGTTGTTTGTTGGAGTAGAAAGGACTCTCTGAGTGAACGGGTAGTCTGCGCACGCAGAGGTGCGGCTGTAAAGGAGGAGCCCGTACCGCTGCGGGCGGACGTAAGCCTGCAGTCCGTCGTCTGCCTCTTGGGGAGGTTTTTACAAAAGCGTGATTACGTTCCCGTGCCGTTGGAATGGAGTTTGTGGTCTTGTCGTTTCTGTTTCTGTGCAGAGGAGGTTACAGCTGTCCTGCAGACAGAGCAGGGGCAGGAGCGCGGTAACGTAACCCACCGTGGTGGCCCGGCGGAGGGGAGCGGTGCTGGCGCACGTGGGGTGCAAGCGTCTAGCACTCTGAAGGGGGTGACGTTTCTGTGAAGGCGGGGTGGGTTTGCGCCCCTCGCCGTCCCTGCCCGCCGCCTAGCCAGCGCGAGGCTCCTAGGCGTCCCGTTTACAGCCTCCTGTGGGAGTGTAAGTATTAGATTTTTTTAAAAAGTTCCCGTTAAAGACACGTTTATGTTCATATACCTGACAAATTACTTTGCTTTAAAAACTGGATTTGGCAGGGAGGGTGTTCATATGATGATTTAATTCTGTTTTATTGGCTAAGCAGCTATTAGAACACTTAAAAGAAATTGTCATGGTATTTAATACTGAGCGGCATGTGCTTAAGTCCCACCCGATGAGACATTTCAGTGGTGTGCTTTCACGTTCCGGGTTGTCTGGAGGCATTTAAGTGCTCTGAGGAAAGGGCGTTCTCTGCGCTGAGCACAAGTCCCTGTGTGCGGCACGGCAGGAGTCGCATTCCGCGCCATTCCTTCGGGCGCGCGGGAGCAGCACGTGCCTCCGTCCTGTCCTCCCCGACCGACGGGAACCGACCTCTGCAAAAGAGCTTTGCTTTGCTCCGCAGGGGTATTTGCCAATTGACACGACGACAGTCAGAAAATGAGTGCTAGAATACCAGAAAGTGCAGGTGAAAATGAAGAGGTATTTCCATGTAGTATTTACCTTTTACTGACGGTAATGGCGTCCCTCAGTCTTCCAGAAAAGGTTTCTAGAAGTTCACGTACTCGTGCATTTGTGTGTGCTTAAAAGTCTGTTCAGCAGCATCGTGGCGGCGGGTAGTGAATCTTCTCTGTTCCTCTTCTCTCCCCCTCTTGCCAGACTATCCACGGCCATAAGGGACCCATAACTGCGGTGGCTTTCGCCCCTGACGGCCGGTACCTCGCCACGTACTCCAATTCCGACAGCCACCTCTCCTTCTGGCAGGTAAGGATGCGTTACCGCCCGTCTGTCTGCACGCGCGTGGTCAATGAACTCACGTTTGGGACTTGCCTTTAACATCGTTCAGTAATGGCGTAATACCTAAGGAAACGCTGACGACAGGGGAGTCCCAGAAGTTAGGGCAGAAGCTGAAAGCTCAGCACAGAGTTTTGTCGTTCACCAGCCCAACGCGCCGTGGGCCCCGCGCTGCCCTCCCACCTTGCCCTCCCAGCCCGCCGAAGCGGGCGTGCTGCTCTGCCTTCCGGCACCCCGCGGGCAGGGCAGGGCAGGGCAGGGGTGGCTGTTGGACCGAGGCTTGGTGCCCCAGGGCCTCTCCGCTGCGCAGCTCTTCCCTCGCCGTCCCTTCAGGCCTGTGAAGGTGGCTTTGAGTAGCCGTGTCCCTGTAACGCCGGGGATTTCTCCTGTCGTCGTTTCTGTTTACACATTTCTCGCAGCTATCCCTGGGTGAGGGATGGGGCTGTTTGCACGCGCATCAGTACGTCGCTTCTGGGCAGTCAAAGAACATTCTCAAATGATAAGCTTTCATATTTCATGTTTAAAGTTCGAGTACAATGCTGCTGTAATAGTTCAATTTCACATACCTAAAACGCCCACCGGCTAAAACGTAGAGCCGTGTCGGAGAACCCCAGCTAGTTCTGCAGGGGCCGGGGCAGCGCCTTCTCCCCGGTGCCTGTCCCCTTCCTACCGGCAGTGAGTTTTCTTCTCTAACTCCTCAGCCCCGTCAGTTCCAACAGAGAGCGAGCTTTGGGAACACGTCTCCTTTTTATTTTGTTTAAGCTTGATGCAGAACTCTGGTTCCCAGGACTGCGGTGCCCATGTCCCTCTGCTCCGCGGACACAACTGCTCCGCTCCAAGGCCACGTGCCGTAGCGTCGGCGACTCTTGTGCCAAGCCGTGCCGCGCGGCGTGGAGCTGTCTGCCGGTTCCCTAATAACCCCGAAAACAGGAGAGCTGAGATGTAAACGATATAAAGAGGGTCTGAAACACAAGGAGAAACTGAGAGTCAGGCCACCATTTTGTGAAGTACCTAGCGTTTATTTTCTTTAACATATGAGCAATCTTTTTCTTTGTAATCTCATGTCAGTAGAAATACTTTTTGTCAGTTGTAGGCTGCTGCCTACATTCCCCAAGCAGGATTTTTTCTTCCTTCAGAGGGCTTTAGACTTAAAAAATACGTTATTTGGAAGGAACTGATCTGATCGAGCAATGTGCACTATTAAAATCATTGAGTCTTACACTGATCAGACCACAAAACAGAACTCAGTATGCCCATAAGTACCAGTTATGTTCTTTAACACACTTCCCTGGTTTTCTGTGTCATTCAGTAGTTCTACAGGTGCCATAAAAAATTACTAAATTATTATTCATCACTATATTGTGCGCTTTCTGAAACAGTAAGTGAGAACAGCAAGAATCTTCATCCATCAGTTATGTTTGTTCAATTGAAGCGCTCAGGGAAAATCTGGAAAGCAGTCGGGCCAGATCTTTTAGAATTAGCAGGGAAAAAAGTCAGGCACGAGTTTTAAATGGTGATCTGCCACGCTCTTCCAGGTGTATAAATGTTCGCTTTGAAGTGGCTTTTACATAAAGAGTTAAATATGCCTACACATTTAGTTTTAAAATGTGACCTCGTGCACTAGTGATTTTTCCCTTCTGTGTTCTATTTGGCACTATTATTAATGCAGGAAAATCAGTAACATTAGTCATCTTAAAAGGGTTATTACTCAAGATGATTTAAATTGTGAAAATGTCAGTGGTGCTTGCATGCTCCCTGCTCGAGATGCCATGATTTACACTCTCTGACACCGCTCTGCTGCCGCGAAGAGCCAGGAAAAAGTAATGGCTTGTACTTTGTACTGATCAGAATTCAGGACGTGGCATCAGCAATAACGCGCCTTAAATGTCCCAGGATTCGCCAAGGTTTCGTGGGGCACGTCTCGGGGATGCAGCCGGCTGGCCGGCCGCCTGCTGATGGAAATCCTAGGGTTGCGATGCATGCGGATGGAAAGGTTTTTGAGAGTAAAGCAGCGGTTCAGAAAGTGTAGGATTTTGCATATCTCCGTGGGCTAGATCAGAGAATCTCGTTTTTAAAATCGTGGAGCTAGACAAGATGCATCGGCAATAATTGGCCTGCTTTCCAAGGAGTAACTCAGCAGATCTCTTCTGAACGGTCGCTTCATCTACCAGGCAATAAAAAAGCTCTTGCTGTTGGGTTCTTTCTGTTTGTGCCTATGGTGATGGCTGCTCTTCATTCTGCATAGCTGCTCTAGTGTTTTTATGGTTTTGATAAATAATATTCTAGCATAAATATAATCTTACTAATATTGCAGGGTTTTTACTTAAATTCTGACCGTCTATGCTTACGCTTAGCGTGCCTTGGTAAGTTGCCCCCAAGGAGCGCAGTAAGGTACGCGCACCGAGTTCGTCGGGCCCCGCTGCGGTCATTAACCACCATACAGACCGCCCAGCGCACCGCCTAAACGCTCGGCCCCCGTCCCCTTAAGCGGCGTTGCTTGGCCCAACTCTAACAAAATTTTAATTAAGCCTGGTTTGAGACGGCCGCTGGTCCCGGGGGTCGCAGGGGTGCTGCAGTGGGAGGAGGTCCGGGTGGGCCTTGCGGGTGGCGACCCTCCCCGGAAGCCCGCGGGCCGGGTGGGTCACCTGCGGGTGTCTCTGCAGATGAACACCTCTCTCCTGGGGAGCATCGGCATGCTGAACTCCGCGCCCCAGCTCCGCTGCATCAAAACCTACCAGGTGCCCCCTGTCCAGCCGGCCTCGCCGGGCTCCCACAACGCCCTCAGGCTGGCCCGGCTCATCTGGACCTCCAACCGCAACGTCATCCTCATGGCTCACGACGGCAAGGAGCATCGCTTTATGGTCTAGGGTAAATCCCCCGCGCTAGAACCCCGTTTCCGTTTCAAAGTTCCTCGTAGTTCCCCCTCTCGCCGTCTCTGATGCCCGCGCCGGCGCCTGCAGACCTCCGGTGGGCTCCTGCCCGGCTCCGCGGGGCGGCTGCGCTGACGCCGGCTGGTTTTTCCTTGCAGCCGGGAGGAGGAAGGCGACGGCGTGGGGGAATGTGCTCCTCGCGCGGCGCGGCAGAAGCGGGGATCAGTAGCACCGTGACGGCACTCCTCGGCCAGATCCGCAGCGGCACCATCAAACCAGGCTTTGCAGCCGGGCCGAGCCCGGCCCCTTCCTCGCTGGATGTTGAGTTCAGGCCCTCATTAAACACGCTTTTCCTTTGGAGACTCTCGCAGAACCTCAGTGTTTACCGAAAAGGCTCGTGTTTACATGTACTTTCTCCTCGTGACCACTGAATGACGGCGGGCGATGCATCTTGGAGCTAGGCACTTGGGTTTCTTAGGAGGGGCTCATTCCTCGGGATGGGGAGGGATGGAGTTGCGGGGGGGAGGCCTGTGTTCTGATCCGAAGGGGATGTTTCCTCATACAAAGTCTCAGTTTTCAAGAGAATTGGAAGCGCTGCTGTGCCCAGCCACTGTTTGCCGTAGTCTGGAAGAAAAAGTAATAGTCCACATGTAAATAAAAAAAAAAAAATCTCTTCAAGATGGAATAGCAAACTTGAAAAAAGGAGTATTTATATATAAAGGTGTTTTTTGCTACCAATGCAGGTATTTATTTTAAAAAAAAAAAGACAAAAAGCTTTTTCTCCCTAAAGCCGCTCCCATTTGTGCCGGGACGTGCCGGGCAGCGAGGCTGCGCGCCCCCGCCGTGCCACCCTGCGCGGTCACGGCACGGCCCCCGCGGCGGCTTCACCGGGGGACCGGAGGGAGGCGGCACAAATGGCATCGGTGGGGAGCAATTCTGGCTGGAAAATGATGAGGAGTCTGTAGAAGGTAAGTTATTTGAGTGGATATATTGAAACACTTTCTTCAGTAGGAACATTCCTGTGTAACGTTAGCTGTGACCGTGCTTCCCTCTTCTTACATATCTAATTTTGTGAAATATTTAATAGTGTGAAAGTATGCTGGTTTATGCTCACAGTAAAGAAAAAAATCTATAAAATACTATTTTATTTAAACATATTGATGTATATGTTTGTATAGCTTTTTTTTTGCCATTTTTGTCTGAAAAGCTCACAGGACTAAGTAGGCTGTCTTTACATAATGAAGTAAAAATGCTACTTATAGAATCTTCCCTTCCCCAAAAAGGAATAAAGGAAATTTTAAAATGGCTTCTAAATATAAAAAGCATTGATTTTTTTTTTTTTTTAGGTGGTCTGTGTAGTACACTGTACATGAAAGTGAGATTTACAGTCCAGAAGCTACATATCTGTTTGCTGTTTAAAAATAACTTAAAAACAAATTAAAAAGCAAGAAATTAAGACCATTAGGAATGTTTAACACAAACTGCCATAAAGTTTAATCTTTTCTCTGGCGGGAATGTAGTGTATAGTGGAGAATCTGTAGTAGAATATCGGGGTCTTTTCTAAGTGAGCTAATGCAACGTGCATGTACATTGTGTTTATACAGATATATATGTAACCTTGGAGATTAAAAAAAAAAAAGGTGAGCTAACAGAGGCTTTTCATCCGTCGAGTGAAATGCTGTCATTTTCAGCGTAGGCTTGTGAGGCGAGTGCTAAGGCACCCTGCGAGCCTTCTCCCACCGGGATCCCGGGGCCCTGTCCGTTAGGTTGCGGTAGATACCACGTATATATGTGTTTACGTTCAGAACAAAACGCGGCCCCAGTAGGAACGTGGACCGTGCCCCTGCAGTGACTTCCTTTGTGGTATGGTGAACAAACATCTTGAATTATATATGCATTAAAATGTTTGGTTTAAGCTAGAAGCGTAATGGATTTTCTCAAATGCGGAAGCGAGCCGGTAATTTTCCTCGCAGTCCCGAGCATCGGTTCTCGTGGCAAGAGCCGAAGCGTTCGGAGCGAGAGATGCGTCGCTGACCCCCGACGTGTCTCCGACCGGCGCTGGGGCCCGGCCGCCCCGTGCCCCCGGCCGCCGGGCTGGGCAAGGGGCCGGCGTGGTCCCCGGGGGAGATCCCTTCCCGTGTCACTGGTGCGTGCGCGCTTGTTAGACCCAGCCCTCCGCTTCGGTGGCTCCGCTAAGCCCAGTCCTGAACTTCTGCCCAGCCTCGCTCGCTCAGCACTGCAGTGAAATGCGTATTGTCAGTCCAGCGTAAGCTTTCAGTGCTTTATTGATTTGTTAGTACTGTATTTGGACTTGTCCTTGTACACGTGGAGACCTATGCGGCTTCATTGGCGGTTTACAAGCAAAAGATGACACGACGAGACACCTGTATGAAAATGTTGTGATGATCGAAGTCGCCATGTGTGGTGCCTGGTTCGAGTGTCTGCCTCTCCAGCAACTTCTTGACGAACCCCCTCCCCATCCTCTGTATGTATCGAACTTCCCGGTGTAAATATGCTTGTGAAATAAAACCGAATTGTATCGAAGAGAGTTGGTTTCGTGGCATCAGCCTGATGGCGTGTAACACTTCCCTGCTGCTGATTTGCTGGCCGTAATCCGAAGTCTTTTCACCATTTAAGAAGCTTCTGCCTTTGCATTTGAAGACGGGCGTGAATGGGAG
This sequence comes from Mycteria americana, assembly GCF_035582795.1. NCBI lineage: Eukaryota > Metazoa > Chordata > Aves > Ciconiiformes > Ciconiidae > Mycteria > Mycteria americana. Next base: position 2,179,758 of record NW_027445437.1, read on the forward strand.
CGGTGAGTCGCGCTCAGAGCAGGCGGGGGCTCGTGGCGGAGGGACCTCAGCCTTCGTTACAAACGACGAAGGTAGGAGGGTGCTGAGAAGAAAGTTCTCTTAACTCCCAAAAAACCTATCCAAGCAAACGAGGGGCATTAACCTTCCAGAAAGTCCCCAACGCCGCTGTGTGCCCGGTGCTGCTCTTCCCTTGTCCCCTGGTTTGCATTCCCCCAGAGAAAGTAATTGAAATAAATTAAACACTGAGATTTTTCTGAGGCGGCGGGCAGGATTACCAAGGGTATTTAAGGGAAAATTGCATTTGGGTTGGAATCTGCGATGCACGTTATTTTTAACGAACGGCGGTTGTTTGCCCGCAGAGGAAGCCCCGGTGCCGCGCGGCTCGCGGAGGGGCGCGGGGCCGGTGAGCCAGGGAGGGTCAGGCGTGACCTAGCCAGCCTTCAGAGTGAAAAGCCCACGAAGGGATCGCCTGAATCCTCAGTTTTGGGGGCGCGTGAACGTGTTAAAGCGTCAGCGGCTCCGGAATCTCCTTGCAGGCGAAGCGCGCTGGGAGCGGCTGGGTGGGCGACCCCGGGCGGCTGGGAGGCGGCAGGGCACGGCGGGGCAGGAGGCAGAGCCAGGCAGCGCCCGGCGAACCCTCACCTCTCCGCTCGGCTGACAGGCAGAGCTGAGCCTTGAAAAATCAATACTTGGGAGCCAGGAGGGAAATATTTCCAACCTCTAACTAGAGAATGTATTTTGACAAGGCCAAGATAATCCAGGCTGCACAGGAGAAAGAGAAAAGAAGACTCATTTTTAAAGCTTGACACTTCAAGGTGTTTTTGTGCAACGGTTTAGAGAGAGCATCGATACGTACAAATACCAAAGGTCAAAAAGAAAAGCCAGAAGAATTTCAAAAATAAGATGCGCTGGTTTTGCTGTTTGCTTCGCAAAAGATAAACTGCGGTTTGTGTAACGAGATGGTCAAATGCGGTGAGCTCAGTGTTCGCTGCCGTCTCCTCATTTAATAGAAATGAAAATATACTAAAGCCTAGATTATACCTTAAGCAATTTACCTATAAAAAGTATGTGCCTGTTTCCTGCTATATATCTGCATTCAAGGACATTAATTGTTTTTGATTTGGCATGATTGCATTTTGACGCAAAAAGATCGATATTTTTTTCATTTATGCAGCATCATTTTTTGATAATTAAATCCGGCTGTGTACTCGGGTACCACACGAAATGGTCAAAAGCGCTACGGCCCTTCTTCCGCTCCTTGACCCAGGTTTCGTTGGCACCGAGCACCCGCGATTTCTGCCGGGTGAGTTGGGTCTGACCGAGCTGTGCTGCCCCGCTGAGCTGCGGCGCTGCCCGCGCTGCTGCCGGCGCTGCCGGCGTTTCTGCGGTGCACGGCGCTGCCGGCGTCTCCCGCTTTGGCGCGCTGCACGGGGCAAAGCGAGCAAGCAGGGCGGTCGGGCGGTCCCCAGCCGGGTGCTGCGGTCGTGGCGCCGACCCCTTCCCGGCCGCAGCTCTGGGCAGGGTGCGGGCAAGGCGGGCGATGGAGGAGGTCGTCCTCCTCGGCTTTATGCCGCGCTGGTTGGGAACGTCCGTGCCCATCCTGGCGCTGGACATACACCTCTTGGCCAAAGGTGTGGGTTTAAAATCGCATCGAGGCTGATTTTGCACGACGAACGCAGTGCAGAGTAGCGTGAATGATTAGCACGTTGCGCTGGATTCGTTTAATCCTGATCCGAGTAACGGAAGCGGCGCATAAACCAAGCAGCGGCTTGCATGGCCCTGGAGAAGGAGGGAGGACGTGGTACCTGCACCACGGCTGGAAGCGTGAAGGACCCACCGCGGCGTTTATGGCAGCAGCGAGGAGCTCGCGGCCCAAGGTAAGAGGGGCAGGGGCAGAAGCAGCCACGCTACGCGTGGGAGCCGGAGGAGGTGCAGCACCGGGGCCCGAAGGGGCCGTCGTCGGGGACGGGGCGGCTGTAGCAGCGCTCAGAAGGTGCTGGGGAGCGGCTGGGTGGCGCGCGGGGACGGACTGACGGACGGACGGCTCCTGGCACAGAGGAGCGGAGGCAGAGGAAGGGGCAGATGAGATCAAATGGGAAGGTGCTCCCTTCCCCGGCTTGAAAGAGCATGCATTAAGGCTGAGGGAAACGAGCCAACCTGAGAGAAGGTGATTGAGATACGGACTTGTGCATTATTAATTGCGTATACACAATTGTCTCCAAAGTGTCACACAATATTCTGCCTGAACTGATGCAACCGAGATTGTCTGCTAATTAGCGTTATTTGGAGTAAGATACTGGAAATCAGAGGTCACTCGAGATTTATAGGAAAAAAACTCTAGAAAAATTATACCAGACACTTCAAATTTGCTGCTTTCAGTTGCATAAAACATGAGGGAGGGCTCCCTCGCTTTCCCACATCACGGCTCCTCGCCCAGAGGCTGCCGGGGGACGTGCCGGGCCCCGAAGGGCTCTGCCGGCGCCGTGTTCGCGCCCCTCGTCCGCGGGAGCGGGGAGCTGGCGCGGAGGAGCCCCGTCCCGCCGGCTGCGCTGCCGCAGCGCTGCCGACCGCAGCGGGAGCCAGGTCGCGTTGGAAGCGTGCGCGCGCGTGTGGCTGATGTCCTCCTCAAAATACGTCAATCGCGCCTAAAACCAAAGCTATTTGAAAACGCAGACCACCGAGGTCAGTGTAAACTCCATCAAATGTATCGATCAGAGCTTTGTTCCAGAGAGCCCGGCGTTGCGGTTGCACGTGGTGTGTGTCCTGCTGACGATCAGCATTCCTTGCAGCTGACTCAGAAATCCATCCACACGCATCCCGCTCCCTCCAGCCTGCTGGGAAGGGGTGGGTACGGCCTCTCCTGCCGCCCGGCGGAATTCCCGCCCGTCCGGCAGCGCCGGGCCCCGCAGGGCGCAGGCAGAACCCGGATCTCGGTGCGGTGGGCGGTCTGCAGGTTTCTGGGGCAGGCTCACCTTGGGATCCCCCGGTCGCCAGGCAGGCATCTGCCGAGAGCAGCCTGATGCCTCTGTCGCCGGAGCAAGGCTTCCCATCCCACGGGGAGGGACGCGGCCGCGGAACGCTCCGGCGCTCAGGACGGTCCTGCTGCGCGCTCGTCCCGTGCCGAATGGGCCCCTTCGGATGCAGGCAGGGTAAGGCCGGTGTTCGGAATGAGAAACGTTGGGGAGTCAGCTCAGTTTGGTCTCAAATAGTGATTTTTGCAGCCAAAATACTTTTTCAAATTGACGAGTCGTATGCAAGCGAAGAAGTGCACATGGAAGGCCTTTAACGTGCTTAGCGGCAGCTGACACGTTTAAAAGCCAACGCATTAATAGCAGAAATCGGAGAGGACCTAAAGGTATTTTGTCCTCCGGATGCTGCGGGAGCTTCCATGAGCAACCGATGTGCAGAAGAACCCAAAGTTGACTGTATCTCCGGAACATCCCCTCGCAAGCTCCAGAGGCTGCGCGGGTTACCTTTCCCCTTGGAAAAGAGAGTCCCTGCCCAGCTGCAGCCCTCGCGTCTCTCGCCCCGTTTGCAATGCCAGGAAAGCACAACCAGCGGACAAGTTCCTCCTCCCTCCCGCAGCAAAAGCGCCGGCCAGGTCGGGTGTCTTGGGAACGCGGGAGGCTGCGTGGGAGCTTCAGAGAGCTCACGGGCACCGGGGAGCACAGGCAAACCGAGATGGGCTGTCGCGGGTATTCAGTCCCGAACTGCAGCTCAAAGCTCTGCAAAGCCGTCAGGACCCTTGGTGGGACTTGTGGGACGTCGACTCTGAAGGAAACTCAGGAGTATCCCCATTTGGAAAGTAAGCCTTTCAGATGGTCCTTCCTGCGTTTAAGGTCGTCGGGCGTGCGCGGACGGATCCGATAGCTCACCCAACAACACACACCTATGCCGCCGGGATGTCAGATGGGCGTTTCTGGCGTGAAGCGGGCAGGGGAAGGCGGCAGGTCCCAGGCACCCAGCGCTGGGCAGGGACGGCGCTCGGCGGCCTTCCCAGGGAGCTGGGGAGAGGGCCGAACGGGCTGCTTCTCTCCGCCCAGCAACCTGCCCGGGCCGTGCCCGGCTCTTGGCGAACACCGAGACTTTACCAGCGATAAGGCTTTTGTCTGAACAAAACCATCAGTAAAAACCTGCGTCGGAGCCTTCGGTGTGATCAACTGACACTTGATGGCAATAGCTGCCCGGAGTGCTCTTTGAACAGGAGGGCTCCTGGGGAACTTCCCTCTGGCTCTGATGTCTGAAAATTAAAAATTAATCCTGTATGAAAAATTAAAAGGTGAAACTTTCTGCTGCAGCAGGATAGCTTTTTGAATGTTGATTTTGGTTTTAAAATGAAGGCTGAATGACATCTACGGGAAGATCTTTGCTGGTTGTTACACTTAGAGCAGATGATTTTAACTGATTTTTGTAAATTGGAAACCTATTTTAAAAGGGCTGGAGTAGCTTCAGATGGGGGGGGTAAGTATTTATTTACTGAAGTAACTGACTTTAAGCAGGCATTTATTCACTCCTGTAGAGCTACTCCCAGTTTACAACACAGTAAAAGAAAACTGCTGGTTTTATCACAAAGACGGGCGTGGAATCTGCACATCTTGCAAGTTGAAATTTGATTTTTAAAAAACCCCGCCTTTCTGACATGGAGGAGTGCCCCCTGCCCTGGCCGCTCAGGCACGTGTCCTCGCCTGCGGCGCTGGCAGCGGCACCGCTCGCTGCCCCCCGTCGTGACCGGCCTCGGGGGAAAGCCGGGGGGTCCCGGGGTCCCGGGTAGGGCTGGCCGCCGGGAAAGCTGCTGTGCTCGTTCCCCCCAGATCAGGCTTCCTCTGCGGGCAAGTCTGAGTGGTTTTAGCAGGAATATTTCTTCTTACAAGTTTATCCAGAGCCAAGGGGGAGAGAAGTTGACTGCACTCCCGTTTTTATCAGTATTCACATTCAGATCTCACCTGTTGCAAGTTTATTTTAAAAGACCCATTTCTTCATCTTCTGTGGGCCTAGGACTTCAACGCTGCCGCCAGCTGGGCTGGGCAGAAGGCTTCTGTCTTGGCGCTCTGGCTGGCTTCGTCCCGGCATTGCTTGCCAGTCCGATCTGCAAAGACAGAGCTGAGGAGAAGGTACGCGAGCGGCGGGGCGCTCTGTGTGCGGGTGGGCTATCTGGGCGGTGCGCGACTTGGGCCGTGCCTGCCCGAATACCCAAGGGCCCCTTCAGGAACCCGCTTCGGACCTGACACAGTGTTATGCCATTTACATCGTCAACGTCTCAAATATTTCTGGCTTTCTTTTTTCTGTCGCTCTCTAATAGACCGTGTTCTTACACCCCGGGTTACGTACGGCATTACCTCGGCGTATCAGTTGAGATCTGGTAGCAAAGCGAGAAATATGGCAACTGTGCGGAGGCACGCTGGGGCCGCGGGTGCTCAGGCCTGTGCGGCAGAACAGAGCGTTCGAGGGAGCGTCCCACCTTGTCTGAAACGCGACGGCGGCTTTGTCCAAGAGCACGGCCACTGCCCCCGCCATCGGACTGCCGGTACCAAGCTGCCTGAGCCGAAGGGAAAACCAGAAGAGAAGTTTCCCCGCGGCTGGGGTTGCCGCGACCGTCGCTGTCGGTCAAGTTCGTGGAGGTGCGTTTGACGGTTAATGAGCAGCAAGGGTACCCTTTTGCAGTTCCACTGCACCTGACTGCTTGTACACTATATAGGGTGAAATTACCTTACTGAATAGCGCCATCGTAAAAACCGGCTCGGGCTCTGGGTCCAGCCCCAGCCCTCCTCCCCTTCCACCGAAGGGGTGAGGCGGCACTCTGAGTGTCACCGCTGTGACCCTGTTCGTAGTGCCACCTCACTGTTGATAAATTTAGCCCAGACTATAGTACGAACGATAGTTCTTTCATTTAGCTCTCGTTAAAAGATAAAATCTCCTCCAGCAGCCTGCAAGGACTAAGAGCAACCGTGAGCCGTCGGGTCCGGTTTCACGGTCATCGCGGCTCGCAAATACAGCTAAGCAGCCACCCGCTGACGTACCGGTGTTGGGCGAGAGGCGCCGGGCAGCGGCAGGGGCGAGGAGGAGGGTGGGAGCTCTGGAGGTGCCCTTTGGCGGCAGGACCGTCGCTGCTGCTGCTGCGCCGGCGGCTTTGCAGCCCGCTGGCCGCCCGGCAGCCTGGGCAGCTGCGGGAGAAGGCGTTTTCTACCTTTCTGTCTTGAAGGATAACGTTGGCCCATTTTGGATTATCTTGTTACTCCAGGAGGATCTCAGCAGTGGGTTTTATGATGTTTCAAGACAGAAATTGCACGGTAATGAATTGCAATGAAATGCGAAACAGCACGGAGCCAAACGGGAACCTGTTCAGCAATGCACAGCACCGCTGCGAAGTCGCAAAAAATATTTATTTCCGCTTTAAGGACAGAGAAGTTAGTAAGACAGGCTGCAATTTTCACCTTGATTGCAGTTTAGCCAGGAAGTGGATTAACAATCCATTTTAGAGCAGTTCCAGCTTTATTGCAGAAACAAACGCAACTATGGTTCTGCCAGCTGCCGGGCTGCCCCGCTCGAGGAGAAGGACGGCAAGAGGGAGGAGGATGGGGAGCCCCGAACGAACGCGGGGAGCCAAAGACTGCGTGAGAGGGAACCAAGCGATCGGAGAACGGCCGCAAAGCGTGTGGCCGAGCAGGAGCCCTCGGAGCGAGCACCAGACGCTCCGGGGCCAAACACAAGTGCCAGCGTGATCCGCCGAGCCGTGCAGAGCCATTTCCCTGTGCTCGCCGAGCCGTGTTTTCAAACCTGGGTAATGGGTTTTTTATGAGAGCGAACTGCTAGGCCTCCTGTTAGCTCTGCCAAAAAGCTCGGGCCAGGCAAAGTCATTTCAGCAAACCGTCGTTTTTCTGGAAAACGCTGTTCCGTGCAGCCAGGTTACTCACACGGTCAAGGTGACGCTGGCAAATGGTGCTCACCATCGACACCGAAGGCAGAGCAAAAGCAGGAGCGTTGGTGCGGGTCTGGGGAGGAGGCGTGATGCTCCGGGTCGGGGCGGGAGACGGGAGCCCTCAGCTCCTCCGAATTTGGAGAGGACGCTTGGACCGCAGCGTCCTGCGCGGCAAGGCGGGACGAAGCTGAATGGGTATTCGCGCATCTCCTGGGGCTGGAACGTTTTCGGGAGGAGAGACTGAGAAATACCCTCCCAAGAAAACCTTCTTGCCCAGCGCTTGCGATCCCCGCTGCTCTGAACTAACAGGCAGCCCGGTTTGTCCTCGTCCCCGAGCAGGGACGCGGGGCCCGCGTTCGCTGAGCTGGCTGACCAGAGCGCGGTAGCCAAACACAGGGAGAAAGGGGGAGGAGGCGGCTGCGAGGCAGCTCGAGCCCCGGCGCAGGCTGCCCTGGAGGCCGTGCCCTCTCCACCCCGGGCGACTCTCCGAACCCCACCGGACGCGGCCCGGGGCGGCCAGCCGCGCCCGCCGCGGGGTCACACCAGGCGGCCCCCGTGCTGGGTTTGGGGGTGGCTCCGGGGCGGCCGGGCCTCGGGAAGGGGTCTGTGAGGGCAGGCGGGGAGCCGGGATGGGCAAGGTGGGAGGGTGGTGCGGCTGTGCCCGGCGCGGCCGCCCCTCCCTGGGCTGGGGAACGCCTCCCTGCGTGTTGCAGAGCAGCAGCTATCGGCGTCTCTGCCACCTCTTCCATCCAAACAGCTTTCCTTTCTCCGTGGCCATTTGCTCCCCGTCTTCCCTCAGGAGGAGCGGCGGCGGCGGCATGGTCCTACCCTGCATCGCAGACGCGTCAGCGGCGGGCAGGGAGGGCCGGCAGGCAGCAGCCGTCTGCCCGTGCGCCGTCACGCGCGAGCCTGTGAGCATGGGCGACGCTGGAACGGTATCCTTTAATCACAGTTGTTTTAAAGAACGAAGCGGGCCAGAGCAGAGATTGAAAGCTAACCTGACACAAAACCAATCAAAGTTATCAGCAAACCATTAAATTGCTTCCAGAAATAGGACTCCACTCATCTCGGCAGGGAGAGGGACGAGATGGAGGTGCCTCCCCACTCCCGCCCTTCCCACCCCCATCCCCGCCGCGGCGGCCGGGGATGCTCCCACCTCCCGCCGGCGCCTGCGGGCCCAGCCTCGGCCCGGCACCGGCACCGCCAGCCCCCGCGGGCCCTTTCCCGCGTTTCCACCGGCGCGGGAGCCTCAGCTCCAGGCTGAGACGGCAGTCCTGCTTTCGGCTGGGTCTCGGTGCGGTTCGCCTCCTCGCGGGCAGCGTGGGGGCGGCCGGAGGAACCGCTGGGGAACCGCTCGGCAAGCGATTTTCCCCAGGTAGCGCTTCAGCCGCCATGGCCCCGGTGCTGCGTGGCACCGCCTGGCGCTCGGCCTCCACGCGGCGCGGCGCGGCTCACTGGGCTCTCTGGGGTTTTATGCTACTAGCTCTGCCGAGCCCAGGGAGCGCGGGTCGGGGAGCGTCCGTCGGTGCAGCGGCCCTGGCCAGGCTTCGCTCCCAGCCTTCGCAGGCCGAGCTTGCCTGCGTGCCGCCGCTCGGCTGTCTCTGTGCTGCTTCTGGCTTCCGGGAAAATCCTCTACTGCCTGCAGCGGAGCTGACGGCCGCGCGCGTCCGCAGAGCTGCTGCTTCTCCTTGTGCTCCCCGGCATCGCCAGGGCTGGTCTCGTACGGGTGCGCCGTGGCCGACGGGAGCAAAGGCCGAACCAGGGAGAGGAGGAAGCCGAAGCGCCGGGATCTCGGCCTGCCGTGGCCGCTGCAGCGCTCGGCTTTCCTGAGCGACCCTCCGTGAGCCCCGCTGATCATCCGTGGGGCGTCAGGTGGCGTGCAGATGGGAACAGGCCTATTGATTTTTACTAGCTTGCTAAAAATTGAAAAGGGGGAGCAAAAACCCTTCAAAAGCTGGCATTTAAGCATCGTTTCCTGAGCAGTCGTTCCCCAACGTGGGTTTGTTTTAACGGAAACACAATATACGTATCGGTGTCGTCCGCGAGGGCGCGGGTCACACCAAACGGCATTTATTTCACAGGCGAGGTCGTCTGCTGAGCCGCAAGGAATGGAAATGACCAAATAAAGCCCCGAGCCCGAACCCAAACCCGATCTTTGAAAAGCTGCGTAAGTGAAATGGATTCGGCCACCTCTAAATTGGCAGCGGTCCCACCCCTGGAGATCGCGGGGTATCGGGGGAGAGCAGCAAGATGAGTTCCCATCAAGTGCATTGGCTTGGAAAATGGGGAAAGTTTAGGGTCAGGCGCACGCGTTCTCGGGGGAACGCTTACCATGGGAAATGGGAAGCAGAGCGAGCTCCCGCCAACGCCAGCGCGATTACTTGTTTCAGCGTCAATTTTCTGTACTTTTCAGTTTCCTGAGGACATCCACCTGCTCACGAGGTGTTCTGGCTGCGGGAGGGAGATTCTTCCCTTCCGTGAGCCCAACGTTAATTAGCAAAGCCTGCACGACGCTCGCCGCGGTTAACGTACGTATCCCACCCCACGGTTAACGGGAGCGCGTCGCCCCGTCCACAGATAAATTAGAGGAAAACATCGCTCGGTGTTCTCATTTTCCTCACTCGTATCCCAGCGTTGTTTTTCCCGCAGAAGAGATACTTTGCCTACGTACGGCAATTCATCTTCGCGTATAAGCCTGCAGGTAAGGCTAATATCAGCTCCCTAATGGTCTGCTGTCTCACAAATGATACAGGGTATTTGGGAAGAGCATAAACGGGACTTGCGAACTTGGAACCACGAGCTGCCTATCAGGGACGGCTTATTTATTCCATCCGCAATGACGGGTAATTATTCTGCCTGGGAGGGAGCGATCGCTCGGGCTCTGTACCTGCCGGTCACACCTCCTGCAGAGCTTCAGTACCCCCGCCCTCGCGATCCCCGGGGCGCGGGTCGGGCACGGGCGAGCCTCTCTCAGTGGCTTCGGAAGAAATGCCCTTTCCTGCGCCTTCGGATGGATGCACTTGGTATCACGAGGATGCAGGGAAAAATAGACGGGAGAAAAACCAGGTTGTGCCATCTTTTGTTATTTCACAAGAGCTTCGCCTAAACTTCGAGTGGTTTTCCAGATTTATGGTGGGGTTTTCTTTCCAGAGCTTTTACAGTCATTCGTCAAAGTCTGTTTTCACACGACAACGAATAACAAGCCCCTGCCCTAGCTCTTCAGCTAAAGGAGCGGGGGCAAGCAAAGGGCTATGCTAGGAAACGCACAGCAGCCCCGCTCAAGTCTATCCGCGTTTATTTTGCACAAGGTAACGTCAGCTTTGAATCGTCTAGGTGAGGGACAATACAAGTCATTAGAATTGATGTCGATACAGCCGATAACGTGCCGCGAGCAAGGCGTACGCAGCACCAAACGATCAGCTTCCAAACCCTGCCGTTGCTCGGTCGGGGTTTGATGACCGGTGACTAAACCAGCAAACCCCCCGCCTTGTGCCTGCAGGCGCTGCCCGGGCAGCAGGCGCCGGGGCGCCGGGACCCGGCGGGATCCGCGGTGCTGCAGGTCACTGGCTTCCACGTTACGTTCTTACGAGCCCATCTTGTGAGGCAGCCGCAGCGAAGCTTTCCTGGGCAGCGCTTCCCGGGCTTTCTGGAAGGCTTCTTTACGGAGCGGCGGTCCTACGTTCGGCTCTGTCCCAGGGAGGCGGCGTGGGATGCCGAAGGTCATGGCTTGCAGGTCAGGGGTCCAAGTCCCAAGGGACTGAAAGAGATTAAATATCTTCTTCTCCAAACCTGGAGGTTTGGATAATTAATTGCTCCCTAAACATGAAAGCTTTACATGATTGCCCTCCATATATGCCAGATTCATTCTCCTGCCCTCGTTATTTGTCTTTATGGGGAAAACACGTGCAGATGTTAAAAATATTTCTCTTTTTGCAAGAGAAATATTTTTTTATTTACAATTATTTAAAATAATACGGTCAGCATTATTCAGAACAGGGGCTGACTCTAAAAAGTCAAAATTTTGCTAGTTATGCTTATTTGATTTTCCAGGTAAATCAATACTATGCTTAAAATTAAGAATTCCTACAAATTCTGTCCAAACTGCTTAGAACTGCCACGGCAGAGCAGTGCCCTGTGAGGGGCAAAGGCCGGCAGCCCGCCGCCGAGGAGGGGACAGCAATCCCCGTCTGCCTCAGGTACCCGAACCCTCCACCCGCCCAGCATCGCCACCCTTGAACCTAACAAACAGACCTCTTCCCCCAGGGAAAAAAGAAAAAATCCCCCCGAAGGAGCATGGGTGCTGCGGGCTGAGCTCTCGGAGACGACGGCGTCCTCAGGGCTTAGCCACGGCGGCCGCGTGCCGGCCGCGAGCTCTCCGGCGGCGCGATCGCCGTTCTCGGGCCGGGCCGTGCCCGCGTGCCGCAGGGCTGAGCGCTCCGTCCCCGCTGCCATCCCCCGGCGCCGACTCTGGTCCGGGCGGGGACCCCTCGGGGCCGTGCTCTTGCCCAGCCTAACGCGGTGCTTGCCACAAGCGGGTGGCGGGAGCGGCAGCGGCCGCCCGCCGAGGGGTGCGTGCCGCACGGGACGGGCGGGGACTCGCGCCCGGGGATGCTCCCAGGGAGGGCGCGGAGAGGAGCCTGCGGCTGTAGAGCGCGTCTGCCTTGGGAAGCCACGCGCCGCTGGGAAGGCGTGCTGCAAAGCAAAAGGTGTCTACAAAAAAATCCGAAGACAAATACGATGCAGCACGGCTCAAATTTACTGGGCCTCCTTCCTAGACCTCTCACAGAAACCCAGTGGTTTGACAAGAGCTGGTTTTTCTCTCCCCACCCTGTGTACGGGCTTCCCCCTTCAGGTCTCGTCCCAGTGCGGGGCAGGGCAGTGGGCAGGGCAGCGGGCAGGGCAGCGGGCAGAGCAGCAGGCAGGACAGCGGGCAGGGCAGCGGGCAGGGCAGCGGGCAGAGCAGCGGGCAGGGCAGCCGCCTGCCAGCCCCTGGCAGCCCCCACGGCTTCGCCTCCGAGCGTCTCGTCCAACTCCGCTAAGGATTTAAACACACGTTGAAATTAATCTGCTGGATAAAACCCTTTCTTCATAGTCTTTCATTAATCACCCGTCCTTCCCATATTTCCTTGTAGGAAAATAGATTTTTAAACCTGTCAGATGTGGTTTTGTGGGATTCGCTTTGTGCCTTTTCTGTCTGTTCTTCTGCGCTGCCAGGGAGGAAGGAGACAATTAACTGATGTTTTAAAAATGCAGAGCTCTCATTACTGTGCTTAGCTAATAGATGTGAATTATGTAACTATTGGATGTGCTTAGGGTATTAAATATAGATTTTTATTTTGGGACATTAGGTTTCCCAGCAAGGCAGGGGATTGACACGGCTGAAAATTCAGTTCCCAGCTGTATATAAAATAGGTAGCTGCAAAATCTGGGCCCAAATTTGGGGAAAAAAAAGAACAACTGGCAGTAAAACTGGCTTTAGAAAGCCGTATTTGCTTTTTTTACCCGCCTGTGCTGGGGTAGATGTGCTGGGCATTTGCAGCGCGAGGCGGGGCGATGCTCCCTGCCAGCCCTGGCACCGTGCCCGGGGGCTTGCCCCGGCTGCCTGCGCCGCGGGGACCCCCGGGTCCCACGGGCCCCCCCGGGCCCCGCCTGGGGTTACCGCTGGGGACAGGCACGTCGCTCGGAGAGCTCGGGAGAAGGAACGTCGCTCTGAAAAGGCGGGACCGTGGCTCCCGTCAGTCGTGCCCGGCTCCTGCGCACGTCCTCCCAGCGTGTTGTGACCCCGGCGGCAGATCGCCGCCTCCGGGAAGCCCGTGTCCCCTGCCGAGGGCGGCCGGGCCGCGGCCACGTGTGTTTCTGAGCCGGGGGCTGGCTGGGCCCCGTGCCGTGCTGAGGCAGCGCCGATCGAAGCCCGGCGCCGGCACTGGGGCCGTGCCTGCCGAGTCCCCCCAGCAGCCGCAGCTCCCGTGCGTGTCCCTCCCGCCGGGCTGCCGTGGGGTGCCGACGGAGAGGGGCTGGCCTGCCAAATGGGGAGGCTTTTGCCTTCGGACGAGCGCCTCAGACAGTTTTTAGACCAAAGTTTGTCATTTGCAGCTAAATGTCCCAATTTAGTGCTCTCAATTCGACCACTCCTCTTTCTGGGTTAATCTAAATCCTGGCGGGCTTAAACTCTCCCAACCAAATGCCGTCTGCTCCGCTCGGTGGGGCCCCGGGGCTTCGGCAGGCACGGCGGTGGTGGCAGCGTGCCGTGGATGGGGACTTGCCGCAGGGCCACCTTCCAAGGCGACGGTGGGGGTGATGCCCGCCACAGCCACACGTCCTAACGCACGGCTGAGAGGGGGCAAGGACCGAGCGAGGAGCGGCTGCGGGGACAGGGCTCCCCGGCAGGACGGCGGTGTCGTGGCGAGCAGCCCCAGCCAGCCGTACGTCCCAGCCGAGCCCTTCCCAAGCCCGTTTGAAGCTGCCGCAGCATCCCCTGGAAGCGATACCCAAGGTTTCGTTAGGCACGGGGTGACAAACACGTTTCTTTTTGTTTGCGCGCAGCCTGCTATCTGCTAACCTCCCCGAGCCCTCGCGGAGCGAGGAACGGCCGCTGGCGCTCCCCGTGCCGACGCTCTGGCCAGCAGCCGCGTCCCCTCCGCCCTGTGCCCTCCCCAGTGCCCCGGCGCCGCGCTGGGACGCCGTGCCCGGTGCCAAAGCCCTTCTCCCCCCAGCGCCGGCTCTGCGCCCCCGTCTGGGCTTGGACCCGGCACCGGCTGGCTGCCCGGAGCACGCGAACCACGGAGGCCGTACGCCAACCGGCCAGCACCCCTCAGGCACGTTGGAGGCTACTGACCTCTACCACCACAGGCCCACGGCTCCCTCGCTGGCGACGCGCCTTGCGCGTCTCGGGGTGAAGCGCTTCCAGCCCCCGAGCCCCACCGTTTCTATCGGCCTGTGAATAACGAGCCGCTGGAGGCAGGTTTCTATACAAGCGTACGCACGTACGTATTCCCCACGTATACGAAACGGACACGGTGGGAAGTTTACGTGGGTGGCTTCTGGTACAGGCAGGACGCGGTCCGTCGCTCGGGCTCACCAAAGCCCGTGCACACCAAAGCCCAGCTCCGTTTCCACACCGGCGAGGCACCTCCAGGCAACAAATCACACCCTGGTATCAATTACGGATTGACGCGAAAACGCAGGGAGCAGGGGAGAAAAAACTTCCAGGAACGGCGGCACCGGAGGCCCTGGGGAGGGGTGTGACGCGAGGGGACGGAGGCTGTCACCCCCTAACGAAGCGGGAGCGATTAGCGGCTGTCGCTGACGGGAAGGGTGTCTGCTCTGCCAAGCTGGCACGGTATCAAGCAGCTTTAATTTGTCGGGAGTGTGAAGCCGTCCCTGGAATAAGCTGCTGGTGGACGTGCTGCAGGGGACTGAGTGGAGCCCGGGGGTCGGGCAGGGGGATGAAACGGCGGCTCGCAGAGGGGGTTGCCCGCTTTGCTGCCAGCTCCCCGGACTGGGTCTCGCCCACCGTGTTCCAGGCCAGGTTCTGCTTTAGATACCAGGCATTTTACAGTTGCATTCTAACTTAGTTGTATCTCTGCAAAGTAAAGCTGAATTTGCATTTTCTAGAGAAAAAAAGCCCGCTTTTTTGGGCAAAAGAAGCTTTGGGGCTATCGATAAGCTTTGCTGCTTTTCTGCATCCCTTGCAGTGAACCTTTGCCAGATGCATGCCCTCGGGGAACAGAGGCAGCTGGGCTGTTGGCGTGGGAGATGTCTCATCGCCTGAGACAGACGTCATGAATGAAAACTCTAACGCTGCCAGCAGAGACGGGCCTGAGGTAAAACACACGGTCCCAGCCGCCTGAAAACGTCCACCTTCTAAAACATGCAAGCTGCTTGAAGAGACCGAGGTGGAAAATGATGCCGGTAAGCACAGACGAGGCTACGTCCCCGCTCTGCCGTCCTTTACACGCTCGCCCTCCAGCTGGCGGGGGCTTGCGGAGCACGATGGAGCTCAACCGGGGGCCAGGTCCGCTGCCGTGCCGTGGTCCCGGGCACGCCGTCCCGGCCGGCGCAGGCACGGCCTCCAGCCCTCCTCCTCTGTGCCGCTGTTGGGTTTCTGTTACGGTTCTGCTCGTTAACGGTTTTGAACTTGTCCACGGAACATCTGTAATTTGTGGTGGGGTAGCCACAAATCTGAGTTGCGATTAATTGCAATGAAGTGAAGTGCTCCGCGCACGGGAGGCCAGGAGAATTGGTTGTCCTTCGGCATCTCTGCTTACGGCCATAGCACGCTGGAGGGCAGCAGGATGGAAACCGCAGCCCGGAGAATCCCCGTGTGTTATCAACCACCGAGGAGATGCCAGGGCAGTGTGAGAGGAAATCTCTGAAGCGAATAGGAGGCACAGCTGCCCTGCGGAGGACGAAGGCAAAAGAAGACGTACAGAGCTCCGGACAACTGGAAGTACAACTGGAGGGACGGAGCGGGCAGGGGGTAACAGAGGCTTCTAAGGGCCCAGGCCCGCAGTGATTAGTGGGGCCAGGAGTTAGAACAAAACAAATCCAAGCAAAACCTGGCTGGGAGAAAGAAGCAGCTAAAGGTCCAACAGAGCTGAAAAACATACAAGGCTTGGGACCAGAGCTGAGAAAGAGCAACGCAGAGATTGGCACGCGCCGTGACCACCAGGACGGGCCAGGAGAGCGTGCCACGGGAGGAAAGGTGCAGGGAGCGCTTTGTAAAGGTCCGTGAGCATCTTGCAATAGAAAAAATGATGTTACGGCAGTTACAGCACCGTTAGCCAGGAGGACTTGCTGCTGTACACGGCTGCAGCAGCAGACAAACCGAGCGTCCCCCTGGAAGGGCGGGGATCGTGCATTCGTTTCAACTGGGGCGCAGATGCGCGAGCCCGAGCATTGGTAGGAGCAGCAGCGTTGGCAGGAAAGGAAAAGCCATAGGCGGTCAAGGGAAAGAGCGAGCTCTCACCTCACGGTGGTGATTCCAGCTGAAAGAGAATTTGAACTAATTCAAGGAGGAAAATAAGAAACTTCCTGTTTTGGAATAAAAATCAGCATGAGAACCAAGGGAAAAGCACCTGCTGCAAAGACAGCCAAAACCTCGGCCCGAGGCACTCTCTTCGGGGGAGAATAGTCACGGGGGAACACGGAGGCAGCGGGGAAACCCCCAGCAAGGCACAGAGCTGCGCCGAGGTCCCGACGGCCCCACGCTCCTGCCCCGAGTCAGAGGCTGCAGGAGGGTTGGTACCCAGAGCATCAGAGCGAACACAGTGGGCGTGCTGGGCGTGATGGGCGTGCTGGGCGTGATGGGCGTGCTGGGTGTGCTGGGCATGCTGGGCGTGCTGGTCCATCGGGACACACCACCACTGCCAGGAGAAAGAGCGGACCCTCCCCTCAGCTGCGTCCCAAGGACAGAGCAGTGTCAGGAGGACGTGTTCCCCAAGGCTTGCAGGCAGGGTCAAATATTGTCTACGCTGGTGCTCCGGGGTCGTATCATAAACTGCCAGCGCCACCGCTGCGACCCAAGACGGCTGTAACATCATCAGTCACTGCCTCGCTCGATGCACTCCTCTGTTGCCTGCAGCGGGGGACCGGCTGCACTCCCGGGCTGGACCGCTTTTATTCATTTTAAAAGCCAGAGCATGGGGTAGAATCAAGATTTATTTATTCCCCCCCCCCCCCCCGCAGGAAGGGTAGGTGGTGTGGAACATCCCCCAGCCTTGGCTACCCCATAGTGAAGGCATCAAAAAAAATGAAATCGTTTTACCCAATTCCCATACGTCTTGCGCAGCTCTATTCCAGCGCGCGTTACCGCTTTCTTGCTGTTCTAGGTGGGAGAGGGAGTCCGAATCCTGGGCAGGAGCAGCCTGAAGACAGGAGCGGTCGAAATTTGCCAGATAATCAGTGATTAGGAACTATTAGTTCGGCTTTGCTAACCTTGCTGGGGCAGCCTAGGACAGCGTTCCACGTGGAGGTTCAGGGACGGGAACCAGAAGGGCAAAGGCGACAGGAACCCTTTTCAGGTCTGACCTTGTCTAACTGAGGACAATTCAGAAGTTTCTAGCACAATCTGAGCTTTAAAAGTAAATGAAGCAAATTAAAAAATATCGACCTTGAATTGTGCATTAGCAAAATAGAGCACGCATGAACTTCGATGCATCTGCCCTACAGCTGTATTTCGGGCGTTGATGCAGGGCAGCTAGCCGTGCCCAGCGCTCGCTCACGCATTTCCTAGCCGGCGAGCAGCAAGCTCCGCGGCGCTGGGGACGTGCACGCGTGCGGCGGGGCCCTGGCCCCGCGGGACGCTACGAGAGGGCAGTCGGTGCGCCCGCAGCCCCTGCCCTCCCGCCCGGGGAAGGCTGGGCCCCGTGTGCCGGTCCTGCCCGGCAGCACCTCCCAGAGCCCAGGGCGAGGGGGCCGAGCGTTCGGCCGGCAGACAGCACGGCCACCCCGGGTGGCCGGGGACATTGCCAGGTCTAAGCCAGCCCTGCTTTGAGCCTGAGTTGGGCCGGAGACCTCCAGAAATCCCTGCCAACCTTAATTATTTATGAGCCTATGATTTCAGCCTTGCCGCGAGACCGTGCCTCTCAGCAGTTTTGCTTTGGCCCTGGCAGAGGGCTGGGGACGGCCAGCTCCCCCGCTCAGCAGTTTTTCCGCGTGGGCACCTCCTGCTCCTCGGGGTGGGGGCCGGTCCCGGCGCGGATGCGGGCAGAGCCGCAGCCTGCACCCAGAGCTCAGGGTGCAGCTGCAGCGGAGTTTCGCGTGCCACGGGGCGTGAACGTGAGCTCTCGGGTGCAAAGTGTTCTCGCGCCCACGGCTGGCCCCCGGTGCCGTGCAGTCCTCGCGCGCGAAGCGGTTTCTCCCCGGTGTCTGCGTGCCAGGGTGGCACCCGAGGCACGCGCAGTGCCCCGCGAGAACGGCTGGAGCCACGGCCCCGCTCCAGGGAGGCCGCTGGGACCTAACGATTGTAGGAGACAGCAGTTTAGATACTCGCAGGGCTGTTAGATTAAGTATTGCGTCTTCTGAGGCACTCCCCTAAACTTTACAGAGGCCTGCCAGAGTGGGCCGTGGCTAGCAGAAGGCACCGGCAACGCGCAGCCCGCGCCGGAGCGCGATGAAGGGCCTGTGAGGGCGCGGGGCTGCTCTGCAGACGGGGAGGGTAAAGGGTATAAAAAATCCGGCTGGCATGGCCGGTGCTGAGGGATAAACTGCTCTGTGCGGTGACACCGCGTTGCAATGTCAATTGGCGGGGGGGGCTTGGTGGTGAATTGTACGATGAAGAAAGCGCCATGATTCAGAAGCTGTCACCCAGAGGAACCTCTGCTCCGTATAAATAGTGCACAAGTCATCGGCTTTAATAGGATGCAAACAACGTTGTCACGGACCAGATGAGACAGGTCGCAAGTCAACCTGTCATATTCTCGGACAATTGAATTGATTTGTGTTTGCTATCTTGTTTTGTTTCTAAATGGTTTGCATGGAAAAATATGAGGACACCGGAGCTCCCGCACGCTGCAGCACCGCTGCCTTTCACAGCCCGCAGCCGCAGCGGGGCTCCCCGCTCCCGCTGAAACCGGGGCAGAGGCGTTGGGCCGCTTCTTTGCATTTAAATTTAGCGTTTGGCCGGTGCTAAAACAGGATAGGAGAGAGAGGGGGGAAACTGGTGCACGAAATTAGCCCAGAGAAACACACCCTGCTCTTCATTCCCCGGGGAACGAGTGTAACTCACGGCTTTGTTTCACAGCGTGTCACGTCCGGGAAGAGGAGAAGACGTGCCGCAGTGAAGGCAGGCGTTCAGGGAGCACCCGGAGCCCCCCGCTGCAAGTGACGGCAGGGTCAGGGGCTGTTGGGGACAGTTCACTGGCATGTTCTGTTTGTTTCCCGCGTTTTTGAGATAAACCCCTGACGTCCCCGGCCTGAGGTCCCTGCGTGTGAATAGCAGGGGAAAGTCTGGAAGCCAGCAGCGTTTCCCAGAAGCAGCCGTGCAGTTTAAGGCAGCAGCAAACACGGCGCGGCCCATGGCGAGCCGGCTGCGGTTCACGCGGCCACTCGTCCCTGGGTCGTGGGGAAGCGTGGGGGAGGATGGGAGACGGTGACGGCCGGCGGACGGCTCCTGGGGCCGGCGGGTGGGGAGGAGGGGGCGGGTGAGGGGTGCAGGGAGGGTTTTGGGGTGAATAACGAGCCCAAGGGCGCGCGGTATTTCGACCTGAGCTGGGTTTGCGTCTGCTCTTCCCACCTTTGCGTGGCGCTTCTGAGAGGGGACCACCCGCAGCGGCGGTCGTCCCGGCGCCGAAGCGAGGGAGCCGGCAGGCGGCTGTGGGCACGTGCCCGTGCCGGTGTGGGCAGGAGGCGCAGTCGGCCCGGGCACCTGGGCCGCGGGGGCACGGCGGGGCTTTGCCCCGCGCCTGCCCTGCGAGCGGCCCTGCCGCGGCTCAGGCACGGGCCCCCTCCTCGGCTCCCCAGCTCTCACGGGTGCGGGGGGCTGAGCCGGGACTTCCAGCCCGGGGGGACAGCCCATGCCCTGGCAGAGCATCGCCGCACGGCTGGGCTGGGCCGGGCTGAGCTGGGCTGGGCTGGGCTGGGCTGGGCTGGGATGGGATGGGATGGGATGGGATGGGATGGGATGGGCTGGGCTGGGCTGGACTGGGATGGGATGGGATGGGATGGGCTGGGCTGGGCTGGACTGGGATGGGATGGGATGGGATGGGATGGGATGGGATGGGCTGGGCTGGGCGGGGCTGGGCTGGGCTGGGCTGGACTGGGATGGGATGGGATGGGATGGGATGGGCTGGGCTGGGCGGGGCGGGGCTGGGCTGGGCTGGGCTGGGCTGGGATGGGATGGGATGGGATGGGATGGGATGGGCTGGGCTGGGCTGGGCTGGGCTGGGCTGGGATGGGATGGGATGGGATGGGATGGGCTGGGCTGGGCTGGGCTGGGCTGGGCTGGGATGGGATGGGATGGGATGGGATGGGCTGGGCTGGGCTGGGCTGGACTGGGCGGGGCTGGGCTGAGCCCAGGGCAGGGACCTGGGAGCTGCAGGCACCACCCCTGTCCCCACGTCACTTCTGCAGGCTGTGCTGCCAGGTGCAGGATTTCAGCTGGCTGCCCAATGTCCTGGCTTTCCCGTGTTACGAACCGGCCTTCGGTCTGATAAATGGGAGAGCGTCGTGGGTGATGCTACGTCTCTGCAACTTTACCCTTGTTTCACCAGCACTTTAACTGTGCGCCACGCTAGGCAGACATCCGCAGCCCTACCTTACGCTCTATTCCTATTTGTAATCTTTCTTCTGCCCTAGGTAAATACGTTCTGCAAAACGCCAGCGGCAGGTAATGCCGCCCGAGCACGGTCTCCGTCTGTTGGAGGCGTGGCGGTCGGGCCGGGGTCGCGGTGTCTGTCCGTGTCCGTGTCCGTGTCCGTGTCCAGGGCTCTGGAGGTCCCGGCCCCCCTCGCTCCTCGCTCAGGACAAGCCTGGGAAGGGCTTCGGGGCTGCTCCGGGAGAGCAGTAGCTGATCGCCGCGCTCGTTTTCAGTGGGGAGAGATCTTTACAGGCACGGTGACATTTTTAGGGCACGCTATTTTTGCCTTATGAGTGGGCTGGAAAAATCAGAGTGGCTTTCAAGAAATGAAAGCACCTTATTTATTCTGAGAAAATAGCTCTTACTGATTAAGCTCAGGCTTTTCCACAGTGTCTCTCATGACATAAGAGTTAATCCCACGAGATCTAAGGTTAAAAGGGTGGGTTTAGGGGAGAAGGTTGGAGATGGCGTGGTGGGGGGCCAAAATGGGTTTTGCCACGGAAAACCTCTTGCAGCTGCGGACCGTGGCGATGTACTGTAATGCTGTGAAACGGTTACCCTGAAGAATAACCACCCCAAAGGTGGAGTTCAGGGGCTGTTCCTCAGCAAAGAGCAACGCGACAAAAGACCACGAGACGTTATAAAAATATGTTCTCCAATGGAAACTAACTGGGGATTTAGATGGACGACTGAAAATGGACCACGGGGCAAAAGACAGTAAATAAATTACCCCAAACTTCTTCTTATACTTCATTTGCTCCGGAGTTTGCAAAATTTCTCATGTGCATTGATTTTTTTATGCATGAAATTCCATGAAATTTATGACAATTCTGGGAAGTGAAAAATGGCACGGATCACCCATCTCTGGGGGCATATACGCGGCGAGGGGAATTTAGCTCTTCCAGCCTTCTCGCGACGCAGAGACACACAAACTGCGGTGTGGAGAGGCTCCCGGACTTTCTTTTTCTTCTTTCTTTTCTTTTTTTTTTTCAGTGGGGATAATAATAACAGTGTCAAGGACACCATTCAAGTTGATGCCTGGAGAGCTATTCAGTATAGACCTATTTACGGCCATTATAAAATGCCTGTGGATAGTTCAACGACCGATTTTCAAGAGTCTTTTTCTACCTTTTGAAGGATCAGGAAAATCTATCAAACCGGAGAAATTAAGCTATTTTTCTTCAGGGGAAGAGAAACAGAGTAGGGAGCTTCTCACATTAAAATGCTGCCGTAGATTCCCGATGAATGAAAAATTGGTCTGCATAATAATGAGCTGGGAGATGGATTTTTAAACGGCTTAAACCCACTCTTCACAGCTGCCGTGGCGGCATGGGGGATTTGGGGCGACCTGCCTGGGTTTTGCTTTATGAAGTTGAAAGATCGCCCTGCTCCAGGCGGCTGGCAGCGGATTTTGCTGCTCCCGCTGTCCCTCCGAGCAGGCAGGCAGCGCTTGGGGATGCAGGCAGGGGAGCAGGCAGCGCTCGGGGGATGCAGGCAGGGGAGCAGGCAGCGCTCGGGGGATGCAGGCAGGGGAGCAGGCAGCGCTCGGGGATGCGGGCAGGGGAGCAGGCAGCGCTCGGGGGATGCGGGCAGGGGAGCAGGCAGCGCTCGGGGATGCGGGCAGGGGAGCAGGCAGCACTCGGGGGATGCGGGCAGGGGAGCAGGCAGCGCTCGGGGGATGCGGGCAGGGGAGCAGGCAGCGCTCGGGGGATGCGGGCAGGGGAGCAGGCAGGCAGCACTCGGGGGATGCGGGCAGGGGAGCAGGCAGCGCTCGGGGGATGCGGGCAGGCGCGGGCTGGGCTTTGAACAGCGTCGAACATCGAGCGTGGCGTGACCGGGGCCGTCCTTCACATGGCGCGGGGTGAAGGGCAGCTTCTGCGGCGGAGGATTCCTCTCGGACCTGGTGACGGTTGAGCCGCTATCCCTGCTGGCCAGCTACCAGCGGGCTCCCCGGGTGTGCACCCATGGCCCCGGGGAGAAGGAAGTCGCCCCCGCACGCCTGTGCGTGCACGTACCTCTGTCTTCTGAGGGGCAAGGATCCCAAAGCACGGCAAGCCGCTTGGGGTGGAGCACCGCCTCGGCGTGTCCTCGCCGCCGCCCTGCCGGCCTTGCAGCTCTTCTCCTCGCCGCCGCTATTTCCCTCCTGCTCTTTGCTTGTGCTGCCAACCGCTAACATGCGTCGCTTGAAAATATCATATGAAGTAGTTTGCTTTAGAAAAACGTGGAGTTTGAGTAATGCATGTTAATTACTTGCACGATAAAAGTCGATCGATATGCTAAACAAACAACTCTCTCTCTGCTCAAATGGGCTCCCGGCACGATTTTGCTATCAAATGCTTGCCCTCCTGCCATCCCGAAGCCATAAATGGAAGCCCGTTTGCTTTTCCAATGCCTTAAGTTACATTTAATTGAGTGGGAAAGACGTTTATTATTTTCTTAAAAGATGCCAGCTCCCTCCTGCACGTAATCACAGAGAGCATCACCTCCCCGTCCGCCGGGCAGGGCGGGAGCCTCCGCTCGCCCCGGCTGGTGCAGGGCTGGCTGGGCCACGGGCCACGGGCCACGGGCCACGGGCCCCGGCTGGTGCAGGGCTGGCTGGGCCACGGGCCCCGGCTGCCTCCCGGCGGGGCTGGGGCTTCTGCCCAGGAGGAGAGAGCAGCAGGGGCTTCGCTTACACGGCCTAAGGACACGTCCTGGCCTGCGTGGGCAGCGCGTGCTCCTTCCGCTCCGTGGCTGTGGCACACGGGCTTTCAGCCGGAGGGCAAGGATGGCCCCAGTGCCCCGAATCATTAATTCCCTGCATCTTTAGTAGATGCAGTCGCCTTGTTCGTGCTCAGCGATTCTCCACCATCTATTTTGCTGCTCGTGCCCTCTTGAGCCGAGCGGGGCCGGAGGGGGTGGCGGGCACCCCAGAGCGGTGCCATGCCCCTGCCTCCGAGGCTCCCGGGAGGCTGCGTGGGGGCTGCCGTCACGCCGCTCCCGTGGCACCTACTGCTGTTGTGACGCTGTGGTACCCGCGTCGGCGATGCTGCAGTACACGCTGTGTCCTCCTGCTCCGAGCGGCTGGCTGTGCTGCTCTGCGGTACCCGAGTCCCGGCGATGCTGCGGTGTGCGCCGTGTCCTCCTGCCCGCACAGACGGGTGTGCTGCTCTGCGGTACCCGAGTCCCGGCGATGCTGCGGTACACACCGTGTCCTCCTGCCCGCGCAGCCGGGTGTGCTGCTCTGCGCTGGAGGAGCTGCCCCGCAGCCCCGGGCAGGGTCCGGCCCTGTTCCCCGCACGCGGGGAGCTGCCTGTGCTGCGCTGAGGGGACAAGCACATCACAGGGAAGGTACTGTTTGCGGGCTAGATTTGACTGCAGGCTTAGAACAATACCGGTTGATTTTCTTTTTAATTTTTACAACACACCAGTCATGGTTCACGTTTCTTCTTTTGCAGAAAATCTGAAATTTCACTTTCAGTTGTCAGGGCCTGGTTTGCAAGATCCCGTTGCCATTTCTCCTTCTCCTTCCAGCCTAACCCTGCATAGCAGGTTTCCTTTTTTTTGTGCTTTATGAGAGGTAGCAATCGATTGTGTCTCTCTTACAAATCAACAGTATGTACAATGTGAATATTAATAAATAATGACTTTTGGATGAAGGGGATTTGGATCTGCCACATGCTCTTTGGGTAAAATTCTTTACTTTAAACATTAGCCTTTGCATGTGCCACTTCGGCATTTTATTTTCTGCTGCGGAAGATATTGCTTCCCGTTAGACTGTGTCTAGGAAACATTTTCAAGGCATTCCTGTGGGACGATAACTTGGACGGTGAATTTCCACAACTGACATTATGCTATAAGTGCTGCAGGACCTGCAGCCTGATCTTCCTTTGCTTGCTGTGCTGCAGCGATGGCTCCGGCCGGTCGCCTGCCAACGCTGAGCCCCGGGCCCTAGGCCGCCGAGGTGCTCGGCGAGTCCGGTACCTACCGCGAAGGCAGAGGAGAGCGTCTGTGCCCGGGGCTGCGCTGCGGGGCGACGCTTCGCTGTAGGGGCTTGGTTTTACGTGACGGCAAGCAGCATTTGCACCAGCGTGGGTAACAGGAACGCCGAGTTGCTCTGCCGGGGCGTGTCTGGTTGCCCAAACGCCGGCAGCGGCAGCGGTTGCTGGGGTGGGTGCCGGGGCAGAGCGCCCGTACAGAAGAGGTGCCCGTGGGAAGGTGCCGCCCGCGTCCTGCCCCGCGCCGCTGCCCAGACGGGTGCCGGAGGGATGGGGAGCATCTCGCAGGCGGGCAGGGCCCCGGGCTTCACCAGCCTTGTCCAGGGCTGCGCCTGCGAAAGGTTGACGGGGAAGGGGTTGGACTGGGCTGGGTGTCCCGGTGCCCTGCAGAACCGGTTTGGGGACAGGAGTGTTCCTGGTCCCACCAGACTGGTTTGCTGCATCCCGCACAACAGGGGCCTCCTGCAGCACAGGGCTCCCAGGGGCCGCTGTCCCGGCCGGGGAGCTCTCGCCAAGGTCACAGAAAGGCTTTTAGCTCCTGGCAAGGTGAGGTTCTATTCTCTTTATTGTACTTTCTGTCACTGCCTGCAGAGCCTCCAGATGCATTTACTCCAGGAGAGACTCGAAGCGAAGCGACCGGGAAGGGTGGACCGGGCACCCTGGGGAGGGACGAGGCATTGCAGGCGAGCAGCTGGCGGCGTTTGCCGACGCCAGGCTGGTACCGAGGCCGAGCCAAGGTCCCCGGCCAGGTCAGAGCCACGCTCGTGGCTGGGCACAGCTCCCCGAGCGGCACAGGACCGCGGGGGGTTAAGCGAGGAGCGGGACAGGGTCTGCTGGGGAAGGTCTGGGGGGGGGACGGGGCGGGCAGGGGCAGGGCTCTGCAGCGCGGGGCATAGGCACGGCTCAGTGAAGCTGGCCCCGTCCCGCCGGGCTCAGGGCAGCAAGAGCTGCCTCCTGCCCCAGGGCCACAGATGTCCCTGTGTCCCACAGCCCAGCCCCTCGGCACGGGCGTGCACCTGGGGCACCAGGGCGTGCCACGCTGCTCTGTGGTTTCTTCCAGTCTTTCACCCTCTCCCAGCTCAGGAGCGGCTCGCCCAGGATCTCCAGCAGCGACGCAGACGCTCCTCGCTCTTCTTGACCTGTAAAGAAAGGGAAAACCCTTTGCTCCTCAGAGCCAGGCGATAAAATGTCATCGTCACCGGCTGTCTGCGGGTGCAATGCAGCAACCAGGGAAGATCTCCCTCCTCCTTCTCGCGCAGCAATAGATACACCCCGCTCCCACCCGGCCCATCTCAGGAGCAGGTTCCAAAGCCCTTCGTGGCGTTCTCTCTGTCCCACAGCTGCAGAAGCTGGGGCTCGGGGCAGGGCTCCGGCTTCCCTGGGGGCAAGGGGGGCTGAAACCCCCCTCTGCCTCGCAGCCAGCCCCTGGGCCGCGAGCTCTGCCCTGCAGGAGCCGCGGCTGCCCGGCGGTTCCCGGCAGGCTGCGCCGGCGGGCGAGGGCTGCCGCAGGGCAGGGGCCGCAGCGGGGGGACGCTCTGGGGCCCCCCCAAGGCGGTGCTGCGCCCCGAGCCTTGGCCGCCCAGCCCGGTGACGGTCCCCGCGGGGCAGCAGCTGGCCGCTCCCGTGGGAAAGGCACGCTGGCGCGCGGCCGCCCTCGGCTGCCGTCCCCTTTTCTGCCTCCCTCCCGTCGCATGACTTTGTTCTTTGTTAAAAGACACGCAGTTGAGGAGATGCAGCCGCTCTTTGTGCCAGCAATTTGAATTTGACCCTTTCCAACACCAAAAATCAATACTCCCGTGGAGAAGCGGTGGGTGCTATTTTTCTAAACCCTGTTTACAGCAGTACAGTCCTTTAAGGCAGATGTTATCTGCTCCAGAGTCCACTGCATACTTTACCAAATTTTACAAAGCATTTTCTGAGCACATAATGACAGTATTATCTTTGTCCACCTGCTGAGAATAGCAGTGGGCTTACAATAAATATCTGCTTCCGAGACGTACAAGTAGGAGTCCATCTTATCTGTCCAGATGGGGAAAAAAAAGCCCCTAATTTACATCCCAGAAAGCACTGGGGTGTGACAAAGGTCATTGCCTGACACTGTACCCTCAACCGGGATGAAAAATATATGAGCCAGGACTGCGTTGTTTGAAGGGGAGATAACCAACGCCAACTGCTCCTGCCCTCTCTTCTGCTCTCCCACCCAGCGATGCCGCCCCGGCCCCGTGCCCCTGGGCCGCCCGACCCAGCCTCCCCTCCCATGGCATCCCCTGCCCGGCGAGGGGTGGGGACGCGTCCCTGCAGCAGTGCCAGCCTCGCTCGGGCCACGTCCCTGCAGCAGTGCCAGCCTCGCTCAGGACGCGTCCCTGCAGCAGTGCCAGCCTCGCTCAGGCCGTGTCCCGTGTCCCTGCAGCAGTGCCAGCCTCGCTCAGGACGTGTCCCGTGTCCCTGCAGCAGTGCCAGCCTCGCTCAGGACGTGTCCCGTGTCCCTGCAGCAGTGCCAGCCTCGCTCAGGACGTGTCCCGTGTCCCTGCAGCAGTGCCAGCCTCGCTCAGGACGTGTCCCGTGTCCCTGCAGCCGTGCCAGCCTCGCTCAGGCCACGTCCCCAGGGCTGCCCCGGCCGCGTGACCTCGTGGCCGGGGCAGCCGAAGGCAGTCCCGTGCGGCGCCGCCTGCGCCCCTCCTGCACCGCAGGTGTTGCACAGCCGGGAGCATCCTTGGTCTTCATTCTGGAAGCTGGCTGGTGCTTTAGCAGTATTGCTTCGCTGAAATCCCACATGGCTTGGGTTTGAGGGCGGCAATGCCAACAAGAGGGAGGGAGCTCCGACCTTCAGGAGGAGTGCCACCCCTTGCACTTGGTTTAGCAGAAAATCACAAGCACGAAGGGCTTGCATGTGACCAAACCAGTGTTCCTCCAGTGCACAGCTCAGCTATGAGCACTCTCTTTTATTCCTCCCCTTGATTTCTTACCCTATGCCACGTTTGCACAGGTCCTATCCCATGAGGGGATACCTCCACGTCAGCACCAGCGGAGCAGAGAGCAGGTCCAGGTTTCTGCCCGCAGGAGGCTACCAGCTGGGCTGTCGGCATCTGCACCGCGCTTACCTGGCCAAAGGGCGGACCACCCCACGGACCCCGCCCTCCTCACGGCAGTGCCGGCAAGGCAGGTTTTGGACGGTGCATTTCCCTTTTTTGGGGGATAAGCCCTCTCCCAGCACACGTGCCGCCTCCCGCGGGGCACACGGGACCTTGCCTTTCCTAGTTGGGGTGCTCCCTCCATTTCCTCCATTTCCAGGAAATTTTCTGGGCTTTACCAAATACCCCACGATTAGCCAGTTAATGAGCTAATGAGGCAACGCTAGCCAGCTTCCCCCGCGTCTAAAAGCCCGGCAGCATCCTCCCTCCTCTGGAGGCAGACCCCGCTGTTCTGCCTCTCAGCGCCAGACCGAGCACAACCGGCGAGTCCCCGGAGGCAGCAGCCCATTACGGCACGGCCAGGTTCCCGGAATTAGTCGTTAGATTAAGAAATGCGGCCCCGGAATTAGCAAAGGCGCGTGCGATGCTGAGGCGGGGCCGCGCGGCAGCACGACGGCTCCCGCGGGGCCCGGAGGAGCTGGGTGAGCCACCGCGTGCCGCCCGGCAGAGCCGGGGCCGTCGGGGCAGGCGCTGTGCCCGGAGGGGCGGCGGAGGCCCCGGCCGCCGGGGTGTTGCTGAAGGAACGCGTCCGGCCGCCCCATTAAAAATGAAAAAAGGACAGAGAAAAATGAGTAGGGAGTCAGCGGGGAATATAAAATCATTAACAAAACTCCAAATACAGTGGGAGAAATGTCAATACGAACGCGGAACTAATGGGCCAGTCTCCTCAAAAATTTTATTATCTCTGAAGTTTTAAATAATGCATTGCATTCAGATCGGTGATGTCCCTCCTGACATTAATCTTTGATCTTCCAATTCAGCACAAGGAAAGTGGTAAATCAGAGATACTGACCCTTGTCTACACATTTTGCAGGTAGTAATTGATCAAAGATTTATTTATTAGCCAAGCCATGATTGATTTATAGGAGTTTTGCTTGATCGAGTTAATTACAAACAATACGTTACTGTCCTGGCTGCCTGGGAAGCCTGGCAGCCAGGTCCTGCGGCCGCCATTTGGGGGGCGATAACGCTGGCAAAGTGATAAGATACTGGTTTGCGTCCAGTTCACCACGTGGTTTGGGATCGGTTACCTGCGGCAGATAAAATAGTTATCACCATCAATAATCAACTTGACGTGGAGCCGGAGGATTTAACAAAGTCAGAGTTAAAGCGTTACTTCCTTGGGGCAGGCTAGGTCAGGACATTCCTTTTCAAACGACAGAAGGAGACGGTTAAATGGTGACTTATTCTTCAGGTTACAAAAGGAAAAAACACCTCGGTGAGGTTATTCCACCCTACAAGAAAAATTAGTCCACAGTAGCCCTTGACATTTGTTTTCAACATGGGAAGCTGGTTGAGAAACTTCGCTGAGCGGCAGCGGCAGCGGCAGGACGGCAGCCCGGGAGGGGACAGCCACCCGCGGCGGCTCCGGCCACGCGCATCCAGCCCGTCGGCAGAGAGGCAGCAGCCCTGCACCCCCCGCAGAACACGGCCAGAAAGGGTCGGGTCGTTACAAGGCAAAGCCGGGGCCGGCAGGGATCCCCGGGCTGCTGAACCCCGTCCTCTGCAGCAGCGGCTTCGCCTGTCCCGCGATGTCCCCCGACCCCTCCGAGCCTGCTGCCAGCAAGGGCAGGGCCCTGCCCCGAGCAGCGTTGGGTCTCTTCTCCCGTCTCGGGCCCATCCAGGCTTCCCAGAGGACGTTCTGGGTCTCCTCCAAACCGGCCGATGCCGGCGAGCTCGGTGCTCCCCGCGCCGAGGCCAGGCACGCGCAGCCTGGGGCTGGCTCCCCCGTCCCCCCGGCACGGCCGTGGGACGTCACCAAGCACCGAGAGCAGGGTCAGCGGCGAGGAGCAGCGGCCGGAGGGCGCAGCTGGGCGGGCGGGTAAGAGCCCGACGCCGCAGAAACCACCCTGGGGCAGCCCTGCCTCGCCCCGACGCCGCGGGGACGTGGGCAAGCACCCCCGTGCCCATCCTGCTCCCGGCGTCTCTTCCCAGTTTGCGTCTCTTTCCAAAACCAACACAAATAAACAACTCTCACATCATCTTCTTGCTCTCGCCCGAGCCCGTCAGCACAATAACTTTCCAGCCAAGTCACCGCTTCAGCAGAGCACCCGCCCCCGTCTCTGGCGTTCCATCCCGTAGCACGGCTGGCATCCCTTACAGCAGTAGCTACACGTCCGCTAAACTGGGAAAAATCTGCGTGCGCTTGACCTTCTGCAACGCCTCGCCGCGGGGCCAGCGTCGCCCTGGGGACCCCGGCCGGCTGGGCGGCGGGGAAGCCCCGCCGGGACCGGGGCACTGTGCCGAGACCTGCCCGCGGCGGCGAGGAGGCTGCGCCCGTGGAGGAGGCCCCGGCCAGGAAAGGGAGGCAGAAGGAGAAAGCAAAGGAACCACCTCGTTTGCGAGCCAACGCACATCTAAAAAATTAATTTGGGGCTGGGATTTTCATGATCTTGCGGGAGCTAGGCACTTAACCCAAGTGAAAAGCTGGCGGCTTTGACATCTAAAAGCTCCTTTAAAGATCCTAGTCTTAATTGTTCGGATTTTTTCCTACCTCCCAGCTGTAGTTCAGGCTTCCAGCCTTTCCCAAACAAGTTTATCCATCGTTAATTACCGCTAAGAAAGCGACCCCGCACGAGCCCCGCCGCCGCGCTCCTCTTGGCTGACAGACAACTGCCAGCCGGGCAAGAGCTACTAATTAGTAATTGATAAATATAAGCGCGCTGCCTTCCCCGAGCAGAGGCCCACTCGATGACAGTAATTAATTGCTCATTGATCCCCCCAGGTTGACGGCAGGTCTGCGAGGTGCTTCGCAGCCGCTGCGGCTCGCGGTGAGTGCTGCTGGCGGGGGCGGCCGGGGCCCCGCGGTGCCCAGCTCACCGCGGGAGCAGGGACGCCAGCCCTGCCTGCCCTGCCTGCACTGCCTACCCTGCCTGTCCTGCCAGCCCTGCCTGCACTGCCTGCCCTGCCTGCACTGCCAGCCCTGCCTGCACTGCCTGCACTGCCTGCCCTGCCAGCCCTGCCTGCACTGCCTGCACTGCCTGCACTGCCTACCCTGCCTGCACTGCCTGCCCTGCCTGCAGTGCCTGCCCTGCCTGCAGCGCCTGCACTGCCTGCCCTGCCTGCACTGCCTGCACTGCCTGCCTTGTCTGCAGTGCCTGCCCTGCCTGCCTTGTCTGCAGTGCCTGCCCTGCCTGCACTGCCAGCCCTGCCTGCACTGCCTACCCTGCCTGCAGTGCCTGCCCTGCCTGCAGTGCCTGCCCTGCCTGCCCTGCCTGCACTGCCAGTCCTGCCTGCATGCCTGCCCTGCCTGCCCTGCCCGCTGGGGTGGTCTGGCAGGTGGCTTTAACCAGAGGAGCGTGGGCCAAGCGAGGGCACCGAGGAGCAGCCCGGGAGGAGCAGGCAGGAGACGCCCTGCAAGGCAGCGGTGCCAGCGGAGACGCCCGCAGCCCCGTTACGCAGTGCATCGCAGAACCCGGCCGTCACGTTAAACCTTAAACGGAGCACTTATTTTAATTCTTCACCCTTCTTCTAGTCCTTCATCGTTGCACGTATTAAAACAATGAAAAATTAAAACCACGCAAAAAATGAATAGAGATGTTGGAAAGGACGGCAGAGGCCCTGGGCTTGCAGAGGGTTAGGCACAGACTTCGCTTCGTACGTGGAGCAGCCCCGGCGTATCCGGGCGTGTTCACAGGCTCAGGACCTGCGGTGGTGTTAAGCGAGCAGGAGGGGGAAGCGCCTGCGTGAAGAGGAGCTATTCTTGTGCCTGCTGCAGTCAAGGAGCATCCGCTTTCAGCAAGAACGAAAATGAGGCCTAAAACGCTGACCTGAAAATAGATTTGCATTTTGTCATGACCCAAACACAATTTTTCCAAGAGGAAAACCAATCAAACCACTTTAAAAAAAAAACCACACAGCTTAACTAGATCTTTAAATTACATCTCCCAAGGCAAATACTTGAATGTCAAGTGTCAATCCCAAGGTTTTTCTGACGCTCATTATCACCCTATAAACTCCCGGTGCGAGGGGCTATTTCCTGCCCGGGCGGTGGGGTTTGCTGCCGAACAGCCGAGCGGGAGCAGGGCGGACAACGTGCAACGTGCGCACCCCCCTCGGGAAACCACCCCGGCGTGGGGCTGCTGGGGACGTTGCCGTGCTTGGTGGCGGCTCAGCTGGCTCTCGGCACCAGAGGGTGCACGGTCCGGGCCGGGAGGACTCGCGCCTTCCAGCCCAGCTCCAGCACCCCCTCACCCCCAAACTCCAGCACCGAGGGGCCTCGCCTCGGCTTGGGACGACCCGAAGCGCACCCCGGGCCACCCTCGAGAGTGGCACGTGCGTGGCCGCCACGCCTGGGTCCGTCCCCTCCTGCGGCTCGCAGGGGATGTCGCTCTCTCAGGTTTTAATTAGTTGTCTTTCTATTTTTTTCGCCGTTTGGGTCAGGCTCCCAAGCGCCGATCTCTTTGACGGCACCCCGGGGAGCCTTTTGTTCTGAATAGGTGAAAAATTGTACCCGCAAAAAGAGTTCCCCCTCCGATCAATTCCCTCTAACAACTTTATTGATTAGCTGCAGTAACATTTTTCATTTATTAATTATGAAGAAGATGTTCCAGTGATTTCTTAAAGTTAACTGTTGTGATTTCCCCCCTCCCCTCAGCCCTCCCAGCCCAGCCGGAGCGGCCGCAGAGCCGCAGGAAGGCTCTGCCCGCGCGGGCCCCAGCGCCGCGGGGACGGACGCCTCTCCTACACGCAAAGCTGCTCGGCAGGACCTCCGCTTGCCTATCGCCTAAGAGAAACGGCGCCTTCGGGTGCTTTTCTCAATCCGGCTCCTCTTTCCAAAAGCAGCCGGCAGCAGCCGTGAGCCCGGAGCGGGGCATCCCCGCCGCGGGGCTGCTGCTTGCCCGGGACGGTGCAGGACAGCCCATGCTGCCGCTGCCCGGCACCTCCGCCCCTCGCTGCCCACGGCTGGAGCCAAGGGGCGATGGAGAGAGAAGAGCAGGAAAAAAACCCAACCACAATAGTCCAGGCAGGCAAAATCAGCTGGGGAGGGGGGGGTGAGGGGACAGAGGCGTGTTGCCATCTCTGCGACGATGGAAGCCCAGCACAGTGAGCTGCCCTGCCCCTGCCCCTGCCCTGCCCCTGCCCCTGCCCTGCCCTGCCCTGCCCGGCAGCACCGGCACCAAACCCCTCCGGCTTTTGAGCAGCTCAGCCCCACGCTGCTCCGGCAGCGCCCGGCCCAGGTCCTGGCCCCCCCGGCACCAGCGCCCGCTCCCCACGCCTCTGAGCAGCAGCGTCGCCGCTACTCGCTCCTTGGGATTTTACTGCTTCGGAAATCCCAGGCTAGGTCAGGGCGTGACAAGAAGTAGCATCAAAAGACGAGCTCCACCCTGGAGCACGTACTGTTCCTTGGACACGGCGGAGAGAACGGCTGGCTCCGTTTTATAGATAAATTAGGAGTACAGGAGGATGACGTGCTTTGGCCGGTGTCACGCAGGAGGTCTGAGGCAGAGCTACAGAATAAAGCTGCTGCCCCACCTCTGCCAGCCTAATGATTTAATCACCACACTATCGCTGGTCAACCTTGGAAAACCAATTTTGCCTCCGTGCTTTGAGGGTTTCCACTGGATGAACACAGATGGAAAGAAACTCATCTTGATAAAACCAGGCGACCCAGTCGGCACGGGGGGAGAGACAACACTCGAGGCGTCTGCAGCGAGCACGGGTCTCCCCACGTTCGCCGCAACCGCCGCGGCCAAAGCGGCTCACCGTGAAGAAAGCGGGATGAGCCTGTGGGCCGCTGCACGCTCCTGATTTTGAAAACCTGCCTGCTCTTTCCCAAACAATCCCCGCTTCCCCCCGGGACGCACACCTCCATCACAGCAGGACGCTGTCAAACCGCTCATTGCAGCCCGTCAGAAAAGGGCCGTAACGTTGTTTCACCAGTCCAAACTTTTTGACACGCACCAAGCGCGCCCTCCTTGAGCCAGGATCCCAGAGCTGACGCGCAGAGCCCGGCCGCGGGCTCGGCGCCGTCCCTGCAGCGCTGAGACTGGGTGGTCGCTTTGGCCCAGGTCCCCTGCACACCGGGCAAGCGGGATGTCTCCGTCGCTTTTGTCGTTGGGAATTACTGACATCAGAGGTGACAAATCCCAGCGCCGAGGTCAGGAGTCATTTACACACGGGGAAGGGATGCGGCGGTGGTTTAAACGCCCCGAATGAGCGATTCTCCGTGTCCTTCGCTGCGGGTCTT
This sequence comes from Mycteria americana, assembly GCF_035582795.1. NCBI lineage: Eukaryota > Metazoa > Chordata > Aves > Ciconiiformes > Ciconiidae > Mycteria > Mycteria americana. The sequence continues at coordinate 2,213,329 of NW_027445437.1, forward strand.
TGTCCGGCAACGTGCCCGGCTCCAGCCTGGCAAGGGGCTGCGCCCGCCTCCGCTCTGGCCTGGGGAACCCATCGCCCCAAACGCCAGCGTCACCGGGGCCCGAGGGCACCCGTAAACCATGCCCACACCGTAAACTGAGGGAAGGAGTCAACGGAGGGCAAGGAAGCCCAAGAGCAAGCTGGAAGGAGGAGTAAGGAAGGAAAAGGAAGGTCGGAAAGAGGGTAATTAAGGAAATGCAGCAAAGAGAAATTATACAAGAGAGGATTAGAAATGTACAATTGGTGTCGGTACCTGGGAACATAAATCACGCCGAGTTGGAAGGAGATCGCACAGTGCTGAAGGAAACCTAAGGGTGATAGTGGACTGATTATGAGTGTGAAATATGGCACGTTGGCAAAAAATCTGCGATGATTTATCTTCTGTCACAGGCTATCCTGGGAAGGTGGCAGGCCTTTCCCATACAGCTCTGCCGAGACTGAAACTCCAGCACTGAATTGATTTCTGAGTCTACCGGTCTGTGCTCAGCTGAAGATGGTAACAAATAACACAGAGAAGAGAAGGAAAAATTAGGGAATCAAAAAGGAGATTACAGTCACGGGAAAACAAATGCCTCAAGCACACCCTCAGCACAAGAGCTGGAGGACAAACGGAGATTTGGGTACCGGTTTGCCATTTACACCCTATAAACAAACATAACCCAGGTGATTGCCCCAAATTATCCTTTAACGTGGTACCGTGGGTGTAGAAAAGTTTAATAACTCAGTTTTGCAGTCCTACCCAAACCCACTAGTGATCACCAGTCCTTGTGAAAGTCCAAGGTAAAAATCTACACTTTTTGCAAATATCTATACCTAAAAATAAAAAGGGAATACCAATCTAAGTGATAGCAATACGGAGGAGTTAGTTAGAAGATGCGGAGTTAGATATCTGCATTAAAATACGACGGGCTGTTTGAACCTATGCTATGCAGCCATTACAAGCGTGAGGCACCGGCAGCACGAACCCGCTCTGCCGGGGGCTCATCGGCACGGTCTGGGGCCGGAGCCAGCAAGGAGGACCCGGAAAGGGCTCGTGGGTGCTGCAGCGACGGTGGGAGGCAAATCAGGAGCCTGAGAAAAGCTTCAGAAGGAGCTGCTGGCAAGAAGCATAAACCAAAAATACGCAGTGGCAGGAATAAAGCCGAGAGTGGGGAAAATGGAGAAGGTGATCAATACCTGAAGACCAGAGACAAAAAGAGAACTGTGAGCAGTTTTTATTCCTGACCTATGCAACCAAGGGGCTGAGCTGAAGACGTGTTTTCTCTTAGAGAAAGGGTAGGCAAAGTCAAAAAATGAAACGGATGTAAAAGAGCGCATCGACTGCAAGGTCTCTCCGGTGCATTTAGCACGCCTGAACCCGTCACGCTGCCAGCCTGGACGGAGGGCCCGACGCAACAGCAACCTGTCCCCGTCCCCAAACAGTGACCGGCTGACGGCTGCTGCTGCTGCCGGGAAGTGGCGAAGGCGGCACGGCCTCCCCGAGCGCAGGCGAGGTCCGGGGCCCCGCAGCCGGCTGGCACCTGCGTGTTCAGCCAACCCTGCCCACGAGCCCCAGCACGGCTGTGCCCACCGCGCCACGGCAAATCGGGAAATACAGCGCTGAACCGGTCACATCGGGCGGATGCAAAGGCTTGTGCGCGGTTCGTCACCGTTAGCCTGTGGGGCTGCCAGGTCCCAAGTGCCCCTTTGGAGCATCTCCAAAGACGGTGGGCAGGGAAAAGCTCTTTTCCATCTCTTCCACAGGAAGAACTGGGGTCCTCAGACAAAACCAGCAGGGGAGGGCTCGAACCAGGAGGAGATGGGTCGTCACGCAGCGTGTAATTACAGTGCGGGACTTGTTCCCTCCGTCAGACCCTGCGCTGCTGGCAGGCTCCAGACCTCCAGCTATGGGATCCCACAGCCTCTCCAGGAGACCTGCACTGGTGCTGAGCCATCCTCGCCATTACGAAAATTCCCCACGTTTCCCAGAAAATGAACCTAAATCTTCCCTGCACGTCATTAGCAGCAATGCAGCACCTCAGTTTTCCTGCTGTCCTACTTCCACGCTGGCTCCATCTGGGTGACAGGGAGGTGAAGGCACCGGCTCGTTCAGCATCACCGCGTGCCTTGTTGGCACCGTCAGGATTAGAGCCAGGGAGTCCCAGGGTTCACGGTCCTTTGCCTGAACCCGTCTAAGCACAGGACTCCTGCTGTAAAACAGATGGTAAAGAAAAATGATTGGAGGAGATTAATAATAACACTGATAGAAAACTAGATCGAAGGGATCAGGGCGTAACAGAGGGGCTGAACAATAATTTGATGCCTCTGCGGTAAATGAAGAGGACAGATGCTTGCTTAAATTTGGGGATTAGGTTTTGTAGACTAAAGAAGATAATAAATGAAATGATTACAGTATTAAAATGTTGGTCCTCCAGTGGACGAGCAGTTTAGAAAGACCCTTGTCATTAAGAGCTGGGGATGAGGGGACAGGTCCTTGGGAAAGGCAGGGTTGAGTTTTCGGGCGCTGCCGGCCAAGCGCGGTGGTGGGGCCGCCGTCCCCAGCCCAGCGGTGCCCCCCTCCCCCCCCCCCCCCCCCGCCCGCCCTCGCGCGGCACCTCGGCTCCTCTGGCAGGGAGCAGTGGCAAAAGCCAAACCCCCTCACTGGCAACGCGTCGCGTCCGCCCGCGACAGCTCGCGCTGCCCGCGAAGCCCTGCGCCGAGCCGCTCGGCCCCTGGCAGCCGGGGAACGCGGAGGGACAGCAGAAGCCTCCCGCGCTGTCGGCTCTGCTCCCTGCTCCCACGGGCAGCGCCCAGGCGCCCGCTCGCCCTTCCTGCCTGGGGTTTTGCACAGGGATTTGCCAGACCAACTCCCCGAGCCGTGACCGTGGCAGAGCCACCCCCGGCCCCTCTCTTCTGCCTCCTCCGGGGTCCCAAAATCCACCCGAGGACGTGCTCTGCGCCTCCCAGAACCTGGGGAGCCAGGAATCGGGGAAGCTGGGCGCGAGGTGGAGCGCTGCAGCCCACGGAGATGCTCGTGCCCTGGGCTGCTGTCAGGGAGGCAAACAGCCACTGCGTGCTGCCGCGTCCGTGCCTTTGAAGCGAGTTCGATTGTGGGCACGGTTTGAGCTGAATGTGTAAAACTCTGGGGCGCCGGCTGGGTGCTGCAGTTGTTTATTTAGCGACCTATTTGAATGCTCACGCAAATAGTAAAATAATAAATCAGGGATGTGAGAGAGGTACTTTAGCCCAGTGAAAACTCGTTCTTTGACGGTTCCTTGGGGCATGGGGAGAGAATCCTTCTGCCACAATTTTTGAGGAAAGTTTAGCACAACATCCCTCTTTTCCTCTTTTTATCTGGCTCTTGCACTATTTGGGCTTCGGGCTTCGGTAAAAGCCGTGTCATTTCAGTGGGATGGTCCAGGTATATGACTGTAAAGCAGATACAGGAGCACCTTACCGGAGTCATCGAAAGGGGGAGGACGCATGGAATCACAGAATCACACAGAATGGTATAGGTTGGAAAAGACCTTTAAGATCATCGAGTCCAACCGTAAACCTAACACTGCCAAGGCCACCACTACACCATGTCCCTAAGTGCCAAGTCTACATGACTTTTCAATACCTCCAGGGATGGGGACTCCACCACTGCCCTGGGCAGCCTCTTCCAGTGCTGGACAACCCTTTCCGTGAAGTAAAATTTCCCAATATCCAGTCTAAACCTCCCCTGGCGCAACTGGAGGCCATTTCCTCTCGTCCTATCACTTGTTACCTGGGAGAAGAGACCGACCCCACCTCTCGACAGCCTCCTTTCAGGTGGTTGCAGAGAGCGAGGAGGTCTCCCCTCAGCCTCCTTTTCTCCAGGCATGGAGACCCCGAGCCCGGGCTCCGCAGGCAGGAGCGGGCGATGGCACTGGAGCCGGCGCAGCCCCGCCACGGGATCAGCCCGGCTTCGGGCAAGCTCCGGGGCTGCCGCTGCTGCGCACCCGACCCCCTGCTCCCCGCAAAGCGAGCCGGGGGAACAGAGGGGGCCCCGTCGGCTCGGCGGGCTGTCCCCAGTCGTCACACGCAGAGAGGCGCCCTGAAGAAATAGGTGCTTCGGGGTTCTTGGTTTTTCCTTGCTTTTGTCACAAGCTTTGGGCGCAGCGATGGCCCGAGTGGCACCACTTATCATCGGAGCTAGACCCGAGGTGGGAAGCCAGCCCCCGGCCTTCGCAGCTCGCTTCCAGGGGCGCGGTGGAGCTCTGCGGCGGCTCCCGCAGGCTCGGTAATGCAGCCCCGCTCTTGCCTGCCGTGCCTGGGAAGGTTGGCGCTGCCCCCGAGATCCGAGATCCGGAGGGACGGCTGCGTAATCCCTCTCTTGTTCTCCTTTTTGGCTCTCTGCTCATTGTTAGTCTAATTGGTACATCGAGGTTTGTGATAAAGATCAAGCCCACCGGGTAATGGCAAGTACTATAGCTGCCTGGGGTTCATTTGCTGCAGTTCCTGTGTTTATTATTGCGAGAATTAAATAGTTTCCCATGGAGAAATGGCTAATGATGTCACTAAAATATGAGGAGGGAGGAGGCAATTACAGCTGCTCCTGACCTAGCTGTTCTTGCTCAGGCAAACAACACAGCCGCGTTTGCCGCGTGCCGTATAAAAGGCGGCGGCGGTGGGTTGCGCCCGGCGAGCCCGAGGAGGCAGGAGGAGGAGAGGGAAGTGCTTTACGAGGGGAGAGTCTCCTCTTCGCGCACAAATATCTAAAAACTATTAATTTCGGGCAGCAGCTAGGAAGAAATACATGAAAGGGAAATTGATTTCTATTTAAATGGTATGTTTTCATCACCTTTTTTCAGAGCATGAACATTCATCTTTGAGTACCTGTGCTAATTGATTTCAAATGCAATTCAACACAATCACTGTAGAATAATAAATCTAGGGGCGAAGAAGTACAAGGAGGGATATCGGCGCGGCGGGGCGCGGCTGGAGGACGCGGCCGGGGAGAAGGGCGAGCTGCGGCGCGGGGCAGCCCACGGCCCCGCAGCCCGTGCAGAGCCGGGCAGCGCGCCGACAGCCCCGCGGGCGCAGGCGGCAGGTACGTCAGCCTGGCTTAGAGACAAAAGGTACGCGGCCAGCCTGCAAAACGTGGGTTCGATCCCATTAGAGGAGTCATTTGGGGATCAAGGAGGTTTACGGCTAATACGAAGGGTCCTGCTAATCCGCGTAAGCTCTCAGAGAGAGAGGAGATGACCAGGGAGATGGGGCATAGGACTAAAACGAGGAAACGGAGCCCGAGCTGGGCGGGCGGTGCCCGGGCTGCGGGCCGGGGACAGCCGAGCATCCCTGGGTACCGCGGCCACCAGCCGGGCTGCGCTCCCCAGCCAAACCCGACCGCGAGGCCAGGGCCGCGGGGCGCAGGGAAGAAGGAATTGCCGGGGCTGGCTTTGAGGGGAGGCGGAGGGGACTGGCAGATGCCAAGAGAGGGCTGAACCGCTGCCAACTCCTGGAAGCGGTCTGTCTTTTATTAAGGGGTTTGCGTGCTCCCGCACGCTCCTTGGCTGCGTCGCTCCGTGTCACGCCGGGTTCCAGCACCCTGGGATGGAAAATGCCATGGTGCAAGGCGCTGCCCAATGGAGAAAGTTAAAAGCAGCCCTTTGAGCGCTCGCACTGTGAGCCGCTCCTCTCAGGAGCACTGTTAGTCCTTGCAAGCACCTGAATTAAATTTATTGCCGGGGATATTGGCTACAGTGTCTCCCCGCGCAGGAGAAAAAGTAAATAAAATTTCCTTCAGGCACATTGATCTTCACCGTCAGCCGACCGATGGTGAGAGAGAAGGCGAGGAACGAAAAGAGGCGACCGGCCCGCGGGTGGGACGGTGAGCTGTGGGGCAGGGGCAGCGGGCTCTGCCCACCCAGCGGCACCCGGACCGCCCGGCCCGGCAAGAAGAGAAGCAGGGAGAGGGTCGAGGAGCTGGAAGGCAAACAGTAAGACCTGAAGATTAAAATAAGCGTTACATGCCATTAAACATTTATGATGTGCGCCCGCGAGGGCTCCGGCAGGCGTGTGGGGTGCCAGGCACAGCCCGGGGCACCAGCAGCCGCTGCCCTGTAAAAGCACGGCTCTCCTGCGACGGCAGCGTCACTGGGACCAACGCGTCTCAACGTGGTCTAGAGCAAAGGACGTGAACAGGAGGGCAGCGCAGAGGAGGCTACTCCGGGGAGCAACGGCTCTGGAAAACATCTAGCTTTTAGGTGTTTATCCTCAAATAAATAATGGAACATGATACCCAAAAAGCTGCTGTGGAAAAATGGGCTAATGGAAGCCCTGGCTAAATGAGAACCCGGTGGGTGAGAAGGAGGCGAGCTGCTCCTATCTCAGCATGTGGCACTTACAGACAGATATTGCAGTGCTATAGCCTGTTGTAGTACTTATGTCCCAAAAGGATGTTGAGAAATTGGGGAGGGAACAGCAAATAGCCATAAAAATTACTTGCAAGCCAAAAATACACTGCGCAGAAACCAGCTAAAAGAGCCTGACCTGTTGAGCTTGTCAAGAAGAGTGAAAGATGCCCTGATTACAGAATATGGGAACTTCTGCAGGAAAAAACGACGGAATAACAAGACGTCTTTAACCTGAGCCCCGCTCCGCGAGGAAAGAGGGACCCAAATTAAAGCCATGGGACAAACTACCCGAGGGAGCGGTAGCTTTGGTGTCTTCTGCCAGGCTGGATGCCCTTCCCCTCCGACCTTCTACACAGGCACAAACTATTGGGCACGACGTAGGATTAACGAGTGAAATTCAAAGACTTTTCATAAATGAACAATCTATGAACTTCAATACGGCATTGTAGTATAAAAGCTCGATAGCAATATTCATATTGAGCCATCTCCTGATTTATGGTGCAGAAGATTGACTGGTTTGACTCTCATTTAATCTGAGTCATTTCATACATCCTCGGGAAGCAGACATATGTAGGAACTGCCCAAAATTGAGATTATGCTGCAAATTATCTGTCCTTTTGCGCTCTCCACCGCTGGGATGGAGCTGTGCTTTTTTGCCCACATAATAGCTGGACCATTTTGAAGCAGTATTGTGTGGGCATCATCTTTTCCAAATGCACTTGGCTCGTTCATTCCCGTGCGTCCTTGGCAGCGGTGAGGAATCACGCTGGGCAAGGCGCGTGGGGGCCCGGGGCCGCGCAGAGCCGCGGCGGCAGGAGGCTGGTGCTTCCAGAAACGAGGACAAAGCTCGTCAGGACAAAGCTCGGGGAGAGCATTTCTCCCTCTCTGTCTTCCACTGCCTCCCTCTCTCCAGATGAAGGGCCTGTAACCTTGCCAGGGAAAGGGTTAGAGCTTAAAAAAAAATAGCACCCTGATCACTGCTGCTACAATTAAACCAGAAACGGTTGGAATGCTTATATTGATGCAGCTGGGACTGTAAGCAAAATAAAACCAGTAAAATAATGGCCAGTTGACAGTCGGAGACCATGGAAAACCTATTGATTGCAGCCGGGTCTCTTCTGTACAGCAGAGTGATCTCGGAAGAGCGGAGCTTCAGGTAATTTCTAGCAAACAGCGTGCCGTACACCATTATTTGTGGATCCTGAAATCGAACCGGAGCGTCCGGGTCTCGCTAGTACACGCTTATTTAAGAGCAGACTCCGGTAACAAGGAGCTGGCCGCTGCCAGAGCGCGTCGGCTCGCTCTTTGGGCGCACAAAAGCTTTTGGTTTATTTGCTGTGCCAGGGAGGAGGCCACGCGGAGTGTCGTGGTTAGCGGAGACCCCCATCAGAGCCGCTGCCGTGCCGAGGGGCTCTGGGGCAGCCGGCGCGGCGGAGCGGGAGCAGGAGCAGCCCGAGAGGTTTCATTGATTATCGTGAGATAAATGACATCCTTCCTCTGCCAGCCCTGGCTCCTCGCTTCGTCACTGGAGATGAAAGAGGGGACACACGCCCGGGCCACCGGGCCACGGCCCTCGCTGCTGCAGCGCCGGGGCACGCTGGCCCCGGGCAGGGACGTCCCGCGGGACGGATCCTGGGTCCGGCGCCGTTCTGCTGCGGGCGCCGGGACGGTGCTGCCTGCGCGCGGCCCCGGGCGGCCCCGAGCACCCCCGAGGGCCCTGGCTGCGGCCCCGCGTGCTCAGGGCCACGTCCCTGCCCTCGGGGGTCTCGGGAGGGGCCATAAACAAGGGCCTTGTCTGACACGGGTTGGCCCTAAGGGTCTCGTGGTGCCTTTCGTTTAAAAGGGGGCTTGCCCTGATGTTCTGCCTGAAAGATGTACCCGTTGCCCGCCGCCGCGGCGTTCGGCGCACGCCGATCACCGGCGCGGCTCACCGTTCGGCCCCGGCTGTGGCCCGGTGCGCAGCACAGGCCTGTTGATTACCTGGAAAGCAGGGGAGAGAGGAAGGGTACGGCCTGCTCCCGGCAAACCGCAGCCCCGCGGCAGGGCTGGCTGGGGGCACGGCCGACGCCGCCCAAGGACCTGGTTTAAAACGCGTTTACGGCTTCACGCCGCACGTCAGCACGGAGGCGGCCAGCACAAATTTACGGCAGCGAAAAGGAGAAGCCCTAAAACACAGGATGAAAGCGCAGGTGTAACAGCGTCAGCAACAAGAAAAAGCCCAGATCAGGAATTCACACCGTTCCACGTTCCCTGTGTCAACAGAGGGGAAGGTCTCCAAAGTTTTACAGTTAATTTGTACGCTTTACCACGGGTGCTGTGGAAAATATAAAAGAACCAAACGTAACCTCGCGGCAAGTGTATAAAACGCTTATAAGCTTATAACCAAGCAAAAACTCCAGCGTCATCTGTGCACCATCAACCAGGTTCTGTGTTTTCTGCAAAATTAGAGATCAACTCTAGCAATTAGCTCCATGGTTTTTAGGACTTTGTGACAGCAAGATCTGAGCTCCCGCCGCCCCGGCAGGGCTGCTGCGGGGCAGGCAGCACCGTCCCCAGGCAGGGACGTCCCGGCAGGACGGCTCGCAGGGTCCGGCTAGCGCGGCACGAGAGCCGTCTCCTGCGGGGCGGCCGGTGGCCATTCCCCTACGCGTGCTGTGCTGCGGGGAGGATTGCCCTGCGGACGCACTGTGCTGGTTCAGAGGGATGATATATCAGCGAGGTTGTATTTGGGACCGTTATATACGAGCGGTTGTCTAACGGGTCTCTGTAGTTACAGCCGGTAGCCGGTGCCTTGAGAAAAGGAATACAAGCAACAAATCAGCCTCGAAACAAAATTAAAACCGGCCTGGCAAGGGCGGGGGCTCGGCCGTGCTCACCCGTGGCGGCGGGGATGGGACGTCGGGGTCCTGCCACGGCTGCCGCAGCCCCGGGGACAGCAGCACCCTCCCCTAGGTCTGTATGCCAAACTCTGCCCCGCAAAACCCTCGTCAAAGCGTAAGTGAAGTGAAGTCGTTCAGCCACAGAGGTGCGAGGAAGGGCTGTTGGGAAGGGGCAGGCCGGGCACGCTGCCGCTGCCGTGGGACGGCCAGGGACAGCAGTTCCTAACCACGAACCTTCCCGGGATCCACACACCAGCTTGCTGAGACTAGTTGTATTATTGCTATTATTTACTCAAGCTGCCGACACTCCCTGCCAAAGGATTTTGTGGGCAGAATACGTCTGGCCGCACGGGAAAGGCTGTCAGAAGCACCGCTAGCCCCCGGCCTCGAGCGCAAGCCCCAGCGCCCAGCCCCAGCGCCCACGGGCCCCCCGGCAGGCGCCGGCGCTGCAAGGCAGGCTTCACGCCAGCCACCTCCTGCCTCACAGGTAACAAAGGGGTTTCACCGCGAGTTCAGAGGTTGTGAATTTGATAAACTGTCTCATATTTTTAAATGAAAAAATGATACTTCATCTTTCTAATGACAGAAAACTTGGAGATGGTTTACAGTAATATATGCCTTTTTTAATACATGGCTTGCAATCTCAGGCCAGCGGCTGTGTGAAGAATGGAGTAGCAGGCAAAAGGTTAATAGAGCATTGGTCCTTTTTTAATTGAAAAAATGACTGAGGGACCATGTAGCAGACCGAGCGGTAATATTATTACAGGCTGTAAGTACTGTTGCAGAGACTTACTGTTCATCTGGGAGCAGAGTAATGAGCACCGGGCTGTGTCTCCTGCCTCGGCAGGAACGCGGGCTCGCTCGCAAACAGGTTCATAGCCAGCTCGCCTTTGGAAACGGAGATGATTTCGCAAATGTTTGTCTTCCTTTGCAAACTTTGCGTGTGGCATGGTCCTGCTCAATCCCTGGCAAAAAACTGATTCCTCCAAACTTTGCGTGCGGCACGGTCCTGCTGGATCACTGGCAAAACCGCTTCCTCCAAATCACGCCTCGGCAGCATCGCACCCGATCTGCATCGGCGTGAGAAGGGGCTCGGGGCTGGGCTGGGCGTTGTGTTTACGGGGTAAGAGGACGCTACGTGGTGCCTTCTGATCTAGCGTCGCTGGCAACGCTCTCCCGGGCGTAAATCAGCAATGCTGTATTGATCTCAGGTAAACTACGGCAATTTACGTCGCCTGTGGATTGGGCCCCCGTGCCCCTCCCTGGCACTGCCCATCGTCGCTGTCGCAGGTCCACCCCAGTGCCCCAGCACCGGCAGCACCCCTGCGCCGCGGCCGCGCTCCCGCGGCCCGCCCTCCCCAGCCGTGCGCCGGGGGGTCGCGGCACACGCAGACCCTCCTGCAGCTCTGCCGGGGCTCCCCCAGCAGCTCTTGACCGCCACGATCAAGGTGACCCCACGATTTTACGTGCACATTCACCCTGCTGGGTAAATAACTGCGCGCTGTATTGAGCGACGCACGGGGAGAGCCCCCGCAGCCCCGCACCTTGTGGGATCCGGCTCCGCTCCTCCGCGGCCCTGGCCGAGGGAAGGGGCTTGATTTGCACACACAAAGTGGAATCGCTTCGCTTTTCTGCTACAAAACAATTACGAGGCTTTTATACACCGCTCTTAGCAGGCTTGATGCGTCTCGTGGAGCAGGAAAAAAATCACAGCAATTTGGCGGGTAAAGCCGCCAGCGCGCGGCCGCCAGCCCAGTCCCGCAGGAGCGCAGCGCGGGGCAGGAGAGGCCGCTGGCGCACGGGCAAAGCGCGGTCCTGCCCCGCGGCGCCCAGGGCCCGCGCCCGGGTCGGCCACTCGCAGCACGGACCCGTCGCCGAGCCTCGCGCCCAAGGCTGCACCTGCGCCTATAGGTAGCGTGGGCGTACAGACCACGCCGCACAGGCTGCACCTGCGCCTATAGGTAGCGTGTGCGTATAGACCACGCCGCGCAGGCTGCACCTGCGCCTATAGGTAGCGTGGGCATATAGACCACGCCGCACAGGCTGCACCTGCGCCTATAGGTAGCGTGGGCATATAGACCACGCCGCACAGGCTGCACCTGCGCCTATAGGTAGCGTGTGCGTATAGACCACGCCGCACAGGCTGCACCTGCGCCTATAGGTAGCGTGTGCGTATAGACCACGCCGCACAGGCTGCACCTGCGCCTATAGGTAGCGTGGGCGTACAGACCACGCCGCACAGGCTGCACCTGCGCCTATAGGTAGCGTGGGCGTATAGACCACGCCGCACAGGCTGCACCTGCGCCTATAGGTAGCGTGGGCGTATAGACCACGCCGCACAGGCTGCACCTGCGCCTATAGGTAGCGTGGGCGTACAGACCACGCCGCACAGGCTGCACCTGCGCCTATAGGTAGCGTGGGCGTATAGACCACGCCGCACAGGCTGCACCTGCGCCTATAGGTAGCGTGGGCGTATAGACCACGCCGCACAGGCTGCACCTGCGCCTATAGGTAGCGTGTGCGTATAGACCACGCCGCACAGGCTGCACCTGCGCCTATAGGTAGCGTGGGCGTATAGACCACGCCGCACAGGCTGCACCTGCGCCTATAGGTAGCGTGGGCGTACAGACCACGCCGCACAGGCTGCACCTGCGCCTATAGGTAGCGTGGGCGTACAGACCACGCCGCACAGGCTGCACCTGCGCCTATAGGTAGCGTGGGCGTACAGACCACGCCGCACAGGCTGCACCTGCGCCTATAGGTAGCGTGGGCATATAGACCACGCTGCACAGGCTGCACCTGCGCCTATAGGTAGCGTGGGCATATAGACCACGCCGCACAGGCTGCACCTGCGCCTATAGGTAGCGTGGGCATATAGACCACGCCGCACAGGCTGCACCTGCGCCTATAGGTAGCGTGGGCGTACAGACCACGCCGCACAGGCTGCACCTGCGCCTATAGGTAGCGTGTGCGTATAGACCACGCCGCACAGGCTGCACCTGCGCCTATAGGTAGCGTGGGCGTATAGACCACGCCGCACAGGCTGCACCTGCGCCTATAGGTAGCGTGTGCGTATAGACCACGCCGCACAGGCTGCACCTGCGCCTATAGGTAGCGTGGGCGTATAGACCACGCCGCACAGGCTGCACCTGCGCCTATAGGTAGCGTGGGCGTACAGACCACGCCGCACAGGCTGCACCTGCGCCTATAGGTAGCGTGTGCGTATAGACCACGCCGCACAGGCTGCACCTGCGCCTATAGGTAGCGTGGGCGTATAGACCACGCCGCACAGGCTGCACCTGCGCCTATAGGTAGCGTGTGCGTATAGACCACGCCGCACAGGCTGCACCTGCGCCTATAGGTAGCGTGGGCGTATAGACCACGCCGCACAGGCTGCACGTGCACTGAACGAGGTAACCTCGGTGCTAAGCTGGAGGTTCCTCCTCCAGCAGTCGGGTTTGAAAGCCCAGGGAAAATCTGTGGGCACCGACAGAAGAACGGAAGATGACAAATGAAGGCAGTAACATGGGGAAAGCTCTCTGAAAGCCTGCAAAAATGGGCCTTGAGACTAAACCTACCCTGAAATCCTCTGGGGGAAAGACGCTCAAACAATAAATAAAAGATGAAACTTGTATAAATTATGGCAGTAAATTATAACGTGAAGAAATACTGAGCTTAATGTCCTGCCTAGGCTACGAATGGGAGGAGCAGGGCTCCTAATGACGGTCATTAGTCGCCGAGCCCCCCGAAGCCCGGGGTGCTGCTGAAGGCTTTAAAAATGGAGGAGCTGGCGAGGACGGAGGAGCGGAGGAGGCGGTAGGGGACAGGGATTACTGTCAAAATACAGGGACGTGGCAGGAAGCCAAAGGGTCGGGGTCTGCCGGGGTGGGACCAGGGCTGGGGCGTCCCCATCCCCACAGCCCCATGGCAAGGGAGCACAGGGGAGGCAGGGCCTGGAGAAAGTGAGTAGCAGTGACGGAGGGGTTTGGTGCTGCGCGGGAGGTCGCTCATTGGGGTAGATGGCCCTCAGGACTAATTGCAGCGGGGAGGCTTCGGCGGCGATTGCGCAGTGCTGGTGGTGGGGCGGGTGGCCGGCCGCTCGGCCCCGACGTGCCGGGCAGACCGTGACCGCGGTGCCGCCTTCTCCAGCGGTCAGCAGCAGGGACGCGTGGCGGAGCGACCCGCGAGGGAGGAGAGGAGGAGGGGGAGGAAGCTCTCCTGCGAAACCCGGCAGATGAGGGGAAAGGCGCTTCAGCCGGCGGGGCTGAAGGGAGCCCCGTCCCTCGGCGGTGCCTAGCGCAGGGCTGGCCAGAGGAAGAGAGGGGTAGCCCTCGGCGGGAGGTGTACTCGGGGGCTGGGGTCAGCACCCGCTCCAGCGAGGGCGAGTCGCGAAGCGGAGGCTGCGGCGGGGAGGCCCGGCGGTGCAGACAGGGCTAATTGATGAGGAACGGCCGTCAGAGCGCTGTGTCATCCGGAGGAGCTGAACTCTGGGCTGGCTGGCAAGCGAGGCTGTTAAACAGGTTGTGGCGGTACTTTGGGCTGGTGAGGATTTATGCTGCGGAGGAGCAGCTCTATCCGTCATCGGTGAGAAGCCTCATTTACAAAGAGACACCGCGAGGAAAGGCAATCAGCTTGCAACCTGCTAAGCTGGGAATTTATAACTGCTCTGCAAGGGAGAGCTCGTCCCTCCGTCCGGCGGGCGCCGCAGAAGCAGCAACGGGAGGCGGCCGCGGGAGCCCCGGGGAGCTCGCGCCCCCAGGAACACGCTCCCACCGGGGCTCCCCGGTGCCCCAGCAGCCCCCTCGGTGCCGGCCACCGCTCAGGGGAGGGAGAACGGTGGTTGTGGGTGACCGGTTCTATCCATTGGAACCACTCCTGGCAAAGCGGTAAGGCTGGCAGGGCACGTCGCAGGGACGGCCAGCACCCTCCCCTCGCTTTCTGCGGCCCTGTTCGTTCCCCTCCCCAGCCCGGGGCTGAGTGGAAGAGAGTGATTTGGCGTGGGGTTGCAGTGGTCCCTTGGTCTGCGCGGTGGCACTGGCCCCCCAGAACGAGTCCTTACAAAACCCTGGCCCTGTCCCCTCGCTGCCGGGGTGACAGCCTGGCCACAGACGCCAACGCTTCGGCGGAGAGCCAGGGGACCGGGAACAGTCAGCCCGCTTCCCCGGGCAACGCCGTGGGGGTTTTAAATTTTTTACCATTTGTGAATATTTGCTGGCAATGGATTATTAAGGTTGCACAGGCACCTGCATTAGCAGAGCCCCCACTCGTCCCGCGCTCGGGTCCTTCCGTGATGGACCTCCATATAAAACCCCTGACGGAAGGATGGATAGCTAACATCATCATTTGTGCTGCATTTTTCTCCCCCGTGGAGGATGAGCTCCAGTTACTCCCATCCATCTCATTCTTTCAAGTCATCTTCATTCTGCAATTTCCCCTCACCCCGAAAAGAGTAAAAAATCGATCCATTTCTTTCCAATTTCAGACCGGGAGAGGGAAGGAGCCCGGTGAGAAGCAGAGGATGCCTTTTGCCGCTCTTAGCACACGCCTCTCCGTGTTCCTCCCGGTTCGGCGCGTGCGCGTGCGGCTGGTCGGGAGTATTGATTCCTCCCCGGAAAGCGCAGCAGGCTGCGCTCGCGCCCTGACCTCCCGCTCACCCTGCCAGGGCCAAAAATACGCAGCTTCAAGTCTCCACAAGACAAAAACCCACAGTTTCTCCACTCGAGAAGGTGCAGGCTGTCCCAGCGAGGACAGCAGCTTGCGAGCGTGCGGCTGCGCGTGCCCCGGGGCTGCGCGGCACTGCCACCATCGACGCAGCCCAGGCGACGGCCAGAGCTGCTCTGCCTTTTCCGTCTTTCCGTTATTTCTGCACTTCAGCGACATTCCCGCACCATACGTACATGCACCTCCAGGAAAACGATTGATCCTGCGAAAACCATCTTTCCTTTAAAAACCAAGGAAGTAAATAAATAAACAGAATGTGAAAATAAGCGCATTTCTCACGCAGTCACTCCCGTCCGCGCCATGGGGACAAAACCTGACGGGCACTAGCGCTTGAAGAGCTTCATCCCACCCCAGCCCCGCCGTACGGCCCGGCGAGAGGGACGGGGGCCAGCCGGCAGCGCGGCGCAGCAGGGTCCCCGCTGCCGGGCCGGGAGCGGAGCCATCCCACGGGAGAACAGGGAAAGGGGTCGGTGGAAGGCAGAGCCAAGCCCCGGGGCTGTCCCCAGCCCCTGCTGGCGCGGCGGCAGCCGCTGTGGTGGCCGTCCCGGACCTGGCCGTTCTGCAACGCCATAGAAAGGATTTAGCAAATGTATTGAATCCCTTAAAGGAGAAGGACGGGCCCCGTCCCCATCTTCAGTGCGTTGCCTTTGATTTCAGCTGCTCCGTACAGCTGCGCTGCAAGGCGGGACCTCTCACAGTGCCAGCAGCGTGTGCTCCGGCACACCGCACGACGTACACTTTCTAGAGGGTTGAGAAAATAGAAGTCAGATACGCACCAGCATAACATTCTAGAGGCAAATGTCTTTGCCGTAGCGTGGTTACTCTTCCACTAAATTTATGCTATAATATATCACTATTGTACCCTGCGCCATACCTGACAACAAATATGGTTTTAGGTGTCATGCAGCAGGCATTTAATTATTGGAGACACGGGCTTAACAGTATTTGTGTCACAGGAGTGAACGGTACAGATGTATCTTGGCTCCAGGAGACTGAAATGCTTGCTTCAAAGCTACCTCTCCTGATAATAGGTAATTTTACAAAAATGGTTAAATGAATCAGATTCAAACAAGGTCTGTTTTTTTCATCTGATCAATAGATCCGAAAGAAACAATGCCAAATATCATGAGTTATTGTGCAGCACTGACGACTGTCAGGACAATGGGAATAGCAAAGACAAATACACACCTTTTCCTCGGTTATTACTTTAAGCCTTTTATTGTCATTATTATGGGTGATTAAAAATCCCATTAATCAGATGCTAAGCAGATTAAACTCTATGAATTAATTTTCTGGAAATAACTAAGACAAACATTCTGTGCAGAGCTCATTTAATGAAATAGAAGCTGTTTATCTGCAAAATTAGGGCTTGCGCATATCTGAGCTTCAGCTGGAAAAATCCACTACCGTGTGGGCACGGCGGGCGCAGGCTGGAGACGCCACCTATTTTTTACCCATTCTAAGTAAAAGAAGGATCTTGCTGTAAGTAATTTATGATTCATTACACAAAGAGCTCATTAGCTAGGACTAGAAAATAAAATTACAGTCATTTAAGAAGTAATTCCTTGATTTAGTGTTTAAGAAAAGGAGGCTGCAGGACAGAGGAAGCGTGTGCCGCCCGACGGGGACCGCGGAGCTCTGCCTGGGGAGGGGGCTGCCGGGAGGGGCTCGGCGCAAGGCCTGGTGCTCGGCACAGCCTTGCCTCTTCCAGCCTGTCGAGGGCTTGCGCGGCCCTGACACGGCTTACGGAAGGGAAAACAGAGCCACCCCTCCCTCGTCCAGCTCTGCCCTGCGGTCACCGCATCCCCCTCCGGCGCCGCGTTGCGCACCCCGCGTCCGGCGGGACGGCACCGGGTCCCCTCCCCGGAGGAGCCGCGGGTCTCGCCAGCATCCCGGGGAGCGTCGGCCCCGCTCACCCACACCTGAGCCGGCGCCCGGCGCCGTGCTCCGGGTGAGGGACGGCGTCCTCCGGGTACACGGGAACCCGTCCGCGTTCTGGACGCGACGGCTCACGTGCAAAAGCCAGCGCCGGGCATTGCCTCGGGACTGACAGCAGCTGAGGCAGCGCCAGCCTCAGCTCCAAAGTCCTCCTAACCGTGAGCCCCGCAGTGACTCACCATCGCTAAAACCCGAAGCGTCTACTTTATTTCACCTCTGCACTTACCTGTGCTATAAAACTGCCATAAATAATTTGTTAAAAGTCGGGGATAATAATAGGTAACGTTTTAATTGCAGAGACGCATCTCCATCTGGTTGAAGTTTGGCCTGTTATTCATGACGGTAAACAAAAGCGTGGGGAACAATCACAGCAGCCGCCCAGGAGCCCACGGAAACGCCCGGGGCCTCATCAAAGACCGGGGCGGAGCCTTCGGTGCTGGCGAGTTCCAAAGCCCCTCGTGGGCACCGCCCTGACGGCCCCGGCGCGGCCGCTGCACGGGCACCGTGGCTTCCTCGAACTGCTGCACGGCGGGGCTGTCAGCGACTGGAGGACTTGGCAGAGCCCATCTCTGAGGCGAGTTATGTTTTCTTGGAAGCAATTTCGTAATCGTGTTATTTCATTATCATGAGTAATTGCTGACATCCTTTTAACGCAGCCGTATATCGCACAGGTCCTTCCCATGCACCTGCCGCCGGGTCCAAACAACCTTGTGCCTGGTACTGCAATGGGGACGAAGGATGATGACCTCGAAGGAGCACCCTAAAATAGGATGTCTTGTTCTGGTATGCCAGCCAAACATAAATCTGGGGAACTCCAGGGTGGGGCCAGCTTCACAAGTTGAGATTTACATAAAAGGCAACATTTTTCTCTAGGCTGAAGTGCCTAAGGCAGCGAAGGAGCACAGAGTTTCATCAGATTAAATTGCTCAACCTCCTTGATTCCGCCCCTGAAGCCCACCGACTTAAGAGCGGTGAGATTCTAAGTCAATCTGAGGATTTTCTTGTTGGTTTATCTACATCTGCACTCCTGTGTTAGCCACATCCTCAGCCTTTTCTCTGTAAGCAGGAGTTAAATGGGAGCTGAGATTCCCATCTAACCACAGAAATCAAGAGAAGATTTCAAATATCACAGGGCTTTTCACAAGAATACGGCACTTTGCAAGTGTGTACGCGTCCTACGGACCAGCAGCTAGGTCAGCTGGATGGAGCCACACCAGGCAGCGCTTCGGTCAGGGTTTGCTTCATCGGCTGACAGGCTGGCGGCTCAGCCCAGGCTCCCTCCGTGCACCCAGCCCTTCCCCGCCTGCCAGCTCTGGGTCAATGCAGCTTTGAGGGAAGCCGGGTACGTCCCGGGACACCCAGGCCACGGCACCCGTCACCGACCCCACCAAGCGCTGCTGGGACAAGCACGGCTCTGCTTCTATTTGCAATGGCCATCCCTCCTGAATGCGTAATTTTTACCTATTAACGATTAAACAAGAAGATGGTTCTTACCAGTTTTGCCATTAACGACAATGATACGGGAAAGGAGCATTAATTGATTTTTCACCAGTATCTTCCCCTCCCACAATTGCGGAGCTGCCTTTGAGTGTAAAATACTGGAGCCAACGTGCAAAACAAGTTTCATCTACGGTGAAATAACGCCCAGGCCAAGCGATGAAGCAGCACGGCAGTGACATAATTTGCCTTTATAGCTTAGGGATGCACGGGACGCAGGAAGCCCCCGCGTGATCCCGCGTGAAAAGATCGGCAGAGCAAGCGACGGGGCCCTGCGGTTCCCGTGCCGCCCCGCAGCCCCGTGCTGCCCCATGGCCCCCGTGCTGCCCCATGGCCCCCGTGCTGCCCCATAGCCCCCGTGCTGCCCCAGCGCCCTTCTCTGTGGGTACAAGGGTTCATTGCTGGAGCCGGCAGGATGCGGGCGCTGCACCCGCACCACGGGAGAGGGGACAGGAGCCCTCCCTGCCCCGCTGCTGCTGCCCTGCCCTGGCCGCAGCCCCCCAGGGCACCCAGGCCCCCCCGCGCGCGTTTGCTGCTGGTCCATACGATGCACAAGTGCGTTTGCACTCCTGGTCCTGCCTGCCGTGCAGCCGTGGTAATGTCCTCCTCCCGAAACTATCCAGCCACTCACCGCTGTTATCCCCATCCGCGGTGTGACGAACAATCCCAATCTCTAAGGCATTTCTCTGGTTCCTAAGTAATGCTTTTGTGTGAAAAAGAAAGCACTGAAGGAGCTTTTAAATCCAGTATCCAACCCTTAAAGCATCATCAGAGACAAGTGGACCTTCTGTTTGCATTCATTTATAGCCTTCTCTAGAAATTGCCTATTGAATTACTATTTCTTGTGCCTGTTTAAATAAATAGGCGTATTTGTTATTGCTGTTGAAAGTTCCATGTTTGGCCTTTTTAAGTCATTTGATTAGGAAGTAGAGAGAATATTTTAGCAGCAAAGAAGGCACTGACAATCAGCGCTAGTAGGAATAATCCAATTTTCTTTGCGAAGAAGGGCAAGGGTCCTCCTAGGAGGTCAAAGCTCCCTTAGCACAATTAGAACTTTAATTAATGAAATTGGTTGAGCCTCCGCCAGCGCAGGCAGCGTATTTGTCCCTGCCCGGCAGAGCTCTAGGAGGGGAGACACGAGCTCCCCGTGCCGCGGGGCGGTGGGCTCTCCTGGCCGGCACAGCCGTGGGCACAGCCGTGGGCAGAGCCGTGGGCAGAGCCGTGCGGACCCCCTGCTCCCCCAGCTCCCCCCCAGACGCAGCCGGACCCCCCGCCCCAACGTGGCGGCCATTTACTCTAGAGATGCGTCTTTTGGGCTCTTCGTTTAACGTCAAGAGCAAAATTGGCCTTCTTCAGCAGCTTTGTGACGAGCAGCATGAGTCTCGGTATGTCGTGCTGTTCAGACATGCTGTCTGCAATTAATATTGCATAACAGCCTCCTGATTCCTAAATTATGCATTTCTCCTTCTCAGCATCGTGTGTTTTTTACAGGGTTAATTATTTTCCATCATTCCGCCTTTAGCAACAGTTGTCTTAATTACGGGGGCCAAGTGCCACTCTCATTTCTGCCTGGCAGATCCTAATGAAATCAATGGAGGCACACGGTGTAAATGGGAGAGGAACAGTGGCCATCTACGTAAAAATAAAACGTTCCCTCTCTTGTTGATTACTGCGTAAAATTAAACCAAGGCATAATCTCCAACTGCTGACTAAATGTCACGGGGTGCATTACCGCAAAGACCCCACCCGAAGAGGCTTTTCCACGTGCAGTTCAACGCTTGCTCGTTCCCCTCCAGCCGCCCTGGACCACCGAGGGGGGGACCGCGCGGAGCCGAGGCGCTCAGATGAAACCCTGCCTCTGTGGAAACCAGCAGCGGCTCTGCCATCGCGCCGGCAGGTGCCAGATCTCGTGGCTTTGCTTTTGGGGACTAACAATGATGGCAGAAGGTTGCGGCGAGAGGCCGAGGTCACTGCCACCTCTCCTTCCTCCTTCCCCTCCCTCCCTGCCCACCGGAGCTGCTGGACGCTCGGCCCCTGGCGCCGGGCACCCACCGGCTCCCTGCTGCCCGGGGCTGGGCGCTGCGGCGGGGCCACGCTGGCGTCCTCCGTCCCCCCTTGCCCCCACCCAGGCTGTGCCACGGCTCCGGGCAGGACCGTGCTGGTGGTCCCCGGCCCCCCGCTCCTGCCCGGGGCTCTGGCGGCAGGCAGCCCTCCCAAACCCGGGTGCCGTTTGCTGTAAGGCCAGGAATCAAACAGCTGGGAGGAAGGAGGTTTCAAAACGGCCGAGAGCACCCGTGCCTGCCAGCGTCCCCCCCGGGCCCAGCACAACGGGTAACCCACCGGTCGCTCCTTCCCCTGCCCTGCTGCTCGCCGCCTCCTACCAGCCCTCCGCTGCTGGCAGCAAAAGGGCTTATCTCGAGCTATTCCTCCCCTGCTTGCATTTCCTGACAGCCACCTATTAAAGCAGACCCAGGCATCCATGCAGCGGAGGCTCCAATAAGTGGATCCACATGCAATATTCATGGATCACTTCAGAATAGTTACAGATCCATCACGCTTGGCAGCAGGACGGCGCGTGCTCCTAATGCTGGGCTTAAGCACCTTTTTGAACCGGAGCCCTGAGGATGACCGCACAGCTCGCCTGGAGAGCGGCCGGCCGGGCGGCCGTGCCCGCGGTGGCCGGGTGGTGCCTGGGGCACACGGGCAGCCCGGAGACTCCTCTGACAGTGCCGACAAGGCCAGAGCCCCTTCGGCGATGCTTCCCGCAAGAAAAGGGAAAGGTCTCGGGGAGGGGACGAGGGCCACCGGTGTCATCGGCCCGTCTCGCCTGTGTCCCGTCAATACCGCATGCAGCACAAGAGCACTGGGGTCCCCGCACTGTCCCCGCTGGCACCGTGGCTCTTTCCCATCAAAGCCCCCTGCCCGCTCTGCAGCCCCCACCCGCCTCATGGCAGCCCCGGGGAAGCCCCGGAAAGCCCTTCGGAGGCCTGGGGCTGTAGGGCATCCCCGGCCCCCCCCGTGAACCACGGCTCGTGCACCCGCCATAACCCCCACAGCGCATCGAAACCGGGGAGCCCGACCGGAGCTTAATTCCCTCGCGCTGGGAAAGGTTTGTTTACCAGCTTCTTATACGTCTGGCCAGCACCACACTGCAGCTCGCAAACCCATCTCATCCCCCAGGATTAATTTTTACACAATCATTCCGGAGCCTATGATAATCACTCCGTTAAAAAAATGAAGAGATTTGGGATTTTTTCCAATGCGGAGGATTAGGCCTAAATACAAGTAATCTGCAGGAAGCTCAGCTGTAGGCACACCACTAATCGCTCCCTCACTCTTCCAGCTTTAGCCCTTTCATCAGTATTTTCCATAGTAGAGCTGTTTGTCCTTGGTGAGGTCGGGCCGACGCAGTCAGACACGTCCCCGAGGGCCACGGCCATGTGCCAGCCCACAGGGGTCTGCACGGGGGGCAGAGGACAGCGTCCACAGCAACAGCTCGGGCGAGCAGCAGCGCCGTGCATTGCTGCAGTGCCCTGCGTCGCTGCAGTGCTACGCATCGCTGCGGTGCCGTGTGTCACTGCAGCGCCGTGCATTGCTGCAGTGCCCTGCGTCGCTGCAGCACCATGCACTGCTGCAGTGCCCTGCGTCGCTGCAGTGCTACGCATCGCTGCGGTGCCGTGTGTCACTGCAGCGCCGTGCATTGCTGCAGTGCCGTGTGTTGCTGCAGTGCCGTGTGTCACTGCAGTGCCGTGCATTGCTGCAATGCCGTGCATTGCTGCACCACTGTGCATCCCTGCAGAGCCATGCATCCCTGCAGAGCCATGCATCCCTGCGGTGCCGTGCATCCCTGCGGTGCCGTGCATCCCTGCATTGCCATGCATCCCTGCAGTACCATGCATCCCTGCGTTGCCGTGCATCGCTGCATTCCCGTGCATCCCTGCAGTGCCGTGCATCGCTGCAGCGAGCAGCGGGGCAGGCCTGGGGCACGGCTGGGCTCTCTGCCTCCTGCTCCAGTCCAGGGAGGAGGCTCTGGTGTGGGACCACTGGCGATCTTCACTGGGGGATCTTTCTGGTTCGCTTCAGGAGGGAGGGGCGGTAATTAGCACGGGACACTTGTAATGCAGTGCCACAAACCAGCTGGCTTAAAACATAGTAAACTATTAAAAGAAACGACTAGCTTAAATCCTGAAGCCTTCAGTAAATTCCTGGTGGTTTAACTAGGCGAAGCGTGACTAATAACCTGGGAGCTGGCGCCTTCCCCAGACCTAGGGCAGTTGTCTCCGTGTCCCCCCGCGTCCCCGGGAACCCCCTCCGGCTGTCTCGGGCAGCGGCGGGCTGGGCAGGGGCAGCCTGCTGCCCGCACCACCTCCCGTGCTGAGCCTGGTTTTAAAGCCGGAGGTGGGGATGCAGAGCTAGAGCCCACCACGCCGGTGCAAACGCCTGCAGCCTTTCCGTTCGCACCCCCTGCGTGCCTGCGAGCTCTCGCCGTCGCAGGGCTGTCGCTTCTGCCCAACTCTGGCCTGCCAGGCTTGCGAAGCCCCGCTTAACTAACCCTTGTCTTGCCTTTATAGCAGCAGCGAGCGGAGGAGGTAACCACGCACGCCGCTCCCTCCCCGTTGGCACACCAGGATTACGCCTGGGTTTCGACGTTGTTTCCCGCTGAGGCTTGGGGCTGAATTCCCGCACGTTCCCGGTGGGATGCGAGCGATGCGTGGGCCAGCCCGTGCCTGGGGCTCGGGGAAACGGGCAGCAGGCTCCTGGGGCTGCCAGAAAAGTGAGGGCTCACAGGCTGAAAGAAAATCCTAAAGTCAGAAAGAGACGCGTGCCCTTTATGTCCAGCAAGCGTTTTTGCAAATATAATTAAAATAAATACATATCTGGGACTGGTCTGACCGCAGGTATAAGGATGCAGTGCCAGATTTTTAAAACAAAATAACTTAAGCACTTAGAAAAGGACTCGAGCAGACTTTGGGTACTTACGTTCAAAATAATTGTCCCAGGAAACCCAATTCAGCAGCCACCCAGGCTGAAAGCACTTAGGCACACGCGGGCAGGCATTCAACAAAGCATTTAGCTACCCTGGCGCTGCATCAGCAGAAACCTCGGGGCCTTCCTTCGGGGAGTGACTCAGGGAAACCGCGGGGGCTTGGTGCTGAGACGGACGGGGTCCCGCCAGGGTCCCGCCTGGGTCCTGCCTGGGTTCCACCTAGGTCCTGCCTGGGTCCTGCCTGGGTCCCGCCTGGGTCCCGCCTGGGTCCTGCCTGGGTCCAGCCTAGGTCCCGCCAGGGTCCCGCCTGGGTCCTGCCTGGGTTCCACCTAGGTCCTGCCTGGGTCCCGCCTGGGTCCCGCCTGGGTCCTGCCTGGGTCCTGCCTGGGTCCCGCCTGGGTCCCGCCTGGGTCCTGCCTGGGTCCTGCCTGGGTCCCGCCAGGGTCCCGCCTGGGTCCCGCCTGGGTCCAGCCTGGGTCCTGCCTGGGTCCCGCCTGCGCCTGGCCTGTGTCCCGTCTGGGTCCAGCTCTCCGCCTGCACGGCCACTAAACAGCAATATTTGCAGGCATCCTCTGCTGCTGTCACGGCCCACGCTTGGTGCGACGTCCCTGCCAGGCACAGGTGGCAAAGCCCGAGGGATGCCCACCCCATTTCAGGCAGCTCTGCTGTGTCCTCCTGCCACCGCAGCCCCAGGCTCCGGGTGTCCCCGCCGGAGTGAGGAGCAGGCCCCGAGCACCCACCACGGTGCCGTCCCCTGTGCCGCCCTGCCTGCAGCTGGCTCCGGCCGCTGTTGGCTGCTGCAGCAGCTTCGGGACGTGGGGTGGTTCGTTAGCCCAGCAGCGTGACGGGAGCCGCAGGTGGTCGCTCCTCGCCGCCTTCCCCGGGGAAGGCGTTTTCAGTGCAAGCGGAGATGCCGCAAACCAGCAGCCTTGGCCGCTCGACGCCGCTGAGGAGGGCGAATGCTTCTGGTAATAAATTCATAGATCTTCACACACCAGCGGGCTGACAAGCACCTGGGTTTAAAGAGACTTTAAAACTATTTTGGGTGCAGTCAGTCAGACCAAGACCCCCTCATGCTTGGAGACCCTAAACACCAGCTTCAAAGGAGGGAGGGAAACCACAAAGATAGCCCGGAAAAGGTTGACTTCAGTGGGGGCAAATCTTCAAAGCACGACTTTCCTGTAGAGTTAAAAAGAGCATGTCCCATTTCCATGAATAAGTCAAAAAGTGGGAACCTTTCCTAAGCGCCCGCCCGACCCAATGGGTGTTTCCTCGGTCGGGCTTGAAAGCGAATCGATGCTCCAGGTTCCTTCCATGTGGCGCGGCTGCGCTTCTCCTCGCTGAAACGCCGTCTCTCCTCTGCTCCGGCCGGCCGAATCCTCGTCCCTGTCTCAAACGTGTTTCTTTTCTAGCATCGGTAAAAGTGCCGTCAGATGCATCTGCTGGAGGTTGTTTTCTTACTGGCAACCGGGCAAGCACTGCTCGTGGCTGATGCCGGGAGGACCTCCGGGCCGGTCCTCCCGCCTGCCCAGCACCCACCGCTCCCCGGCAGCTTCCCTGGACGCGGTGCTAAGGCTGCTCGCAGTCACAGCCAGACCCGCTCCCTCTCCCAGCCCCTGCTCCGCACCCACCGCAGGCTCATTTCTCATTACAACAAGCAGCCTGCGGTGCCGGCCCTGCCTGCCCGGGATGGCCGCGGGGTGTCTGCGGGCTGCCAGGGCCTCTCTCCTCCTTCGGGTGCAGGGAGGGAAGTCGTGGCCGGGCTGTGTTTTGCTGCAGCAGATCTGACTTTTTCACGACTTGAAAGAGGGCCGGAGGAATACTCCACCCAGCGCTTGCCAGGCACGCATCGGCTGCAGGGAAATCCAGCACCTCCTCGTCGGGGCCAAGCACGCGCAGCGCGCCAGAGCCACCGGAAAGAGCACTCGCCCCTTACTGCGAGTCGCTCTGGGCCAGCGGTGACATCTCCTTGCAGAAACGCCCTGCCCGGGTGCCGGCCGGCGGGGCAGGGTGTCCATCGAGCGCCCGGGGAGCAGGGTCTGCCACCTACGCTGGGGCACCGCAGCTGCAGGCGGAGAGGTTTCGTATGGAAGGCACATTCCTCCGTGGAGAGCCTCAAATCTAGCCTAAACAGTAATTCCTACAAATTTCCTACTGCGTGCCACTGTTGTATTTTCTAGCGAACACGCTCACTTAAGGACGGGTATTTATCACCGGCCAAGGACTCAGTGTAACCTGCACGCCGGGGCTTTCACTGCTACTGCAGGGGCGGTGGGAAGCAGCTGGTGACGTGGAGGCGCGGGACACGTCCTTCTCTGCCCCTTGGCTTCAATGCAGCTTGCAAAACACCCTGTGA
The DNA here is from genome assembly GCF_035582795.1 of Mycteria americana. Classification (NCBI taxonomy): domain Eukaryota; kingdom Metazoa; phylum Chordata; class Aves; order Ciconiiformes; family Ciconiidae; genus Mycteria; species Mycteria americana. The sequence continues at coordinate 2,239,104 of NW_027445437.1, forward strand.
ATAGTGAAAATGCTGGCTTACCAACCCACCGCCTCTTTCACAGCTTCACACAAAAAATAAGCCACCTAATTGAGGGGAAATGTTCCCAGGATCCGGGGCAGGGAGCTCTGTACCTGGGCCTCCCCACTCCTCTCGCCCACAGCCTCCGGCGAGCCGAGCTTCTGTGTCAATTACAGGAAAATCAATGAAGATACTGTTCAGGACTCCTTTTCACCATTCAGCGCGGATGATATCCTTCACTTTCTAGCACTGATTCATTTACTTTCAGCCTCTCCAGGGGCTCCTGACATATTGCTATCTCTGAAGAATCTGAAGCAAGAACTGCCTTTGTTTCCACTGCAACTTGTTGGCCTGCGCAGGCACCGGGGACGGCGCTGCCGGGGCTGGGGCTCACAACGGGGTCAAAAGGAGCGTGGCTGCGGCACACGGCGGGGTTTTTAAGCATTTCTTGCCAAAGCGCCTTTCCAATGTCCTCTCGGATCTCGTTTGCACAGAGACATTGGGCAGGATCAGGGGGCAAAATGGGTCCAAACCCGGGGCTGGCGTGCCATCGACCTCCTTCCACCAGCTCCACGCTGTTCTGGCTGAGCTGTCCCCAACAGCGGTGACACAGGAGCACTGCTGCTCCTCCCGCCGTCCTGCCATTGCCAACACAACCCTCTCCGAGCACCAGAGCCCTGCCCAGGCAGCGTCTCCTGACAGGGTCCGTCTGGCCCTGCTGCCAGGGGCTTTGCCTGGCCACCAGGACGGCGTAGCCTTCCCGGGCTGCTCACCCACTCCTGCTAAAAAGCCTCTGATCCGCTCACAGCTTGTGCCCGACCGCCGGGCGACACATTTAGTGTGCTCCAGGACATCGCAGGGCCAGCTGCAGAAGGGGGAAAGCCCCGCTTGTCCAGCAGCCTGTTGGCAATAAATGCTCTGCTCTCGCTCGTGAACTTTCATGGAGGCAGTTGGGAGTTTTGTACAAAACCCAGTGGCTGGGAGTTCTGCTGCCTGAGAGTGCCACAAAAGTGGAAAGGCGTATGACACGAGGGCTGCAGAGTCTTACTCTGGGGTTTATACCCAGCCCCAGGATGCGTGGTCAGAAACTCCGCAAGACAATGTTAACTGTTATAGAATTGATTTCCAAAATATCTAAAGGCAAAAAGTTGCAGATGGTATATCCTGGGACGCCTGGGTGGACATGTTGAAGCTGGGGACACCATGCACCGGGTGGACGACAACAGAAACCATGTAAAGAGTCAGGTGAAAAACCTATCATCTCCTGTATCAAAACAGTGTTATTTCCTACCTTTCCATCCTTCTCTCTCTCCACCAAAGCCACAAGTATCCCACAGGAATGGGATATAGGCCTCCGGGCCGTACTCAGGCCAAACTCCCACCTGAAGAACCATGCTGTGACATAAAACCCAACCCTGCAAGCTCCTCATGTTCCTCCTCTTCAAAGAGCTTCATGCATGGAGAGAGCTTGTAGGATATAGCCCAGAGCAAGGATGGTGCTACAAAGACAGTATTTATTATTTATAAGGCACTTCTATGAACTCAGGGCTCAGAGGCAGAGCTGTCTATGGGGGCGAGCTTTATAAGGAAAAAAAAATGTAGCTTGAAGAAACACTGAAAGTATTGCAGCGTGCAGAAGTCATGTTCATAAGAGACATTCCTCAGATTGCAGGCTCCCTTGGAGTTCACATGAAATTTGCCGTGTGATTTATGGGGCAGCTTAATTACCGGTAGGGTTCTGTTAGGTGGTAGCGTGCCCTGAACACCAGGCTTTTAAAGATCGAGGGGTCTCCTGAGCTGGTTTTGCATTGCCCAGGCGCAGGCTGTGGCGTAGACTCCCGCAGCGCTGTACGTGCCATACGGTGATCTATAGCGGCACAGGGAAATCCCGCGGCCCCGTGGCCCTGTGCTGGGGAGCAGGGGGACGTTGTGCACCCACCCAGACACCGGTCCCCCAGCGAAGGCAGCGGCATGGCCCGTAGCCGTGCACCCCGGGGGCCGTCAGGGGGTCACTGTGGCTGCCAGGCTGGGCCACCCCCGGTCTTTTGGGGAGTCACTGCAGGGCACCCCAAGGCGGTGGGAAGGGCACTCTGGGCACCCCAGGGTTGTCAGGGGCACCTCGGGGATGTCACGGTGGGCACACTTGGGGTGCCAGGTCGCGTACCTGGCGCTGCCAGGGAGGAAACCTGGGGCTGCCAGGGGGCACCGGGGCTGTCGGGGGCAGCGGGGCTGCTGGGGCAGCACGAGGGCTGTCGGGGTGCACCGGGGCTGTCGGGGGGCACCGGGGCTGTCGGGGGGCAGCGGGGCTGTCCGGGGTGCACGGGGCTGTCGGGGGGCAGCGGGGCTGCCGGTGCGCGGGCCGTGGCCGCGGGGGGGCCCGCCGGGGTTGCCGGGGCCGGGACGGCGGGGCGGCCGCTCCCGGCTGCCATTTCCTCGCGCCGCCGCCCGGTCCCTCCATTTTCTCTCCGGCTGCCGGCGGCGCCGGCCCCGTCCCCGCCGCCGCCCCGCGCCCGCCGCCCCCGCGCCCGCCGCCCCCCATGTAGCCCCGCGGCAGCCCCCCCGCACACGCCCAGCCGCGGGGCCGCCTCCCGGCATGAGGAGCTGCAAGATGGTGCGGGTGGCCAGCGTGCTGGGGCTGGTGATGCTGAGCATCGCGCTGCTCATCCTCTCCCTCATCAGCTACGTCTCGCTCAAGAAGGACAACATCTTCGGCGCGCCCCGCGCCGCCGGCCCGGGGGGGCCCCGCATGTACATGTTCCACGCGGGATTCAGGTGAGGGCGCGGCGCGGAATGGCCGGCCCGGCCGGGCACGGCACGGCACGGCTCGGGACGGGGGCCGCCCTTCCTTGCCTTCCTTCCCATCGCATCCCATCGCATCCCACCCCATCCCACCCCATCCCATCCCTTCCCTTCCGGCCCCCGCCGGCCCCGCTGCCTCCCGTGCTGTTCCCGGGAGAGCCCCGGCTCGGCGGGCGGGCCCGGGAAGGCCCCGCGGCCGCGGCCCGAGCGCTCGGCGCAGCCCCTCGCCCGCAGCGGGGATGCGGCTCCCCCGCACCCTGCCCCCGCCCCGGCCGTGCCCCGCGCCCGGCGGAGGTGACCCGGGGCCTGCGGGCAGCGGGAGAGGCCCCCTGGGACGGCGGCACCGGGGGGGGCCGGGCCGGGCGTGGGAACCGCAGTGCCCCGGGGTGCTGAAAGGTGGGGAGCAGCCCGACACCGCCCTGCCTGGCCCGGCCCGGCTCGGTACAGCCCGGCCCGCCACGGCCCGGTACGGCTCGGTACAGCCCGGTACAGCCCGGCCCGGTACAGCCCGGTAGAGCCCGGCCCGGCACGGCACGGTAGACCCCGGTACAGCCCGGTAGAGGCCGGCCCGGTACGGCCCGGTACAGCCCAGTACAGCCTGGTACGGCCCGGCACGGCCCGGTAGAGCCCGGTACGGCCCGGTACAGCCCGGTACGGCCCGGCCCGGCCCGGTAGAGCCCGGCCCGGCGGGGAGCGGCGCGGCGCGGCCGGCGCTGTCCGCGGTGCTGATGCCGGCCGAGCCGGGGAGCGGGGCGGGCACGGGCAGTAACGGGCTGCGGGTCTGTGTGTGTCTGCGTGGTCTGTGCGCTCGTGTCCAGGTCCCAGTTCGCGCTGAAGTTCCTGGACCCCTCGTTCGTCCCCATCACGAACTCCCTGACCCACGAGCTGCAGGAGAAGCCCTCCAAGTGGGCCTTCAACCGGACCGCGTTCGCACATCAGAGGTGAGCGTGCGGCCAGGCGCTGCGCCCGCGCGTCCCCTCCTCTGAGGTTGTCCCCTTCCCCCCAGGATTTAAGAAAATACAGCCAGGGACTGCTAAATACTCCGAGTAATTTGCCAGCGGCGAGAGACAAAGGCTGAATCAGAGCATTTCCCCAGATGGCTGCAGCTATCTTGGAAGAATTGATTATTTCGGAGCAGGACAGCAGGCTGCAACACGCATTATTTTACCAAACGGAACGTGACCTGCTTTCCCCGTGTGCAAGTGAAATTGCCGTTACTTCAAGATAAATGGCTGGGGTTTTAAAACTTGAAACAAATCGGACTGTGACAGCCATGAAATGCCGTGTTCATGGAGGCCAACACAGGCCCAGCTAAACTTCCCAGCTAACGGCAGTTCTGAGCAAGTGCAGTGCTGCTCTGCCTTCCAGCTCTGCTCCGGCTGAGGGGGCGGGCAGAGCGAGGGGTTCGGATGGGGGCCTTCGAGCCCGAATCCACCGGCGGCACTCTCTTTGTGCATCGCCTTCTGCCTGCTGTTCGCAGGCTGCACTGACGTTCCTGCGGCGTGGCAATGGAAAGGGTTTCTCGAACCGAGAAACCCTTCAGCTTCCTCAAAGCTGCTCCGTACTTAATGGGACGTAAAATGTGCTTTCAGTTTTCTCACTGTGATGTGGACTTGGTGGTGTCTGGCCAGCCTCTTTTATTTATTGGCTTTACTGGAGATATAGATAGATAGATAGATAGATAGATAGATAGATAGATAGATAGATATCAGTAAATATATGCTTTATGCAATTGAGATATATATATTTACTGATATAAATATTTAAAAAATTATATAAAAGAAAAGAAAAACCTTTAGCCATTTGAGCTAGCTATTACCACCTTGGACTGCAGTTCTGTCCTGACAAACGCCTGCTGGTTTAGAGACTCTGCTCACGTATCCCCCCCACAAGCAGGAACCCAGGCCCCTCGGCTCTGCGGCCAGGCAGCTGGCAGAGTCCGGATGGGGCTGCTGCCCCCCCCGGTGCTGGCGGGCAGGGCCTGAGCTTCTCTCCTCCCTTCCGGTCACTGCCGGTCACAGGCCAGCGCAGCGGGGCGAGTAATGGCCTTCTAGTGCCGACAAATGCTGCCCGCTGCCCCTAAGGAGCTGTGGGCCACGGCACGGAGAGGAGATGCCACTTTGCCTGCCCCGTCCTGTCCCGGCTGGTGTGGCAGTGGCCACCCCTCAGCACTGCTTCATTCCTGGCACCACCAGCTCATCCTTCCTAAGCCTGTCTCTGTGCCACCCCTCTGGTGATTTTAGCTAATGCCTCAGGATCTGCCTTCGCACTTGTCCGCTAGCCATAACCCATAATTAGGGCACCCAGTGGGACTCCATTAATGCTTAGACATTGGAGGATGCGAGCTGGAAGGAAGGTTGTTTGTTTTCCATAAACACGAGCAAATAAAGTGGTATTGGTTTTCTAATTTTATGCCCTGAGAGGGAAATTCCAGAGCAGGGTTGGTTTGTTTGGTTTTTAAGTATCTCTAATAACCCTTGTAAAAATGCCGGCGTGCTTGCCCAAATAAGACATTAAGGAATTATGTTTACATAAACGGAGACAGCAACAGTCACTTGTTTTTGTGATTCAAAGCCTCTTAATGAGAACACAAAAAAATACATGTATTTAAAAATCAGCTGCTGTTAATTCAACTGAATATCCCGGGCTGCTTGGTTTTGCTTCACGTACCTCATGGCAAGCACGGTACCCATCATTGCCAAAGATCCGCGGTCCAGCACCGCGAGTGAAATGCACGCCGCGAGCACCAGCAGCAGACGGCCCCCCGGCCCCTACCGCAGCGCAAGCAGAACCGTGTTGCGCAGCACCCCTCAGCAAGGTGGCCGTGGGAGGGGTGGGCTGCGAGCTGCACGCCCCGCGCCTACACGGGGAAGCCAGTATTGTAATCCTGACACTGTTCCAGGAGGCACGGACACGTCCTTGGCTGGCGTCAGTCGGGACCCCCCAGTAAAGCCAAGCGGAGCACTAGGTGAGGAGCCAGCTCCGTAATTCCTAGCTGTTTGTATTAATTTAAAAGCCATTGCACCACATTGCTCAGGAAACTACCTTACTACATTGAAAAAAAAAAAAGAAAGATATAAGTCTAGCTGGAAAGAAAATGTCTGCACCGCAGAAAGAGGGGGACTATAACGCCATGTTTTCTTTTCTTTTTCTGTTTTATTTTAGGCAAGAAATCCTTCAGCATGTCGATGTAATAAAAAATTTTTCTTTGACCAAGAGCAGTGTTCGGATCGGACAGCTGATGCATTACGATTATTCCAGCCATAAGTATGTTTTCTCTATTAGCAATAACTTCAGATCGCTGCTTCCCGACGTGTCGCCGATCCTGAACAAGCATTACAACATTTGCGCCGTGGTTGGAAATAGCGGGATCCTGACCGGGAGTCAGTGCGGGCAAGAAATAGATAAATCTGATTTTGTTTTCCGTTGCAATTTTGCTCCAACTGAGGCTTTCCAAAAAGATGTTGGAAGGAAAACCAATCTTACAACCTTCAACCCCAGCATCCTGGAAAAGTATTACAACAATCTTTTGACCATTCAGGATCGCAACAACTTCTTTTTAAGTTTGAAAAAGCTTGATGGGGCCATTCTTTGGATCCCCGCTTTTTTCTTCCACACGTCGGCAACAGTCACGAGAACACTGGTTGACTTCTTCGTTGAGCATAGAGGGCAACTAAAGGTCCAGTTGGCTTGGCCAGGAAATATAATGCAGCATGTTAACAGGTGTGTATTTTTGCCTTGCTTTAACTTGTCAAAATACGTCTCTTTGTACAAATACAACTGTATTTATTTCTCTATTCACGCCTGATCTGGTAGGCACTGTCTAGCAAGTCAGGACCCGATGCTGCTTGCTTCTAGAGCAAATGCAGGTTGGTTATTGCTTCAGTAAGTACGTCAGATAGGTCTTTACAGACGTATACCCAGCGCAGCAGAGGTGGGTTGCTTGTTCGCACCGGGGAACGGTCCGTCACTGGGCTCTGCTCCTGCCGCTGCTTCCAGAGACGGGAGGAGCACGGGGGAGCTGAGCGAGATGCTGCCGAAGCAAAGCACCGCTTACGGAAGAGCTTGCTCTTCTCGGCTAGCAAATAGGGATGCTGACAGACGGCTGCAGGGTGGTCCGAGGAAAACGTAATAAATCAAAGGAGGATAACGTTGCCACCTCTTTAGCCCGTGCACGTGTGAGCAGGAGCCAGTGAATCGCACTTCTCTGGATCAGGCACTACCTCTCCTGGTTAAAAACCAAAAACATTCAGAAGGGGACCACGGGGGACTATCAGTCAGAGTACTCCTAAGGTTGTTTTGCACCCCTGGTCGTTACAGACTGAGCTGACCAGCAATCCTGGCCTTATCCAGGCTGTCCGCTGGCAGCACTGATGGTCTCCAGGCAGTGGCATTACTTTTGTCTTACAGCAAACCTGTGGCATTACTTGCGCCCCAAACTAACGCGCCTTCATTTTTTTCACAGGTACTGGAAGAACAAACACTTGTCACCCAAGCGGCTGAGCACAGGTATTCTCATGTATACGCTTGCTTCTGCCATATGTGAAGAGATCCACCTGTACGGATTCTGGCCCTTTGGGTTCGACCCCAACACGAGGGAGGACCTCCCGTACCACTACTATGATAAGAAGGGAACAAAGTTCACGACCAAGTGGCAGGAGTCCCACCAGCTGCCTGCAGAGTTCCAGCTGCTCTACAGGATGCACGGTGAAGGACTGGCCAAACTCACCTTGTCGCATTGTGCCTAAGAACCTAAATCTTAAAGTGCCAAATGATTGTCTAAAAAGTGCCCAAAACCGAATTAAACATTCTTCAGATACAATTCTAAAAAAAAAAATAAAACAAAAAAACCCCACCCTAAAATATTTTCCATAATATAAAGATGCTTTTTAGTCACCCTTGTCACTGCTCATTGAAAGGTTTAAGCATATTTAGCAGTGCAGAAGCATTTATCAAATTCTGTGGATGCTATTCATGCAGCAGCAAAGTTGAAATATTTTGCATTTATAGATATGCTACTAAGTATGTTTTAAGATATTTTCGTATTTTAGCATTCCACTAAATGCCCTAAATCTCTTAATTTTATTCTCCCTTCCCGATTAGAATTAGAAAAGCTAATTTTAAAAGGTTTTGCTTCTCTTGTATATGTTGCTATCAGTAGCTCAAGCATACATATATTGCCGTGGCCGATTGAGAAAGCCACTCGGAATTCCAGTTCATCGTCACTTGCAAGTTCTTCAGTGTGGATCCTGATTTCCACCGCTTGCATATTTTCATATGTACTGAATTTTACGTTTTTTTTAACAATAACGGGAAGAAGAAGGTCACAATATGGCTTGTACCTTAGCTAGGCATTTATATTGCTCTCAGAATACTTCAGCGTTTTAATTCAATTTGGGCCAAATCCTAGTACGAACTAGCCAGGCTGAAACGTGGTCGTTCCCATCCGTGTGATACTCTTTGGTCTTTTAATTTTGAAGTCAAACCACCAGGACATACAGTACTGGGTCTCTCTGGCGATGTGTTGGGTGAGAAGAGCCCCAAGCCCCAGCGCGGGCGCGCCTCCTCTGCGCCTGCCCTCCGCACCCTCCCATGACGAGGGGCCTTCGGGAGGATGATCCCCCCGCGCGGGGAGCACGGGAGCTCCCGCCCGTCCCTTTGCACCCACAGACCTGCCGGCGCTCCCCGTTCCCCCCGCCGTGCGCGCGGCCCCGCCGCGGGCTGCACCCCGCGCTGCCGCGGGGCAAGGGGCCGGCCGGGCGCGGTGGCCATCCCGGTGAGCTCTGCTGGCTGGCACCCGCCGCGGTGGTAAGCGACGTTTCCCCTTGCGGAGCTGCAGGCGTCGGCGCTCTCTGTGATTCGGGATGTGCCAAGGTGCCGTCCGTCCCGCGGCGGCGACGGGGTGTATCGCCAGCGACGCAGGGTCTGTAGGGAGCCGTAACAGCCTTCATTAGCCTAATTAACGGCGCTGGGGCAGCCGGACCGGCCGGCTCCCCCGGTCAGCGAGGCTCCGGTTGTCCGCCGCCGCAGCCCGCGGTGGTTCTGCCGAGGGGCAGGGGTGCCCCGCAAGCGGGGCTGGCCGGGCAGGGACCGAGTGGCCGGGCAGCAGCGGCAGCCAGGCGCCGGGATCCTTCAAAACGGTTTTCAAAGGGAAGCGAGCGCAGCAGGAGTGCAGGGCAGAGGAAATGCAGTTACCAGATTTCCCCATTTACATCTCAATCCACGGTCAGACAACGAAATTAGTGGCCCCGTTTTCCGGTCACCAACAGTCATCCAGGGCAGCCAAAGGGAGACACGGCTTCCTCGGTGCTGCCGAAAAGCAGGCTGTTTGTAGAGAGGACAAACCTTAGGGCCACCTAGGGTTTGAAAAAGTTGGCCATTTTGTCTCAGGATAAAGGAGCCTGTAGAATAACTGGGTTTCTTATTACAACAAGTATACTTGCAAGTATTTTAACATTTTTCTACTATTCTCTGTGATGCTGAGAACTGACTATACACTGAAAGAAGATGCAAAATCCAATTTAAAATCATACTTTAAAATGGCACATTTTAATTTTTCTCAGCCTCTTTACCTCCTCAGGCAGACGTAGGAGGTGAGGAAGGAGATCTCAAATACAACACCAAACCTGAGCGGCCCGGAGCATCCCCCGGTGCCCGCCGCCGCGGCACCGCAGCTCTGCCGGCCCCCGAAGCCATGCCCCCCTCTCCCCCGCGCCCTGCGGGGAGGAGGAGCTGGAGGCTTTCTGCCCCATTTTAATTATCCCACATTTTCTGGGTTTTGCTTTTTCAAAGGCTGTTTAGGGCCGGGGCACGCTGTGGAGGGGCTTGGGTCCCCCCGTGCCGCAGCGTGCACGGACCCACTCCTGCAGGGAGCCTCGGCGCTTCCCTCCCCGGCTGCCGAGCCGGGCTCAGCGTTCCCGGGGGCCCTGGCTCTCTGCTGTCGCGTCGGTCCTGCGCTCGTCGCCGTCGGCCCTGCGCTCGTCACCGTCGGCCCTGCGCTCGTCACCGTCCCTACGGCAGAGTACGGCCTCTCGCAACTGTTATTATGAAGACGTGGTCGTGCAGTGACGGTGGTGTCTTAGGCCGTGTGGTGCCACATGAGTTGTTCTTGATATTATCACGTATTATTCGTGTTGTAGTCGCGCGCGAGGGCCCGGGCCAGGGAGCGGAGTTGGGCTGTGCTGGGCGCAGACCACGGCAGAGCACAAGGACAGGCTGTCCCCTCGCTCGCAGCTGCCCGCGTCCCCGGGGGAAGGACTGGGTGCCCCCGACCCCTGCGGGCCCTGCCGGCGGGGTTTGCGGGGCCGCACCCCCTGGACGCCTGGGCCGCGTGTCGGAGCGGGCGGCGGGGAGCCGCGGGGCCGGGAGCAGCCGGGCGGCACCGCCCGAGTCCTGCGGGAAACCTTCTCCACGTGCTGGAGCACAGGGATTGTTTTTGCCCAGAAACAGAAGAAGAGAAATTGCACAGGGAAGGAAGAGTTCTGCACTAGTTGTTAATGAAGTACGGTAATTAATCGTTTCCGGTACCATGGCCTGTTGAGCGGTCCAGCAGCTGCACGTTCGCTCGGGCGGGCGGATTGCTTTGCAGGTCACTGAGTGCGTGGCGAAGGTGTGCCCGGCGGCCAGGAGCCAGCTCGGCTGAGAGCCCACCGGGGGAGAAGGGTCACCCCGAACCCCAGGTGATGCCTGTTGGCTTGTGGTTAATGCCAGATATTTTAATTAAGAGGCATTTTATCAATCAAATGTAGGGAGCGATCGTGTTTAATCAGCAAATTAAAGAAATGTGAACTATTATTATTATATCAGCATGAAAGGGGAGGCCGATGTGCTCTATACAATTTTCGGCTGCTGGCTCCCGATGGGAAATTGCACTGGCAGATCCTGCTCGGCTGCTGCCCGGCATTTACGTGACATAACTACTTTAAATTAGATGTAGTCACAAGCAAACATTCATTAGCCTAAACAAAGGTATTTCCGTCCGTGCACCTCGTGTGCAGTGGGGCTGCCCAGCCTGGGGCGGGATGGGCGATGGCACAGCTCGCCCGGCCGCTCCGCGCGCCTCCTCCCCTAACGGCAGCGGGACCGCTGGCGGGGCGCGGACGCTGGCAAGGGCGCGGGATGTTAGCACGCCCAGCGCGGAAACGGGTGAACCCGCCGGGTAACTGCACGGTGAACCTGGGACGGGAAGGTCTCCAGCGTCAAACTGGCCGCGGGTGCGCTGGGAGATGCTGGGAAGCCATGTGGGGTGGGCCACCGGCTGTCACCCAGCCCTGTCCCCAGCGTCCCCAGAGAGGGCTGGTGGCAGAAGTGGGTTTCCCTGTGCTGAAGGTGCTGCAAGGGCTTGTGTGGCTGCTGCACCTGAGCGGCAAAGCTTGCGCGGAGCTGGTTCGGACGGAGCTGCAGCATCCTGCCTCTCCCCGAGAGCTCGTGCAGGAGGAGAAGGCACCGGTTCTGGCATGGCGAGGGCCGGTCGGTCTTTCCTGAGCAGTGCACATCTGCTCTCCGCTCAAACTACTGCTGTAGAGCACCTGGAAGAGAAGATAAAACAAAAAATTAGAAGTTGAAACCAAAAACCTAAATTGCCCCAGGGTAGTTTGTAAATTTTTCGCAATTTACTTTTTCTGATTTGATTTCCCTTTCTAATCACAATAAACTTGGGAACATTGCCCACAGTTGGAATCTCTGTTCTCCCCCCCAACTCGCACCCCCAGCCCGTTTCCCACGCTGTGCTGGGGGGGCCTGCGACGCCCCGCTCACCCCCAGCCCGCAGAGCACCAGGGCCGCAGCCCGGCGCGTGCCCCCCGATTGTGGAGAGGGTGGCGACGGAAAGGTGCTTTAACGCACGGCACCCTAATTCGATCTCGCTTAATGTAAGCAAACGGCGTGCCTCTCAGGTTCGTCCCGCTTGCGGCGAGGTCCCGTTGTGCCTGAAGGCAGCAGACCCCAGGGGGGTCTCTGGGGGAGCCCCAGCCTCCGCAGCCCCCTCCCGCCCCAGAGAGGGATGGGACCCCCCGTCGGTCCCCGGGGACGCCCTCGCAGCACAGCTGGAACTTTCCAGAGGCACAAAGAGGCACCGAGCGCAGAGAAAGAAGCACGAAAACGACTGCAAATATTCGGAAATGGGAATACAGAAAAATTATTGACAGAGCGCCATATTATATCATTGATTTTTAAGCAAAACTCCCCATCGATTTTTCAGAACCACATTGAACATTTCAGAATCATTGATTTTAATGGGGAGTTCTGCCCCAAAATCAATGGCGCAATACAGCCCAAAGTAAATTGCTTCTTAGTATCAATATTTTTTGCCCGAGCTGTTGCAATGTGGAAAACCATCTTAAAATGTGCATCTTTTGTTTTCGCCTGTTTTCTTAGATGCTCTTTGAATTCTGCTTTCATAGAGAGACCAGAGGGGAAGGGCAGCTTGTGCCGACTGGTGGGACCGGCAGCGGCCCGGGGTGGGCTCTGCTCCCCCAGGCAGGGATGGACCCTCCTGATGCCTCGCCCGCCGGCCGGGCTCTTTCCCAAAGCCCCATTTTCAGGCTGGGTTTCTGGCAGGACCTGGCCTTAGGGCACTGTGCCTCCCAGGGCGGTACAGTGGGGTGACCCCCCCCCCCCCCCGTGTTTGCTCTGACAGGTCTGGGCTCGGTGTCCTTTTCCCCCTGCGCCGGGCTACGGCACACGTAATTCTGGTTTTGTAGAAAATCCGGTCTCCCTGTGAGCTGGAGGAGGGCACGCTGGGCCCGGAGGAGCCCTCGGCCCTGGCTGGCGTCGCAGCTCAGAGCTGCCCTCAGGGGAGGCCCAGGCCTGGCCGCTCGCGGGGGGCTGCTGCGCCTCGGCAGGGCGGCGATGGCTCGCGCTGGGGTCCGGCGGAGAGGCGAGGACCGAAGGGTGCGAAGGCAGCGGCTGAGGAGGAGAGGCTTCCTGGATCTGCCTCTCTCCGGCAGAAAACGCCTCTCCGTTAAATGCGCGAGCTGCTCCCCCCTGGCAAATGCGGCTCCCCGGGGCAGGGAGCGGGGCAGTGAACGGCACCTGCACCCGCTGTCGCTCGGCTGCACTCGCCCTCCCTGCCGCTTGCCCCACAGGCTGCCTGCCTCTGTCTGCCTAAACGCATTCCTGACGGTGCAGGGGAAACGCTCACTATCATTACTGGATGTCTAGACAAGCGAATACGGCCAAATGAAAGTATGCATAATGCAAGGTGATCAATATGCGTGAGTACAAAACATTTGAGTTTACAAAATCAAGAGCAGCCCTCTGGGCTAGCTCCGAGGGCAGGGTCTGGCGGGACGCAGGCCCCGCTCGGCCCCGGGCTGCCAGGACGGCGTCCCACGCGCTGCGGGCAGCCGGAGGCCGGCGGTGGCCGCGTCCTGCTCCGGCCCCTCGGCCGAGGGGACGGGTGCTGCGGACCCGCACCCGCAGCAGGGGCGTCAGCGGGAGGCTGGGTGCTGCGGGCGGGGGGCGTGAAGAGGGGGTGTACATAGGAGTGGAAATACGTGCGTTACCTTCTCTTCTTTTACACATCTTGGGTTTGTATTTTCGTTGCTTGCATCTTTTCAGTGAATGGTAGCAAGATGCATTAAAACAAAGTCATTTTGGCTACCGGTTTTAATTGTGGAGTATACCAAAAAGCAAGCGTTTGTGAAATATAACTAACTGTGAACGGAGGTTGCAAAAACAAATTGTTTAGAAAAAAGCAGGTTTTCTGTAAATGAATGTGTCTTTATTCTAATGGCTATACAGTTCAATGCCTGATGGAGTTGTTTTCGATAAAAAAAAGATAAATATTTTAAAAAAAGAAAAAAAAATGCCATAATTGTAATAAAGGATTCATTATTTAACGGCCATACTAAAAGCATTATTTATTTTTAAATGGCTGATGTTCATGAAGGGCCAGGGCACAGCCTCAGGTGGACAGCACGGCCGCTCGTGGTGCGAAGCACGCTGCAAGCAAAGCTGGTCTGCAGCCTTGCTCCCGCAGAGAGCCTCTGTGCCGCCGGCGGGACCGGGATCGGGCCCGCAGCCCGACGGGCTTCGTACCTGCTGCGGCCCCAGCCCCGCGGCCCGAGCGTGGGCTGCACGGCGCATGGTGCCTGTGAGTACGCGGGCACGCTGGTGAGCGAGGCCCTGGCTCTTCTCGTGACGGAGTGCCACATCCTCGTCGTGAGCATCGTTTGTGGAGAACACCGCGACGATTCATTTGGGATCTCTCGGCAATGTGATTCTTTGGTGTGAATGTGCCTGCAACATTGACTCATGTGCCAAAACACAATATTGAATGCATTGTTTTTAAATAAAATGTTTTATTGTGCATTGGAAGTCTGTAAAACTCAGCTGTGTCTGCTTCTTCCTTCTTCTTATTTCCTGAACTGCTTACCGTCAGTAATAACGACGGGCCTGACCGGGAGGCTTTCCGCGCTGTGGGCACACTCTGCTGAGCACCAGACCGTCATTTTAACCGAAAAGCCTTCCATATTTTAAAGGATACGCTGTGGGGCTGGAAATGTGCTCAAATGGTATAAAAGCATGCCACGGATACTCCGCCCTAGCAAAATATGAGCACGGCTTCGTGCAGCCCAGGTTTTATTTTAGGTGCTGGGCTAACGGGAGTCAGTCGTGAGAGAGGTAAGGCTTCGGTGCCAGGCCCCCGCCGTTGGTTCCTCTCAGGACACCGGTGACAGATGCTCCGTGGTCGACACGGCGTGTGCTTTGCTCAGCCCCGTGCCGGCGTACGGATCTTCACGGAGGGCCCCGGTGCTGCCCGAGGCGCAGCCCAACGTCCGCCTGGCCGGGCTCGCTCCCCGTGGTCTCAGCCCCCATCCCTCCGTTCTCAGCCCGACGTCCCTCGGCCTCAGCCCCGCACCTCCACGGCCGCATCGGGGCAGGCGGACCGGCTGCCGCTACCCCGGCCCCCGCGCCGCCGGCCGACGGGCAGAGTTCCCCCCGCCTCCTCTGGCACCACGCTGATGAGCGCAAATTACCCTTCCCGCTAACGAGCCCAACAGCTAATGCTCTCTCCCACTATAACTGATTTTTTTCCCTCCTGAGTGGGTAAATACGGAGACTATTCGCAGATTCAAGCAGACTTACCAGCTTGACAATAATCCAACTGCAATAATTATCCTCAATACCGCACACGTCAAAAGGGAGCAAAGTCCCGTTTTCAGAAAAGTTCCCAAATTCGGCGTCTCTGCGGGTGGGATTTTCCATAAGGGACGGAGATCCCCGTTGCGGAGAGACTTCAGGCACGCCAGATGAGAAGGAAACCCCGGCTCGCGCAGCGCAATTAGAACTCGCCGGCTGTTAGGGGTCCCCGGCCGCCGCCTGCAGCTGCACCCCTCCCCTGGGGTCTGCCAGCGCAGCGGGAAGGCACAGGCACCCGGCTGCCCTTCGCGTGCCCCGCTCCCGACACCCGCTTTGGGGTGAGCTGCCCAGGGAGTCCAGCCCCACGCGCCTCCGGCCAGGCACGAGCATTAATACAGAGTAAACTCTGACTTACTTGGGCATTTTCCCCTTCAGGCTGGTATACGGGCTTCTAGTTACCCTGTTTCCAGGGCTCTTGTGCAAGCTCCAGGCGTATTTTATGCCAGTGAAAGCCATGTTAAATAACACCAAAAATGCCCCACCAAAAATCCCCACTCGGGAATAATTCCCCACGGAAATACTTGCATGGGTCAGTGCTGGGTGAGCGACAGCAATCAGCATGAAACAAACAGCGACGCCGTGACTGCCTGCGAAGGACCGTGGCCCACGGTAACGTTTAATGAGTTCCCGCACCGCAGACGCATTGGCTTGGTTCGCAAAGAGTGACAAACGCCGTCCCAGCCAAGCAAGCAGGCAAAACCTGCGTGTCCCTGCTGGCCCCACGGCCGGGAAGGAGCCGGTCCGGGAGCAGCGGCGCTGCCTTGGGGCGTCTGCGCTCCCACCCGCTCCCGACCACCTCGCTCGGCTGACCCGCGCTGGGCTTGTGGCCAGCCGCCCTCTCCTCTGACCCCCGTCCCTGGCTGTGACGTTAATTATTCCCGACCGCGCACCTTGGCGCTCCTCCATGTTGCATCACAGGATCGTTCCTCTCTCCCATCCCGTCCTCCAGCGCGCCCGCAGCTCCTCCCAGCTGCGTGCTGCCCACCGCTTTAATAAGCACACTCTCTACGCCGCCATGCCGGCTGCTAATGAAAATATCGGATAGTAGCTGGCAAGGACAGACCCCCGCAGACCCCTTCCCGATACCTCCTCCCATCGTGACGGTGCAGCACCGATAACAGCCTCCGCTCCCCACCGGCAACTTTCCCTCCCCGTAGAGCAGCAGAACAACTCTCCTCGGTCGCCTTCTCACCACCACCAACTCACAGAAAGTTTTATTGGTGCTCTTCAACTCCCTTGCTAGCTGGCTTTCACTTATGCCTCGGGCTTTCTGATAGCGTTCCTACTTTTTTTGGTGCTATTCTTTTACCCTCGTCCTTAGCCATCGCTACATCGACTACACACCGCTTGCCTGTGCTGAGGTTTTCTGGAGAGTTTGCGACTAAGGTGCCCTCCCGCACCCCTCCTGTCCTCTCCCTGCACCCGGTCCGGGTGGGCTTGTGCCCTCCACGCGCTGCCAGACGGGCTGAGCAACTTCTCCTCTTCTGCTTCTCGTGGGGGCTAATTGTGGACTCCAGGGCCTGTGTTCGGCACATCAGCGTGTCAGCTTTTCTGTGGCTCTGGCCTTAAACAAAAGGTTTTACTGGAAAACTTCATCAGAAGAGTTGCCAAAGGCCTTGTTTATTGCTCCCTATATTTCATTATGCAGTGCAATAAGCTTAATGTGATGGATCCAACTCTGCACTCCTGTGAAATATGTGGCGTTACAAAGCATGTAAATCAGTACACAGCTTGGCTCAGGGTATTTGTTCATTAAAGTGAATTACATTCCCAAGAACATCTTATAACCCACTTCCATTACCTTCAACACACAAGTAAGAAGGACAGATCGCCCCGCTTTCGCCTGGGAGGTTTGCCTTCTGTTCCAGCGGACGCCGTAGCACAGCAGCCCCGAGGACAGCACATCTGTCCTGGCGCCTTCTCACCAACCCCTGCCGCAGGCGGCAGCCCCCGCTGAGCTCTCGGGGGGGGGATGTCCGTGGAAGGGCGGAGAGCAGCCCACGGCGCCAGCGGTGGGACGTGCCGAGGAGCCCTGCCAGGGACGGCGCGGGCGCCTGGCCGAGGGCGCAGCCGGCTCGCCGGCGGGGCTGGAGACTGCCCCGAGCCCCGGGGGTCAGCAGCCGCTCTGCTCCTGGTTTCGCCTGTGTCAGTGGGTATTTCAGTGCACTCACGGATATTTGACTGCAGCCCGAGCCGTGACCCTCTTGGCCTCCTTGCAGGTGGATCTGGAGCTCGAGGAGCTGCCATCCTGCTGTGTCAGAGCCGATCGATCCTTCCTGCTCTATTTCTGCCTTGTGGCCAGTTCCCGCGCCAAGAGAGGACTTGCTGCTTGCCCCGACGCTGCTCGGTGTCCTTACCGGCTCCCGGAGGAACTTTGCCTGGGTTTTGGGCAGCTCCCAGCGACAGGCTCTCCCAGGCTGGCAGGGGCCGCAGCAGACCCTCGCCCAGAGGTGCGCTGCACGGCCCCAGGCACGTCGCGCAGGGGCTCGGGTGCCATGCCCGTGTGCTGCGGCTGAAAGGCAGTGCTGATTGATTTAAGGACTTTAAGATTTTAAACTGCCTGATTTAAGGACTTGTACTGCTGCAGAAAAACCGCTGCCTTGTAAGTTCTCGCAGTGTTTATTTCCCCACCATTAAAACTGTGCTTTGGGTCTCCAGTCTTTTATTACGGGCAGCTTGTGGGTATCGGATCCTTTTACGCCTTTATGAAATTAAGAGGATTTCCAGCAACGGGAACATTCTCCCTGTACCTACAAATTCCTCTTTACTGCCTATTTCAGTGCCTGGGAGAGCAGTGCAGGAGTGTCCTGGCTCCCTCCCGTCCCTCTTTAAGACTTACCAAAGCCCCGGCGGCGGTGGGGCTCTTTGGGAAACACGGGCCCGGCGGGAGCTGCGCCGGTTCTCCCTCTAACCGCTACTGAAGCCTAAACAATTGCCAAATCCGCCTACACTGTCAGCGTTTATTGCCTAGCAATAGTCGCTATGGGATATTTTGGGGACACCAAACCCCAAAATTATGTAAAAAGTGACAATTTAGGTGCTAAGCAGAATATCTAAAAATTCTAAGCGGTTTCCAGCAACTCTGTGTAAAATCATATATATGAAAACAAGAAATCAGCTGTCACATAATCTAGTTCCCTCCCAGTTAATGCAGTGACAGTATTCTACAACGCATTTTATAGCACTTCAATCCGATTTTATATATAACGGCTGACTGCCGAGGCAGGAGTAATGTCGGGGTAAAACTCGCATGGACGGGGCTGCCCAAGACGTCCTGCCCGCGCTGGCCAAAGCCCTGTTTCTGGGAGCATCTCTGCTCTCTGGATGTGGCTGGTATTCCAGCCCACCTCAGGGCACCGCTGTCTGGGACAGCTCGTTCTGGATTTGTCCTGATGCGCAAATTGCTCTGGAGAGGTTTGCCCGGCCGGCACAGCACAAATGCACGTCGGCTCCTGAATAATTTTTCTCGCTCTTGCACACATCAGGCACTCTCACCACCAAAATATATTTAAACCCCACACTTCCATATAAACTGGAGGGCTCACTGTCCGGTACCTCTGTGTGGATGTTTCCAGAGTAGGGCTAATAGTTTGGGCAACCAGTTATTAATCTTTGAAAAATGTTTTAGTAGGTAACGTTTAGTGTCATATAAATGAAAAAGCATTATCTGTCTATGCTCCTTGCACGCTTCCCGTCACTCGTATCTAATATATCTAACATATTTATCCTTGAAGTGAGCACGGGAGAGAGGCAGGTGCCACTGTCTCCACTGGAGAGGCAGGACACTGTGCCAAGCGTGGGAGGGGAGCAGCCACGTCCTAACTGTGAGGTGCCGCCGTCGACGTGGGCCCCTCCCTTGGGTTCTGTCCCCATCCCGCCCACGTCGCCAGCACCGCCGCATCGCCCCGTCGCCGCGCGGGGACCGCCGGGACCCCACGACCCCGCTGGGGCCAGCCCTGCCGGGTCTTTCCCCACCAGCGTCACCGTTTCCCAACACTTCCCGCAAACCAAACAAGTCAGGGCCCTCCTGCTCCCAAGGTAAATATTGCAAACTGGATCCAGTTTTAATCTTTAACCATGGCCCTCGCCGGCCAAGTGTGCCATCAGCCACGCCGGGACGGCCCCGCTGCCCCTCTCGCAGCGGGGGCCGGGGTGTGCCGAGCCGGGGCCGTCCATGGGAGGCGTGGAGCAGAAACCCCCGAGCAAGCAACCACCCACCCGCTGCCCCGGCCCCTGCCTCCACCCGGCACCTCCTGGTTTCCCACACCGAGCCACGGGGACTGCGCTCCCCATCCCTGAAAGAGCTGCTGTTTCTGCATGGCGAGGACGCCCGGGACAGGGGGCACGGGGGCTGCCAGCTCCTCGGGGAACCCCCAGCAAGAGCAGCCCTGCAGGTACCATTCAGGCTGGGATTTATTGCCCCATAACCCAATTTCTGGTGTAGAGATGGGAGAGGAAAAATCCTTTCCTTCATCTTCCCGCTGCTAAATCTGAGGAAGGCTCCCCAGAGCCTCTGCCCCTCGGTGCCGGGGCCGGAGGGTGCTGGCAGCGGAGGCAAGCAGCCCGGCCGGGATCTCGCTTCCCCCAGGTAGCCCCTGAGCCATTTTTCCCGTTTATCAATTTGCACTGATAAATCTGGATACAGCTTTCTCAGACCTGTTTTACCCTCTAAACTGCCTCCCAAAAAACTCGGGGGAAAAAAATCCCATATTGTCCGACTGGTTTTTTACTTCTAAATAACTGGAATCCTGTCTGGGAGGAGAAAAATCACAAGGAAGGTTGGTTCTGCTTCTCATGAGCAAAACAGTCCCTGGGCAGCAGGGACCTGGGGCCAATATAGTTTTAAGTCCCCTCTGGACCTGTGTCCAGCTGCGCTGCCGTCGCTGGGAAGACGTCACGGGCGGCTGGAGCTGGCCCCTCTTCCCTCTGCAGAGAAGAACGGACTTGCAACAGCAATTTCAACATACCAAAAGAAAACGCTTGCAGTATTTGTTTAAAAGCAGGTGAAAATTACGTGTGCCGTCCCTGGCCAGCTCGTGCTAGCTATTTTAAGGGAAAGCTCACCCGTGCCTGTGCCACGTCCTGCACTAACGTGAGCAGGGCGTGCAGGGCTGTGAGCGCAGGTGATGAATCCCTGGACTCACCCTTTTACGGGCGGTTTGGGTCAGCCAGCCAGTTTTGCAGCGCTGAAGGGCAAGGCCCTTCTCTCTTCCCCACGTCAGAGACGGGTGTGGGTGCTGGAGCAAATTGCAGAATTGAACTCTTGGTGAACAAAAGAGGAGAGGAATTAAAATTCAAATACCCAGGGGAGCCACAGCCAAAAAAAGAAGGATGCTGAGCAAGAAAGCCTGGGGCGAATGCGGCCAGGCCAGGTCAGCCCCCAGGTCCGTCCCATCCCGCCGGCCCCTGGGCACCGCACCGCTGCCTGTTTCAGGGGAAGCGAGGGCTCCCGCAGCGGCACGGGGAGTCCTGGCTGCAGGCAGGGAGAAGGAGGAAAGCTAACAAAGAAACCTCCCTCCCCCCGAGAGCGGAGGGAAAGCCTCTGGCAAAGGCAGCCATGCAGGCAGGCAACGCCGCTTCCCGCTGGGCGGCCAAAGCTCGTTAGGCTGGAAGCAGTGACCGGCCGCCCCAGCTCTCCGGCACTGCACCTGCCAGCCGTGCCCGCGCCGGCTGCCAGCGACACGGCTGACGGCAGGGGTTTGTTTCGTGTGGGTGCCAAAGGAGTCCCGCGCACCCTCCATCGCACAGGGGGAAAGGTTCAATGGGCGCGGGGGCCGCGGGGAGCCCGGCGGCAGATGCCGAAGCAGGCGGCACCCACGGGGCAGAAGGGCAGCGCTCTCCCTCGCGCTGTCTCCCGCCGGGCTGACGGCAGCCCTGGGCTTCGCAGCCCCCACCGAGCCGCAGCCCCCCGGCAGCACCCGCGCTGCCCACCGGCTGCGAGACGGCAGGCAGAGCACGGGCAACGCGGCACACGAGCAGGGCCGCACCACGACGTACCTGCCGTGGTGGTTACAACTGCACTGTGTGCTGATATTTATACGGTTGTGGGGTGATTACCGGGAAGATTTGGACATCAATTTGGCAAGACGCCAGAATTAGATACTACCACGTGTAATATAACATAATCATGGAACGCAATAATCGGGCGCAGGTTTAAAAAGAAAAGGTCAAAGTCAGGCCTTATCTCCTGAATTTTGAAAGTATCATTTTGTCAGGAAAAAAAAAAATCAATTTCTCGTCCTTCCTCTGTTAACTTAACGAGAGCATAATGGATCAAAGCGACAGGCGCAGCCCAGCCCTCCGAAGGCGCTGGCAAATGCCCCTTCCACCCGCAGGCCCCCGGCCAGCCCGCAGCCCCGCGGCTGGCACGGCAGCTCTGCTCCCCGCTGCCGGAGCACCGCTTCCCTCGCTCTGCCGGCACTGGCCGTTCCTGCCTGCTGTCTGACAGCAGCCAGCAGCCTGCCAGCCCCGTGAGCCCCTGAAGGGAAGCGGGGGTAAGCCACGTCGCCGGTGGGCATTGACCAGAATGGGAGCCCTGATTTTTTTTTTATTTTTAGGAGAGGAAACTCTGCAGCACTTTAAGCAAATAAAGTAACCTAAAGGCAGTCAAAATGCACCCAGCGATTAGTAATTACAGTAATAGCAACCAGTTCTCACACAGAGCAGCTGCCCCGTTCGACTCGAAACGCTTAACAAAGCAGCTCATCTTAAAGATGGGGGAGACTTAGGCTCAGAAAGCTGGGAGTGACAGTCCCCGGCATCGAGCAATATATATTCACCTGCAATTGTAATAAATCACCACATTATCCACAAATCTCAGGGTTCCTGCTGGGTCATGGAAGTTCCAAGTCTCGTGCCCACCGGCACAGACCCCACGAAAGCCAAGTAGCGCCGCAACTAACAACAAGAGGGGCTGGGTGCCTACTGAGAGAGCTGAATGCAGCTGGCTTTTTGAAAGAAAAGGGGATCAATACACAATCAAGTAAACCAGTGCAGTTCATTTTTTGTTCAACAAAAAGTTGTATTTCATTGAAGTTATGAAACGTGTTAGAAGATCTTTGCGATCCTATGGAGCTTAAATTCAAAGTATGATTAATCTTAATTTCCAGGTAACAGTTCCCAGTCTGTAAGGGAGCGCTGGTAGTTCCCAGGAACGGCAGGAGGGGATGAGTTGAGCATCTGAAAAGGTATGTCCTGCCACCAGCACACGCTTGCGTGACACGGTTTGAGCAGGGGCTGCAGTGCCTGCTCTCCAGAGGCACCTTCCAACCTCAGCTCTTCTGGGAAAGGGGAAGGAGAAGGAGAAGGAGGAGGGGAAGGGGAACGGGAAGGGGAAGGGGAAGGGGAAGGGGAAGGGGAAGGGGAACAAGAAGAAAAAGGAAAAGGAAAAGGGAAAAAAAGGAAAAGGGAAAAAAAGGAAAAGGGAAAGGACACCAGCACATCTGTGGCTCCTGGCTCCCATCGGGGTCTGCCCACCCACCCCCCTCCCGCCTGCCCACCACCACCTCCGCCTCCGGAGGGCTGCACTTGCCTCTCTTTTCCCCAAATCAACTGCAACTTTTGCCTTCCTTTAGGAAGGACAAAAAGATTTCACGCATAACTTGCCCTGAACAAAGGCACCTCACGCCAGGGCTCTCTTTTTCTTCTTCCTTCCTTTTTGCTTTTCCACCACAGGCTGACAACGGCAGGGGTAGCTGGGGTGGGGGAGCTTCATTTTATACCCACTTGGTTAGTGCCAAAAAGCAGCTTGGAAATACCGCGAGCTCCAGAGACACACGGGGATGGCAGTGTGGAGAGCAACGGATCGTTAGCCTTTGGGATCCCTAGTGGAAATCTATAGGGAAACTGGGTGCTATCATACGCAACCCATCTGAAAAGAGACTGCGGGTGCCCTGGCGAGGGGCCTGGTAACGAATGGTGTCTTACCTCGGAAGAATATAAAAACCAGCCATTTTTGCGCTGGACTCAGCCATTCTCACTCACCAGCTGCGTTTCTTTACAAGCCCCACAGTACTTCTGCATGCCCCAAAGCAGAAGGAAGCCCAGCACGCATCCCTGCCTGTACCCGGGCCCAGGCGGGTTGGCTCGGCACGCTGCCCACAGCACTGCCCACCCCACGCTGCCCACCCTGCCCGTGGCTCCCCGCAGCCCCCCGCCATTCCGCCCCTGCGCACCTCTCCCTCTTGGCCCTTTTCAGAATTTTACTCCCCAGTGTCCAACCCAGGCTGAACTCTGGCTGATACTATCAAAAAGGTGACGTTTCCCCTCATTTTTCCCCATTTTGTTACCGGAAAGACACAGTGGGGGTGGGACCTTTACAAACGCAGAGATGGTTATCGGGGCCCGAGATAAGGATGACATAAACGCAGGTCTCTGCGTTACTGATTAAAGCGGGGAGGGAGGGGGGCAGAGACAGCAAAGGGAACCGCACGGCTGGGAGCAGCTGCGTGGCCTGGCATGGCACGGCACAGTACAGCCCGACAGTCAGGCACACCGTGGCTCGGCACGGCACGGCATGGCACACTCCGGCACAGCCTGGCACGGTGCGGCACGGTCCAGCATGGCCCAGCCTGGGATGGCACGGCACGGCCCAGCACGGGTGCCCTGCAGTGGAGCGTGTGGACGGCACGGGGCCGGGCCGGAGCCGGCAGGTCCCCGATTGCCAGCTCTGTGCCAAGGGCTCCTGTCCCCATGGGCC
This sequence comes from Mycteria americana, assembly GCF_035582795.1. Taxonomy (NCBI): domain Eukaryota; kingdom Metazoa; phylum Chordata; class Aves; order Ciconiiformes; family Ciconiidae; genus Mycteria; species Mycteria americana. The sequence continues at coordinate 2,262,745 of NW_027445437.1, forward strand.
CTGCTCCCATTGGGCCCCCCCTGCCCTCCTGCCCACCAGCTCACCTGCCTGCCTGCCTGCACAGCTGCCTGCCTGCCTCCTTGGCTGCCCACCTGCCTCTCTGTGGCCTGCCTGCCTGCCTGCCTGCCTCCATCCCTCCCTGCCTCTCCCCACAGTCCCCGCAGTGCCGACACCACGCTGCCTGCCGAGGCTTCGGCCACGCTCGAGGCCCCTCGGGGAACCCGCAGGCTGTTTCCCACCGCTGCCTCCCCTTCCAGCGCAGCCCCTGCTCCCCACCTCCCTCCGGGGCCCGGCCGGGCGGGACGGCGATGGGCTCCCACCCGTGCAGCGGCGTACCTGGGGGACACGGCGCTCGGGGGCCTCGGAGCTGCGGGGCAGGCGCAGGTCAGAGCGAAGCTGGCTGCCAGTAACACGCTGGATCTGCGCGGGGGCTCGCAGCTCACAGCTCCGAATCGATGGCCCTGCAATCGCGCACCAGATGGTTTTGGCAAGGGCAAACATAAAGCAGTTCAAACCCGCTCGCTGTGATTACGCCGGTTTGTGCCTCTCGGCTCGGCCTCCTCGGAGCGGAGGTGCGCTGCTTCCAGCTGCAGGGGCTCAGAGCGGGCCTGGGGAAGCCACCGTCCTCCGAAGCGGGGAAGATGTGTGCATGTGCGTGTGCGTGTGCGTGCACGGCGGGGTGTGTGTGTGCGCATTGGTGAACGGCAGCACGCAGTTGTGTGAAAGCAGGCTGACACGGGGACACAGATTGCTCCTGTGACCGTATCCGTTCATTTACCGCTGTACGTTCACGACGCATTTTTACTAAGCCGCGCTTTCTGCCATATTTAGTGTAATTAATAACGCAGATCAGCGCTGCGCCTTGGTTTAAAAAAGCGAATAGCGGAGCAGGAGAACGCGGGGGCCGGCAGCCCGGGCCGGCCGTGCCCAGCGGGCTCCCCGGGGAGCGGCGCCCCCCGCCCCGCCAGCCCGGCCGGCCAGCGGGGGCTGGGCTGCGCGCCGCGGCTCTGCCCGCGCCTCTCACGCTGCTCCGCCGGGGAAGCGCCGAGCCAGGGCGCGGGCTGCGGCGTCCCCGCTGCCGAGGGAGCCGGGACCCGCTGCCGCCCGGGGCCGAGCCCCGCGCTCCGCCGCGCTGCGAGGCAGCCCCCGGCCCCCTCCCCGCTCCGGGGGCGGTCTCCCCGGGGGCGCGGCGGCCGGAGGGGCCGCCTGGCCGGGCCCCCTGCTCGCCCTCCGGCAGCCGAGCGGGAGAAATGGGTCACGGCTCCCCGGCCCCCATCGCCGCCTCCGCACAAAGGCGACATCTGCGCGGCCCGCCCGCCGATCCGCACCGCGGGCAGCCGGGAGCGCGGGGCTGGCGGGGCGGCGGCACGGGCACCGGCACGGGCACCGGCACGGGCACCGGCGGGCCGAGCGGGACTGCCGCCTGCCGGGACCCGGCGCGGCCCCGTTGCGGGGAGCGGGGCTCCGAGGGCGCTGCGGGGGCTGGGTGGGGCTGAGGCGCCTGAGGGGACCTGAGGCACCTGAGGGGACGCGAGGAGCCCGCGGGGGCTGAGGCGCCTGACGTGACCTGAGGCACCTGCGGGGACGCGAGGGGCTGGCGGGGGCTGCGGGGCCGGGGCTCCGGGGCCCGGGCCGGGCCGTCTCCCAGGAGGAGCCGAGCCGCCGCCGGGCTGCCAGGGCCGCGGAGCCCCGGCCACCCCGGCCCCGGCACCCCGGCGGCGCGACGCCCCCCGCGCGGCTACAAAGGGCCGCGGCATCTTTAAGGGCCCGGCGGTTCCCGGCCCGCCGCCCCGCCCCGCCCGGCGCCGCGCCGCCATTGGCGGGCCCGCCCCGCCCCGCCCCGCCCCGCGGCAGTCAGTCGGGCAGGCAGTCGGTCAGGCGGGCAGGCAGTCGGGCGGGCGGGCAGGCAGTCAGTCAGTCGCGCAGGCCCGGCCCAGCGGGCGCGGCCAGGCTGTGCGCGCAGCGCGCCCTGGACAGCTCCCGCCGCCCGCAGACGGCGGCGGCGGCGGCGAGGCGAGGACATGGCGCGGGGCCGGCGCGGGCCCGGCTGAGCGGCCGCTGCCCGCTGCCCGCGGGGCCGGCGGAGCGGGCGGCCTCGGGCCGCGGCGCGCTGCCCCGGCGCGGCCGCCGCCCCCATGAGTGAATGAGGAGCGGCCGCAGCGCCCGTCGATGCCTCGCCAGGGAGCCGGGTGCCTGCGCCATGAACCCCGAGATGGCGATGGAGCCGCTGGGCAGCCTGCACGGGGCGGCCGGCCATGAGCCGGAGCTGATGGGCAGCCCCAGCCCCCACCACGGCGGCCGCAGCGCCGGGCCGCTCCGGGTGCCCCCCCCGCCGCCGCCGCCGCCGCCGCCGCCGCCGCCGCACCAGGAGCTGGCCCCCGCCGCCGCCCGGCCGGCCATGGTGTCCAGCATGGCCTCGCTGCTGGACGGCGCCGCCGAGTACCGCCCCGAGCTCTCCATCCCGCTGCACCACGCCATGAGCATGCCCTGCGAGTCCTCGCCGCCCGGCATGGGCATGAGCAGCACCTACACCACCCTGACGCCACTCCAGCCCCTGCCGCCCATCTCCACCGTCTCCGACAAGTTCCACCACCCGCACGCCCACCCGCACGCCCACCACCACCACCACCACCAGCGCCTCTCGGGCAACGTCAGCGGCAGCTTCGCCCTCATGCGGGACGAGCGCGGGCTGCCCGCCGTCAACAACCTCTACGGGCCCTACAAGGAGATGCCCGGCATGGGGCAGAGCCTCTCGCCGCTGGGCAACGGGCTGGGCCCCCTCCACAACGCCCAGCAGGGCCTCCACGGCTACGGGCCGCCCGGCCACGAGAAGATGCTCAGCCCCAACTTCGACGCCCACGCGGCCATGCTGGCGCGGGGGGACCAGCACCTCTCCCGCGGGCTGGGGACGCCCCCCGCCATGATGCCCCACCTGAACGGCATGCACCACCCCGCGCACCCGGGCCACCCGCCGCCCCACGGGCCCGCGCTGCCCGCCGGCCGGGAGCGGCCGCCCTCCTCCTCCTCCGGCTCGCAGGTGAGCAGCTCGGGGCAGCTGGAGGAGATCAACACCAAAGAAGTGGCACAAAGGATCACGGCGGAGCTGAAGCGCTACAGCATCCCGCAGGCCATCTTCGCCCAGCGGGTGCTGTGCCGCTCTCAGGGGACCCTCTCGGACTTGCTGCGGAACCCTAAGCCTTGGAGTAAACTCAAGTCCGGCCGGGAGACCTTCCGGAGGATGTGGAAGTGGCTGCAGGAGCCGGAGTTCCAGAGGATGTCGGCCCTGCGGCTGGCAGGTAGGTGCGGGCCGGCGCCCCGCGGGAGGCCCGGCGGGGAGCGGGGAGCGGAGCGCGACCCTCCGGCAGCCGAGCGCCGCCCCGGCCGGCTCCGCAGGCCGCTCCGTGCGGGTGCCGGTGCGAGTGCCGGTGCCGGTGCCGGCCCGGCTCGGCGGCCTCCGCTTCCCGCGCTCCGCCTCGCCCGCTCTCAGCGGCCGGGCGCGGGGACAAGGGCGCGGGGCCGGCCTGTCCCCCGCCTCCCCCAGCGCCGGCGCCGGCACCTGCGCGGCCCGGCCCGGAGCCGGCGCGGGGCTCGGCGGGGCTGCGGGCCGGCGGACGCGCGCTCTGCGCTGCCGGGCGGCGCGGCCGGGCCGGCTCTCCCCGGCCAGGAGCCGCAGGGCGCCCTGCGCGCCGCCCGCGCCGCTCCGCGCCCTCCGCGAGCGCCCCTCGTGCCGCGCCGGGAGCCGCCGGCCGCTGCCGGGCGGCGGGGCGGGGCGGGGCGGGCGGAGCGGCGCGGCGGGGGGCGCAGCCCCGGCGGCCCGGCCGCATTGTCCCGCGGAGGGCGCGCGGGCGCCCCCTGGCGCGGTCGCGGGGCGCCGCAGCCGCCATTGTTCTGCGGGCGCGGCGGCGGCGGGGGGCAGCGGGGCGGCCGGCAGCGACCCCCGGCAGCGCCCGCCCCGCGCCGCGCCGGGGGTCCGGGGGGGAGGCCCGGCGAAGCCTCGTCTCGTCCCGTGCGGGGGCGGGGGGGGGGGGGGCCGTGCCAGCGCCGCGGCCGCCCGAGGGCAGAGCGGTGCCGGCGGACGCGCGTTCGCTGCCGCCCGCTTCTCTGCCCGGTCCCGCGGTAAGGCAGGACGTCGGGCACGGCCACCCGGCGCCCGCCGCGGAACGCGGCGTGCCGGGCGCCTGCCTTCCCCGCCGCGGAACCTGCTCATGCGGTGGATATGGCCGGCCGGTAAATGGGCGGGCTGTGGCGCGGACAGACCCGCGGACCGCAGGCGCGGCGGTGTGTGCCTGTGTCCGGCTCGGCTCTCCGCTGTGACAGCGAAATGTCCGCGGGCGCAGCCGAGGAACCCGGGGACGCTTGTTCCGACGAGTCCGTCGTTCTTTCGTTTCGATCGATGCCAGCCCGGGCAGGTTCATCCCGGCGCGGTACGGGTGGGCAGAGGCAGGTACGAGCGGGCTCTCCCCGGGGCTGCCCCTCGCCCCGGAGCCCGCTCTGCTGGCACACGCCGAGGCGTGCCTGAGGGCGGGTCTGGACCCTCCCGGCGGCGCTTCCCCGCGGTGGTACCGGGTCGTTCCTGCCGCGCTGGTGCCGCGGAAGCTCCGCACAGCCCGCGCAGTAGCGGGGGCAGAGCTCCGCGTGGCTTTGCGGGCGGGGACGGGGGGCTCGGGAGGCCCCGCTGGGCGCTCGCCCCTCCTTTGTCTCCGGCGGAGCCAGGGGGAACAATGCGGTTTGGCGAGCCCCGGCCCCCCCCGCGCCCTGCGGCGGCTCCGCTCGTCGGGCCGGCCGGGGGCTGCCCGCAGCCCCGCACCCCAACCTCGCCGAGCTCTCCCCCTCTGCCCCACGTAGTGCGCGCAGGGCTCCGGGCCGCGCATTCTCCCTCTCCTCTTTGGAGGCGGTGGGGTGCTCTGCCCCCTGGCAGGGAGGTGGCCGCAGAGGGTCCCTGCGTGCGGGGGGGGTGCGGGAGAGCAGGGGGACGACGAGCCGTGAGTTAGGGCTGGCCGTAATCCCTGCCCGACCCCCAACCGGAGATGCTGTGGGTTAAACAGCCGCCGGCCTGGGGCCTCCGAAAGCCTCTCGGGGGGTGCTAGGGCATTCTCGAGGTGAAGGAGACTTTGCAGGGCCACCGTGGTCGTGCCGCGGGGCTTGCCCGGCTCTGCAGCCCGTTTCAGAGCCCGGCTTGGCCGGGACGGGGGAAGGAGGACTCGGGGCAGGGATGCTGTTCTCCTCCCCAGCTCTAACGGCGACTGCAAACTCCGCCCGTCCTTTCCCGCACCCCTGGGTGTCCAGCTCTTCTGTATTATCAGCCAAGGGAAGGTCCCGAGGTTTGTCTGCGACGGGAGCATCAGAGGAACAGAAAGGCTTTGGGTTTTTTTTTTTTTCCGGAGCACGCGGTGATGTCGCCTTCTCAAACAAACGCCTATCTAGAGGGAAATCGATGCAGATAATGTTTAGAAGATTAAAAGAGCATTAATGCTGGCAACAGGAGCATAAACGTGTGGACCCAGTTTTCATTGATCTGGAACCTGAGCCGGCTCATTTCCAGTAATGCTGCTGGTGCTTTTCCTTCCCAGCACCGGTCCCGGGTGGGGGGTTCCCCACGGAGCCGTACGTATTAGGGCAGAAAATCAGAAATCGCATCTACGCACCCACCGGGTGACAGCTACGCCTGGCGGGTGTGTAGATGCGATTTCTGATTTTCTGCCATACAGTCAGTGATATGCATATATAATTCTGGATCTCCGCTTCCCCACTTCCCCCTGAATTCACCCCAGGGATGCCTTTGCATCCAGAAATAAAGTTCGGAGAGAGCTCGGTGGCCGAATGAGCACGGGTTCCCTGTGGAGTGGGAGCCGGAGCGGGAAAGACCTTTGCAAATTACCGTCCCCTTTGGGAAATTGATTATTTTTTTAATTATTATTACCACGTGTGAATATGCAGCCTCATTGCCTCGGTGCTTCCTTCTTCCCCTTTACTCGCCTGCTTAAATCCCCCTGAGCGAGGGGAATAAGCCGAAAGTATTTCAGGTTTCTGAAAACCGGCCAATTTACACCGTGCTCCTCTAAGTTTTCCCAAACGGGATGAAAATCTGCTGTCCTTTGAGGGAAATCCCCCCTCTCCCTGGGGGAGCCATAGCAGTGGGGTGTGCTTAATATTTCTTATTATTATAGGAGATATATAATAATATTCTATCCTATCGTATTCTATCCTATCCTATTCTATTCTATCCTATTCTATTCTATCCTATTCTATTCTATCCTATTCTATTCTATCCTATTCTATTTTATCCTATTCTATTCTATTCTATTCTATTCTATTCTATTCTATTCTATTCTAATTCTATTCTATTCTATTCTATGCTATGCTATGCTATGCTATTCTGTTCTTTCTTATTCTTTCTGTGCTTATTACCTCTTCCTGGGAGTCTTCACAAGACTGCTCAGCCGGCTCCTGTGCCGGAGCGGGACGGGCAGGGAGGGCTGGCAGCGCGCAGAGCGGGCAGCCCGGGCAGAGGCGTGGGCAGCTCACGGTGTGCAGAGGCAGGTCGGTGCCTGCTTTGGAGATCCGAGAGTAAAACAGCGGTTTGGCCTCACCGTGCGGGTGCCGCCGGGGGAAGCGGCGAGTCCCTCCCGGGGCCGTGGGGCTCCCCCTCCCCGGGGCAGCTGGAGCCGGGACGGGGCTTCTGGGGCGCTGCCCTGGGCGTCGGGCAGACGCTCCTCCCGCACAGCAAAACGACACGCGAGGAACCCCGCCGCTCCCCGGGTTCTCGCTCCGCCTCGACGGCGGCATCACCCCCGGGACCTCGTCCCCAAAACGGGCTGGCGTCCCCCCTCCTGCTCCCTCCCGCCGGGACAGCGGGGGCTGCGGGGCTGCGGGACAGCGGGGCTGCGGGCAGGACCCTGCACCCCCCTCCCCGGCCACGGGAACGTCTCGGCGAGGCCATGACTGGCTCCGGCCCCGTGGGCAGTCCCTAGATTTCTGCCGGGGTGAAAAACATTAACGATCGCTGGGTGAGGCGATGCCTCTGTCCGCGCGGTGAGCTCGGGGAGCAGGGTTCGCCCCGGTTCGGGTGAACCGAACGCGGAGCCGCGTCCCCGTGCCCGGTTGCCTGCAAAGCCCCGAACCTCGGGGCACTGCCGCCAGGTCCCTGCTGGGTGAACACAGGAGGAATGCAATTCAGATCGCTCCGGGCCGTGTTCCCCTGCAAGCCACCGGGCTCAGGCGGGTCCTGAGACGCCGGGCGAAGCCCCCCGGGGGCAGAAAGCGGGTTTCGGGGTGCGTGGCTGCCGTGCTGGCGGCCCCGGCCCGCGGAGCAGCCGCGGCAGCTCGCCCTGGGGCTCCGGGGGGGCGAGCTGCTGCCGGGGCAGAGCGGAGCGTTTCTCCGTGTCGGCCCGCCGCGGCTGGCGAGCGAGGCGGCGACAGCTCGCCCGCGGTTGGCGAGCGAGGCGGGCGCGGCCGGGCCGGCCCGTACCCTGCGGGCATCCGCTCTGGTTCTCCGGGCCGACGGGCACACCGCTCGCACCGCTTGTTTACGTTTCCCGATTGCTGAATCACGTTATTGATGATTAAACATTTCTGTACCAGGACACCCGCAAGGATTCATTTGCGCAGAGAGGCGCGTATCGATATCCCTTCCCTTGGTCGCAGCGCGGCTCCGGGGGCGGCTGTCTCAGCCCGGCTTTTTGTGCCTGTCCTCGGCCGAGGGGCAGCGGCAGCTGCCGGGGGTCCCTGTCCCTCTCCCCGCGGGTCCCTGTCCCTCTCCCCGCGGGTCTCTTTCTCCCCGCGGGTCCCTGTCCCTCTCCCGCGGGTCCTTGTCCCTCTCCCCGCGGGTCCCTGTCCCTCTCCCCGCGGGTCCTTGTCCCTCTCCCCGCGGTCCCTGCCCCTCTCCCCGCGGGTCCCTGTCCCTCTCCCCGCGGGTCTCTTTCTCCCCGCGGGTCCTTGTCCCTCTCCCCGCGGTCCCTGCCCCTCTCCCCGCGGGTCTCCCTCCGCCGAGCCCCGCCGCTCAGCGCCCTACGGCATCCCCGCGCCGGGCAGCCGGCAGCCGGGGACGTGCCCATCCACGGGCTCGGAGGACTCGGTTTCGCGGGAGCTGTGCTCGGGGCTCCACCTCGGGTCCCCGCGCGAAAGCCCCGGCCGGGCCTGGCCGTGGCTTCGCCGGTGCCAGGGGGTGGCGGGCGGCTGCTCCGCTCCTCGGCGCCCTCCCCGCGGCGTCTGGTCCCCGGAGCGCGGCCAGGGTGCGTGGCCTGCGCAGGGACAAGCTCTGCTTTTCCCCCCGGACCTCTGCCTGCTGCGGCTGCCGGGCGGGTCTCGCCGCGCAGAGAGGCCCGGCGAGCTCCTCTGCGCCCGGCAGCGGGCCGGCTCCGGTCTCCCTCCGGGAGGTGCGGCAGCGGCCCGGGCGGGCAGGGCGGGGAGCGATGCCCGGGCGGGGGTGCCCGTCGAACCCCGCTCGCCGGAGCAGCGGGCGGACCCCGGGTGCGGGCGGGAGCGGCGGCGGGAGCGATCCGTCAGCACCACGGACAGCGGCGGGGAGCGGAGGGGCGGGGGGGGTGGAGGGGAGCGGGAGAGGGATGGAGGGGAGCGAGGGGGTGGAGGGGAGCGGGGAGGTGGAGGGGAACGGGGGGATGGAGGGGAACGGGGGGGTGGAGGGGAACAGGAGAGGGATGGAGGGGAGCGGGGAGGTGGAGGGGAGCGGGAGAGGTGGAGGGGAGCGGGGAGGTGGAGGGGAACGGGGGGATGGAGGGGAGCGAGGGGGTGGAGGGGAACAGGAGAGGGATGGAGGGGAGCGGGGAGGTGGAGGGGAACGGGGGGATGGAAGGGAACAGGAGAGGGATGGAGGGGAGCGGGGAGGTGGAGGGGAGCGGGAGAGGTGGAGGGGAGCGGGGGATGGAGGGGAGCGGGGGGGTGGAGGGGAACGGGGGGATGGAAGGGAACAGGAGAGGGATGGAGGGGAGCGGGGAGGTGGAGGAGAGCGGGGGGGTGGAGGGGAGCGGGGGGGTGGAGAGGAACGGGGGGGATGGAGTGGAACAAGAGAGGGACGGAGGCGAGCGGGGTGTGGAGAGGAACAGGAGAGCTAGGAGGGGACAGGCAAAGGAGGCGAGAGGGGAGCTGGAGGGGGGCGAGGCACCCCGGGGCAGGCAGTGGCTGCGGCCTCTCCCTGGCCCAGAGCCCGCTAAGCCGTGGGGGGCCATAACAGAGGAGCGAGGGCCGGTGGCTCGACATCCCACCAAGGCCAGGGCTGCGCTCGTGCAGCTGACCCTACTGCACCCCCCAACCCTCCGGCACCCAGGAGAGCCCCTGTACGTCTACGTCCCTCGCTGGGTGCGAGGGCTGGGTTGTGTGCAGGCGGACTGTTGTTGTCCCTCCGCCCTCTGCCTCTTTGTGGTCTACCGAATGCTTCTTTCTCTGGATTTTGAGACTATTTTGTTGTCTGTAGGTACAGCTAAAAATTAAGGCATAATAACATCTGTATCAAGTGCGTTATCTATATATAAAACTATTTCTTAGCGTTGAACTAAACGTACAGGTACATAAAGATTCTTTGAAAGGTGCTTAGTGGCTTGAAATATTAGTACTCTCTTCAGATATAGATTAGTGGTTATGTTTGAACAATCCATGCGGTAAATTGTGGTGCTGGGTGATAAATTATATTTCTTATGTACCAACTTTCTGAAATAATATCCTGCCCTATCTTTTTGTTCCACATCATTTCTGAAGACATTTCTGCCCTGCAGAAATTTGAATACCATTTTTGTTAAGCAACCAGTTTTTGTCGGTTTCCGGATTGGTTGATAAAGATAAATCTGACCACATTTGTCATTAAATGCATTGCTATCTTTTTTCCCCTCTACTTTTTTAAAGAAACAATTAGTCTATCAACAGGTGTTACTCATTCTGAGCTTTTCTGATCTGTTCTTCACTATTTCCTTATTAGATTTTTTTCCCAGCATCTTATTTTTATTTTTTCCTAGTATCTTTTGGCCATCAGCATTTGAACTGAAATATCCCAAACTCAAATATTCCTCTGCATTTGAAAACGGACAGAATTTATTTGTGGTGAGAAGCACGCAAGGAGAGAACATTTTTGCCCAAAGGATTATTTTCCAGTAACTAATGCTGTTTCTTCCCTCGCTCCTTAGAGGGGTGTTTTGACTCAAACTTTGCGCTTCTTTTTTCTGCACCCAGTTGCTCACCCTCAGCAGTCCTCCCTTGCGTTGGTCACAAAATCTTGTCCTAGGTGTTCCTGCCATCCACCAGTTGCAAGTGGCTTTTTCATCCCTTCCAGTTAGACATTACTCAGAGATTACAAGCTTCTTGCCAGTAACCCAACATGTCTATTCTGAGTCTCTAAGCACTAAAAGTAGCAGACCTCTCGCATCAGAGGAGCTCCCCTCTGGCTGCCTTCAGAGTGGAAATGGGGCTCTGCAGGTGTACGGAGAATTAATCTAACAGGGAAAGCAGGGCTGAAAAGGACTTGAGACATCACTTGTCCTGACAGTCTGCCCCCTTCTTCAAGAATCTCCAGTGACGGGGATTTCTCAGACTACCTAGGCAATCTCTTCCAGGGCTTACAGGTACAAAAAAATCCTTAATGACTAGCCTTAATCTCCCTTTTTGTCTTTCAAATCCTTTGCTTCTCATCTTATCCCCGCTAGACACAGCAAAAAAATGACTCCCTTTCTCCTGATAGCAATCTGTTTGTATTTAAGACTACTATCTTGTCTCCTGTCTTCTCTAGAAAAAGCCCCATCATACTTTGGAGATGAATATGCAGAGAAAGCATTATGTCCAATGGGACAGATAATACATCTCTTTTTCCAAGGTAAAAGATTTTGTATCCAGCTCTATCAATCTTGCAGACTTTTGCATAAAAGACTCTCTGATTTATAGAGGATTTTTGGATGCAGAAATCATACAAAATAGACTAATCTCAAATGGGTTCAGTGATAAGATCAACCAGCCAACTCACTGATGGCAGATAGAAATGCAATCAAAGAAGAAATTGGAGTGTTTTGGGGTTGTTTGGGGTTTTTGAGCTATAAAATCAAACTACTCCATTGTGAAAAAAGGGGACTCAAGCCACTGGAAAATGCTGCACAAAGGAATTATTAGACAAGCGATAGAGGCTGGCAGTTTCCCAAAACACAAATTGTCTCTGAGACCAAAATATCTCTAAGTAAGCAGGGAACATATTTATGAGTAGTGGTGATTTTCCAGCAGATCTCATCTTGTCATAATGGGCATTTGAGAACGGGGGCCTGCGCCGAGGCATTAAGCTTTGGCAAGCAGCACACAGCTGAAGAGGATAAAGGAAGAGCATGAGGAAGTCTTCCTCGGAGAGCTTCCCACACGCCGCCTTCTCCGTTTTCCTTCTCCTCTGTGCTTATCACACCCACTCGTTCCCGCATCAGGTGAGGACACCGTTGCTTTCCTCGGCAGCCAGTGTCACAGCACAAGCATCTTTCCTCCAGCTGTTGCTGGTAAGGACTAGTGGCACCACGGCACCGTGTCGGCCCTGATCGCAGGCTCCCGACGTGAAGAGGCTCACACAGATTAGGTATAAGCTCCCAAAGCTTTTCCACTGTCCTTCTGGCATCTTTAGTGCCAAATTTCTCCTCCATCATGCCCGGATCCTGCCAGGGTGCAGCGTCTTGGCTCTCCTCTCACATCCAGCCCTGACCGTGCACTGCAGAAGAGGTGTCCTGTGGGGCACGGCCGCACAGACCCGACGCCAGAGCCATGCTTGGCATCAGCTAGCTCATGCCACTGGGGTGACAGGGGCACTACTTGATGCACTGCTATCGCTCACACAGCCTGCTGAAGAGCCACCCCGTCTCCCATCCATCACCCGCACGGCAGCACGTTCGCTGCGGAGGTGGGAGACCCACGGCCCCTCTGCCTGGAGGGAGCTCCGTCCCCTCCTCCCCTCCACACGCTGCCTTGTTGGTGCTCGGGGAGGAAGGACACTTACCTCTCCTGCTGAAGCTTGCTGTGAAGAAGGAAGAAGGAAATGGGAACCTGACTTTGTGGCAAAGAACATCACTCCTCCCAGGCCTGCTCTTACGTTCTGTATTCAGCAGTCGTTATCTGAAGCACAAGGAGAGCTCGGAGAGCCAGGAGAGCAACACGGGTCTGGTTTTCCCCGATAAGTCGGCAGAGCTTTGCTCTAGTCCTCTCCTGTTCTTCATAATTGCGCCCTATCAATAACAGCCATTAAAAGGAAATAATCATTTCCTGCTTTCTCCCATGAGTCAGAATTTCTGAAAACAAGCTGGTTCTGGAGGCGCACAGCAGGAGCCCAGTAGATCCGTACTTTCCCTTGCAGCCCGGCCCGTGGGACTCAGCTCGCAACTCTGACTTGTACGTGTAAGTGCCAGGAGGGAACTGCGGCACGGGAGGGTGTCAAAGCGACGCAGCTATGGGAAAGCTGCTAGATGTAATCGGCAGAAACAAGAAGGCAAGATATTTCAAATTCTAATCCGCTCTAAGATTTCAGACTGCTATTCAGCGCTTGCTCACCTATGTCAACTTTAAATTCCCAGTCCTTTCTTGGAAAAGATGCCCGAAGCACTTCCCTTTCTCCACGGGGAGAAGGTCACAGCTGTATTCTGGTACTTGAGGGGATGTGCTGGCGCATCACTTGCCGATGCTGCTACAACAGGCAGAGCACTCGGTGTGGGGAAAGTCTGGTTTCAGCTCTGTGCTCTGGCGAAGGGAATATAAATCCTCGTTACAGAAAAGTGTTATAATTCAGCTGGAAACTATTTTGGGATTCAAAAGGGAGAATCTCCAGAACAAGAGGAAACATAAATCTCCCAGGCGTTAGAAGTGAAGGACTCGCAGAGTGCAGTTTGAAGGATCCAACGTTTTGCTGTGACTGGATGAGTACCTGAGCAGTCTTGCTGCTGCACGAGCTGGTGGTGCCGGGAAGCGGTACATCAGCACTGCAGACGGCGTGACACTGCTCGTCACACTCGGGTGATGGCATTTACATGCTACTGCTTCTACAGTTTCTGTCAGCTTGTGCTTCTGAAAGCAGCTGGGACTCTGAACCAGCACAAGCGTATTTGGGCGCCTCGACGAGGTTGATGCGGTTGCGCAGGGTGTGTGTCTGCCTGGCCCTGCAGCCCCCTGCTCCTCTCCGCGCGACGTCATTGGTACCTGCGGGGTACCCGGGGGTGTCGCTGCACCAGGACCAGAGGTCTCACAGGTAACTGTGGGCGGTTGTACCCCTTGTTGTGAAAACAGGAGTCTGTAGAGAGAAGGAAGATCCCGTAAGTGCCTGCCCTGCAACAAGGCTACGGCGTGAGCTTGCACCATGCTGGATGGTGATCCTGGGAAGAGGGAGAGCTTCTGCATCCCCCAGCTATCGGAAAGGAGACCTTACGAGCTCACAATCAACTCTGAAACAGAAATCTGCCAGAAATCAGGTCTGTTCCTTTTGCAGCTCACAGGAAAGCTTGTTTGCAAAGAGGGCTGGATATTGGGTGTCAGGGGATGCTCCCTGCCTTGGCCACAGAAGAGAAACTGGGAGGCTGCCTTGCAGAAACTGCTTCAGTGCGTGGTTAGAGCTTGCACCCACTCAGCGACAAGGGGTACACTGAAACGGTACTGCATGCTCACCAAGCCTCCACTCGTTCTCGCCCTAGAGTGCAATAAATTGGCCCTATCCCATCTATTATTTAGTATTCTGTATTAATGATGGAAGTATATTACAATAGTACTTAGAGGCCCCTGTCAGAGATCCCGCACTGAGATGGGTGTTGCAGCATTGCACGGGAGGAAGCAGCCCCTGCCCCGCAGGATTTACAGCCCAATTTCAGCCACCCAGCAGATTTACAAGAGGTTTGACACAAATAGCTTGAGACCTGCTACACGCCAGAAAGAAATATAAAAGAACGAAGTCCCCAAACCCATTCATCTTTCCTTCTCAAATAGCTGAAGGATGTAAGACCTAGACAGAGGAAGGCGTTCCCTCCGTGACAGAATTAAGAGAGAGAAAAATTGGGTTGAGTACCGAGAAAACCCGTTCCTGGCAGGAAGCAGCGAGGCTGTGGACTTCTTTCTCAGAGCGTTGTAGGAATCCCTGTATCTGCAAACAGGAATTGTGGTGTGGGGAACATCTTGCTGTTACAGGAGAGTTGGTTTGGGCGAGCAAAGTGATCTTCTCCAATAACAACGGATCTTCTCGAGCAGAACGGAATTAACACTTTGTGCTACGCTTCTCATTTGTGGGCATATTCTGTTCTTGTAGGTAAATGCCATCAGAAGGCATTCATAGGGATTACAAAAATCAGGAAGGTTTTGTGCGTGTGCAGCCGATGGAAGTGAGCAGGCGAAGGTGCGCTGGCTGCACACCCCGACAATGTGATTATTTGCATCTTCATTCAAATTGTTTCTTGTTACATAATGATTTCGTACACAGTGGAGTACTTAACCTAATTTGTATTGATCTCAGTTGCTTTCATTTGTGCATACTTAATTCAGAGAGGTAATCAAATTGATTTTTGAGGCCTAGTTTTTAAGAGATTGTAGTAACACAGATATCCAAGAGGTTGCTTTAAGTGAATCATAGCGAAAGAAAAACATTTTAAACCTTTGGAAAACCTTTTGATGGTCATTTCATTGTGTTCACTATTACTAGCATAATTAAATTTCCTTCACATTGAGTTCTCTCCGAAATCAAATTGAGGAACATTTTTTAGTTCCATCAGACAGATAACTGGGTTTAGTTGACTTTGTACTACACCCGCATGAAACCGCATACGGGAGATCAATATTCACGGCTTATCCTTACGAACGATGGAGAGAAATGACTTACTGCTGGATTAAGGGAATATTGTTCTCTACTTGGCTCCTTCTTAACATTTGCCGTTTGTTTCATAGTTCCAAAGTCACTTTTGCCATTAGAGTAAAAACATCATAAAACCGGTGATACTTGGAGGGTGTTAGTTAACTTGAGAAACTGCAGGGAACCACATTTAGAGGAGGTGAGGAGGAAGGGAGGCTTTTTTTCAGTGAAAGCAGACCATGAGGTATGGCCCTGAGAAACCCCAGACTGCTAAGCAGTCCTCCAGGATTTCTAGTTAAAAGCCCTCACCTACTTGGTTTAAAAGTAGAGATACCTGAGGGGGGAGATGGGTTGACGTCAGATTTATGTTGGGGTTTTGTTTGTATGAGTGCCCAGCTTGCACTGTGTTTGTGCTTCACAGGACATGAAACCACATGAGCTCTTTCCTTAACGTTTCCAGTATCCGAAGGAAACTGGTGTCGGGCTCTCAGAAGAGAAATGGGGTGGGTCTGTAGTCTCCGCAGGTCCCTCTGTGCCTGTCTCTACAGTTTGTGATATTAAAGCCTGGTTGGCAAAGCTCCTCTGCCCATAAGCATCACTGCCCGGGGTCCCCTTACGGACCAGCTCCTGCATCTCCGGGATGTGGCTTCCCAGGCTCCCTGCAGCTCCGGCCGTGGTGGCATTGGCCAGTGGAAGATTTCACATTAACACTTTTTCGTTTGCTTGAGCAGTCGTCATTTCTGTGTTGGCATGCTTGCCACAAGCGTAGCTCCAAGCAGCTCTGACACAGATGAGCGGAGTTTGCCCCATCCCCTGCCAGCGGCACAGTCCCCATCCTCTTTCTCAGGTGTGGGACACAGGCTTTCTCTGGATGTGCTAGCCACCCGCGGCGTTCACGTGAACACTCACCCACCCGAGCCCTGCAGATCGATCTTTCTGAAGTGCCCGCTGAGGCGACTCACGGGCCCGCCGCCTCCGGACCATCCGGCTCTGCACGCAGCTCCTCTTCTTCACCAAGAACCACCAGGCACCACCCCAGCCCCCGGGACCCCTTCCTGTCCTGCTCCTCCTCCTCCTGATGCTGGTGACCCTCATGTCCTCGACCCCCGGCTGTCTCCCTCCCGGAGCACCGGCCTCTGCGCGGGGAAGCAGAGGAGCCGAGGGAGGAGAGGGGCCCCAGCTCACTCCAGTGAGCAGCCCTGCCCCGTGCCCGAGGGTTTGGAGGGTGGGCTTTGGCTGACTGTGGTGAGCTCCCTATCAGTCAGTTTTGGCCTACATATGGCAAAAGCACTTTCTATAAAAAGGACCGGTCTTTCTGTGCATGCATAAACAGCTGACAGGAGCTATCGCTGCCTACAGGGATGTGCAAGGCTGCTTCTGGGTTTCCGAAGGCCAGCGTTACGCACTGCGGATTGATTGCTCTGAGCCACACTTTGTTTCAGCCATGAACAATGGAGCCCGGTGGATATCTCTCAGTGAAAAAAACTGTCGTGAGAAAATGCCAAATCGTCTGATCTGAGCCCTTGCATTTCATCGAGCTTTACCAGCTCCGTGGAGGACTTGCCCCGGACTGCGGGTCCCAGCCCGCGGGGATCCACCGGCAGCGGCTCTCCCAAGGGAGCTGGGCTGGGGCTGGAGCACGGTGGGATCCGCAGCCTGGCAGGCGTAGGCAGGGCTGGGCAGGGCGCTGGGGGCCACCGCAGCTCCGGGGGATGAGCGTTCTCCTCGTAGAAGGGCGGAGGGGAGACCCCCACGGCGGCATTAGTGAATCCACTGCCTTTTGCTGGTAGTTGCCATGCGTTCATCTTTAATGGTAGAGTAAATTTCCCAGTGCTTGAGTCTTTATAAGCAGCAGTTACAAGGCAATACTTACCAACTGAAATGTTTCTAGATATTTTTCAGGATTTATCGGTATTTGTAATGCAGGGGCTGGCTAGGTTCCTCTCTTCTGAGGAAGAAAATGGAAACTAAGAGTTATTGTTGCAGAAAATAAGACAAATGAACTATTAATAGAAATATTCAATTTAATGATACTCAGTGACAAAAAAAAATGGAGCTTTAATTAGAAGTGTGTGAAGTTCACAAGGAAACCAAAACTCAGATGGGCTTGAGGAAATAAAATCCAGAAAAATCACCACTTTCCTGCAGATCCCTTTCAAGCAGATGGGGTTGCAGATGCTGGAATTGGTGCAGTGCACATCAGTCACTGCAGCTCCTGGTTACAGTGGGGTCATGATTTCTTCCAAAGCAGTGTGACTGATTCTTTTTTCCATGTGAATTGTATTGAAAGCTATTAAGTGCAGGCAGTTTAGAGCAAATTTTTGAGAGGTGTCCCAAGACACGATGGAGTCTGTGGCAGACGTGAGCGGAGGCCGTGTCCTCCCCCGTTGTCGCCCACTCGCAGCGAGGCATCTGCCCGCAGGAGGGGAGGCATCCCGGCTGCAGCCGACACTTGTGCCCCGGCTGCAGGGGAAGCCGGGACGTGGGATGCCCTGCTTTTCCCTGGCCAGTGTTAGGTGAAATGAGTGCCAGCCTTACTGATGAGGGGAGCTGGCTTACAGGCGCAGGGGAGTCGGGGAGACAGCCCCTTGGCAAGGCTCTGCAGAGACGGAGGCGGACGAGCTGGGAGCGGCGGGGCTTCACCCAGTTCCCGGAGCTGCAGCCGTGCAGGGCAGCCGGGAGCGACGGCTGGATTTTGATTCCCTGGCTGCCAACCAGGGCACGGGACGCGGGTGGCACATTTCCCAACTGCCGAACACTCGCACAGAAAGGTGGGGTTGGGTGAAACTTTCTGAGAGCTGCTGTACCTGTTAGCCAGGAGGGACGACTGCCTGCCTGCCTGCCCCTGCTCTCCCTCTCTCTGGGATCTAGCAAAATATTTCAGCGCATGCTTAACCTCAGGCTTGCAAACACGCTAATAAAAAATCAATGGAGCGTCTTGCATGTTTGAAGTTGAACATCTGAATAGTTGTTGTCTTTGTGCAGAGGAACCTAATTAGCGCTGAGAACTGCAGAGATTCTGGGGCTCGTTCCCATCACCTCCTGGTGCCTCGCCTGACTTGCCTCCCGCCTCTCCACACTTACTCTGGGTGCTTTTTTAATTTTATTTCTTCATTTCTAAGCAATACCTAATTCTGTTTTAAGGCAACATTTTTTAAACATTCCCTTAGTTTTAGCTGCAGGACAAAACCACGCTCACTGAAGACAGGCTGTCTCTCCTCGGGGACACAGCCCCGCAGTGCGGCGTCAGGTCTCTGCACTGCTCGTAATGCCCTTTAAATTGGTGGGTTTCCACTTCAGGCAACATTAAGCGAGGCAGTACTGTATCTATTTCTGAGCTCTTTCTATATTGTTTCTATGTAAAGCGTCTTTAGTCCAGTGTAGAAGAAAAGGGAAGTTTTTTGGGTTTTTTTTCCACAGTTATGGCTTTCAATTCTTGCCAGTTGTCCATTTTCTTCCGTAGAATATGTTCAGTATTAAATGCAGTTAATAAATCAAATTGTTCTTAGAATCAAGATGGCCGCTTCCCTTTCCTCTACTATTAAAACGTTTCTCTTTCTGTAGGCAGGTTTCCTGGATAATAACTTTATTTTATTAGAGCGCTCACTCCATTTTTCTCTTCTGATAAGTGCACGTCAAGGAACAACATTTGCCTTTACGGTGCCTTTTCAAGAGCAAACTTAACAGTTCAAGGAAAGTATTTACTGAATGCATTGAAAAGCACATACCTTTGCATTATTTATTATAAGATACCAATAACTGTAAAATGCAGAGTATCTCTGGACATAAATTAGTGATGTTAGGAAACACTAGACTCTTCCCAGTGTCCTGGAACCTATTAGAAACTGCAGCAAAGATGCAGGCGCTCGTCACATCCCCAGTGCTGGGGTACCACCCCGTGGATTCCAGACAAAAGGCCAAGTAAAGCATCCAATGCAGAAATCCAGCCTAAAATCTGCTTTTTCATCTCAGACAGGCAGTAGAGCATTATCTGTGGAGTGTGTTATCTGGTAGCGATAGATGCAGAGATGCAGTCAGGGAACCCAAATTCTTCCCGTGTGATGCCTTTGGGCTAATCACCTCCAGAGACCTGAGTCCGGCCATCGGGACGCAGTAATGGGCTCACCCCGCAGCCTCCGACGTGCCACGCAGGAGCGTCCTTGCTGCCGCCCCGCTCCCTCGGGCCCCAGCAGAAACCCTGTGCCGGTGCCGCTGCCTCCGGGGCGGCCGTGCTGTGAATCGCTCCCGGGGACGCTCACCCATAACCTGTAAGTCTGGGTTTGGACCCGACTCTCCGGAGCATCCTCCTCTTACATTTTGGCCCTCTTGGGCTATTTCGAATGGTCCGACCCCGACCTTCCTCCCAGAGGCAGCTCTGCGGCAGCCACTGGAATCTGACAGCTGAGAACGGGTGCAAGAGCGGGGTCAGGACCAGCCGCTCCGGCAAAATATTCCAGTTTCCTGCAGAAATCCTGTTAAATACTGTCCCGTGCACAAAACTAAGCTGATCGGCGTGGTCCGTTACACACCCGGCTGAGCCAGGCTCCCCGGTGCCATGCTCGGGCACAGGTAGATGGGTATGGTCCTGAGTTCGGGTTAATTACAGACGTTTCCACAGTCTGAGCTTTACTTTTTGGAGCAGGTTCTCATTTAATATTCTAGACCTGCAGAATTATTTAATAGGGCTGCTTAAAAACCCGTCCACTTATCAATTCACTCTACTTGTTTTGTCCCAGCACATTACCTAACCATGTCAACATACGGATTTTTTTTTAATCTTACTGCCCCGTGTAGACAGCCTTATCAGGCTATTTTTAAATCCGGGTACGCTACGGCAGCGGTATTGGTTTCAGCACTTGATGTTCTCTCTGCGCTAATAAATACAGATCAGCTATTAATACTGATTTTTTTTAGGCTCCATTAGCGTCGCTTGGCACAGCGATGGTCAGGCGCTGCCGCCCCGCCTGACCTGAGCTCTGACAGGCATTTCTGGCCAGCTTCGCCCTTGCCCCTGGGAGATGCCCCGGGGAGAGGGATGCTGCTGAGCCCGCCGAGCACTGCCGGCTTGCCCGCGGGCTCTGCAGCTGCCCTGTGGCTTTCTGCCCTGCCCTCCCAGCCGCCGCCGGCTCCCCGGGCTGGAGTGAGCTGGGGAGCAGGGAGGCTGGCCTTGCCGAGCCCGCGGCCCAGGAAAGCAGAGGGTCAGGCTTTAAGGTGATAAGGACGATCTGAGGAGGAAGGGGAGGTTTCTTCTCAGATGAAAGACATTTGCCTGTTTTAAAAGAGATTTGCAATCCAGGGTATTTTAGACTATTTTGTCCTCCTGGAGGGAGCTTCAAAACGCATGCTGTAAACCCAAATGCAGATAAACTCAAATATATAGGGCCCGGGTTCCTAGGCGGCTCAGTGGGCTTTACGCCTGGAGGCCTCCCCTTGCACAGCCTTGCTGTGCCGCGGCTGGAGGGGCATGCCCCGGTGTGTGGGGGCTGCTGCCGCGGCTGGAGGGGCATGCCCCGGTGTGTGGGGGCTGCTGCCGCGGCTGAGCCCCGGCAGGCTCTGCGCGGGGCGGAGGGAGGAGGCACAGAGCCCTTGGGGGTGGCACCGCCGGGAGTCACGCTGGGGCAAAATCCCCAGGGGAGGAGGGGGAGAAGGACCAAGGCGAGCCGGTGCCTGACCCGCCGCTGTGGAAGCCCGAGTGTTGTCACCTCCACAGAGACAGGCTCTGGTAACCGCTGCCAGCAGACGTCGGGGAAAAAAAATGAGCCAGTGCGTTTCGGCAAAGCTGCACGTTCATAGATGAATTCTGTTGGGAAGCGTTACCTCATTTCTGGACCAGCTCGTGAAGAGCATCATGCAGGGTGAGCGTATCGTGCCATGTAATGCCATGCCTGGTTTCAGCGATGCTTCCGAGTTTGCTTATGGAAAATGCAGTCATTGCGGTTTAAGAACCTGCTGTGAAGCAGCGACGAAGAGGATGGAGCTGCTGGCAAGCGCGGCCGCGCTGCAGTCAGTGGCTGTGCAGGGACTGTGAGAGATGCTGCCGGCAGGGGAAGAAGCTTTCGTTGCCCTTAAGCCGTGTGCATCAGGTGGCAGCTGCTGGATGAGTTTGGAGCGAAGGCTGCGTGGGACCGCCTGGATGTCCACGCGCCCTAGGGATGTGCGGAGGGCTAACTGCTGATGAGGGACGTTGCCTGAACAGCGGGTACTGCTGCCACGGCATCTCAGAAAGATGCAATTTCACTTCTTTCTGGGTTTTCATAGCTTTTCAACATTGTAGTCTGTGAGAGACCACATGAAAGTGCAAACCTGCAGAGAGCTGTAGAATTTGAGACACACTAAATGGTCTGGTTATTTCTACACGAGGCCATAAGCAAACGGTCTCACAGCAGAAGTCATGAGTTTCTCTCACAACAGATGTCTGAAGTTTTGGCAGCTTTTTCAGACAGCAGCTGTTGCAGCAGCGGATAGAAACCACAAATACATTGGTAAATGGTTAAAAAGTGGCCACGGAGGTCTCTTTCGGGAGACAACACGCAAACAGAAGGTTCAGCTGGACGGGGGCAGTTTGTGCCACCGAACGTGAGTTTTCCCCAGTGGTGGTCACAGGAAGTTGCTGCCACGGGAGCTTTGACCGGGGTTTGTGTTGGGATGTTTAAAGTAATAAAACTCCTGTACAAGCGTTAGACCTGGCTGTTGGGGAGGTAGAACCAGGCCTCCTTCTGGGGATGGAGAAGATGAATGAGGGCAGCGGAGCAGCCTGTCCTGGGTCAGACAGAGCCGAGCTGGGAGCGGAGTTCGACCACGCGTCCTCCCCTGCCGTGGGGTTTTACCCGTCCCTCTGTGTATGGCCAGCACCTCTCCATCCTGCGGACATCTGGGAGAGGATCCACCGGCGCAGGTGCTGCGAGCGTCCCTCCTGCCGGCCAGGGCCGCCGTGCCAGCCCTCCCCGCCGCTGGTGGCAGTGAGTGGGAGAAGGGGGTGCAGAGGGATGGTCGGCACCAGTTCCCGGGGAACGCCTGCCAGGAGTTGTGCGCATTTGCTGGCAGACAGGACGGCAGCCCGGCGTGCTGCAGATTTCGGCTGATGCCCGGAAGACACACCACGGCCCCAGATGGAGCGTGGGCTTGTTTTGCAAATCGTGCAGGGAGCGCGGGGAGGGGGCGGGGGGCAGTTTCTGCTTGCTCAGCTGTTCTTTCCCCTGGACTAACAAAGCGGGTCTGGGGGGTTCCTGCCTTCACCGTTCTGCCCACGGTAATTGTTTTACGTATGTGTTTGGAATGGCAGATCAAAGAAAAGGCTATCTCTCCCAAAAGGTGGATAGATTTATTCTAAATGCATGAACAGCAATTTCCAGTTGTATTTCCTCTGTCCTGTACATTACCCAGGGGGGGAGTTTACATTATGGAATAGTGGCCTGCACAGTTTTGTTAAAAAATAGTAATCTGCAGTTGTTTTATGCTACGGCACATGAGAAGTTGCTGCAAAGAATTAATCTTTGTCTTAGCTATTGAGGGGAAAAAAAGGATGTGCTTTGCATTTTCATCCCTAGACTGACATCAGATAAGCTAAATTGTTAGTTCTAATGCTGCTGTAACAGAAGAGCAACGCATTTCTCAGGCGGTGGCTTTATAAAAAGTGTGGAAAATCTCGAAGTTGTGCACTGTCCAGAATCGGCAAGTGAATTTGAGGGCTCTGTCTGCGGGTGGTCGGGAGGAGCGCTCCGGTTGCCTAGGAATGCAGTGCCCGAATGCCTAACAATCAGATGCCCGTCCAGAATAATTTCTGAAAATGCGGGTCTTTGGGACGCGAGCGCAAACAGCAGCGTAGCCCCTCTGGGATTCTTCCGCAAGCCCTCGGGTCCCACGTGCCAGCGCGGTGCTGGCTCAGCCGGCAGCTGTGCGCTGCTGGCTCCGCGGGCCTGCAGGAGGGTGACGGTGGCCAGCGGGGTCTGCGGGCAGCCACACGCGTCCTGACGCTCGCTTTCTCTCTGTCTCTGCCCACCCCTTCCCCAGCCTGCAAACGCAAGGAGCAAGAGCCGAACAAAGAGCGGAACAACTCCCAGAAGAAATCTCGCCTGGTTTTCACGGACCTCCAGCGCAGAACGCTTTTCGCCATCTTCAAGGAGAACAAGCGTCCCTCCAAAGAAATGCAGATCACCATCTCCCAGCAGCTGGGCCTGGAGCTCACCACCGTCAGCAACTTCTTCATGAACGCCCGGCGGCGCAGCCTGGAGAAGTGGCAGGACGACCTGAGCTCCGGGGGCTCCTCCTCGGCCCCCAGCACCTGTACCAAAGCGTGATGGGGAGCGGCCGGCGCGGCGCGGCACGGCACGGCACGGCACGGCGGAGAGAGCGGCTTCGCAGCGAGGTCCTTCACTGGTGACTTAAAGCACAATCCTCCTGGAAACGAACCCCAGCCCAGCTGTAACAGAGGACACTTCTTACGGCTTTTAGTCAGTCTTAGCAGGCGCAAGTTAAAAATTAACCTCTTTCTATACAATACTATGCTCAGGACAGGCGAAGCAGGTCTGAAACGTAGGGGAGTTGTTCATGAGGCAAGTTTCTCCTGAGCCCCAAAGAGCCCCGGCCGGCGGGGGTGCCGCTGCGAGCCTGGGCAGCCTGCCCGTGCCCGGTGCTTGCCGGCAGGGCGCCGGTGCTGGCCACACCGCCCTACACCAAAGCTCGCCGCCGTGGCGCAGCCACGCGAGAACGGAGCACAAAGTCTGACACGTAGACGCTAAAGAATCCGAGAACCTGTTTTTAAAACTCAGGCATGTTTTTTTTAAGTGTTTTAGGGAAAAAAAAAAGATCAAATTTGAGGTTTTGTTTGGGGTTTTTTTTAGTTTGTTTAATTTAATCAGCGAGTGTTAATTTAATCAGCGAGAGAAAAATTCAGTTCACTTGAGCTCAAAGTATCAAGCACAAAGCCAGTAGCTATAGAAATAGGTACGATCCTGGACTCACTGCAGCGATTGTTTCGAGATGCAGTCTCACTTCCGAAGTCGGTAGGGAACACCTCTGTGACCACACGAGCCTCAAGCACAGTTTGCAGTTTGTCACAAGTTCTGTGTTTGTACCTAATGCAGACGCACACTCAGGAGGTCAATTTAACTGCTACAGTACGTGGAGCAAACACAACGTTTTGAAAGATCTAGATTTTTTTAGGTCATTAATACGTCCTCTTTAGTTACCAGGAATCTAGTTTCTCCTCGACAACGTCCTTGTTACCGAAACGTATTTAGCCTTCAATGTATTTTTGTTCATTTTGGGGGTATTTTATGGTACTTTCAAGCAGGAAAAAACCAGAAACAAGCCCTTCAGATGCCACCGACCATTTTAGATGTGCCGCATATGGCTTCAATACGCCATCTAGGTCTATTGCATCCTTAAGTTCCTTGTATCCACCAGTTACCCAAGCTGGCGGGAACACAGCACACCAAAGAGACAGGATTACTGCAAGCCAAAGATGTTTATAACTTGCCATTTTCCTTCCGTCATCGCTGGTGCGGGCGGTTGTTTGGCGATGGGGAAGCCTCACAAACTCCAAGCCCTCTCTCCACCTCCGGCGGCTGCCGTGCAGCGGAGCGGGCAGGCGGCGCTGGCCGCCGATGTCAGCAGAGCCCCGACCGCGGCCTCCGCGCTCGCAGCCGCACCGATGCCGCGGCCCTGCCCACGCCTCGCAGCCCCGACCCCCGCCGCCGAAACGGCCGCAGCCGCTCGATGTGCGCACTTACCAGTGAACGGCCCCTCCTGGGGCGCCGGCCGAGTCCCCGGCAGCAAGCCAAGCGCGGTCGTGGTTCTTTAGAGACACTTGAGACTTTTTTTATGTACTACTTAATCGAAACCAAAGAAACGTTTTCTGCACCTACTTCTTCTGCAACAAACTGTTCCATTTAAAAATAAAATGAAAATAAAAAACCAAGGAAGCACGTCAGGAAGCAAACGAGTAACACACTGTGTTTTGACAGACATCTTGGACATTTTAGGAAGCAGATCTCAAAGAAAGGGTTGACAAGAACGAGAACAAAGCAAAGCCAGTACGATTGCTGCTTCATTTGACAACTCAGTCATCTTAAAGTTGAAGATTGTCTTTAATTTGTGCCTATGCAGTTTTTTCAAAAGAACAAGGAACAGAGCAACCAAAACCTCAACAGCTACAATACCAAAGATGAGGATTCTCACTCCTTTTGTTTCAGTTCATTGTCTCCTCTTGCATGACTAAATGCATATAGCGCCATTGATCTGTGTACAGGTAACCACTTCTGTTTCTTTGAGCAACCAAAAGGGTGGGTTTATTTATGTTTTTCCTGTTTCTGCCCCACACGGGATCTCTCCAAGAGCTGCATGGACTCCAAGTGCAAGATGTTGGGATACTACGCTGGTACATCTCCTCTCTCCAGAGCCACCTAGGAAAAACATGTTGGTTGGGTATGACTTGTTTTGTCAGGTAGAGTTGGTCTCCTGTATGTCTAGAGCTTTGAACAGCCATCCTTCTGTATGTGAAAGCGGTTGAGTAACCTGCACTCTTCTTTCTCTTCCCCAGGGATAAAACTTGCAATATATGTGTACCGATTTATGTCATTGTAAGTGCTGAGCACCGCCCCAGCCTGGCTGACTGAGATCAGATCCCGATCTGAACCGAAACGGAGGTTTCAGCAGTTCATGTGGCAGTTCAGTAGTTCGTTTTGACATATTAGACATGTTATGTTGGTTGATCAAAGCCATGATGATCCAAATCATGACACACAGACCTAGGTCCAAATTTATCTTCAGAGCTGGAGCGCAGCGGTACCATTTTGCTCCATCTCTACCTTGAAATGAGGGCTTCTTTTTAACTACTTTGCAAAACTGCTGCAGTCATTTTCCAATGCTTACACTTGAAAAAAGAAAGAAAATCAAAAAGCCTTGTTGGCTCAGGACAGGAAAGGTAAATTCAGGATCCTCACAGCTAAACTGACAGCACATACCAGCTCCAGGAATCAAAACATCCTTCAACACAGATTTCCAGACAGATCGTGCATGATTTGAAAATGATCCAAAGAAGTCTTGTAGTCAGACGTGGAATAAAGCCACCAAAAAATGGTTCAGGTCTGGGCTGATGCGTACCGATGCCTCCGGGTATTTGAGTGAGAAGTTCTGAGTCAGCGCGCTGTAGAGCAGGGCCCAGCTGAGGAGGTTTGGTCATGTTGAAGTTTCACCTTCATTCCCATCCAAGAGGGTGCACTGAAACCAGCCTCTCCATGTGCATTTTGAACGTGGCATTGCCCTCATGGGAAGCGTCTCGTTCTGCAAGTGTCCTCCCGCAATCTGCAGCAGTGTCAGGCGATGCTGGGTTTCGGTCGCTCTACTCGTGCTCCATTCCATAGTGCCCTTGCAGCCACTGCAGGAGATGACGCACCACCAGTGAAACCCAGCCTGCCGTCCCCTACCTCCCCTTCCCTTACTGCAGCCAGAAGGCAGAGGAGTGCATCTCGGGCGAGGAGAGTCCCAGGCGTCCTCTAAGGCGTGCGCTTGGCAGTCGGCGTCCCGCCGCAGAGATGGGCGCGTGGGACGCTTCACGTAGGGCCATCCACAGACTGGTGGTGTTGCCTCCCGCGTACCCCCGTCCTTACAGGCAGCGAGGAGCCTGCCCTGGGCTTCTCGTGAAGTCTGTGAGCCAAGACCTGGCCTTTTTATTTCTGTTCAGGGTTCATCCCAATAGCCATAATGAAGTAAGTCCAGATCAACTACTGAATTATAAAAATAGGTATATCCAGTGAAATCATGAATTTTCTCCAAATTGTGGAAGTTCTCGTTATGCAATATTATGGCTTAAGTTCTCGCCTCGATCTTTCAAATGTTGATCCGCAGTGTGACACTGGGAACGATAGAATTACACGGACCGAGTAGTACCGAGCCTGATGTTACTGCCCGCACTGCGTCACTTGTTTAGCAAAACGCGTGAGGCTTCTCCGTGCTGGGGATTGCAAATATGTCAACACCCGTGTTTCCTCCGTATTTGACAACAATCATTTTCATCTGAACATCTGAAAATACTGCTGCATTTTTTATCCCTGCATCTTTCATGGCCCTGTGTTACGTCTTCCATTTCACTGTCAACTCTTGTAGGCTTTTATGTAGCAGCTATCTCAGAAGAGGAGTGTCGATAGCGTATACTGTGGGTAGATATATTTGTATGTACGTGTATGAGCAGAATATATGCTATATTCTGCCCATACAAAAAAAACCTCAAATAGATATGTTATGTTTATATACCATATATTTATGAACCTATAGAGACGTGTAATGTAACTTGTTCCTTTTATTTATTCTGATACGAAAGACTAGTATGCACAGATAGTATCCCAGCATCTTCCGTACCGTGTACTTGGAGTTACTACCATGGGCACATCCAAGATGAATTCAACTTTCAAGAAACCTTGGATATTGTTTAATCATCCGTGAAGGAACAAAGAATGTGCTTGATGACTTCGGTTGAATAGCTTTATTCTGGATCTCTCTTACCTAAAGCTGAAGCCAAAGACGAGAAGGACTAAACCAGCAAACTACGCTCAGACCTGCGTAAGGGAATAGGGATCTCCTCTTCCACAGCAAGACACGGTAACGACATGGTATTGCAAAGGGTGTGCTAGCTTCGGACAAAACCCAATGTTTTTCTTGCTTGTCACAATACCTAAGTATTTTTAAGACACGCAGAAACTTTATACTTGGCCTCCTTCCTATTTATTAAGGGGAATTTTTATTGTTTAAATTTTTTAAAAAGGCAAAGCTTAAAATGGTTTTATTTTTTTCCAGACACTTGTGGGTTTTAACCCAATATATTGTCTATCAATAATGTAATTTATTTAATTTAGTCTTAGACTAGGTCCCGAAACCTCTGTTCAGCCTAAATCCCATTGAGTTTCATTTTAGCTTTAAAATTCAATGGGAGTTTTGCCTGAATACAGGCTGCGGGATCAGGCTCCAATGTTAGTTATTTGTAACTATTTAATTCAATGATTTATGAATTCATTTCGGATCAATCTTGCTTATTTATCCATTTTACTGTTGTAGCGCATCAGAGATGCAAAGCCTGTGTTAGTAAATACCCTTAAAAGTTAGTATTGCTTCATAGAGCAGCCCGGTTCTGTTACAGACGGGAGGAAAATAACAAGTTACATAAAACAGGAGTCTAGTTTTAATTTCTTCTTTTAACTGATTTTAATTGTTTAAATATCAAAGTTTAAATTATTTAAGTCAATCTCTTCCCGTCTGATTAGAAAGTGCGACGTACCTTTATTATGGCACATAAAGCCTTCATAATATAACTTATTTATTTAACTTATTCATCATCATCTGAGGATGCCCTCGTATAGTTTTTATTTTTTATTTAGAATTACCTTCAAAGCACTACAGCTGATTTTCTGTAAGAACAACAGAGCGAATTTTGAGGACAAGCAATGAATATTCAACCCAAAGCTGTGCATTCAGAAACAGTAGGGAAAAAAGACACTGGGATACTTTGCCTGAACTTTGTGGCTTCTTAAAACTTACGCTGGGGGAAAAATAATACACGCCAAGCAAAAAGAGAGAAACCCTTAAACTAGCTGCTTCCAAGAACGAACTTCTGTGTGTGTAAAAAAAGGAAAAAAGAAAAAAAAAAGGAAAAAAGAAAAAAAGAAAAAACCTTTCTATTTCTAGTGAGAACCAAAGAGGCTACCTCACTGACTTTTTCCATTTGTAATTTTAATCGTGTTGATGATACCAAAGATACCAAAGATTTCTTTCTCTGTGCGGTCTGCATTTTGCTTGTGCTCTTTTATAGTTTCAACTGTTCTCGCCTACACACAGCAATGTACAGCTGCAGCCCAGATACCCAAAGAAATACCGCTCGTGGAAGCTGCCAGTTCTGGTGACGACACTTTCTGTGTTTCCCGTACGCCTTCCTGCCAGCCAAAAATGTTTGGAGACGTGAAACCATTTCACGTCCTTCCCCACGCCAAATTCCGGTGGATGGGACGGAGCCGTTGTGTTGACCTGGCGACGAATGCGGGCTTTGTCTGTCAGCGGCTCCCGGGGAGAGGGGGCTGCCTGCCGCCGCCTGCAGAAGCCCTGCTGAAGCGTTTGTGGGTGTCATTCGCCGCGGCGGCAGCAATTAGCCGTAGAGATTATTATTGTCAAGCAGTGCCGTGCCTGAAGATAACCTAACGGGCTGCTCTGTGGGCCCCACGCGGGCAGAGCCCGCTGCTGACGGCTGGCCTGAGGGGAGGGGCATTCCTTCCTTTTGGCCACCTAGACAGCCAGCAGCAAGCCCTTTGCCCGGGCGAAGGCCGGTTCTGCCCGGCCCACGCTGCGTCTCTAATGGCCCCGGCGGGCACAGCGGATACGGAGGCTGCTCTCTCCTGCTCGCATTTTGTTGTTGTTGTTTGCAATTACAGTTTTCGTATGAAAATCAATTAATTATTTTTCTCAAGTTAGCAATGAAACAAAGCTACATTAAGCTCCATTAGTATCATGTTCCTAAGTGATTACTTAAAAGTTGGTTGGTTGTCTTTGGGGAATCAGCGGTGCCCTTTAGCACTTGTTTCTTTTAGCCTGTTTTATCCTGTTTATACGACCGAACCGAATGCTCCGATGAGCTGGATGCGCTCCTGGGCACTGCTTGCTCTTCCCACCACGCTGTACCTCCGCAGCTTCCCGGGGGCCCGGCCAGACACGGGGTCAGCGTTTCTTTCAGAGCCCCCTAGTCCTGCCGTTAGCAGAGCCTGTTCCGCAGTGGAAACAGTAAGAAGGTGAGCACTGGCTGGTAGGTAGATTGAAAAGAGAAAAATTGATGCCACTTAAGGCAGGTGACCCTCACCCCGGCATCTCCCGCCCTGGTGACACCCGCGTCAGCGCGGAGCCCGGCAGACCGCATCGCAGGGTGGGCCGGGGGCCGTGAGCCGGCGCCGCCGTCTGCTGCGGGGGCTTGAGCCTTTCCCTAAGGAATCTGCCCGAGCACGGCCTTTGCTTCACGCAGACAGATTACCAACAGCTCAACACAAACGCTCCGCTTTCGTTAAACCTTGCCTTTTGGTTTGTATTTCTTTTTGGGTTTAAGTCTGTATTGGGAAAGATAGGGACTTGACAAGTGTGCTTTTTATATCTATATATATATATTCCTTCAATACAAAGCTATAATAATTCTCAGGATGCCTTCTGGGCGTGGAGGAGCTGCTCCGTCCTTGTGGTAGGTGAAACCTTCCCGCCGTGCCCCTCGGCCCCCCCTGCACAGCACGGACGGGTGGCAGGCTGGACACAGAAAATCCCCAGAGCTGGCAGGGTCCTCTGCAGCAATCGCGGTTCTTACCAGACTCATGCTTCACTTGCAAAGTGTGACATTACCACGGGACGAGTGCCTTGCTTGAACCAAAGCAACGATTTTGCCAGTCTAGACCTCTCTGTGCTTTTTTTTATTCTTCCTGTGAATACCTCAGCTTCAACTGGGCCGCCGAATCGTACCTGGTGGGCTTTTTGTACTGTGGTGCTTTGCAATGCAGCCCTGCAAAGAACAAAACTCCTAATAATACCAAAGGCTCTTCCCCTTCTCCTTCTCCTTCTCCTTCTCCTTCTCCTTCTTCTTCTCTCCCTCTCCTTCTCCTCCTCTCCTCTCCTCTCCTCTCCTCTCCTCTCCTCTCCTCTCCTCTCCTCTCCTCTCCTCTCCTCTCCTCTCCTCTCCTCTCTCTCTCCCTCTCCCTCTCCCTCTCCCTCTCCTCCCTCTCCCTCTCCCTCTCCCTCTCCCTCTCCCTCTCCCTCTCCCTCTCCCTCTCCTTCTCTATTTCTTCATGGTTCCAAAGCTTTAATATAAAACCGGGCATGTTGGCAACGCAGACCGTGCAATCCCTTACCGAATTTTCTCAGATATACCTCATAGAGAATAGTTGTTTAGAGTAATGTTATTATAGCGTATGTAATAAATTATTCACTGTTTCTTTTTGGTAACTGTGATTTAAAAAAGAAAAAGCTTTATACGTTTTAGGTTGTGCTTTTGTAATAGACGGAAAAGGTGCGCTTAAAAATGTACGTCAGTCTTTCTTCCTGTTGGGTTTTTTTGTTTATTACGGATTGGGGAAAAGTTGCAGAATGAGCCCAAAGTTTACAGTTTCATATTTTGCTGAAGAAACAATCTGTGTTAATTTGCTCTGTTGAAAAAAAAAGAAAAAAAAAGATTATTTTCTACATTTGTGCTACTTGGTCTGAACAGCTAATTGTTCTGTGTGACGGTGTAGTATTATCATTAGCAGCTGCCAATCAGCGCTACCGTTCTTATGCATGAGGCAAAACCTTAGCAGTGTGACGCATCGTGGTTCTTAATGGCAACTTCTTTTTCACGTTTGCAAATAGGTCTTTTGGTTTGATGGTATTTATTTATGCATGGAGCCTGTTATCTGTTAGCAGTTGTGGCGCAGTTGTGTAGACATTTAAGCTGTGAAAACATGCACAGTTTTGCCTCATACGATTCAGTACCGATAAGAACTGATACTTGGATCCGTTCTCATCTGTCTGTGTTTTAAGCACACGCTCAAATTGAATTCCAGTTAAATTAAATTTTTATTAGAGGAAAAGTTTGGCCAACTAGCAGCTTGTGCCCGGACGATTCGATTCGTAAGTCCGTCACTTGAAAATACACGTCTTGCTCAAAACGGAGCCAACTGTGCGTTTTTTCCCAGGAACAGGAGTTACTTTGGCTTTATGGCAGACCCGCGGGCACGGCACCGGGGACTGGGCACGGCGGGCGTGCTCGGGAGCCTCGGCCACGTCCCTCGCCCCGTCTGTGGCTCCTGCCCAGGCCGATCACCCCGCGTGTTGCGGCGAGGCAGGCGCGAGGCAGGACGCAGACGACTTAGGGACAAGCCCGTCGCGGGGCGTCGGTCCGGGCAGCGCGGCCAGACCCCTCGCCTCGCTCCTGCCTGCGCGGCCCAGCCGGTCGCCCCGCTGCCGCGCTCCTGCCGGGCGGGAGCACAAGCACCGGCTCCGGCAGCCCCGTCACTCCCCACCCTCTGCTCTGGGTTCCGATTTCTTAAAATGTTTCATACCCCCTTTGATTTATCCCTCGTGTCCCAAAGCAGTTCCACGCTCAAGGGCCCCAGTTTTACAGTACCGCTAGCGGACTGGCAGGTCGATTGTCTTTGATATCCGGGTCCGGCTTCAGACTCTCAACGTAACCCCGACTCACTGATGGTACTGGACATAAAGCCAAATCAACTACTCAGTACGCTTTACTCTGCGTAGAAAGTGCCGCTTGGGGAGTAGGAGGATGAAAGTCGCAGTCTTCTAACAAGGCATCTGAAGTAACGTCGGTAGAGTGTTTATATTGTCTGTCATTAAGGATATATTAGAGATGTGCTTTCATGAGTGCAAAGAAACATATTTTTATTTGGCCTTATGCAGTAGATTGTGATAATGAAAGCTTTGTAATATAGTCTGTTTATTTTTTTTTCTTATTTATCTGCCAAAGACAGTAATGGATACAAGAATTTTAAATAGGTTTTTTTGTAAGACAGTTAATGATTGTAATAGTGTTTAATCTTCCAGAAAGCGTTATATGTTCTTCCGCAATAAGCAGACTCGGTATTTGTTTCGGCAGACTCAACTCATGCTAGCAGATCCCAGACACTGCTCAGACGACACGCGGTTGTTGTAATACCTACACGCTGAGTTCACCTGCATTTTTCGGTCCAAAGGCAACAAGGGGTATGTGAGACGATGACAATGTTCACTACTGTGGCCAACAGTAGATGGTCCAGCTTGCTAAAATTTGCCAAGGTACTTGTATTATGAAATTTAAGGTATATTTTATTATGTCATTTTATGTCATTTTTTAACTTTGTGGAAGGTGATACGTTGAACTGAGTGTAAGCTGAGTTTTTCAGACAAATAAAGTAGCTAAAGAGTGAATGTTATTTTATCATTAAAGGGTTTTTACTCAATGATTTGTGCCAATAGATGTCCTTTATCTTAATGACAAGTATTACATTGCTTTCAAATTTTTATTTATAGCTATTGATGTAAAACCCCCACACACATATTATTTGCCAAAGTTCAATAAAGGAGGAAAACAACGCTTTTGCTTCCTTGTGCGATGAAAAGTTCCTGTTTTTTTTCCAGGTGCCTTCCCGGTGTCTAGCTGCTCACGGCAGCCTGATCCTGCACCGCGGGGCGGGGCGGAGCGGAGCTGTGCTGCTCGGGCCCCGGCGCCGGCGCCGGCTGCCGCCGCTGCCAGGGGTACAGCAGGGGAAAGCAGAGCCCGGCACAGTCAGACCGACGTAGGACCGCGTCCCGAAAACGCTAACGTTGCGTGCAGGATCTGGCCAAGTACGAGCAAGATGTACTTGAAAAAAGATCTGACACGTTCTCCTATGAACAGAGCTCAGGCAGCTAGTGCCGGAGACCGTCCAGCAGCCTTCCAGCACCCGGAGGGGCCTACAGGAAAGCTGGAGAGGGACTTCCTACCAGGGCACGTAGTCATAGGAGAAGGGGTGACAGCTGTAGACTGAAAGAGGGGAGATTTAGATTAGATACAAGGAAGAAATTCTTCACTATGAGGGTGGTGAGGCACTGGAACAGGTTCCCCAGAGAAGCTGTGGATGCCCCCTCCCTGGAAGCGTTCAAGGCCAGGTTGGACGGGGCTCTGAGCAACCTGATCTAGTGGAAGGTGTCCCTGCCCACGGCAGGGGGGCTGGACAAGGTGATCTTTAAGGTCCCTTCCAACCCAAACCACTCTGTGATTCTATGATTATAATGGAATAGGGACAAACCAGAGCACGGAGAGAAGGAGCTTCGTTATCCCGCAGATGATTTCTCAAGCAGAGCGTTTTACAAACCTTCTCTCCCGGGTCTCCTCTCGCGCAGACTTGCCAGTGCATTAACCTTTACTCCTCCTGCTTATCATGCGTGGTACGATGCATACGCATTGACTTCAGCGCCACTGCTCAGGGATCTTTGCACGACAGGGACTTCGGGCTCTGGCATGGGAGTATTCAAGGTCTTTTGTAAAGACAAATGCTATAATTATGCAGGCTGACTGAAAATGAAACAGAGCACTGCATTCGCGTCTGGTAACGCCATAGCTCCTGAGCAGAGGGTGGTGATACGGCTTTGCTCTAGAGGCTGAGAGCAAGAGAAGAAAATGGGATGAGCGCTGCGCCTGCTGAGCATCCTTCTTCCCACCAAAAGGGTCTTGGCCCCCTGGGGCAGGGGGCGACAGCGCTGGCAGCGCTTGGAGGGGAAGCGACGGGAACACGGCCCGTCTTTCCTCTGCTGTGCCGGTACCTGGGTGCGGGACCCGCATGCTCCCACCGTTCTCCCCAGGAGTTTTAATCTCCGCACTGGGTTGGGGGAGGGCGTTGGGTTTGGCTCTCGCAGGTGGGACAGGCAGGAGCAACTGCATTTATAAGCAGAGCTTAATTACTTGTGTGCAAAATCCTGCCTCAGCCTGGCCAGGACGCATCAGGTCCTGTTCACAGAGGGTAACTCGTCTGAGGAACCAGCCGTCCTTCAGCAACAGTCACTGGCGCTGCTCCCAGAGGGGCCCGCGCTGCCACCAGGGCAAACCAGCTGAAGGAGGGACCAGCAGAGACAGAGGTCATCAACCCCAGCTTCTTTATCCTTGTCCTTTTCCAGTGGCCTCTGGTTTTCCCAAGAAAATTCCAAAAATTGGTTCAGTCGGTGGTAGCTCACTGTCTACATTACAGCAGTGAAGATGTTTGTTAAAGAAGAAATCACCTTCCATGTAAATCATGGAATTACATGATGCACTGCATCTTAATTTACCATAAAATCAAGTGAATTATCACACCTTCGTTCCCTGCAGCAGCACTACCAGAGGAAGCAGGAGGTTCCTCCAGCTGAAATTTCAGGGCCAGGTTTGCGTTCATTCATTCGTTTTACTCCAGCTATGGGAAAGACTTTTTTTTTTTTCCTCCTTGAGTAATCTCATCGTAAGTAGACCAAATGCAAAACTAAATGAACAAGGAAAACCACTTTCCTGTGTTTAGCCCTTAAAAAAGAGAATCCCAAAAAAGAGAAACCCATAAAAATGGCCCTTCCCTTCCATAACCTTTTGGCAGCGTTGGAAGAGTCACTCCGGACGCCATTCCTCTCCGCCCACCCCGAAGCCACTGGCAGGGGCTGGGCTGTCGGTCGCCGCCTCGGGGCACCCAGGCGTAGCCCGGGGAGGGCAGGGCGGGCGGGAGGGACTCTGCAGCCCCCCGGGAGCCGCCGTGCCCCGTCCCCGGGCGAGCACCGTGTGCCGCACGCGGGGCAGCTGGGGCGGCTGCAGCACCGTCGCCGGTGAAAAGGCACTGTGGGTTTTGTTATCTTGAATCTAACCTTAACACCGATTTTTAACCTTGGGGTTAATGAAATCACAGAAGAATTCATTTTCATGCTCATTCTCCTCATCTCTCTCTCTTGACACTGAGCCAGATTCTGCCATTAATTACATTTACGCTGCTTCATTTAACTTTGCTGAGTGGCTACCGGCGCAAATAAAAGCGGACCTGCCTCTTCAGCGTTTTGTGTCAAAGAGCCCAGAACGCTGCCATTCAGGTCTCCTTTCCCCCTTCACCCTCTGCCATGGGGTGCAGCGGGGACTCCTGAGGAAGGGGAGGGACCCGAGCCCCCCCAGGCCCCTGCTGCCGGCAGCTCGCGCGCCCACCAGCCACGGGGCTGGGCATCTCTTTGAGCGCCCTGCCCCACGCTGCCCTCACAGCTACGGCCGGCTGGTCCACGTGCAGGGGCAACGGCAGCGACCACGCAGCCTCACCCTAAACCCGTTGTCCCCGCGCACCCGCGGAAGGGAGCCCACCCGCTCAGATTTGGCTTTGGCCCAAACCAGATGCCGGCGCTCAGGCTCTGCGGCGAGCGCAAGAAGGAACAAGCCGGGTTAGGCGCGTTTTGCCCAGCCCCCTCCCCGTGCAGAGCTCCGGGCTCTGCCGCGGGCAGCAAACCGGCCGGGCGGAGGCGTCTCCTCCGGGAGAAGGCGGCGGTGAGGACCGCGGGAGCGAGTGCCACCAGGATGGCGGCCGGTCCCGGGGAAGGGCCGGGAGGGTGGCTGACCACTGAAAGGGTAAAAACACTTCAACAGCAAAAAGATAAAAGCGACGGCACTAAGACTAATGCAGCCCACGGTAGGTCATTTCCCTTTCACTTGCGGGATCGTTCCCCTGGGAATGCATTTTCCAGGCACTTAGCAGTGGGCACATCTGGAAGAAGGAAACGGCACCATTTCATTAAGCTGACAAAAAGCTGAAGGATGGCCTGAGCGTGTGGCAGGATTTCAGCTGGGCTGCAGTGCTGTATCGGTACGGCACGCCGCTCAGCATCTCCTTCAACTGCAGAAAATCCCCCAGGCAAGGGGACGCCTTCAGCTCCGCCGGTGCCCGGCTGCACCGGCACTGACGCCGCTGGCCTTGGCGGGTGCCAGGCTGTGCCGCAGCAGCGAGTGGTGCTGAGAACGCTGGGCATTACCCGCCGACCCCCCGGACGGGGGCTGATCCAGCCCGGCACCTGCCAGACTTGCCGGAGCATCCTCAGCACAGCCCACCAGCAGCCGCGGCCAGGCCCCCCGCGCACATGGCAACGCGCACTTCCAGGGGATGGAGAAGCAGCCGCGCTTAGCCGAGGAACCGAGGAGGATTCGATGCTCCGGATCCTCCCGTAGTCCCGGCAAAAGCTCCTGCCCGCGCACGGCAGCCGCGGTGGGGCACCCATGGCGCCTACGTGAGACTCTTCTTCACCCACCTCAGTTTATCGGCTTATGTTTGAGTCACGTTTGGGCCTGCAAAACACACCAGTGTGAACGCAAAACGGCGTTAAACAGCTGTGGTGTTTCTTTGCACGCCCTCTTCCAACTCTTCCTGACAACCCAAGGGCAGGGAGGGCAGGAGCTGCGACGGTTGGAGCGGTGTCCCCGGAGCAGAGCTGCTTCCATCTCCCAACTGCACCTCTCCCATTCCCCCGCCACTTCCTCCATTCCCCCGCCACCTCTCCCGTTCCCCTCCGCCACCTCTCCCATTCCCTCCCACCACCTCTCCCATTCCCCCACCACCTCTCCCATTCCCCCGCCACCTCTCCCATTCCCTCCCGCCACCTCTCCCATTCCCTCCCACCACCTCTCCCATTCCCCCGCCACCTCTCCCATTCCCTCCCGCCACCTCTCCTGTTCCCCTCCACTGGCTGGCAGCAGCTGGAAACCTCCCACAACAAGAATTGCCGCCCTCTCCTCTTGTGGCTTTTCCCAGTGCCGGGTTGTGACATCTGCACTCGGGTCGACGCCAGACTTCGCATCCTGTGGTGAGGGGATCAGCTTCCCTGTCCCTGTTGGAGCAGCTCGTTCCCGTGAATTCCCCTCGACTTGCTCCTTCTTCATCCTGCCAGGGCTCACACAATCATTCCAGGTTAAAACACCTTAAAAACCCTCAGTTTTGTAACCAATGTTACAAAAAACACACCAAAAAAACGTATTTGCATCGCGGGGACGCAGGGGCACCCCGGGGAGGCCAGGCCAGCGGGTGCCCCTGCTCCCTGGCTGGGCTCCACGGTGCGTGGTGGGGAGCCTGGGGTGCTCCCCGAAATGTTCACCCCCAGCTGCCCCCGGCAGCACAGCCCAGCCCGAAGGAGCGGGTGCCACGCTCTTCTCCTCCTCCTCCTCCTCCTCCTCCTCCTCCTCGGGCAGGCCGGCACACAGCAGCGCCGGGGACGGCAGTGCATCCGTCAGGCTGGACTTGCCAGTAACGATCGCTGTGCCGGACCCGCGGTGATCAGGGCACGGGCCCCTCCTGACTGCAGAGGAAGCGCTGGCAACGGGGGCTTTAACTTACAGCATTGCCATCTTCTGCGAGCCAAACGCTCAGCCCCGGTTTGAAGCCTTGTAGGGAAGCCTAGGGGAAAAGCCTGGAAGCCAGCCTGCAGGGAAAGCTGCACCCTGGTACAAAGTGTCATTATAAGGCTTTCTTTCGGGGAAAAACAGCAGATTGTGCAATACCACTGGCATTTTTTTTTCAGCACGTGGCACGGAGGTGCTTAAGCAAAAGAATCAGGGGGAAAAAACCACTTGTGATAGTCAGCGTGGTGGGACACCACAGCGGGACTGTCGACGCTCAGGTGGAAACAACCGGTGTCAACACACACGCACGCACACACGCAGAGGAGAAAAAACCAAGATTAGCGCTGCCTGCCATAAGATGCACCCACTGGAAAAATGCCTTTCAGCTTCTGCACATATAAAACCTCCGCGAGTGACTCCAGGGTCCATCTGAGAAAGGCCTAATG
This sequence comes from Mycteria americana, assembly GCF_035582795.1. Classification (NCBI taxonomy): domain Eukaryota; kingdom Metazoa; phylum Chordata; class Aves; order Ciconiiformes; family Ciconiidae; genus Mycteria; species Mycteria americana. Next base: position 2,300,819 of record NW_027445437.1, read on the forward strand.
GCAGGAAGCCATAATATATTAAAACAGTAGATTAAAACAAACAAGAACACTTTGGATCATGTTACACATCACTTTCCTCACGCCTGACAACAGAAGAAATCAAAGGCAGTAAAAGACAATCGTAGACCATAATGGCCCAATAACTCTGGGATAAAAGCGCTTGTGGGAGTTGGCTGCGAGGAGCCCGGCGCAGGCCGCAGGATGCGGAGCCACCCCGGATCCCGCAGCGCTGCACTCAGGAGCATTACAGCTTAAGTGCTCGTTTAAGGCTTCCTTGAAAATGCAGCGTGCTCACTTGAGAAACGTAATTAGGCCTTGATTGCGGGTGATGTTCACACGTTATGGATCATCCTTAAAAATGACAGGAAAAGAACGACCGAAGGCTCTGGATTCTGCGTCATAGCTCCCTCCTCATCATCCCGGGAGGAAGACAACCCCCGGCAGCGCATCCACCCCGTCCCCCCGGGGTGGCCCAGCCCGCTGGCACCGGCAGCAAGGGAAGGGCCCCTGGGCCGCACGGGAGGGCTGGCCCTCCCAGGACCGCTGGGCAGCCGCCCCGAAGGGAACGGGGCTGCTTCACGTAGCACGGGTCGCCCCGTAGGGCTTTGCTTCCCGGCCCTTTCAGGAGGACGCGCTGCGGGCGCACGCTCTCTGACTTGCCGCGCGCACGCGCAGCCAGGCGAAGCTTAAGTTTGTCCCCAGGCACCTTCTCGCCTATGCAGACATTTTAAAAAGATTTAGAGTGCCAGCAGCCATTAAGGTACTCCTTGCACCCTCTAGCACCTCAGGCGCAAACATCAGCTTACCCCAAACCCGGTGTCCAAACCTCCACGTCATCCCATGGTAGCTGGCTGGTTCCTCAGTGCAGAATTCAAGGAGAAACTCCTTTCTCCAGGGTCCTTCCTATTGTTCCTCTCCCTGTAGCACCGGGACATTTGGGCTCTGTGCCGGGACGCCAGGCGGAAGCTGCAGCTCTCCCACGCGCCCTTTGAAGGAGCACGGCCTTTTCGCGCTTCCCTGGCTGAGAAGCTGCAATCCCCCTTCAAGCTGTTTTGGGCTACTGGGTCCCCGATGAGCAGTAAATTATTCCAAGACTCTGTTCTGCCGAGCAAAGGACCCACAGTCCTCTCCGTGAGAACAGACGGTCGTAGCAACTTAACTATGAATCACAAATCCTGCCGTGCCGGCTCGGCTGTTCGGTTGGACTTGGGGCGGTTTGCAATGGCTGCTAACGCCATTCTGGTGCCCGCCACTCCCGCGTAAGCTCCCAAAGCCTCCTCAGGGACACCTCTCATTCAGCTCTGCATACAGCAGTCTTTTCTCCATCCCTCAGCCCCAAATCTGCTTTGTCTTCTCACCTCCACAGCACATTGTACGTCCTAGAGCTGAGCTGAGCTGACTGCGGCATTGCTGTCGCGTCAGTTGGCATCACGGATTTCTATTAAGCGTTGACGATCCTTCCAGAGGTTACGACTCACACCACCTTCCTGCTCTCTGCTCCTGGTTCCCACTGCTGGGTCCCCCTTTGGTCTCTGGGCAGGGCCGGTGCTCACACCGTGCTGCCAGCAAAGCATCTCCTGGGCGAGACACAGTGGATTAATGCTGACTTCATCCATCAGAGAAGATCTCCATACCGCTAAGCCAGCTCACGTCGAGATCCCCCTCAATTTCCAATAATCCACTGACAGACCTCAATGTTCTGCAGGCAAGCTTTTCAGCTCCCGCCGGTTACCAGGCAGGGAGGCATCCGTGCTGGGAGCACGGGGAAGGAACCGGCCCGGAGCAGGGCCTTTGCACGACGCACCGCCTCCGTGCCAAACGGGAAACGTGGAAAACGCGCTCCCACGCGCGGCTGCCTCGGGCGCCTTTTGAGGGGACCTGGACATAACGCGGACTGTGATAAAGTCAAGAGAGTTCTCCAGAGCAGACAGACAGCAAAATCCCGGCGACGCGTCCTCCTGTTTTTCCATTTTGTGAAAGTAGCGGGTTTTGTCTATATGAGCATCCATGTCAGAGGGAGAGCATACAAATACGCTGACTCTAAACAATGCTCGAACCTACAGAGCTTGTGGTTTAGGTACTGCAGTCCTGACCCCGCCCTGACCGTAAAGCCGAGGGAAGGAAAGAGCGCAACACCCGCAACAGCCCTTTGCCATCGGCCGGAACCGTGCTCCCCCTCGCCCCAGGGGCCCCCGCAGCCCTCTGGCACGGGGACACCCCCCTCATCCAGCAGGCGTCAACCCCGCTCTTAAATTCCTGGGAGCTGCAATTAGCAAACGCATTTGCGGGGAACATCAGGACATCATTTACCGCACGTGTGAGCCCCGTCTGTCCCCGCTGCAGATTCTGAGCCCACCTTACGTAGCATCGGAGCTTTTCCAGTGACTTCACAGAAACCTGGGGTTTGCCATATTTTGCTGCATTTGAGTGCTTTCTGCCCATGGTAGCAGCTGCAGTTCAGACCGATGCAGCGAGGCACTGCCGCGCTGCTGGCAAGCAGTACATGGTTTGGCAGGATACCGTAAGATACCGTTAGTCTAAGCCATATGCACAGGCTTAATGATCCCAAAATCTCACTTAATATCTTCAGTTTATCTCTAGCTCTGTTAATGGAAGCAGAGTGCTGCAGTTTAATGTAACGGGCTGTCTTCTGATCGAAGTTATGCTGACATAATTATTCAAGGAGGTATATTGACTTCAAATTATTTACCCGAGCCAAAATTAACAGCAGCATATTATCTCAAACACCAACATAAATTCTGAACGCCTCGAGCAGAATCCTGCGCTCACAGGAAGCTCTGCCATTGCGCCGTCTCGGGCAGGCTCCCCTTTGCCGGAGATGCGTTTGCACGCTTGTGGTGCGAGTTGGCGACGCCTGTGGTCCCCAGCCGGCTGCAGGGTCCCCAGCCGGCTGCAGGGTCCCCAGCAGCCCGGCCCCAGCCGCGGCTGCTCGGGGGACGAGGTTTCATCCACCCCTCTCCTCTCAGCTGCATCCATCTGCTCTGCGGCTTGAGGTCCTTCAAAGCCTTTCTGGCACCGCGTTAGGTGCCCGGCCCCCCGGCCTGGGAGCACTGTTTGGGGAGAGGTTGCCATTTGTAATGGCTTTTTCCGGGCGCTGCAGCGTACGTGCAGCAGTTATGCTTTCGGCTCCACCGGAGTATTTCTGCTCCCCGCCGCTGTGTCAGGCTTTCCTCGCCACTAGGGAGTGTAAATGTGTCTTCCCATGCATTTCTGAGAGACCCTGGAAACCTCGCCATAAATCAGCAGGAGGGAACGTTGCTCTTTAGTACTTTGTGGATAATGTATTTTGACATCGAGGTAACGAGACGGAGGTTTGACTTGGAACTCCGCATCCTTCGCGGTGGCCCGGGCCCCGGGAGGGATGAGCCCTCGCAGCCGTCCTCGGGGCCGGCGAGAAACACCCTTCGCTGCCAGCCGTCAGCTCTGCCGCGCACTGCGAAACGCAGCGGGGCGTCCCTGTCCCACCCCCGTGACCTCTGGCCCGTCTTCCTGCCCCGCGAGCGATGCGATCGCAGGCGCGCTCCCCTCCTCCGCGGACATCGGCAGCGACGCCTTCGGCGCTTTCTCCCCACATTATGGCCTCGTGATCTCTTGGCCTTTGGGGTTCAGATGTCAGCGGGCAGCCGCTCCCGCTGCAGCCTCCGAGCCCGGGGGGATAAAAGGCCGCGCGTCTCGGAGACGATCCATCTCCGGGCAGTCACGTAAAGGATGCCGTTCAGCCAGGCCAACGGATGCAAATTAAATAACCTTTTCCTGGCACTTACTGACGAGCACAAATTTAGCAGGAAAACAAAAGGCAGATTTTGGACCTGGTCCGAATTTACAAATCCCCGTGCTCCACGCGCAAGAGCAGAACTTGCCCGTGAGAGCTTGAAAGCTATGAATTATAAATAGATCACCTGCCCAGCACACCGCAGGTCATATTGCTAAAAGATGAGTACCTTTCAGAGATGAAAGACGCAGCGCAGCCCATACGTGCTCGGATGGTCCCGATGGTGGTTTGACCCAGCCAGGAGGTACAAATCAGTTTAAGCTTTCGACCAGCCCGTGCCGAGCGTAAAGGTGCGAGGACCCGGTTGTCGGCCACAGTTTCAGGGTCTGCCCGTCCTCCACGAGGAAAGCAGCAAAAGAGGAGAGCAGGTGGACGTGTTACCTCTGCAGTTACTGGCAAGTATACGGGCCGTTTCCTTGGACTCCGAAGATGCACTTGCAGCGGGTACGCTGGATTTTGTTTCTAAGGGGTTGCTGTAGGTAGCAGGGAGCCCAGCTCACCTGCTGTTAACAGGACACGAATATCCATCCTCCTGCAACCTGGACGGATATTCATGGGTTTACCCCATCTACCCAACGCGAAGTGACCTTGTTGCCAAGACAATCCCTTAACTTCCCACGATGAGTTTAGGGAAAATACGCATGGCGCAGCCCCGTGCAGCCGCTGTGAGCCTGAGCTGCCTCCGCCTGCGGCACCACCCGTCGCTCAGTGCCATCCCGCGCACCCCTCGCCGCGGCTCCCAGCGGGGCACCGAGGCGCCTGGAGCCCACCCGCAGCCGCAGAGGGGTGAGCGGCTTCCCCCGAGGTCAGGACTCCCCATACAAATCTCAGCAGAAACCAGGAACACGCCGATTCACCACAAGGCGAGAAGTTGCCAAACCAGCTTCTCTGCCGCGAGAGCAGCGGAGGGCCTGTCACCCCTGCGAACACGGAGGAGCGTCTCTCTCCGCTACCGCATTTGGGAACTGAGAAGGTAAAAGCTAGCAGGTAGGCGATGGCCGCAGACTAACCCATGCTTGGCAATTCTTTACCTTACTGTAACTTTCTAAAGGGAGAGCGAGCCAATGCTTCCACAATGTTATTCTTTTGGGTTCAGATAAATGCGAGTTCTTAATGGCTTAAGTTCTGCCACGCTTACGCCAACATCTCCATTCCAATGCAAAATGGCAAAGCTACTGGCTGAAACACCGGAGGAAAGAAAGGAAGTAAAATCACCGCTCTCCTTCATTCTTCCCAGCTTCCATCCATCCACTCTCTCCCCCATCGCAATCTAGTAACGAGCGCTCACTAATGGATCAGCTTAAGGACGCAACAACTCTCATCACTGTTCTAGAAAATAATCAATCAAGCACTTAATTTTTAACATAAGAAATAAGCTGCCTAGAGACTGTTAATAGATAACTGAATAAATTAACAATCACAGGTGGGATTGAAGACCAGTGCAAATCTTTTATTCACCATCGTCTTGAGCCCGTTTTCCCAGAAAGCACGCAAACCCCGCGTTTTCACAGAAAGCAGGCTGACAGTTCCACACCTTCTCTGAGCGGGCAGCCGGACCTCGGCACGAGGAAACCGCACCACGCGCATCCGTGTGTTTTATATCCCCTTCCACATCCTGAAGCATCACTTGGCATTGCCCCGGACACTTAGCGAGATCGTGGCAAACAGAGCCGAAGGGGCAGGGTGAGGCGTAACTCACCCCAGCCTGAAGGTGCTCCTCTACACGGGAGCAGACTGCACCTTCAAAACAAAGGCTCGGGCCGAATGTGACCCCTTATACAGAAAACTATAAAGGCAGGCGCTGCTCTCCGAGCCAGAGGTGGGCAGGTTCCTGTGCGAAAGCCTCGCTGTGCAATCGTCACCTCCACCAAGGGACCAGTTTAACTGATACTGGAGTTTCTTACCCCGGGTGGGAAGTCACAGAGGTGAGGGCAGTGTGAAATTACCACGTCCAACGTACTGACTGCTGAAAGGTTATGTATACAGACACGTCTGCGTGAGCAGAACAAGCAGCTTGGACTACTGGGGACATCCATTTTCAGACACACGCATAAATACCCAGATGAAGGCTGCTGCTCGCAGAGCTTCATTACTGAACTCTGCCCTCGCGCGTGCCGACTTGAGCCTGAAGGACTGCGAGCCCTGAGGGCTGAAGTGCCGTTACGTCCCCTGAAAACCTAAGGGACTGACCCACCACGGCTCGGCTACTTCGGCAAGTAATCTGGCACATCAGGACCAGACCGGCGTACCTCAGCGGGCGCTGAGGCCCTACGCCAGGTAACGTTAGTCTGGCTCCGTGGACTGAGCGTTCAGATAGGATTTGGCTGAGACCCGGGCGCAGCGGGAGCATTTGGTGCACGTCTGGAGCGCTTCTTTCCAGAGGCATCCAGAGTCTGAACCTCTTGCGCACAAAGTGAATCGACTCCCTGTCGGGGGGGAATCACTGCTTCACAGTTCACTCCTGATCCGAATCAAAACGCTGCCCAGTCCACGCCCGAGTGCTTTTGCTTTCTGGTGCAGAAAAAAGGAAAGGAACAGAGAGGACACCAAATACCATCATAACGGGCTCTTACTCAAGACACACAGCTCAGTTATTTCTTCCAAAAAATTTAATTGAAATTCCATCTTTATGGCAAATGATACACAGTAAGATTATACAAGTTTTTTGTGTTACATTAAATGGAAGTCCTTGTTCAATCTGAAACACGTATGTTGGGCTAAAAGCAAGTATTTGAACACATCTGGCATTAAAAAATAAAAGGAACTTCTCTCTCTCTCCTGCATCTTACGCTTCATATTGATGTCCAACTCTCTGGGTGTGGTAGAAAGGGAAAATAAAGTGAGCTTTCAGATATTCCTAGGAAAATCCCGGCCCCACTGAACGCAGCTGTAACATCCTCTTCTCCAAGGGGAGCAGGTTAGCTCACAGACACTATCCACACACCTTTTAATATTACAGCACCACTTTTGGAAGCTATCACATTTTCTAAAATGCAGCCAGTAATAAGGGAGATTTTATAAACTCCAGAGGAGAAAAACTTCAACTAAACAAAAAAAGAAAAAAGCAAAATTGCAGAGGGTTAAATCAGGAGAACAGCCTAATCATGAGCAAATCCTTCAAAACGTTCCATTTGCAAACACCTTTACTTCCCAGTTCTTTCCTCAGGACACCAAGGGCTCCATTTCCGAACTCCTTTCTGAACTCTTTTGCAACCAATATCCTCAGGCCAGAGCTCCACAGCGCTGGGAGTGCTGGCGTGACGATTTCACTCCCCAGCTCTCATTCCCGTTTGCCAGCCTGCACTGCACCATCCCCGAAGCCCCCCACTGCTCAAGCCCAGCCTGAGGACTCGGCTCCTACCAACAAAATCTTGGGATACAACGCTGCCTCAACACATCGCTCAAGCTCACTTCCAACTGGCTGCTTTTTGCCAGGGCATATGTAAATGATAAACACCTGCGAACGAAATAAAGTACTGCAAAAGGAGTGCAGAAAAAAAAATCAAACCAGATTATTGTCCGAGGACTAGAGTCTCCCAGATGCTGCCACTTCCATATGCTCGAATCAATTCAACCGGAGCAGAAAGTGCTCAGGATCTGACGAGACTGCGTCCTGAGTTAGTAGCACCAAATGTTTAAAATCTGCCAGAGGGGCAAACTGAATGCATAACTGTAGGATTAAGACTGCAATCTCCCAAATTCAGCGGCTACGCATCACTGGCAGAGTGCTGAAGAAGAAGGCACATAAACGGATGGGATTCATCTCTCCTCACGTTAGCGATATGCAACGTAGCTAACTACCTCTCAGTCAGTGCACCACGCTCCCTTCGTGGTCAGAGGCAGCAACGGAGTGAAACTCATCCAACCCGTTGTGGACATCTGCTTTGAGAAATGAGTAATTTCTCAGAAACGCATAGTAAAACAATCTTTTGACCATAAACAGTACCTAGGAGACCAGCTCAGGTGTCGACATGTAGATCGGAAGCATCTAAAGTAAGGTCAAGTGAATTCCACTGTTAGCTAGCGTAGTCAGAAGTGCTCCCAGACAGAAAACCCAGGATTAGGAGATTTCAATGGCAGACGAATTCCCACTGTTATTAGTCTCACTGTTGTCTTGATTTCTATTAAAAATATTAAGCAGAGCTGCTAGCTAACTTGCTCAGGTAGTTTTTCAACAGGCTTTTGATGCTGCGCTAAGACAAAATAATGTGTGTTAAATAGCAGGACAGAGTGATATTACGTGATCTGTTCAGCAAAATGAAGAACCCCACCAACTCTGAGATGAGATCCATCTGCTAAAAGCTAGAAAATTAAGTGATTTCTACATTATGGTCTAATAGCAGCAACAGGCTTAGTAATTATCTCACTTGTGGTTAGCATACTAAAAAGTGAATTTTAAATACCTTTTATTACTGGGGACAAACATAATGCCTCATAATTAGTGCCGGCTAATATTTTCAGTATTGAAATCTCTCCAGTATGGAAATCAAAAGCCAATCTGTATTTATAGTATCGCAATGTTCATAGGAAGTTAACCTTCACTCTCCAGCTTCAGCGACACTTCCAAGTGTGCTGGTCACAACCTGGATTTGAAGGTCAATATACCCTTCAGCTGGAAGGAAAGAGGTACAAGTAGGAAGATTTTACAAAACAGATTGTTTTCCACTGACCCATGAGTGTCAAGCAGAGAAACGGGAAAGGAGAAAGTTCTTTATCCAACGAGACATAAGGCCAGTGTTCCCTTCCCAGACATATTGCAGACACTGTTATTCTTTTGACATTGATTCACTTTTCCATGTGAATTTTTCCATGGAATTTCATGGAAATTTTTCCCTTTGCCATGAAAATTTCACCCTTCCACACACATGTGATAACCCTACCTACTCCACCTGAGCAAGGGCAGGAATCAGCTTTGCGTTCCTTTTTCCTGCCAAGGCAGCGAGCAGAGACCAAGAACGGAGCCAGAAAGGGAGACCAGAAGCCCCGGCTGCTGGCTCCCTGCCACTGAAACAGGCACAGGCATGAAGGGTCAAGGAAGACTTCTTTCTGCTAAAGGAATGAGGGACAGCAGTAATGTAGGAGGTTCTGGCACTGGAGCAATTTAAGTCTGTCTCACCATAATCACACTCGGAAGCTGCAGGATGGCAGTGGAGACACGTCAATCAACTCTCAAGACGTGTTGGGCCCCAGGCCCTAGTGAGGCTGTGCAGTAGGATTTACATCGCTCCGTGGCAGTACTTGGCCCGCTGGCTGATCGACACAGCATCCACTCATTTCTTTAGCATCCCACGTTTAATTCTTTCAACATAAAATAGAACAAGATAAACCCCTGTTATACCAACAGAGGCCTATTTCCTTTTTAAACAACCCTATCCTTGAAAGATCAGAGGTTCAAACTGTTCATGCCTCATAATTACATAAGCAAATAAAACTGTCTGAGCAGCATGGCGTCTGCTTCTCAGACATCACCATCAGCTGAATCATCAATTTACAGAAAACAACCTGCATTGCCAAAGTACTGGCATTTCAGTGCTAATTACATAAAGTAAACATTTATACCCACAAAGCTGACAGCTAGACTAATACACGTATGGCTCGGTCCCACAGAACACCGTCACAGCTTTGCTCCTCCCTTGTCCCACCCAGGAGGAGAGGTCCCTGTGCGAGAGGACCACTGACTGAGGTGCTGCGGTACTTCTGCCCTGAACTACTGCAAGTGCCAAGCTCAGGCGTGCTGTGTGGGGACCAGCCCTCCAGAAAAGCCCCCTCCTATCCCAAGGCTAACCTGGACACCGGTCCCGGTGCTGATGGTGAGGGAATACTGCCCTAAAAAGGTTTTTCACTCTACAAAACGACCACTACTTAGGAGTGGATTCAGCAGGCCTCATGTCCAGCAGGCCAAACGCCTGCCAAAACAAGCAAGAAGTTTAGCTGGGTGACGAGTGCATACTCCCGGCCCACGATCAGTGCCAAAAATGTAAAAGACAAAATTCGGCTTTTGACAAAGGTATGCATAAGCATATGGCAGCCTGCGGGGCTGCCCGCTCTCAGGTATCTGCAACATAAATTACTCCTGACTTATCACCTCAGTTTTAAATAACATCATCAATTAAGCTAGATCAATCGTACCTATGGAACTCCATAGGTATCCCACAAAAACCACAGCGCTGTGGCACAGTAGAAAGCACAGAGCAGATCTATAAGCCTGCTGGAGAGCAAGCCTGACTTCCTAAATTTACTTAACCAAAGAGAGAAAGCCCTTTTTAATAATAATTTTTAAAAGCCATTTTGCTTCGAAGATAAACCAACGTGTTTCCATACATGCTGCTGCTAGCTTTGAAACATACAGTTTGTTTCAATTCAGCATGTTCTTCAGCACCACCCAAGCAGGCTTATTTCTTTCATTTTATGCTCTTCGAATGCAGAGCCCTTCCTGCAGATAATGAGAGTGTTTTTTCTAGAAAATGTAAACAAGTCTTGTGCGCTCTACTACCCCAGCTAAGCTTTCACTGGAAGTGTCTGGCAGGAGAAAAAAAACCAAAACAAAGCAAAGCCTTATCTTTATGTTCTAAAAAATATACACGTTATTTAAAAAGCATTAGAAGTCACTTGATCTTCAAACCCATCTGAAAAATCTCTCTCAGAAGAGACAATCGGCGACTATGCCGGTTATACTGTACCTTAAGCATAAACAAAACAAATAATTGTATGCTTGACCTGGAAAGCTGAAATTAACGCACTCATGACAAAACTGCATACCAATAAATCCCTGCATAGGAAATAGAAGCTAATTCGTAGAAAAGTTTTTTAAGTTTTTCAGTGCATACTTATGGGCTCACGTTCATAATTGGGCTCATGTCCAATCAGAACCAGATGAAACAAGATCTTTCCGCATCTCGCAGGATAAACGCCCTTATTTCCCTACTTTCTACAAACTCTTCTCAAACAAAGAAAACATAAGAAAAAATAAAACAAAATTAAGTCAAGTTCTCCCCACTGTTACATGATGTTAACATCACAGACTACCAGCCTGTAAGCATGTAACAGCGGAGAGTTTGGTCAAGAGGTTTCTTTCCTTCGCGCGGCTTCCCCAGGGCAATTTTCCTGTATGATCCGGCGGTGCTCTGCTAGAGCGCCCATCACAGCTGTTGATCGGTGAAGAAGGCTTTTGTCTCCCTGCAGACGGGATTTACACAGAGCGGACAGCAGAGGGTTAACTGCCTAGAGCAGATTTCATTCGACTGGATATGCGAACAGACCAAGTCTGCCAGAGCCTGAAAGAGTTAATTAAAAATCAGAAGTGAGTAAACCTATCTGCTTAAAATAAAAAAAAAAATGCTTTAACATGCGTCACACTGACTCCTGAGATTGCCAAATTGTGTATCCATCAGACTACACTTTTTAAGCACTACCCTCCTTTACTTCAGGGGAAAATCCTGCTTTGAAACTGCATTGGCATAATATCTTAAGAGAAATATTTCATTAAAAGATTACTACAAATGAATAAAAATTGGATTTTGTCGAACCAAACTTCAGAACTCTTTTTTTTAAAAAAAAAAAAAAAAAAAAAACACAAACTGTGGTAAAAGACGACACTTTGTGGTATACAGATTAAGTACAGGGGTTTCCATTTTTGCTCTTAAACTCAAAATACAATAAAATTACAAGAAGACATGCATAATCTAGTAGGAAACACACAACTGCAAACTTTTACAACTATTGCAACAAAGAAGATACCTTGGAGAACAGTGGATTCCCATTAAGAGACTCTGCTCTTCTGATATTTTCAACTCCGCACTGAATCAAAAATAAGGAGAAAAACAGTTAAGTCTGCTAGATCCTTCACTAGTTAGCCTTCAAAATCTTCCTTTCTCCTTCATTCAGATGTTGCCTCAAAATGACAGAATTATTCAATACAGCAAAAATAACTACGATGCAAAATTTCACTCTGTGGCCAAAACCCGATGATTCTTTTCTAGTAAGGATAGTAGTGGCTTAAAGAGTTAAATCTAGAAAGACAAATTCACACCTGTTTTGTGTTGCTAAGAATTAATTTGAGTTAAGCCAGTTCAGATTAATTTTCAATTTACAGAAAAACAAGATTTGCCCCAAATCATGTTGCAAGAAGCAACTACAAAGCAAGTTTCAAAACAGGAACAGTAATTTCAGAGCACCACTATCCAAACAGTTATAAAAACTATAAAACATTCACCTCATTTGCTAAAACTTGGGCATACTCAATATCCAGTTCATAAAGTGTTTCAATGTGGTCACTTGTAAATGCTATGGGGACCAACAACATGTTCTTCTTTCCTCTTTGGCACAGTCCTTTAATGGCCTCATCGGTCTGTGGACCAAGCCAAGGCATTGGTCCAACCTGTAAGAAAAAGGGGAGGGAAATACAGAAAAAAAACTCATTAAATCATTCTTACAAAGAACACTCACGTTTTCTTAAGCAGGACAACACAGACCAGATTATGTTTAAGATGGAGTCAGTTATTCATATTTCCCCGCTTTTGATAGTACCTCTCACTTTCTCCATTAAATTTTTTATGAAGGCATACTGTCCCATCATTTAAATCCCAAAGAAGCAGGACCTGGGCTGACCTAAATGAGACTCTCATTAAAATAAATGAAACTTTATTTAAAGTTGTACTTTAAAGTACAACTTTAAAGCTGTACAACAATTGTACAAAAGTACAACAACTGTACTTTTCAGTTCAATAAAAGTCTGACCACCACTGCCCAGGGTTTACCTGCCTTTGAAAGAAGTTACCATTCTGTAGCAAACTCTCCTTACCCCTTTACCATCCATGAAGTATTCAGTGCTATGTACCATAATACGCAACTTTAAGAACAAGACAACAATGGCATGATAGGTGTGATGCCCTCACGACATAAGGTTACTTGTACTACATAATTCTGGTAAAACTTAATGTTCCTTGCTATTTGCAGTAGTAATAATAAGTACAAAGTAATGCAAGCAGTATTCATCAAGAATAACGAAGCCTGTTTGGATCAGGCTCACATTATCATCAAGAATGCCTATATCACAGTGATGACTTCAGAAAGATTGCTCAGAGATCCTCAGAAAGCAACACCTTAAAAATCCAGTGAGCGCTCAATTCTTCCTTCTGACAAATGCCAAACTAGATGTTATGAGACCATAGGTTTTCTAACGGACAGCAAAAATCTACTTTAAAATTATGCAATATACAAAAAAGGCAAGAAACTGTGGGTAGAGTATCTGGAAAGACTGAATTTGAGTAAAATATGGGGATTCTGTTCTAGCAGAAATACTTGCTGAAAATGGGAAAGAGGTGCTGAGGTTATGACGTCCTTAAGCTCTTCCATCACCTGAAGAGCTTTACAGTGGCAGGTGGCGTTACAGCTTCCCTGAGCACATACCTTGGACTGCCACACAAGCCTGTAAGGGTTGGAGTAGTTCAGCTTCTCCATGACTCTCTGGACGGTAGCTCCCACTTCTTGAGGATACGGATCACCACGGTTCACTACCTTCAACACAAAAACACCACACCTTTTTCTTCCAGTGAACACATTTGGGCAAAGACCGCCTAAAGACTGGGAAAGGCGAGCACGCTGCGCACGATGTGGCTGCGCCCAGGATGAGCTCTATCAAGTGCCTGCCTCATCCGAAACCGGGAAGAAAAACTGCGTTCTTGCCCAGCAAAACCTATGATGAAGCTGCTTTACCAGAACATCTACTCCTCCTCCTTTGCACGATAAAAGATAAATTCTTCTATCATTGTATACAGATATGGTTACATTTTGGTAATAGCACTGCATTTCTGAAAAATGATCCAAGAGCCATTTCACTGCAGTCGCTGGTTGCTGACAAATGATCAAGTCATTTATTGCAACCTTGCAAAGATTTTACTTTCATTCCTTCAGGGAAAGTATGATTACTGCTTTCCAGAGGTGAGAAAATAACCAAATTTGCCCCTCCGTTACCATCTCGGTTTGAGCTGGCAAGTTTGTGAGGCCGTGAAAGCAGCCATACCGAGTCTGACCTAACCCAGCGCCCCATCTTCAACGGCCGCCAACAGCACAGATCTGAGTAAGCGTGCAGGAGAGTAATCCCAGCTCACGTGCCTCGCCTCCAGCTCTGCATCAGGCTTCCAGCTGCAACTCTCTGACTCACCTTCGTATTTCTCTTTTATATTTGCCTGGCACTTCCACAACTGTGGCCCTACCCCGCGGGTGTGCGAGCCGCACACCCTTCCATTCAGCCCAGCCAGTGTGACTCTGATCTAACAATGACAGAAACGACCTGACGTAACTCACAGACATGGGCAGCGAGTGAGCCGAGAAGAGGATGACGACATCTTTCCTTTTGTCAGGTGGGAACAGGTTCAGTTCCTTCTGTATGTGATCGGTGAAGCACTGTTCAGAAAAAAAAAAAGCAAAGACCTGAATCAGAAACACTGAGAAGAGGCATTGTTGTGACCTCAAATGACCCAAGACAGGCAACTTCAATGTTCCAGGTTGCCTTAAGAACTTCAGAATTCCCCTTCAGTACGTGCGGGGCAACAGCAAGAGACAGCATGCAGTATCGCACAGTGCCCAGTCCCAACACACCAAAGGCCCCCGTGAACTTCTGGTCATCCCAATGATTTTAAGGTGATGGTAACAAACTGAAAGAACATAACCAATTCAACCCAACTCTCCTCTGCCGCCTCCGAAGAGCGGTTCCCTGGCCGCAGAGGGCACACGCGTGCAGCTGCTAGGGCAGGGGGGAGAGAGAAATGGTGAATGGGCAGAGCACAACCATCCTCTCCTAGCAGCCCCATTACACTCAGACTGAATTAGAGTACGGGCACATGGCATGGGAGAAGCGCCTGCTCTGCGAAAGGTGTCCCCTAATGGACCGTCGAGGCAAGTTTGAGATCACTGCATTCGGAGGCCTTCACCTTGAACTCAGCTCGGGACAGAACACGGGAGAGATGGACAACCTCTGTCCATCGACACCTGAAATGTTCTTAGTACTACACCAAAAAGCAGGGAAACACCTCTGACCCTTGACTCTCACCGCCATAACGCTGCATACACGCAGCTAGACTGAGGGACCGTACAGAGAGAAAAGAAGCTGCCATCACTGCTGGCATATGGTGCTGCAGGAGCACGAAGCAACTGTCTGCATGGTCTTCTCTCTGAGACATTTTACAGTGAAAAACAGATCAGAAATCTTAAAAAAATTTTATTTCCATTTCAACTTTATAATCAGGGGCCGAGTTGGCCCTTTCAATTACAGCCTCCCTGGGCTTAAGGAAATGCACATTGGTGAGCTCCACCTTGCCTTCCTTCAGTCATTTTTATAATCTGTTCAGCACACCACAAAAATTGCAAAGCCCAAACTAGAGGAGAAGCTCCCCAACAAAGATAAAAATGCCATTTTCTCTGAAAAGGAAGGAGCAAGAAGGTTTCCCTTAATTGCTCCTGCCACAGCCAGTGCTGTGCCTAGAATTACCTCTTTGCTGCCGGATGAGAATCTGACAAACCGACATGACTGGTACGCGTGTCCACCATAGACCTACGCTGAGCAGGAATTTGGACTAATGACCTCTAGAGGTCCCTTCCAGCCACCACTGCTATGATAATATGACACTGCTTTTAAAACAAGATGTGCATGGTGGTCCCTTTCACACATTATCATGCCAAAACATCTGGCAGGAAATACCCACCCTTCTCCTGTAATTTCATACATAGTAGACAAGACACATTTCATTACCATAACTAAAACATACCCTCAAATTGAAGCATTCCTTTTATTCTTCTCAAGGTGGGTTTTTTTTTTTAAAAAGAGAACATATAAACACAGCCTAAATCAGCAAATAGGTTCATCTTCTTTTAGTACATTCTATAGCTAAAAATCTTGTAAGCTTTGTTAGAAGCTAAGACTTGATCTAAGGGAAGTGCTTCCTCAGAATGTTTCTGTTGCTTAACATTATACTGTGTTTTTACTGGTAGCAAATATTTCTAAAAAGGAAACTCCATAACCACCTGTATTTACTCAGTTCTTTGTGGTTTTAAGTCAGCTGGCAATGCAAAGATACCAAGTTTTTCCTACATCAGCCAATCTAAGAAAACCCCAGGGAATGCCAATTTGATAACACATCAGACCTGCTCAGTTCACACACCTCGTTCCGACTGCTGATTTCAAAGGCTCTCATACAAACCCCTACCTGAATAAGAAGGGGATGTGTGGGCCATCGGTCAATTACACTCCACTTCATCTTCGGCTTCTCCCCTTTTTTATTATAGTAGCGATAGATGGCATTTAAACTGCTTCCTGAAATGCAGAGAATTAAGAACCTAAGTTCAGCCAAGGCATTAGCAACTTGTTAGATGAAAACAGTTTTGTAGCAAGGTATTGCAGTATTTTAAAATGCTACATATTTAAAATGCAACCATAAATCAGAACTGGGCACCTCGATTGGGAACAATTATATCGAAGTTCATACAGTGTACCAATTATATCAAAGTTCATACAACGTATCAGCCAAGAACAATTTGCTAAACCACTCTTTAACTGAAGAACAATTATTGCTCTAGTTTCCATGAAGAAAGCTTAGTCGTGTTCCTGAGCCTTCAGTTTATGTTATCTCACAATAACAATGGTAACATAAAGCTATCCTGAGTTAAGAAGTGTCTATCTAAAATTCGGAACTGCAGTACATAAAGGGCACCTCGAGCTGGCGATGAAGCCAAGAGGAGGGGGCACTTAGAGGAAGACAGGACAGCTTGCACTGACACTCCGCACCTCCCTCAAGGCCCGCAGACGCGTGCCTACGTTCGCCTCTGTCCGTGCTCTGCTCCTGCACAGACGCTCACCTGTGGTAGAACAACTGTACTGTGGGTACTGGGTGAAAGCGATAGCCCTTTCAATGCCATCCTTCTCCATCTCTTCGATTGCTTCTTCTGTCAGAGGATGGACGTACCGGAAGCCAATGTAGTATTTGTGAGGCGCTGCCAGTCAAAGCACAGGAAAAGAAATTGCAGGAAAAAACCCAAGAACTCTCAATAACACGTCATTAATAAGTACGAAGTACAGAACCAGACAGACTGAAACTGCTGAAATAAACTCGTTGATAATTTTCTGTCTACTTTTCTAAACCACTGTCATATAAACACATCTTTCTTTGGCCAAGTATTTTCCTGGTAACTCACTTTGCTGTTTTTAGAATTTAAAAGTGATTTATACTATTGTTTCCTTCTGCAGGAAGCACCGCTCTTCTGCTTTTACTTAGTTTAGCAGAAGCATGGTCTCCAGACTGTACAGAGCTCTGACATTTTACTGGGCAAGTTCTGATTTAAAGGATGTATTGGTAAAAAAGTGTCACTACAAGACACTAAATGAACCCTACTATGCCCTAACACAGACCACAGTTACAGATGTGCTATGGGCTTCCTAACAGCACAGCTCACCTCGCCTACTGAAATCAGAAGTCAGATGTTTTAAACACACCAATGTAATTAAAATGCCAAAACCTTAGGGAAGACAAGGCTTTCTTCATTCTGCCATGCAAAAGGAAATGCATTGCTTAAACAGTTTGCACATTCCAGGAAATTTTATTTACCTAAACGTTCAAATATAATTGGCTGCAATTTTGTGTGCCAGCACTGAGATATTCTGCTCTACAGGGATCAGCTTCAAACAGGAAAAGGCCCTACACCTTATAGACATCAGCTGCCTATAAGGCATTTCAAGAAAATCAGATAATTTTACCCCTTTCACGCTCCAGGTGCTGATAGAGAAGTCACCAAAACAGGATGCCTTCAGGGCGTGAAGGGCTCATACGTCTTTGCTGGATCAGGCCCTCAGTCCCAGCACTGCAGGGGCGTTCAGGCAGAACTCCCAGGTACCGACCGTTTGCTCCACATGCCCTCCCTTCCTTGCCCTCTAACTCCTATTTCAGCTTCAGCAAAGACCTGGCTCCCCTGCATTTCCCTCACCTACTCTATCTCTTCCTTCATCATTTTATGCAGATGTAATTCTATTTCACTTCTTTCCACTTCCTTGCCTCCAGTTAACCACATTAAAAAACAAAGCTAAAAACAAGACAAGGTAGAACCACCATTTGATGCAACTGCTCTGCTCACCATCCTCGCGAGAGAAGATGCCCTCCCCCACCCCGGTAAGTCTGCTCCGTTTGCACATAAAGCCCCAAGGACCAGGACTGTTGTTTGGGACGGGAGATCGGTGGTGCTGAATAAGGGACACATGTTCTTGCATTCTGGTTTCTGGGTGTTTTTCATAGAAATCTTCATGCCTTTAAACACTTTATTTTGGAGGCAATATTATTCTCTCCAAGGACAACATTTTAGGTTTTTCCATTTTTCATTTCTAATCTTTTGGGCATTGGCTTCAAGGTCTGGGGAGTATGGTTTGGTTAGGGGGAGGGAGGGAGAACAGGTTTCTTGTTTTATTTTGTGGTTTGTGTTTTGGTTTTGGTCTTTGGGGTTTTTTGTTTTGTTTTGTTTTTTAAGTAGAGGACAGAGGTTCTTAGGAGAACAAAAGCAAAGTTTCTTTTTCAGGGTTTCCGGGTCACTAGCTCTGAAATAACATTTAACAGGCTTCTGAAGGAAGCAGATGTCCCATGCTTGGTCTCCACTCCATACATTTATACGGGATTCAGAAGACAGGTTCAGTCAGCCCCAGCTCTCTGCAGGAGGCAAGAGAGCTCCCAGCTGGGAACAGTAGCAAATAATGACCCAACTTCAGGAGCCCCGGGAGCCAGTAACCTCATAAACATTTTTAAATGGCATTAAAAACAGAAGTCTGACTAACCAGAGCAAAGACAGTAGGAGTTTAACCTGGGAAAGGACATACCGGGAAAACACAGGGCCAACTTAGAAACTTCTTGCAATACCCTCACAGTAATATGTTTTGTCCTGGATCACAGGCAGCAAAGGAGAGATCTTCATGTCTGTATACATACTAATTTTGTTGTTACAGTTAGAGTCAGAACTACTGGAAACAGAGTGACATCTCCGTCCACAAAGAGCTGCCAATCTGAAGAAACAACGTGGCCTCCTCATCCTGTGAGCTTTCATTCTGCTGACAAGGGAATCTCAGCTAAAATACAGCTTGTAAGAAATACTAAGAACTGTTATAATTAAAAACAATTAACAAAATCAAGATGTGCCTTCTTAAAATATAATTACCATTGCAAGACATCAGCCTATTTGATGCCAGCACTGAAAAAAAAAACCCCAATAGAAATGGATTTTCCTGTCACCATGTTTATCCTTACAGACTACTGAGCCTACCCAAGCCCACTCATTCAGAAGGAAGAACTCTTCTTCACGTATACCACAAGTCAGTAAATCAGCAGATTGATTAATTTACGCAGGAGGGAATTTCACAGGTGGTTATTGATACTGTCTAACATGAGCTCTTCACCAACTGCAAACACACAGCGACTATAAACTCTACACCCCAAAAGTCCAGGTCAAGGTAAAACAAGTATGCAAAGGATTTCTTCTTTGCCATGTGTTTGAAGTCTCACCACCACAACTTGCGACTTACTCATTAACAGGGCTCAGTGCTCCCAAAGTGCTACCTGTGAGCACACGATATTCCACAACACGCGGCTCAGTCTGGAAGCACATCCAACTGTTTCAAGCTGTTCTGAAGCAACACAATACTCGGTATCGCTGCAAGGTTACTCAAAATGCTTAAGGAAATGGTTAGCACTAAATTCAATTGTTAGCAACAGTTAGCACGTTCAATTTTTAAAACTGCAGCTACTGTTAGGTAAAAAAAGAGGTCTCTAAACAACTTATCAGGTGTAAGAACTGCACAGAGGCGGGCGTGACTTCACAAAAAGTGGTCACCAAACAAAAGCAAGCAGGAGTGATACGCTGAGAAAAACAGATAAACTTTCTAAGCTTTATCTTCAGAACCTGTTGCAAGCCTGACCCTTCAGGGGCTACTGCTGCTAAAAACCCTGCTGCCTTGGATGCCACAGCCGGTGTGGTTTGGGCTTCAGGCCTTGACTGTACTTGCAGGGACCACAGCTGGAATTAAGCTAGAGTAGCAGCATCTGTGGAAAAAAGGATCGAACATCACTCAAATGAAGGTATCAGTGACAGGTTACACACTGAACGAATGAAATAAATGTGGTTCTAGCCTTCCAAGAGTATTACTTTTCACCTTCCAGAGCCTTTTACCAATCTTCTACCTCTAGCCCTTTTCTACCCAAGTCTGAAGCAGGTGCCACAAAGAATTACAAAATAGCCAGGAATCAAAGAACACGTACTGTCAAACACAGAGGGGGATTCCCTGACACACCAGCACCACATCAGCAAAGGTCACTGAAGGGAGAAGGCTTGCAGCACCACGCACTGTACAGCTGCTGAGCTGAACAGAATACAAGGCTCTCCTCTTTGCCTTCTCTTACTCTAGCAGTTTTCCTATTAAAAATGTTTAGCGTTCCTATTGGAGTGGCAGGATGAGAAGTATTATCTGTAGCTAACACGTTGGTGGGGAATTCAGTGGGCAGCTTAGTAATCTCAGTAATTCCTTCTACTCACAAAGGTAGTCTGCTGCTTCAAGAACAAGCAGCATAATGCAGAGAAATACCCTATCGGAACAAAAGTGACCCCCAGACAGGTCATTTCAGACAGACCAACCCTCATGTAACTGTTTCTCCTGGCTTCTGTCAAAGCAGTGCTGAGTCGCTGTCTTTTTCTGTCTGTCCCGTGAGAGGCAAGACACAGAAGACGGCCATCACCCTTGAGCTGCTACGAGAATGTGGAAGTTTAATTTCTACTGCTGCCACTGATCACGTTTATTAACGCCATGGTTTTAATGTCACGTAGCAAGAAACTGCAGCATAAAAGGTACTGTAAGCAAATGATCTATCACCTTCAGCAAGTGGCAGAGGAGAAACAGACTTCTAGTTTGTCATAGCTGCTAACTGAGCAACAATACAAGCTGAAGTCAAATTCAGCTAACAACCAATTTGAAAGCAGTTTAGCTAAACTGGTGCAAATTCCACCATGAATGCATTTAACCTGGGTGAAAAATGGCTCATGTATCAATTTGGTTGGAGGTTTTAGGAGAGAGATTGAACATGGCTGAATCACAGCAAATTACCATTATGTGAACGACCACAGTTGTCTGTGTTTGCACACCTAGCCCATTGCAATCGCACGGTAAAACGTGTTAGCCGAAGCCCGTAGTACAAGGACATTCACAGAAGCGTCTGCACCCGCTTCCCATCACACTAGTGCCACACCAGGTAGCTTGGCACAGGGTAATCCATACAAGTCACAACTCCTTGCTGTGGGGGAGCAAGGTTCAGAGAGATCCAGAGGGAGGTTGCATTCACCTTTCAAGTTTTCTTATCATCAAGGAAGAACTGGCAAAGACAGTATCTACTTCCACCCAAGGCAAACCGTTAGGCCTTATCTCCTGCTCATGTCCTCGGGTGGGGCTCACTGCTATCACTCAGCCAAGTCCTGCAATGTTCAGCTACGAACCCTTGCCTTTTCTTCCAACCGACCTCCTCTTCAGCCCTGAAATCAGGCCCAGTTGGTGTTAGTTCTTTTATCCATTATTAATAGTTACAGACTCAGACAAAGTTTCAAAAGCTCTGAATACATCCAAGCAGTAATTGCAGAGGGACATTTCAGAGGAACGAAAGACACCTGCGGCTTTGGAGAACAGTCAGACTCCCAACACCCTCCCATGCAGTCACCTATTCTTTAGGCTCAGGCTGGCACAGCAAAGGCAAATACAAAAGGCTTTATAGCGTTAAGTTCTGGCCTCGGAGCTGTTCTCTATCAGACAGTCCCTGCACAGCATCCTGGCCGAGCTGGCCCCGAACAGGGGAGGGCACTTGGAGGAAGCAGGAGGAGCAGGGAACGCTGCACCATCCTCTGAGCCCTAACTGCTGGCTGCTGCAAGCGTGCGGCAGCCGAATGACACCGTCCTGCAGTTAGCCACGAGGAGCAGCCATGGGAAGGTGGCCATGCATTTTACAGCAGGAGATCCCACCCTCTGTGAAACTCAATAGCACCAGTGTGCAGAACATGAACAACCAGGAAACCCTAGGTCAACAGGCAAATGTGCAGCCTAAGAGGAGCGACATTCTCCCACTCTACCTCTTCGTAAAAGATAAGAGAATTACATGAGATTATACTGCCGCTGGTCACAAATCTCCACCTCATTTATGCTAGTGAGAATGCCACTGTGAACACCCTTCTCCCACGCCTGCCTTATTTGTTCACATGAAATACATTCCCCTTTCTTATCATCTAAGGCTCAACCACTTGTCTTCAGTGTAGACTTCTTCAAGCTCAAGCAGGGCTTACAGGGCAAGGTATGACACCTTGCAGTCGTACACACCAGCGGAGACTCCTGTCACCTAGCTTTAGCCATCTGAAAATAAGACACACTGTCTATCATAGTCATCTAGATTTCTTCCCATAATCAGAGGAGAGAGATAAGTGTGCCTTTAGAGGTGACCTCCCCATCTTTGATAATGACCTCTGGATGAACTGCATCACTTTCTCTCCAAGCCCTACCTCTCTCCATGAAAGAGGGAGCAGAGGCCACCAGTTTAGGCCAGATGCCCAACGTCCTGACGGCTGAAGCTATGCAAGACAAAACATGCCAAAAGCATCTAAGGGTGGACTTACCCGGGGCAGCTTTTAAGCTGGTTACCTTGGACCCAGACAGAGGTGCCAACTGGACCACAGCACATGCTGGATCCAGCCTGAGAAGATGAGTAAATGTTTGCTTGTTGGCTTTTGGTGCTACACTGTGTTACTGCAGGTTGAATGTGTACCGACAGTACTCTCCAAAATCAAAGCCATTCTCCAATGCAGCCACAGAAGCGACCACAGCACAAAAACACATTTGCATGTGTGGGAACCCCATGCTTTTGCTTATGCTTAGTTTTTAACGAGTAAGAACTTCTGCAATATCTTTGTCATGATTTCCTAGCAGGACTGAGAACACTGTTCACGCTCACAATAAAAATGGAGAAGCAAAAGCTGCTTTACAAGCGTATACTTTCAACACATGAAGCAAAGGAAACTTTTAACAAGCACAGTAAAGAAGTACCGGTGCGAGGAGACATGCTGTCCAGCAGTTTCACCATGCCTTCTCCCTGCACCGCCGTCCACTTCTTGATTGGTGATCCACCTCCAATCCTGCTGTACTGCTCCTGGATTTTTGGTGTGCGGCGTTTGGCAATGAATGGTGCTAATTTACTAAAGCATTCAAAAGGTACACGTATTAATACCATAACCCAATCACCACCCCTTTCCCCAAATCTCTCCGCTGCAGTGGGTTTTCTGTGGCAATCTCCCCAAATTATAGCAAACCAGTATTGCACGGCTTGTTTAATGTCATATTCCACCACCCTTCCCAGCTTACTAGGTGACAGGAAACCACAATTTGCAATTAGAAGAGAACGATTTTGGCACGCTGATTTCCAGAGAATTGTAACACCCTTTCTTGCACTGACTGGTCCCAAGATGAAACAGGCTTAAGAAATGCTGATGTACACAGAAGTTAAACGTTTGAGCCTACAGCTAAGATGGCAACACCCAACGCTAACTGTAACACAAGAGTTCACAGTGTTTCTCACTTTTGAGCTGGAAGCGTCATTAGATCTCTGTCCAGGAAGAGACGAAGCAAGAAATCATGCACATCATCCAGCTGTTCTGGACCTCCCATGTTTAACATCAAGATTCCTGTTTTAGGTTTCCTGTGGAAACAAGAGATATTTCAAATCCTAGTGACCTACTGCCTTTTTTATTATTATTATTATTATTACAAAACCACCAGTTCATCCTTCTGCATTTGTCTTTTGCAAAAGCAGCATCCTATTTAGAAGCTCCTCCTGCTTACATAAAAATAAGAACTACAAGCGTGAATAGCCAGAGAACAAGCATTTACACGATCTTTACTTTTTTAGAAAAAGTAATCACTTTACAACACAGAGTTTAACTGGAAATACACTGACAAAATTATCTCACAGCTGAAGGCTGTAAGGGCGGTTATAAAACAGGGTCTAAGGAACTATCTCAGCTGAACGCCAGCTGTAGATTCCAACCAAACCAAGCAGCAGCTTCCACAGAAAACAGATGAGCTACCCACACAGGACTTTGTCTTCATTACTTTGGAGACGCATCTCATCTCCCAAAGCAGTGAAAGCAGCAAAGAGCCATTCTACACATAAAATAAGTGCAGGGCTGGTTTTGTTCGGGTTGTTGTTTTTCTTTTTCCCACAATGGGTTTTCTATCCAGGTGCGGGTCCGGCACACTGTTCTAAGGATAACGTCCCTCCCAGCACAGCAGAGCGGAGCAGATGGCGGTATTGGCTTTTACACAAATGGCTGCCAATCACAGCTCTCACCCAAGAGGTGGATTTTCCCCATCGAATCATTTCCCCTGCCCAAGGGAGCCCAGTGACCAGGATCTCTCGCCTCCTGAGCAGACGGAGCCAAGGCTGCACAGGGAGCTTTGCCCTCCTCTTGTTAAAGCCAAAGTCTTACAAAGCGTCACTGAGAGGAGCCTAGGCCTGCCCTGATGGGTCAGGACCTCAGTTTCCATTCCCTTCCTCCTGGAGTGTCTATCAGGAGGACACTGAATAAAACCCAGGAAGCAGGAACCGGAACCTCAAATAATAATAATACCCTACTGTTTGTTCTTCTATTGCTTCTGCACTGCCTCAGGCCTTACTGCAGGCCACTGCCTCACTGCATTCTGCAGAGAACAAGGCAGGCAATCCTTGCCCCACAGAATTGTGAAAACAAGAGCCTCGGTGAATGCAGCCAGCCAGATAAAAGCAATTACACACGCACAAAAAAAACAGATCAAGCCCTGTGACTACCACGTTTCACTACATAACCAGCTTTGCTATGCAAGTAAAGCAGCATACCATATCAGAGAGAGACAGAAGGCAACGACAGCAGGTCACACCCACCCAGACCCACTGCAAACTTACCGCGCTTCTGGCTGAATTTGAGGTTTTGTGCTTTCTGTCACTGCGGCTGCAGTTGCCTGACCTCTCCATCGTACCGGGACCCTCAGCTGACTGCTGCTTTGTACAACTGGAACAAAGATAACAGCACATTGATAACCTTGCACCGGGCTGAGGGGCCTCTTCACCAGATAGGCACTAATCCCTCAACAGCTACATAAACACGCTTGGCAGTATTGCGCTGCTTGGCATTTTCTCCCCTAAGCTCCAGGTCCTGGAATCAGAGAGAGTCATGAAATTGCAAGCTTCTGCCTTTCTTTAAACACTCTGTATACTAACAGCTTTTCAGATACCAGGCAGTAACCTAAAACCAAACAAAAGCCCCACTAATCTTTAAGCTCCAATCATAAGTCCAAAATAACTGGTGACAACACAAGAGAAACTACGCAGGGCTGACACACTAAGGAAGTAAGCATGTCAAGCTATGTCACTCCTCATGGTATGGATATACCTGGGCTAACTCTATAGACAAGCAAAGGATTTCTACACCACTTCTACAACGTAGGTTACACATTTGTTAATCCAGGGTCCCCAGCAAACTGCAGCAACATAGGTCAGCGCCTGCGAGCCATAAGCACACAGCTCCTTAGTCTGACCCTGTGTCAGGTACACTGAGCAGCAATTTCAGAATCCATCTACCCAGGGACATGGGCAGCCTTCTTTCTCACTACCCAGCCAGGCAACTTCTATTATTCCTGGATTTCAGCAACAGCCAAAACCGAGGATACTTTAGAAGTAAAGTCTTCCCACATGCTGGTTACAGCCTGCTTTTTCAAAAGCACACTTTGTCTTCCTCAGGAGTTCATAGTCATTACATGATATTTTTTATTGCAACAATAGTGTGAATCGCCCAAGATGAAAAAAATTGTTAAATTCTGCATCCCCAGCTCTCCAGCAATCATTTGGTGCGACATTTCCCTGGTCAGACTGCAGGAGTTCCAGCAGCAATTGAGCCCCAATAGCACAGACCTCCTCAGCAGCCTGATCCACCCGCTGAGAAGAGCATCTTACGGTTCACAGGTCCCTAATAACATCCTGAACAGATGCTGAATGCCCTCAAAACCTGCTGAAATCAATGACAGTGAAAAGCATCTTGCAAATCCAGCTCCTTACTCGGGATTACTTACTCGTGTGTAGCTGTGGATGCCTGTGCCTGCAGTGATATAAAAGGCTGCAAACTAAAGAACTTCAACTCAAGCATCGCTGATGCCCAAAAGACTCTCTTCAAATATTTATATTCTTCTTCCAGTTCTTAGGTTATTACTTTTTGAAGCGCTGACACTATATGTTAATTATATAAAACATTAAAAAGAGAAGATTCAATGGCTGTATTGATTCTTCTGCGCCGTAAATAAATACTGGAAAGTATTTGTTTTACTTAAGGTGAGGTTTGGGCACATTTCTATCTGCACCATAAAGTACATGACACAGAACGCACAGGATGTGCGACAATGATGATTCCCGCTTGAAGGAACATTGATAAAAGTGTTCTTTAGTAAGTTTTAGAAATGGCATTATTATATTAGCCTCTGGAGCCAAGGCCCAGCAAAACCGGTCCCGGGTGCGTGCCCGC
This sequence comes from Mycteria americana, assembly GCF_035582795.1. NCBI lineage: Eukaryota > Metazoa > Chordata > Aves > Ciconiiformes > Ciconiidae > Mycteria > Mycteria americana. The sequence goes on from NW_027445437.1 coordinate 2,327,208, forward strand.
GCTTCCACCGGTCTCGGGGTGAGCGCACCGGTGCCTCTCGGTAGGCATGGGAAGTTGCTCTGCCATTACAGCAGTAACTGGGCAATGCGTTATATTTACAGAGAGTAAGGAAAAGCGCTCCTGCTGAAGGAGCACACAAAACTGACTGCGTATTGCAAAACCTGCAATACATACATATATGTCGATGGTATATTTAACGCACATTTGTAGCGTTAGGAGAGCTGTGGAATTGACTTAAGCTGTATGTGTTATTCACACCTTCTCAGCGCACCTGCCCCTATTTTGAAAACGCAACCTGTGAATTGTTAGAGAAGAATGATTTTTACACAAACACTTTCTAAAAAGGAAAGTGCCTCATTTAAAATCAAACTCCTGCGGGGGAGGAGGGTGGGGGGGGTACAGCCAAAAAACCAAACCAGTGAAAAACCGAGCCCGACAGCAGCAAACGACAAACTTCTCTCAGACGAAAGAGCCCCAAGCCCCGCAGCCCTCCGTCCATGCGGAGGACAGCTCCCCATTAGCCGGCCGGCACTACCCACGCGCCCCCAGAATTAAGCCTGAAGGGCTTCCCTGAAGGTCCCTGCAGCGCAGTCACCACAGCGCGGCGAGGCGACCCCCGGGGCGGCAGCAGCCCCTCAGCGCCGCGGGGCCCCACCGCGCCCGGCCTCCGCCGCCCGGTGCCGGCCGGCCCCGCTCCAGCCCGGGGATCGGAGGCCCCGGCTCTGCCGGCGGCGTTACGCAAAGGCGCCTCGCGGGCGTTGTGTAACGCCGTCCCGGCGGCCCCGCTGCCCTCCCGCCCTCGCGGCCCTCGCGGCGAGGCCGGCAGCCCTCAGCGCCCCCCGCGGCCCTCGGCCCCCCCGTCCCGCCGGCTGCGGACGGCGCCCGCAGACTCACGATGACGCGCCACTCGTCCGGCGGCGGCACCGGCACCGGCGGCGGCCATCTTGGCGGCGGCCGCCTGCATTCCCTCAGACGGCCCCTCCGCCGCCCCACGCCGCCGCCCCACGCCGCCGCCGCACCCCCGGCACCGCCCCCGCTGCGGCTGACCGTACAGGCAGCGGGGGCGGCGCCGGGAGAGGCGGCGGGGGCGGCCCGGGAGGCCCTCGGGGTGTTCTGCCCCGGCTGTTGTCTCCCTTCACGGTCCCCGTCCGAGCGTTACCTCAGGACCGAGGGCTCAGAAATGAGAGATCGAGCACCCTACGGTCCAAACAGAAGACCCCAGTATCTAATTTTTTGAAGCTGAACTGATTATGGCATCCCTCGTGTTATGCCGGGGCTACATTTGGAAGCTTTCTTTGCAAACACACATGCTAAATAGAATACATACTTGGGCATCTCTTAGGTTGGCACAGTTAGGCTCTAAAGAAGCTGCAGACCCTTTTAAAAAAAAGATTTCAAACCGTTTGGGGGCTTTCTCAGCAGAGAAGCTCATCCACCACCTCAGATCTCAGCCAGCCTTTGCAGTTAAGCCAGGATCCTCGCCTACAAAAGTCCTCGTCCCTCCTTCCCTGCGTCGTGAAGAGCCTGGTGCGGCCCCAGCCTGCCTCTTCCACCATCCCATGCCTTATTTTGCCTCTGGTAATTCTCCGCTCCTCCAAGAGCCATCCCCATGCCCTGTCGCCCAGGTTAGTCCCCTCTCTGTGGCCAGTCCCGAAGCTTTGGGGCTGGAGGTTACCCCCTCTGAAAAGGGCCCTTGGCGGTAGCACAGGACATGGACGTACAGTTCGAGCGCAGCAATCCCACTCAGTAAGCCTGCATCAGCACCCAGACGCTGTGCACAGGTACCACAGCCGCCCAAAGTTTATCTCTGCACGTGACTGGGGGCATGTTTTCACCTGAGGTTTCACTGGAAGACACGTGTGAGGGCGGTCGGTGCGTCTGGCTGACGCCGGGGCAGGACACCCCGCGGGGCCGTGCCAGCTGGGAACCGGTCCTCAGCACTTGAACCAGTCCTGAGCGCTCGGCACTGGCTGCGCCAGCACCCGGCATCGCTTCCTGCTGCACGGGCAGACCTTGACAATGACCACAGGAAAATTGTTACCCAGAACATGGTACTCGCTTTGAAAAAGCTGATCAAATTACAGTGACAAAACCAGCGCAGGGGAAGCACAGTCCCTCCCAGCCGGAGGCTGTGGTGACTCCTGCGCGGTGAGCGGGGCCGAGGGGCTGCGCCAGGAGCCGGCCTGGCACAAGTCACTCGCCGGCGCTCTACCTGTGCTCCCAAGTGAAACACGTGTGGGTCTCGGCCCAGTGCACAGGGAAAAAAATGCCTAAATAATTATTTACTGCGATGGACGTGTTTTTGCTCTGCAGACTGAAATCTTCTCTAAGAGATGGAAAGAATAGGCTTTTCAAAGCTCACATTCTGCATCTGCCATGGCACAGCGGGAAAACTCTGCAATAGGGCTGCATCTCGCGCACAGGGACGCGCACTGTGTTTACAGCGTGCATCACTTACGAGGAGATTTCCTTCGCGTGCTGGGAGGAACAGCGTTTCTCGGCTGGAGGCAGATATCTGCAGATCTGGATTTACGACCAGCAGCACCTCTGCAAACCGTTACGGCACAAGTTGTGCTTCTCGGTCACAGCCTGGCGCAGTTTGTGCGCAGCAGGAATCAAAGGCGGCTGTTTGGTGGGCAGGAGGGGGCAGACAGGGAGGTACTGCTGGCCCCGCTGCTGACTTGCTCCGGGCGCTCTGGTGCTCTCACTGCTGGCCCTAACACCATAGTCCTTGCCCCTCTTTTCCACATCATAAATTTAGACAGCAGCACTGCAGGTCCTGTGCCTGAGGAGCAGGACGGCCGGGAAGAGCTCCAGCTCAGGTGGAACAAGGACTAACAGCAGTGCACAGAACGGACTGCAGTGGGACAGCCCCGCAGCAGGGCAGGGCCTGACTTCTGCGTCGGGCTCCTGGCTCGTCAGACTCACCGGAGCAGTGCAGAGCTCGCCTGGTAACCTCCATTCCTGGTAGAAACACGAAGGAACAAATACCAGAACAGTTATCCCGCGCACAAACGTTTGATTTGCATCCTGCATCTCAGCAGCAGTTTCGGTCACTCCATGGACAGCTTATGGAAGCCGGGAAGGGCCCGGGGGTGTGAGGCACCCACCCTCGCGCCTGCAGCTCCTGCAGCGAGGGGCTTCCTCAAAGCCCGTCCCAACGCTGGGGCTTGGCACACACCACCTCTCCCCAGGCTGGGCACACCTCATGGGGCGGAGGCACCTCTCTTCTGCCCCTCACACAGCTGCCCTGCTTGCTGCGGGGCAGAGGGGGTGGCAGGCCCCCACCTGACTATTATTAAGGAGTATTATTAAGGAGGTATTATAATTGCCACCGTATTATTAAGGAGGACTTCATAATTATTAACATCGAACTTGGATGGGAAGAACCTGGGAACGCTGCTAGCCCAAAGAACACGTGAAGCAGCAAACATGATTAAACCAGCCCTGAATTAAGAACATACAATCAAAAAGCTTTACTAACAGAGAGCTTGGAACCTGGCTTTCTGGACAGCTGCCAGAAACACTCAGGATCATCACCAGGTTTAAATCACTGGAGACATAATCAAACTCAGCAAATTTTGTAAGAACTCTGTAAAAAAAGAAATGACACCATACAAAACCACAACTGATGGACACAGAAATAAAACCAAGCTACATTTATCATTTTTCAGTCTCTAGAAGTTAATTTTTTTTCCTTAATGATCAAAAACCTGAATTGAGCCTCAATGATAAATCAGGAACTACACCAGTCCCATTTAACATAGCGAAGGTTTGTTTTGAAGCAGCATTTTGACATTACCACATTCCTGTCGGCTAGGTTTCCGTGCCTGCCTAAGGAATTTCTCCTTATTACTCCACCGGTGGATTTGCACAGGCTTTTGCTTAATTCGGGGATCTTTCCCGCGCAGGTGGTTTGCCCAGCACCACCTCTGCTCCACGGGCGGATGATGGAACTGCACAGCAGTCTGGTTCGACTGACAGCATCTTTCATCCCAGTCACCTTTTAAGCTCCTTATCTGATCTGCCTCTTCCACAAGCACCTCTTAAGTCCTCAGACCTTCCTCTAGTAGCTCCCCTGATGCGGAGGCTTTTAACCTTTACAAAGCAGCTCAGCCCTGCCAGTTTTAAGGACAGAAAACTGATTGCCAACAAGTGATGTTTTTCTAGTAGTATCTTTTCCCAATCTTTCTCTTCCCTTCCCATCACTTCAGGCACTTGAAGAAAATTTCTTTTTATAAAGTCTTTATATGCTTATAAATGCCTCAATATTCTGAATTATAGAAGCCTCTTAAGCTCCCCTCCCCCCCCAAAACCCCACTAACAACAACAAAAAAATCCCACAAAAACAAAACCCCAAGGGGCAGGAGTACTACTTGGTAGCATGTTCAGCTTCTGGACTGGGGTGATTTTTCCTGCAGCTCACTGTTAGGAAGCTGTCAAGTACGTAAGTTCAGAAGTAAGAAATTGCTAGCATTTTGTTGCAGTCAAGCTTGTTAATTTTTCTCCTCTTCCTCTAGTTTATGTACTTAACACATACGCAACCATACCCCAAACCGCAGGAAATTCACAGCTGACTGTACTTTTGCAGGTATTTAAAAGAATCTTTTAAGTTCTATGTTCAGACAAAGGACAACCCATCAAAAACGGAGTAGGGCAAATGTGAGAGTGAGCTGAGGCACGTTGCTGTACAAGATTTTCTTCTATTGAGGCTACAAAAGGACTGGGAAAATAGGTGAAAAGGGTGAATTCAAAGAGAGCTGGATAAGGAAGAAAACCATCCGAGCAATGCTCATTTCTCAGAGCATCTCTCACTCCTCCTCATGCAGCCTCGACTCGCCTCCCCTGCTTCAAAGGGGCACCCCTCAGGTCACACAGCAATGCCACAGCGGTCCCCAACAAACCCCGAGACATTAAATCCAGATGTTTTAAGAGCTCTGGAAATAACCTCACTTCTTCCAACTGTATCAGTTGGCGAGGCAGATGTTAACTCTGCTTACAAACCTGGCCTCACTTTGGGCAGCCACAGCTACAAGCGGCCAGAAGTCAGGGCCTGCTCCCCTGGGAGCGGCTGCCTTGGCAACCAATTCCTCAGCACCACATTTCTCATTTATTCTCTCTAGGATGTTCCAACTCAGTGGCTGAGGTGGTCTATCCAAATTATAAAAATTCATGCCTTTAAGTTAATTAATGGGGATTTAGTTTAAAAAGAAAAAAGCTAGTTCCATTTTTTGGAATGTGTTTACTGCACTTGAAAATTTACTTTTCCTGTGCTTTTGCCCACACAGATACTGCCTATGCCAGGAGAGGCTATATTAAGCAAGTAAGCTATAAAGACAAAGTGAAAGGAAAGGAACAGACATTACAGGTCAATAACTACTGTCTTGCACGCCAACTCATGTTGCCATAATTTATTGGTTGCTGATTTAAACCAGTTTATGTAAGTAGCATGCAAGATGAAAAAAAACCAGTCACTTATGACAAAAATATGGGTATTGCACAGCTCAACAATTCTACGAATGGCAAATCCAGATCAAGCCTCACTGCAGGTAGCAAATGATACACCTACCCATTTTTTTCTCTCTAGTAAAAGGGATTTCTTTATTTATGATTAAAAAGCATACAGATGGCTCAACACATTAAATATTTAATTATTCCTATTTGATAACTTGATTATCACAGAATCTGCTCAGATGCAGTAGCACAAGAGAACACGGAGCCAGCTAGGAAACGTGGAACTGCTCTACTATGAAGACATACTTTAGCATGACATGGGAAAGCCCTGCTTGAACTACAACTCATCTAGAGAGGACAGCAACTCAGCACACAATGCTGAAATCCAATTGTATTTCAAAGTTACCAGTTCCTTTGGGTCTTCAATCGGTCATTCCTGGTTTGGAACAGATGGCAGAACCTTAATTTGGAAGGCACCACAAACATCCCAGTGCCCGCAAGTGCTCTGACAACGTGTCCCCTCCTACTGTAATTCAGCACAGGCGGGGTGCGCATGGACCCACTATAGCGCTTCATCCACAGGTATCAGGAAAAAGTAGCAAAGCGTACCTCACCATCAGCCTCATCATTTCGAACCAATAAATAATCTGGGAAAAAACAACCACCCCAAGAAACAACCCACGTCTCTTGCAGTGGAATTCTGTGCTCAATACTACATACCTTGTTACTGAATAAACTCAAACAGAACTTCCATTAAAAACAGTAGGAGCTAAAAAAGTGCAGCACTTAATATAATTATTCCCATTTTATACTTTGTTGAGCTCTTTAGATGATGTCTCTTCTTACCATTCTCAGAGGTCAGTATTTGGGAATTTAGAGAGCTTGAACTCCTGATTTCTCCAACAAGAAACCACAAGAGAAAACAGGTTAAAATTAAAGCAAATTTAAAAAACAAAAAAAAACCCCAAGAAACCCGAATGCCCAGCATATTTCCTTTTAAGTCAGAGAAATTAAAAGCAGAAGTGTATCTTGTTTTTTAAATGACAGCTTATCATGATCTTTGTTTCATGTTGACTTGAGAGCATAAACGCACCTAACAATTTTGCCTAAGGCTTCTTCCAGTTAATCAGTAGCATTTTCCTTTAAAAAAGGGTTTTATTTTCCTTTTCACACCCTAAAATTAGTATTTTTATTAGCAACAGGTTACAGTAAGTCTTGTTCTCAGACAGGTTGTAGTATAGCAGAGTGTATCGTTCTTTTCCAAGCAGCAGTTGCTCCGTTTTCTAGGAGTTTATCACAAGGATGGCTAAGGTTTGCAGCGCTGGACAAAGCGTGGATAGAGACAGACATCTCGGATGTGGTGTCTATTCAGAATCCAGGTTAGGAACCGTTCTAATCCCAAACCATATCCACCATGAGGGCATGTACCATATTTTCTCTGTGAAATTAAAACCAGAGAGTAGATATTAAACATCTTCTTGATATTTATAATTGCCATAATACCAACAGAAAAAAACCAACAAAATCCTTCCAGGATTATTTTCTGAACAATGAGGAAAATGGACTATGCTCTTTTCAGGCAAGATATTTGTGCTTAGTTATCCTGAGTTTCCTGGGGCAGTGTAAGGACTAGAAGAGGAAAAAGGAAGGTGAAAAAAGAAAGTCTTAATGATTCTTTTTTGACCGCCTCCTTTTCTCCTCCCCTTACACCAGCTAGAGCTTAGCCATTCGAGTCTGTAAAGACCAACCCAACAACAAGACCTCCACAAACACTGCAGAAGACATTACGAGGGGAATACACCTGCACAGACCAGTCTAATGAAGGTGATCTGGTAAGGGCAGCATGCAACTGCAGCAAGCAGCAGCAATTTTAACAGAATGGAAGCTGTTACCCATTGCATTTTGCCGATGGTTAAATGACTATCTACTTTGGGCCACCAAAAATATGTTTCCAATTTAGACTGCATCATTTTAAGAGCAGTTTTTTAAAAAAAAATCAACTATCATATCTGACAAGCAGCACATGTAATCTGTTTTACAAACCTGGTCCGTATACCAGTAGTACGGCGTGGGATCGATGCCTTCTCTCTTATAGCCTTCGAGTAGCTCCTCACTGTCCCAGATACGCATAGAGCCTCCAACAATTTCACCAACGTTAGGCATCAGCACATCAACCTGCAACACACAACATGAGATCAAACCATTACAATTAAACTGCTTGCAGGAAGGGGAGGAAAAATAGCCCAAACTTACAGCTGTATTTCCATAACTCATTTTACCATGTAATTTTAATTCTCCATGGCGGGAAGGAAGGCAATTCCTTCCAGACCCAATTTATAGATGGAATGAACTAACTGACTAGGTGCTCTAACTTCATCTCCAATATGCTTGGCCACACTGAACTGTAAAAAACAAACACAAACCACCACAAAACTACAAACCCAGCAGCATTCCTGGCAGCCACCACTCTTCCTGGCTGCCAGAGAGCCAGCGTTTAAACAATACAGTCTCCGAGAAGTCACAGAAGCATTGTCACTAGACTAGCACCTACCTGGGGTCAGTGAAGAGCATGCGCACTATGATCTACTGACACTATCAGCACTTCAGACTTGCTTCGTTTATTTCTATAGGATCAACAAGCCATGCCAAGAGCCACCCAAAACAAAGCCTGGTAAGAATTCCCCAAGGTTTTCCTGGAGTACTTATTCATTTTACGCTCACTCATGCTGACGTTCCCCACTCCAGTTAGAAGCCCGCAACACTCGGTAAAATACCAACTTACAGATTCAGTAAGCCGGGAATCGTCATGGCAGCGCTGCATATAGAAAGACTTTATCTCTGCAGGAAATCGGCACAACAAGATTGGCTCATTAATGGTGTCTGTCATCAGTCTCTCAGGAGCTTCAGGAATATCCTAAGGTTAAAGAAGGCTTTATTAATATTTAAAACCAAAACCACTCCAACACCTTGAGTTCCACATGTATCAGGCATGAAACAAAGACAGCTTCAGACCACACATATCCACACATTTGTCCTAATGTACCTAAATTTTTAAAACCAACTTATCTTAGAAGAAACTATATTTATATATAAGAACATATATGTTGGGGTGGGGGTGGGGGGAAATCTGTTCAATTAAAATCCAAGTCTTCCTAATGTTTCAGACAGAAAACTGAGGAAAACCTAACCTGAAATGTAGACTTTAATGCAGACTTTCCAAACATCCAGTAAACACTGAAGAGCCTACCTAATCTCCTTCCTCCCCAATACCGTTTTCCACAAACCTTAAAACTAAGAAGTTTAAGTTTTTCCTTGTTGTGTATATGGGCTATTTTTTAAAAACCTCAACTGAAGTTTTCTGACTGAAATTTGAGGAACTGTGCAACAGCTAGCAGAAGTTTCATTTTGATCAATTCAGCAGTTTATTGTCTAAAAACCGGGGAGCAGTGAAGGATGACACCACAGTTACACTGACAGAGAGGGAACATCAGTGATGATGTGATTGCGGCTTGTTAAATGAACACTCTTTGTTTAGTCAAAAAGCTCTGCCTATCCCTAAAAGGTTTCATTTGAACTTTTATTCAGCCAACGGTATCGCACTTCTTAGATTCTGAGTTACAGGCAGACAATTAGATTTTTTATTTAATAGGAAAAACCAGCCACACCTGTTACTTGTTTTAATCCAACTGCACACTGCTACAGCACTGACTGCTGTGGGAGGGGGGCAGAAAGCAGCCAGCTATAGCGTGCGCAGCAAGGGAAGTGCAAGGAACACAGGCCTTGTGCGAGGGCAGCTCACAAAGCGAATGTCAGCCTGCCATGGGGGAGAGGAGGTGAGAATCCTTATTTCGCTCTGGAACCTGAAGTTCGGTGCAGTTTGAAGGCCTCTCCCTCCCTTCATCTCTACCATCTTTGATACAGATGGGAAAAACGGTAACAGCAAAAAACCCAGCCCATCTGATTTTGAGCTGCCAAGGTTCCCTCAGAATATGCTGTGTAAGACTCCGAAGTTAACAATTGTATGATCTCCTCCTAAAACTCTCCCTTCTCTTAAATCCTTTGATGACTATGGCTACACGACCAAGTCCTCTTGAGCTCCTTCACGTAATTTTGTCTCACGTGTTGGAGTAGAGAGAGACAGGGAAGAGATGGACAGATGACAACAGATTTTGATTCAATGTTCAAAGACAGTATGTGAAACCCAACCCACACTTGCACTCCCTGATACGACATCACTACACCTCCCAGCACAGTTCAGACAAAAATCCAGGCCTCACTGAATTTTATAGCAAAACTCCCTTTAACTTAAATGGGACTAGAACTTCACTCCACATGGATATCATTCCAAACAAAACGTAACAGATTCACGCAGCAACAGTAAGCCCAATAGCATTATGGTCCAAACACACTGTTCTTCAAGGGCCTTATACACCCTTAGTGCACGGCCGTGGGGTTTTGTTTGGTTTTAATTCCTAAAGAGCCTCAGAAAGACTTACTTCCCCAAACTCATAGTAAGTGCCATCTTCCTTCTTCACATCGTGTTCCTTTAACCACTCAATGGCTTCAGTATAGTTCATTCGACGGAAAGGACGTTTAGGGGGCTTGAAGCCCTGTAAATAGGAGTAGACAAAGACAGTTGTAAGAGTACCATTTTTAAAAAAGAATACTTTTCTAGTTGATCAGCAAGTCCACTTCCAGACTTGAAGCATACACATTACTCTTTCCAGCTCATACAGCAAGAAATTATTACTTAAAAAAAAAAAGATCAAGCTCAGTACTGAAAAGCTAGAACTAAACACAACCACCTTCCAAGCCCAGTAAAGCTCCCAGACCAGATGCCGAAAAAGATGGCAAGAGAGAGAAGAGAGGAAGTATTTTCAAAGCTGTTTCCTTTTCTGTATTAATTCATTGCACATGTAAGTGTTTCAGGCTGAGCCATTAGCAGAGGTTCCATGCCCAAGGCCACAAAAGAACATTTTTGCTTCCCTGTGCACAGAACAGCTTCAGAACCCGCCTGTGTGAGGTGGGTTGTGCTCCTCCTACTTCCTACCTCCTGCCCCCTGTCTCAGCCCAAATTTAAAACTGAACCTCCTGGTGTTTATCAGGAAAAAAGGTCAAAATAACAGGCATGACTAAGTTTGTATGCGCTCCGAGAGAAAAGCTAGGGACAGAGATAAAGTTAGCAGTCTCTTAAAGCCATCTTCTTTGCAAAGGCAACAGAAGACAAAAGGTCTCTAACAAATGAAAATAGCTTTACAGAGCTCCACGTTCCAGGGTAGAAAGTAAAACACCAGTTATTTCATTGCTCCCTTGTGCTCAATCTGCAAGTACCAGCCGATCAATATTATGAGCTCTGGGATAGAGGTTTTTATTCCACTGGTACAGTACACATTGCAGTAAATCCCAGCACGCTGTTGGCTCCTGGAACTTGCTAGCAGGGAATTTCTTTCCCCACAGTCCCCTGCTTCTGGAATAGTCATTACCAGCCTTGCATTTTCATCCTTTTGACGTTACTTAATACTTTTTCTTATTATTAATAATAGGAAGCAAGCAGAGCTCACTGCCATGCCCTGCCTTCCCCAGATGAACATGCTGATCAGGAAAGGCTAAAGGTTGTATTTTCTTGGCTATTCGTGACTGTTCCACATTGCTGCCTACCGGGTTTAGGTCATACAGTAAGCTTGATGCAGGTGACTTCAAGACTCTGTCCACTACATCACAAACCAAGCTCTCCAGACGGTCCAATAAGTCCTCAAAACTTATAAAAGGACATTCAGCTTCAATGTGAGTGTATCTGAAACACAAAGTCATGCCATTACAAAACCACACGAGCCACAAATCTTTAGCTACGACAAAAAAATTCTCATGAGAAGAAAAAACACAACCCAAGAACACACACTTTCGTCCCTGTTTTCATTTATCCCACTTCTACACTGTAAAGGAAATAAAGCCACAAAAAAAAAAAAAAAAGGAAGACAACAGTATGAACCGTATTTTCTAAAAAGACAAAGCTTCCTAAAAATGTATCAGCTGTTTCACCCAGATCTTCCTTCACTAAATGTCAATGTATTGTGACCAGCTGGACATTCACCAAGACAACGTATTACGCCCAAATACACTTTTGATCAGTCCTTCCACATCAGTATTATGCTGTCTGCTCACTGTACATTATGTCACCCAACTGCCTGCTACTCCCCTGCTTTATAAATTCACTTATACATAAATAACAAAGACGAATACTCTCTCCATACTCTGCCAAATGTCTGCGGGTCCTGGATTGCTCAGCTCTGTATGACTGAGCAACACAGAAAACATCTCCTAATGCTGGAATGCAGGTCTCCAGGTAGAGCTGGGACGATTGTGTTAGGTACGCCTCTTCACCGAAATAATCCAGTTTGAACAGGGTTGAGCCTCCTTCCACCTGTGTCTGGACTAAAGTTGGTGGTGTGACCTGTTAAAGAACAAGACTGTCATTACTCGAGTGAAGAATTAAGGACAACGATGACAACAGAGAAGAGCAGTGATGTAAGGCACACTCTTTCAGAACACCATCTGCAAAGCTTTTGTATGCATGCATGCAAGTACTTCAGTCTGATATCCTTCAGCACCCTAAAAAGAGGTACGCAGGCCGTTTGCGAGTCACCCTGTAACACTTGTCTACACACCTTTGAGATCTATGTCGATGAAAGTGATCAGATAATGATTTCCTAATAGACAGCTTTTCTTTTGCCCCTTCCAGGTCAATTAGAAAGTCTACACAGTTTTTCCAGGAAAAAGATAGCTTTGAAGTCAGGACATTAAAGCAGTCATTTGCTGACAAAGGAAAATATACTTACTTCATAATATCCATTGGCAAAGAAATGATCCCTGAAGGCCTGTACTACCATGGAGCGCACCTTGAAGATTTTGGACATATTCTCGCCTCGAATCATCATATGCCTGTTGTTAAGTTGCACATCAACCTCCGAATCCTCGTTGAGCAGATTGTCAGCCCCTCCTGCTGGGGCCAGGCCAATAAGCTCCCAGTAATCACAGTTCAGCTCGTGGCCTCCTGGAGCCTATCAATTTGAAGAGAAACAAAAGTTTCACAAGTCCACTTTTTGCCCCTTGGATGTCACCATCTGGCATCATGACAGAGATGTTAATCCAGTTTAAACAAAAGATGCTGCAATCCTAATTGCAGTATTTTCAAAGGGACTGCTTTGTAACTCAGTCATACCACGCTTGGAAACGCCATTTGTAACCCACCGTGAGTCTCTCAGACTCAACATGAATGGGATTGACTACTACAGGCAGACAGTTAGAAGCTTCCAGATACATTCAGTTTAAGTAAAATATATCACAGACAGCTGTGTTTATTCAGCTGGAAGAACAGAAAGCTAAGCAGGGGGAAACTACTTAGTACCTTCAACTATTTAATGGGTAGTTATAGAGAAGATGGAGCCAGACTCTCTTGAATGTGTCCAGTAAAAGGACAAATGTCTCAAGTTGCAGCAAGGGAGAATTCAATTGGCTATAAAGAAAAAAAGTCTTCATAGGGTGGTGAAATGCTCAAGCATAGACCAAGCCAGAGTGCAGTCTCCGTCCTTGGAGACATTCAGAAACACATTTGGACAAGACCCTTGGCAGCCTGACCTCACATTAGATCTTCTTTAAGAAGAGGGTGGACCAGAAAACCTTCAGAGGTTCCTCCCAACCAAAACCATTCTGTGGTAGCTTACACTGCGTACTAGTTTTGGCTGGGATAGAGTTAATTTTCTTCACAGTAGCTTGTATGGTGCTACAACACAACACACTGGTGCAAAGAACCTTCCCGTATGCCTTAAGAACACTACACACACACGCAGAGTGAAGAGTCCTCCCATCTATTAGAAGAAAACACAGACCCAAGACTGCAGTACGACATTCAAGGCATTTTGTTCTTTGTACTATTTGAGCCACGTTCTCCGACTGGATGGCAAACTTCGAAAAAGTTGAACAAAGCTGCTTAGATCATGACAGAGGAAGAACTAGCTCACTACGGGTACTTTTGAGTTTGTCTGTCAGAGACACCTGAGCAATCTTTCTGCACTAGGCAGCGCCTCACCACAATGTGAAAATAGCAAGTTTCGTGCTGGCTCACCTCCCCTGTCCCTTTGCTGCCATATGGCAAGCAGAGGTCCCCGCGCCAGGGCTCAGCCCTGTCCGGCTGCCCGGCCTACAGAACAGACCTCTTTCTGGTCTCACCAGCTCCCCCGTGTGGGTCACAGTAGGCTCCTGTCCCCTAAAATGGTATTTTTTTCATTCACAGTATTTTCAGGGTACAAATGCACATTTTCAAAGTCTAATCAACAGATTTTTCCAAAGCTGGCGGTTTTGTTCACTAGAAGCATTGTATCATTGTGATGAGACATGAAAACATGGAAGCGTTTTCAATGTCCGAAACATTAGGAGCAGTAACATACGAGTTACTTATGATTACCAAACTGCATAAAGTTCTTTCTTTTTAGAAGTCCCAGTAGCATAAGTTACGAAGGAAGAAAGGAAATCTTGCTAACTTCTGATCGGCAAACACAACAGGGAGTGCACTGACATTTAACTGAGCTTGGCTCTCTAACATTAGGTCGATCTCTTGGGGATAGGACCCGAGTGGCAGGGACAACTAGAACAATTAAGCCTATCTAAATTTCATTTGCAAAACATGCCAGTAATGGCCAACCTTATGTGGCTTACAGGAAAATTGAATTATCTACAAAGGACCACAAAAGGTTAACACTTTGACCTTATTTTACACGCTACAGGCAGCCACAGCGAGGGACTACTTTGTTCAAATATTGTCTAATAAGTCTTGGAAACATTGTTTGAAGCAATATAACGCTCCACAGTGTGATTCCCCCCCGCCCCGCCCCTGACATGTTTCTTCTCCCTGTTATCTTACTAGAGCGAGTACACTTACTCAAGAGACCAGGCAGGAGAATATAGATTGCCAATCCACACAAAAGAACAACTCGCACTGCGAGAGTGGATGACAGCTTTGAATATATATCTAAAGGAAGAGGTAAGCTTACAGACTAGCAACATTAAACATACATCTGTCCTCTAAATCTCAACATTACTGCTTTGCTTTTTCCTTCAGAAAAAAAAAAAAGGACGTTACTATGAGCAGCTATCAAGAGCTCATGTCTTAAAAGGATGACTTAATATTTAATAGAACAAACGTGGCCTGAGCTGCCTTGCAGTTTCTGCACCACAAGTTAAGTTTTGCAACACAGACACAACTTACTTCTGTCTGTCAGTCACCTCTTAATAACCAAGACAGAAGTCTTACTGTAATTTTCAATAAATATCCTGATATAGGCCTGCGCGTCCTGATGAGTGCATTGAGTTGCTGTCACAGTTAATGGTTCCTAAAAGCTTCTCTCCCGCCTTCAGTTTGAATCCTTTTTATGGCCATCCTTCACGCATAGCTGCTTAACATGGCTTTAGCCCTAACTCCAGATTCAAACAATTTTCCAAACAGTAACAGTTTGTAGATCTAGGCTGGAATGACAAAGGCACAAGGCATAAGCAGCATCATATTTTGAGACCTAAAATCACACCTGCCCACTCTTTAGTCTGAGGCCACCATTATGAACAAAGTTTTACAAAACAAGTTGTAGTAAACTTGTTCATACACCCACCAAGTGTTGGAGGACAAATACAACACGAAGAGCCTACAAACCCATCTCAGTAAAAGAAGAGAGCTAATCCCAAATTCTTAGCCCCACAAAATAAAAACTGAATAAACCTCGTTAGGGGAAATAAAGGTATGTTGTTTATTTAACGTAATTTCCCACTGTTATATTCTAGGAAATACCTATGGCACATATGAGTGGAAAATTGCTTCAGGCAAGAGCAGAACAGTCACATAGTTCACCTGTCACACACTGAACTGTGGGTGACAGCAGCAGCTATGGGAGGTTTGTTCTTTTCTCTAAACCAAAGTCCCACCGAAATCATCTAGTAATTCTTTCCACCTCTGCTTCTCTTTCCATCAGGAAAACGATAAACTGTTAAAGAGGAGGAGAACCCAAACACACTAACTCCCGTACCTGCTTGCCTTCAGGAACAAGGTTCAGCATACCATACACTGCAACGCTGCTCTCCGTAGAGAGAATTAGCCCGTTGTAACACTGACACTACAGAAAGAAAAAGAGACAGAGGCATAGTTAAGGCAATTTTTTTATTTTTAGTTTTCCTGCAACATCTATTGGAGTCACAGACAAGATTAACTCATAGTCACTTCTAAAGAGCTCTCATATTGACAAAAAAACCTCTAGTGGTAGGAGATACAATTTAACAATAATACAACTTAATCAGTAGGTTTAGGACAACTTCTAATCATCTATATAAAAGAAAGATGGATGAGGTATGAACACTTCACTTATTTAACGACAGAACAGAATTAAATCATCACAGCTTACCAGTTCATCTGAAAGGACACACTGAAGAAAACCTGTGCCATCTCGCAAAACAATGAACATCAAATTTTTTCCTAGTTAAAAAGAAAAGAAAAAGAACCAGTGAGCCTCAGCTTTATTCACCGATCCATTTGAACAGACCCACTCCCAAGACACATCAATCACTGATGTGCAGATTGTTACAGAAGGACTGTGACCACATTCATCCGTTTTAAAAAACAAAGATGCCCCAGGTAAGCACTGAAGCATTAGCACAGTTACAGAAGCCTGTCACAGAGCTGTATTTTATATAACAAGTTAAAATAAGTTTCAAGAGACATGAAGAGCAAAGCCTGCTCCAACCTCAAGAGGGTTGGGATTGCACCGCCATGCCGTGACTTCAAACATCCCTCTGGTCCTGAGGGACTACAAGTCTGCTTGCAGAAACGCTGACTGCACAGGCCCAAGGTACACCTAACACGGATCAAGCGATGTCCCCCTGGTCACCCACCTCTCCACAAAAGCATCTAATTACAAAAATAATTTGCTAGAAACTGCTTATGATATCCAGATCCACAACCACTTAGTCAAATCCTTCAGTAATAATTTGAACGAATACCTGTGGAGTCAGAACCACCTCTGCCGCGCGCTTCCATGCCCCAACCCATGCCACCTTGCTAACCAGAACAGCAATCATTTTGACAGCAAGTATTACTTGCTAAACTTCTTTTAAAAGAAGTTATGCTACTTTATATAACTTTAAAATTCCCATTTGCTGATTTCACTATGAGCACATGCTAGCTACCTCCTCAGTTTGCAGGATTAGTTTAAAACACAAAACAAGTCTTTTGAAGAAATTCTGTGCAGGACTGGCCTCCAAACTGAAAATCCCACAAGACTTCAACTAAGAAACGTCTATATGCTCATACATCACACAGAATTTTCAGTGTTGTAGTGACCACTGTGATAAACCAAAGAGGACATCTAGCTGATGGTTTAAAAATTTAAGAATAGGCGCTGTCCGATTCATTGCAAGTGTCCCAATTTTGAAGGCTACTAAATTTGTTCCATCTCTCTGCACGGGTTCAATAACTTCTAAATGCTTGTGGTTTACCTTGCCTCCGTAACCTGTGAATCCAGCCAAAAATCTTCACTCTCTGGCCTCTGTAAGCCTCCAGAGCACCAATCTTTACCTGTGAAGCAGGGAATAAAAGCAATCAAACAGAGAAATAATTCACCATTTAGATGGCGTTTTCCACGTGATTACTTAGAATACAAGTGTATATGACACCTCCCTCCCCAAAACGGCTCCTCCCAGCAGCACCTGAAGTGAAGTTCCAGCCAGGGTATAAGCACAGCTGTCGATACCAAACAGCTGTTTAGTAAGGAAAGAGTATTTTAGCCAGAACAGGCAGCGCATTCGGACAGCATTTCCAGACTTCATATTGAGTCCTTTCTATTTAGCAGGCTTGCTTTGCCGTGTAGAAACTAAGGACTGTAAAAGCTCTTAAAGAAGCTCACTTTGCATTTGACCAAAAGAAGTGAGAACATATAACAGCTCACACCTTAAGCCTAGAGTACTTGAGTACCACGGGAAATCCAAGGTGCATTAAATCCCCAAAAGGCTTGGAAAGGATGCCGTTTTCTGGCACTCTGGATTCATTTCTAAAGCCATTCGATAGATGAGCTCAGCTAGCAAAGAAGCAGAGGACCTGGATCTGACATCGGTACATCTAGACACGTAGCTGAGGTACTGACACTGCCGCAGTCGGAACAATTAACCCAGCAGGCACCTTCAAAATGGATCACGCCTCAGGCAGTTAAGGACTGCCACAGTGCACCAGTGTGGGAGAGACTGCCGTTTCAGCACAGCTGGGCCCAGCTGCCCCTTTCCCAAAGAGCAGCCACCAGAGTGCAGGGCTCCAATCAAAACCATCTTCCACACGTGTACATAGAAACCCCTTCTACACAGGGTGTATACAAAACCTATCACAGCAGCATACGTGGTATCTGCTCACTAAACTAAGGACTGCACCAAATCACCAAATCCAGCAGGACTCTACATAAAGCCAAATAAGAGCATGTCTCAATAACTTAAATTACGTCCTCTAACCAGAACTGTTTCTTCACTCTCCACCACTATAATAATGAAACAAAGCAAAACTAATGAACTTTTTCAAACAGAAATATGATCTCTACCGGTAGACAAACACAGACACAGAGAAGTCTGATATGTGAACTAAGAAAGTTCAGATACCCATCAAGTGTATAAGAAAGACCAAAGTCCATATGCTAGAGGACACAGATAACCAGAAAAACAAAGTTACATTTATGGACAGCAAAAAGACAGTGGCCTTCAACAGCTGCCAGAGCCACAAAGCAGAGACAGACTCAATCTTTGTGCAGACAAGACGCTATAGCACAGGCCACATATCAAGCATGCTGGATCTTACTCACACATTTTGGCTCTGGAAGACTAGGGTCATTCTTGATAATAACCTTCTTAGCTTCCTCCAGGTTCTTCTCTCTCCTCAAGAGATCTTCTGCCTGGTTTAAAAAAGAAAAAAAAAAGTATTAAATAGCTGTAACCAGGCTTTGTAAGATTCCCACTCTACAATTACTGGAGACTATAATGTACACTTACAGACACAGATATCGTAAAAAGCCTTGATGTTGCCCTGCTGAGGCCTGAACCTGCCCTAATTCAAGACCAGGATGAGAAACAATGCACAGATGCATTTCACATTTTTTCCAGAAAGTCTAAAGGCAATAGATTGTGATTACTCGAACTTCACGAGTTTCAGCCACAGGCTTGTCCTAATCTATACAAAGGCAAGTTGTAAATAACGCATGTGTAAAACGACGACACAGATGAAGAACAAACAGAAGCTTTTTTGGAGGGGTGGGAATGACAACAAAGCTGTTTAATGTTTTTGGAAAAGAAAGGTGGTATGCTTCCTCCAACTTGGTATCGTCTGCAACCTACCTCCTTCTTCTCCTTCGCTTCATTCTTCATTTGTTCCCTGTGCCACAGTTTTTTGACATTTTTCATCTGTGACTTTGAAATAATGGCCCATCTCTAAATCAATCCAAGGAGAGAGCAGAAGATAAAAGATTACATTTGTGTCCCTTTACACAAAGGGGCATTAAAATAACTTCTACTAGGAAGCTCTAAAGCCACAGCACCTCGTTTTCTTTTTGCGAATCCACATAAATAGTAGGAAACGGTTCCTTTCCTGCTGTCATCAAAGCCTAAAAGGGGGAGAAAAAACCAGAATCAACAGCGCTTCAAGTGAACTAAAGTCATCCTTGAAGAGACTGAGCACACATCCTACTTCTGACCCGTCTGGTCAGAGCTGCAAAAACCGGTATAAAATTTACATTTAGAAATACGAGGCCAATCGCTTGACCTAAAGCACAGTTCACACTCTTCAAAACAAACAGCGGGTGTTTTCCAGTTACCTTTAAAACAGTCTTGAATGGTTTCTTTTGCGTCCCATCACCAGTGGAATCACTGCCCTCTCGTTCAGAAACATACAGCTCTTCTGAAATACATCACAAATACGGGCAGTTACTCAAAACACCCCCCATCAGCTACGGACACGGTCAGGAAGAAACTGGACACACACAAGGATATAACATCTCCGTGGTTACCAGCAGCGATGAACCGTCAAAAACAACCAGCTGGTCAGACAGGGTAAGAATTACTTCCTATTTTCCATTCTAAAAATCAATCCATCAGTCACTGCGTTATGCAGTGGGAGTCTTAAGGACTCCCAAGGTACCGAACTCCTGTCAGTCGCTGGCTGCGCCTCAGGAGCCAAAAAGGAAGCAGCCTTTTACAGAGATAACTTTTTCTAGGCAGGCAGGGAGCCAGTGAGTTGAGAGCAGTCAGAGAGCTCAGCTCGGCGCTCGGCTCGCCCATAGCCAAGGCACGGATCACAAGTCAGAAGCGCAGAACTCGCTTCCTCCTTGGGCCAGAGCCGGGCCAGAAGCCCGCGCCCGGGCACACGAGCCCTGTGCTCCGGAGCCCTCCAGGCGCCCCCTGCCCGGGCGCCCCCGGCCCGCTGCCTGCCTGCTAAAACGCGAACCCCTTCGCTCCCGCGGACGCGTTTCGGCTCAGCTTCCAGGGGCGGGAGCGGGTGAAGCCGTGTGCGGCCACCGCAGAGCCCTGCCCCCGCCAGCGTTCCCGCTCCAGCCGCCCCTCCGCTGCGCCGAGCCGAGCCGAGCCATCTCCCGGCCCTACAGCCGCTCCCAGGGCTTCCTTCCCTCCCACCCTCAAGCCGGAGCCCCCGGGACGAGCACACTCCCCTCCGGCCGCCAGCCAGAGCGACAGGGACAGGGACGGGGACCGGCAGCCGCCCGCCGCTGCCGCCATCTTCTGCCTGCGGGGCGGGACGCGGGGCGCGGGCCGGGCCCGGCCCAACCGAACCGCACCGGCGGGCGCTGCCCCGCCGGGGCACGGCCGAGGCCGGACGCCGCAGAGGCCGCCCGCCACCGGGCCTCACCCAGGACGAGCGCCGCCGTCCTCCCCAGCACCTCTCCCGCCATGGCCGCAGCCGGCACTGCCGCAGCCCGGCGCCGGAAGCGGCGTCACCGCGCTTCCACCGCCCTCAGCCAACCCGCCGCCGCCTTGCATCAGCCGCCCGGCCCCGCCCGGCCCGCAGGCGGGGCCCGAAGGCGTGAAGGGCCCCCGCCCCCGCGCGCGGTCGTGACGGAGGGCGCCTACGCGTCACAGGGCGCGGCGATTGCGCAATGCGGGCGCGGAGGCAGCGCGACGGGGAAGGCGGCCCCCGCCCCGCCCCGTTCCGCCGCTAACGGGATGGCGGCGCCGGGGCCGCCCCGCCGGCCGTCCTCTGGCACGGCGCGGGCCGCGCTCCCCTGCCCGCGCTGACGCGCACCGCCCCCGTTGTCCCCGCGCGCCCTCGGGTGACGTCCGGCGCGGGCAGGCGGAGATGCGGGAGGCCGACGCTTTCCAACGCTGATCTGCAGCAGCGCCGACGTTTGGGCTCGGCAGCGCGCTTCAGCCCGCAGTCCGCCTTCCGGAACACGCGCCTGCCATCAGCCTGGGCGCGGCCGCGGGCTGCCGGCCGCCCACGGCACGGGGTCCCCCCCGGCGGGGAAGCAGGCAGCGGCTCCCCAAGCGGCCCGGGCTCCGTCGAGGCCCCCCGCCCCCTCCCTGCCTGCTGCAGGCGCCGCGGGCACGGGCCGGACCTTCCTCCCGCGGCCCAGAGGAAGCCGAGAGGGCCGGCGCAGCAGCGAGTGAGAGGAGAACTCGTCACTGCCTTGGGCAGCTGACGCGGGAGAGATGATAAGAAAAGTTGTTTTGAGGAACACCAGTTTTTACCTAGAAACTTAAAATCTTCCTTTCAACGCCTCCTAGTTTGAGACTTTGAAAGCATGGTTCAAAATCGAGTTGGGGGTCACGGTTCGGCATTGGATACCCTATCTTTTTGTCCAAGCAATAAAACTACGTTGATAACACAATCTCCACCACAAGAGAGCAAAGTCTGCTATTGCCTACTTCGGTAATAACAGCAGGAACATTTTCCCACTTCCCGCTAGCTTCCAAGCTCCCTTCTCATCTACTTTTCCTTCACTTCTTGGTCACCCTTCAAACAATCAAACTTTAGCTAGGGCAGCTTTGCTTTTCATGAGCAGTCAAAGCCAAACAATCATTACCTGTGACAAATGTTAGACAAAGTCTAACAAAGTCTTGTTAGAAATAAAAGGAATATACCCACCTCAATTTACATATTTAGTGTTTTATTACACCCGGTTTTAGAGTCCAACACATGGTGGGGTTTGGTTTTTTCTTTTTTTTTTTTTAAAGACCAACATCATCTGTCTCAATGAGAGAGTAGTTATCTCTATTCTCTACTTAAACTCCTCTCAGACTTCTATTCTTACCCATATACTTACTAGAAGAAAAGCTGTAAACTTTAGGATATTTATTTGCATTAAATTTTTGAAATGTACATTCCATTAAACAAGAGCTGTATATCATGATTTTTACTCTAAAACCATTTCAGCAATCACCCTTAGCCTGGGAGCTGGAAGTAGATAAAAGTGAAACATTCATACATCTCAACTTGAAGAGTAAAAGTAAGTGCAAATGTAAAGAGACTCTCATAAAAACACTTTGTGCATTGTAAGAATTGACTCACCAGCCCGTGAAATACGTTCCATCTACAAGTGACTGTTTTCCAGTTACCCATTATTGACTGCTGTATCTAAGACTGAAATGAGCAAACTTTTGCCAGCTCAAAGGGTAGCTTTCCAGAGATCAGATATATCTGTTCATAAATATACTGTATAAGTAGACACAAACATATTCTAGAGTTGGAAAGAGAGACAGGCAGAGAAACAGAGCAAGGGAGAAAAAACCTCTGTTAACTATTGACTCGGATCTCTTTACTCCAGGGGAAATCAAGGAACTGGCTATAACAGGAATAATGGCGTATCACTCCTACTAACAAGATGCCGAGAACGATCTCTCTCGATTTAGTGCAGCAAGCTGTAGTCAACTGTTGAAGAAAGAGAAAGGAACAGAAACCACACCTATAAATGTCAGAATTCCTAATAAAATCTGACACCGACTGAGGTTTATCACCAGATAAATCTTAATCTCAGCTGTACAAGCCCAGCTGAGAATATCTAGGGCCCTCTCAAAAGGCTGATCATCTGATTTGCCATTATGACTGTGCAATTCAATGAAATGGCGCACACAAGGTGACTGCTACTTAGCAGTTTGCTTTCAAAGACAAAATATGAAATGTAGCTGCAGTTTTATACCAACGTATTATTAAAATGTGAAAAAAGTTTGCAATTCCAGGCGTCAAAAAAAAAAAAAATTACATTGCTGGGTTTTCATACCCTAGCACACAGATCCTTCACTTTCACATTAAACAGAAATCAATTGCACAAGGATTAGTAGCTCCGTAGAAAACTCTTGGCTTTTCTATGCTTCCAGTAGTCCAAAACCAGGAAGTTCTCTGATAAAACATACAAATCTTCATATCCTTATGCCATTTAGTTAAAAAAATATCCTGAGTTTGTTTAAAAAAATGTTTTGTGCAATTATTGGGATAAAAAGCTTCTCCCCCAAATGCAGTAAATCAGCTTGTTTCACGAGCACCTCTGACTTCTGTCACACTGTTGCCTAGGACTGCATCTAAAGGAGCCCGTTTTTTCCGTATGCTGCGTCCAGAAGCAATAAGATCAGCATATCCCCGCTGATGGGAGAAAGCATAAGCAGAACGACGGCCAGATATCCCTCGGCGAAAAGCACTCTGCCTTCGCTTCCACTGTTGTTCTTCTGCCATGTATTTCTTACGGTTCTTCTGAATCTGCATGCATGCAAGGACAGATTAGCTTATGGATTGCAAGGGAAAACAGCTTGTCTGCATTACTGTCTGGGGAAATAACCTGATACGTTTTTACATCCTTAAACTGCTTAATAGGAGGGTTCTCTTTTTTAAATTTGATTTTGTTAGAATCAAGAATATATGCAGTAACACCTCACCATTTCAGGAAGACTTACTGTATTATTCTGAACTTCATTATTTTCATTGATCTTTAAATGTCTTTCACTGAAGTGGATTGAAGATACATAACTGAAAGCTGTTCCTGTATTCTCATGCTGACACTTCTTTAATATCTTTTTAAACAACACTGCCACAATTTTAACCATTTCCATACCCATATGCTATTTGCCAGCTCAAGGCAGAACAGAAGCAAGCAAAAACTGCTCACTATATTCCGACAGATAATAATGGAACTCCAACACAGCCCAAATAAAAACAAAAGTCAGGCCATCAGTAGCCTCAAAGTAGGTTTCTGTGGTTTTACAAAGTCAAGTGCTCAGCCAAGACAAACGATGAATTAGCCCAGACTGAACCGTGTGCTGCGCTCGTACACGTACCTCTGCATCACACAGAAGCGCTCTAGGGAGATACTGGGGAATAAGAACACAAAGTGACACTCTGCTTTGGATGGCAAAACGTCGTAGCGCCAGTTGTCACCCAGCGAGAAGGAAGGCTCGGTCTGGCCTTTGGAAAGCCCTGCTGCCACCCTCCCTGGCCACGGGACCTGAGCTCCAGTCTCGTGTGGTTCTCCCTAGGGCACACTCACTTACTTCTCTCTAACATTAGCTCCAATACTGACTCCTGGAAGTAAATACATGCCAAATCAACCCAAGTAACCTAAGACTTTACTCACTGTATCACTTTCCAAAGGCCAAATTGTCATTGATAAGAAACGCCATGCCACTACAGGAAGTAAGCAAAGAGCAATTGATAAAATCATGGTCAGCCAAAGGTACGGTTGTCTCAGAGCATTTGGAGCAGCTCCTAGGAATAAAAAGAGCAAAAATTAGTTTATGGCATGATCAAGTGAACTGTTATAAAACACAAGTAAGATACTAAAAGCCACAGCTTCTTTCCTGAGGACCTAACATTCAGGTATTCTGTTGTGTATCACAACATCAAGCTTTTATTCAGAGACTCTACTATGAAAAGAGCATAATAGGAAAGAATTTTATAAAGCACTTCTATTACAATGTATCCATATACATGTCAAAAGCCCTTTTAAGAGTTATGGGAGGCTGCAAGACAAACACTAGGCTGAGATGCATGGTTTTTGTCCTGCTTTAGAACATGCAAAGCAAGAAAAACTCCTCCGGGTATCATTGGTATGTACGTGGTCTAGAAAGCAAGCGATATTTAGTAGCCAAACACCCAGTCTCGTAGAACTTCCCATCAAACTAAGTAGCAGTCACGTCTTTATAAACTTCTGAAATATTCTTCATAAGAAATATACTTCATAAAGTACTCAGGTAGAAGGAAGCTATAGAAGAAGTGTAAAACATTACTAAAGGTCAAAGAAAAACATTATATTAGAGGCAACTACCTTTTTTCAATTGGGTTCAGCTTAAAAATGAGAACATAAAATTGAGAGGGGTTGTTATTTTGTGGGGGGATATTTAGATCCAAGGCAACATAAGAAAGATGCGTCACTAGGAAAATTAGGAAGCACCGTTTTCCTCAGAAAAAGATTTCCTAATGGCTGCTACTTACGCCTCCCCAGACTTCCAGCAAAATCCCAAGGAGCTGCAAACAGCATTTGGCTCTGTCTTACCTTGGGCTTTTACTTTCCACTGATCAGTTAGAGCAACTTGGCAAACATATACCCTGTCAGATCATCGCATTCCCTTTACTTTAAGCTACCCCACCAACTTTAACTTAGTTTTCATTTGCAGACTCCTATGGCTGGGCACCGTCAAGTTCCAGCTCATTTTCATTGAAAGAAAAGAAATATTCCAATAAAGCAACCTGGGCCCAAACATAAACAAAACCCTTCCTTGGAAGTGAATTAGCATTTAACATAATTTCCTTTCACAGCCATCAGGTTCATGCCGTGCCATTTTGGCCATAGTTCTGCTCGAGTTACAAAGCTGTGTGAGACAGGAATGAGAAACACAAAACACAAGGACTGACCTGTGAAGTGAAAGCCAGAAGGAAAGAGAACGTGGATTCCAGCACTGTGGAAGTCAAATGTGATACCAAAGTAAAGTGCAATACTGCCAAATACTGAAAAAGCATTAACAAAAGTCCAGTAAGACGTATCCAAGCCAATCTGAAAGTGAAGAAAAGCTCCAAATGAGTTTAATATTCAAAATAATGTCAACTACTCTGAAGACTGACAGTGTTTTGGTCAAGTCATCTCTCATCCAGTTACACGTCAGTCAGAGCGCGAGCATCAACAGAGAAGAGAGAAGGCAAAAAGGGGAAGCTTTTTGCATATTGTTACGTTTTTAGTAGACAAATTTAGAAACATGACCAGAAAGTGTTTTCAGAGCAACCAAGATTACTTGCCTGAAAGTTGACGACAAATATAAGAGAAGATGCTGCTGTGACAGCAAATGACTGATAATCTGAAGGTGCTTCTCCATCTTGTCCCATCGTTTTAAGGTAAGCTCCATATGGTATGAAGAAGATTATCAATGAAGTTATAACTCCATGAAGCAAACTTAAAAAGAATTTCTTGTAGTTAAAAAGTAAATCTTTCTGTCCCAAAACATATAGTCTAGGGAACCGAAGACTCAGTTTGTCGCTCACATCCTTAATAAAGGGGGAAAAGAAAAAAAAAAAGTTGCTGCAATTTCTTGTTCTCAGTGTGAGCACAGAAGAGTAAGAAGCTCAACTATACAATGTCCCAAGGGAAATGGCAGATTTCTCCTTTTCAAATAGCAGTGTGGGCAGCAGGAGTTTGCACAGAGTAATGCATGCAACTGGGAAGAACCGAGTCGGGAGGACATCTCTCACAAAGCTATCACATATCCCGTTTCCAGGCTTCTAAGTTTTTAGCCCATTATTTGCAAAGACAAGAACGTCCACAGTTGCACAGCTCTTTACAGCTATGTGTTGTGTTGGAGCCCTTTCCCTACACGGTGAATATGCAGAAGATGGGGGCTATCATTGCATGTCCTGACTTTAAGTCTCTAACAAATACTCAAGTGAGAGCTTAATTTGGTACTGAATTTATTTCTTCGCTTTTCTCACAAAAGAAAGCAGAAACATCGATTTGCCTAATCAGCAGGTAAGCCTTGTACGGAAAAACACGTGGAGAAGGCCAAAAGCACTTGTCCCACTGACTTGCAACAAATGCTACACACCAAGACTTTCTCTGAAATACAGTCATTTAAAATTGTGCAGTCCCTAGATCTTCAGCTCAGAAGGGTAAGCAAGGAATATCTTTTCCATTAACAAAGCCGCCTTTTGCTGTGCTGTGTGGAATAACAAGCACTTAGAAATACTTTTAGCAAACATTATTAGCACTGAAGACCTCTGACCCGATTAACTTTGGCTATTTCAGTAACTCTCTGCTTATTGTCTCTTGTTACCTCACGCACTGGGAAGAGGAATACATTTTTAAAAATCGAAAGACCAAACAAAACCCCCAACATGCCTTGTATATAAAACAAAGCAAGCAGTTTCAGTGTAATTAAAGACTTGATGTTAGATGCCTTTGGATTCATCTGTTGTTAACACCACGGAGAATACCTGGTCAAGCAAGCCAACTAGCAGAACCGGGAGACTTGAATACAATACATTGTACAGCGTGATGAACCAGTCTTCATATGCTGTCTGCAAGAGAAGGAATTTCAGTAGTTAAGGATTTCTTTTTGATCACACCTTTTCTTTCCAGTTCCTGAGAAAATTCACATGTGCTCTCCTATAGCATTACATTACCTGTCTCAGTGTTTAGCCAAAAGGCAAGCAGCACCTTAGCTCAAAGCTCTCTTGAAACTATTTTTAGCCTGTATTAAGCTGCCCCACTCCTTACAAACCATCAGCGCTACCTGACCTGGAACACTATCAAAACCGAACACCTCACGCTAGTGTCTGTCTGGTTTATAGCTGCACTTGTGACCACGATGAGCACTTGGCATCTCACACACAAGTCTGGGAACCCTGGTTTCTTTTTATGTTCTTTTTTTGCTCTGTCCCAGGCATCCACAGTTTCCATCACAGCAAACAGCATTAACCTCAGGCAGGGCTGCTTGTCTGTGACTATGGCCCCGACCCTCCGTGCTGGTCCATGCAATGACATCTGCCTATCTTTTGGTTGTGCCCATGGAGACGCATGTCAACTCTTAAAGTCCTTTCAACACCACCTTTCAACGCTATGTGAACTTCAAACACTGCCAGTTACAACAAGCATATTTCGAGCCATTCTAGCCAGCAGTTCAAGATAAAAAATACTCAAGTTTGGTTTCCTTCTGATAGATACATGCACCGTCTCACTTCACTTAGGAATATCTTAAGTAGCGGGGTTGGGAAAGGTTTCCCAAACCACCATATAACAATCTCTTCCTCCCCTCCTCCCTGTACAATCATGATACTGACTTCAGTGTTCCGAAATCATAATCAACTGCTTAGCTTGTAACTAACTAGCTTAATAGTTATCACCTATTCTCCTGCAGAAATTGTTGATAAATTCAGGTTCCCCTCACTTCCCAGGTTAAGCCTTTGCTATTCTGCACTGACAAAAAGGAAGATCTGCTTGTTAGTATTACACATGAGCATGCCTGCTTACCTGGGCAGAAAAGCCATTAAAGAATGAAAACCAGATGTGGACTAGTGTAAAAGCAAAGTTTTTGTAGAAAAAATATCTTAGAAACTTGCACATCCTGATGTACGACCATCGTCCGTGGACCAGCAGCAGTCTTTGGAGGTAGCGGAATTGCCCAAAAGAGTAGTCACTTGACATGACGGCTTGCGTCCCTTCTTGGCCACTGATTCCAACTCCAATGTGGGCAGCTAAGTTAATGAAACAAAAACCACACACTTCGTTGAACAAAGGGAGAGGAACGACCAACGGCAAATCTTCTACCAGTTCCTATTCTCTGCTTCAGGTGCTCCTGCCTCATTTTATTTCTGTATACAGCACAAAGGCCACATTAAAGACTAACACAACAGTGCATAAGCCCTTCCTTGCCCTGCTATTTACTGCTCATGTCTCCACCGTCGCTTGGATTCTCTCTCAGTGCTTGTTCCGTCAGAATGGACGCTGGGAAATTTGACCAAGGGAGAACTAAGTGATGAGACAAAGCAAGCAAACCCCTGAACAAACTGGCCAGGCAGTTCACAAATACGCTCCTAACATAAACCATATCCCAGAAATTTCTTTCTCAGTGGGATTTCTCAGGAAGCGGTTCAAAGAGTGCCAGTTGCAATACAGCACGGCTAATGCCTCCAAGCAAGGGGCAGCTAAGCTATTGCTTTTTTCTTTATATTACACTTTTGTAACCCACAACGTGATAACAGATGTAATTCAAGTCCCTTCTCAGGGAATGTCTACAGAAGAAGCTAAAATACATCAGCAAAAACCACTAACCATTTCATAAAGGGCTTCCGCCAAAAGGGAAAGCACAGGCACAGAAGCTAATAAAACCCAAGTGATGTTAACGTGGGTAATGAAATAGATGGTAGAGTCTTCTGAACAAAGAGTAATAGTGAAGAGACTGCAGAAGAAGGCCCAGAAGAGATCTTTGCTACCGAGAGAAGTTTTACAGCTGCCTTACTTTTAATCATGTTCACATCATTGGCACCGTCCCCAATAGCCAGAGTAATAGCTTTCTTGTATTTCTTCACAAGCTCGATCACCATGGCTTTCTGCTTGGGAGTCACTCGACAGCAGATCACAGCCCTGCATTCGCAGGCCAAATCAACAAAGTTCTTCTGCTGCTGTTCTTTGTCAGCTTCAGCCCCTCTTTTCTTCTCAATTTGCTTTTTTTCCTCTTCTGCTGTCCTGGGGAATTTCAGTTTAAGTTTCTTTTTCTTCTTTTTCTTCTCTAGGAGGATTTCATTCTGTGTAACAAAAATATTTTATGTTTCCATCTACACTATTTCAAATGGCACTCCAAGTACTGCCTATACAACACACAACTTCATTATGCTCCCATCAGCCATTTATAGCATTTTAATGACATGCTCGTGCAGAGGAGTGAACAAAGAGCTACGGAAACAATGAAAAGAATGGACTTGGTGGGGTTAACAAAAGTTAAATGCTTGTGTCTAGTGTCACAGCGCTTCTTGCAGAGTTCAAAGGAATATTTCTTCTGATGGGAACTAATTCACTTTTGAAAACTTTCTGGTATTTAAACTTCCCTCTCTCCTATTTCCCCATCTCCTAACGGAAGCACGACCATGCCCAACACCTGTGGAAGTGTCCTGTAAATATCCGGGTTAGCTCTGGGACAGTTCAGCTGGAGCAGGGGTAAGAGACCTACAGTTTTATCTGATGCTCCTGCTAGATTACTTTAGGCATCCCCAGCCTGCTTCCTATGCCTTATACACAGATGTACATTTCTTTATACAAAATAAAGGTTTAGGGCTGGAACGCTGAAAGGTGGCAGATGGTCCTTAGCTGTTCACTGGACTTTCTCCTTTACAGGTGTCTGTAAGAGCAGCCTGCCAACAGGACAGGTAATAGTCACTGAATTACTGCTAGTTACCTCTCTGCTAAAAGCTCTTTTCTGCTTTCTAAGCTCCTGTGAGAGCACTATATTGCAGGACTGAGCAGGAAACTCGTCTTTTGTTTCTACCCTTTCACGCCCATCTCTCATTTCAAGCACGATTTCTGTGCCTATACTGAAGCCATGCATTCTGTAGCGCTGGCAGTATCTCTCTCTCATTTTTTTTTCCCATTAGACCAGAATCCCCATGAAGAATAAACATGCAGAAAATCAGACTATGCTTTTGCAGGGGCTTGGCTTTACTTTGATGGCAGCTACCAGGGTGATTTGAAAGGCCCAAGACATTCCTTATTTTATTGAGCACTGTTTTCAACCTTCGAAACCAAAAATGTTTCTGAACATAAATATCAAACAGATGTGTTCAACTGGTGGCACAATGGCCAAAGAATTTTCATTGATTGGCTTAGCAAAGCAGACAAATGAACAGTCCTCAGTGAAGGACACTGTGACTTGGTGGTACCCCCAAAATCTCAAATACAGAGGAGAGTATCTTTTGTACATACCAACCAGGAACCAGTGATTATTAAAGCACGATCTCTACTACCGTGGAAGAAGGGCTCATTCATTCTTAGAGAGGAATGTGTACCTAATCCAGCTCTGTTCCTCTGGTTTTCCAACCTAGTTTGAAGGAGAGCACTGGAAAGAGAGGTGGACACTATTACAGAAAAATCAAGGATAAAGTTCAAGCTAGATCAGTTCCAAACTGAAAATCTGCAAGAAAGAAAAGCAATACATGCTGCAAGGACTTTTTTTGCCATATATTAGGTGACGTTCTAAGCAGTGCTAGAGCAACAGCGAAGAGGCTCACACTGTTTTGATCTCCTTGCTGTTTTGCAAATAAGGAGAAATTTGGAAAAACAAGTCAAAAATAGTTGTGACATTGTTGCAAGGCCCTAGTTCTCCCAGCCCTGTGTTGTTTTTCCTTGCGTCTAACCATTTTGACAAATTCTTTATAACTAAGTGCTGAATACCTTGTGATCCATTGTGTTTTTATAGCGTAGGTCTGTACTGCGTACAGGAGCATGGGATAGGGTGAAAGACCAGCTGGGGTAACACTGGAGTTCAGGGACAGGTAGCAAGAGCAAAACCTGGCAACTACTCAAGATTTGGACTAGGGAGAGACCTGCTTAGCCCACTCCAGGTGGGCTCCAGACTTGTCTGAACTACAGGACAAATTTAATGTCAACAGTTGTTGACCTAAACGTATAACCTCCTGCAAATAGGATATCACCACCTCTACCCACAATTAAGAGGCTGCCTTGTAAAATTACAATTCCATAAAAAGCAGAGAAACAGACAATGTACAGCTGAACAACTGCCAAGAAATACTGTTCAGTCATTGAAGAGTCACTGTGGGATAAACCAGTCTCACTGCTGGATTAATTTTAAAAATGGAACATTTCTGATTCCCACAAAAGAAATCCTTTGTGTTTTTCACTTGCCTGATATCTTCTCCATAGCAGATCTTTGTTTCATCTGTTAAGAGTTCACAAGAAAATCCAATATTTTCAGCAGTTTCTACAATAAAAGAGAGGAAAGTATTTACTTAAAGTTCTGTCATGAGTAACTGTTGGGAGCAGCCAGAAGTACCTGAAGTCCTTTTAAGTAATTTTTGAAGTTATGTTTTAGTATGAGAAGTTTCTTTTCATTACCACAGGGTGATGAACAGGAAAAAAAAAATCATACATAGCACAGAGAATCTGGGGGAATGCTTGTTAATTATTTGTCGTACAACAACTGCGTGGCAATGAAGGCACCGTGGGCAATGGATTTAAAGTCAACAACAGGGAATTATATTTCCTATGCAACATTTCCTATGAAATGTACAT
Source organism: Mycteria americana (assembly GCF_035582795.1). Lineage (NCBI taxonomy): Eukaryota > Metazoa > Chordata > Aves > Ciconiiformes > Ciconiidae > Mycteria > Mycteria americana. The sequence goes on from NW_027445437.1 coordinate 2,358,950, forward strand.
TACTGTGGTGGAATGTGTTGTCACAAGATGTTTTGAATGCAAAAACTGTTAGTGACCTGGAAAAGTCTATCAGCCAATTCACAGAAGAAAGATCTACCAGGGCCTATTTAACTCGATGGAGGAGATGCTCTCTCCATGTCAGAGAGCCATTACACCAAAGGCATTGCAAGAATCAGCCACAGGGTATGCCACGCTATCTTGCCCTGTCCTTACTCTGGATTCCTTGAACCAAGGCTGTTGCCAGCATCAGAGAGATGCTGGTCTGGCGGCACCTCCATCCAGGCTGCAGTACAGCCATTCTTACTTACAAATTTAATACCATTTTTTGAATTGACTTAACAAAATGTGTTGCTGGACTGCAGACTAGCAACTACCAAAAGAAAAGCAAATCAGTCTCTGTCAGCAGCACTTGTGATTCTTTGAAAATTAAATTTTCACTGTAAAAAGGCAAGTTTTGGTAGCTGCCCTCAGAGCCAAGCAAGCCTGATGTTAAAAGCAAGCTGTCCTGCATTTGCTTTGCATTGGGAAAAGCAGTAGCTGGGTATTTCCCTATAGAAGACAGTCACAAAATCGGCCATCTAGGCTAATCTATGTAACAGAAGTTACACGGAAGCCCATCCAGTAACTCCAGACTGGGAACAGCTGGGATGAAATTCTGCACGTTGTAGAAATTCTTCCAGTTTTGATTTAAATGGACTTTCATACTAAGCTTTTCTAGAAACATATGCCTTATTTCTACTCTGCATTTGTCCCAGTTTATCTTCTAGCCCTTATCCTGTTTTTACTAGCTCTTTGGCTGCAAGTAAACCCACCTTTTTTGTCACCAGTAAGCACCCAGATTTTAATGTCTGCTTTTGAAAGTCTGGAAATAGTTTCTGGAACTCCATCCTGTAGTTTGTCTTCAATAGCTGTCGCACCAAGCAGCTGGAAGATATTTGAAATACAAGTATTTAGTAGGATAAACATGTATAGAAAACAGATTTATTTTCAGGAGAGAATGAAACTATTCTAGATATGTCTTCAAGCCAAGGTACAGCTCAAGCTAGGAATTCAGTAAAGACACACTCTTGCATATAGAAATGACCACACTGAAACAAATGTACTAAAATACATTTCCCTTCATTCTCTTACACTCTAAAATTTGGCGTGGCTCTAAAGCCAGTAAAATACTGAAAAGATCTAAATCAAAATGTCCTAATAAACAAGGATAATTTATTTTCAAAAATATCTGTTTCTTCTTATATAAGAATAAAAGTACGCTAAAAATTTAAAGCTTGACTTACAATCAAGTTTTTTTCTATTTCCTCATATACTTTGTCCAGAGCTTCATCACGATTAGTCGTAGCTACACTGGCCTCCACAAACTTTTTATTCCATGCTTCAAATTCATCATGGCTAATGTCTCTATAGCACAGGCAGAGTGTCCTAAGAGTTTCATTTGCAAAAATCTGAAAAAATCATTAAAAAACCATAACCATATCCACAAAACAAAACTCTTCATTTGCAAACCAAACACAAGAGTTAAGATCATAAGCATTTGGTAAGTCTGATAAAACAAATCTGATTGTGCAGTTAGTCCTGGGTATTTCAGAAACGCCAAAGAAGAAATTATAGCTGACAGGGCAGTCTGAACTGAAAGAGTGAAGAGGTGACAAACAGAACAGAGTGTAGTGACCTGGAATACTGATAACCATGGAAAAAAAAGCATGTAAACAAAATTTAAGTTCAATTCTCATTAAAAGACAATTAATGCATTTTTAAGAACATGCATGAAAACTTCTATTGCTTTGATTATTTCTCAGGTTTGGGATGACTTGCAGAACCAGTTACAGGTCTGCATTTAATAGCTTAGGAAAAGGAAATTAATAAAATTAGATTATAGTCAGAAATAAACAATTTCTAATTTAAAAACAGCATATAAAATACAAACATACATCTAGTGCTTCTTCTGTAGCTTCTCTCTTTAGATTCCTTGGGTGCAACCGTTCATAAATTACTGTATCAGCCCCTTTACAATATAGCCTGATATTTCCATCCGATTCTCTTACTGTGGAGTAAAATATGAGAGGTTGGACAAAATGTTAGAGTACATTTAAATAATGGAATAGTTTCAGATTAGATTTTTCAGTCTATTGCTGTTAAGTACCAAACCTGCAAGATCACGTTTCTTCTTCATCATAGCTAATATTGTTCAGTTAAGTAACTTTGGTGACAAGTGCATTTCCTCGTCTCTTTCATGACAGGAGAGGATAAACTCCCAAGGATTATGTTTTTGATAATGGTTCATAGAGTATTAACACCTCACTTGCCCATAGGAGCTGGGCAGACATGTACGCTAGAGATATGATGCACCACAGTTATAGCCTTAAAAACAACACAGCTCTAACTGATTCAAGAGTGAATTCTTCAAAGATAGTTGAAATGAAAACTAAAGAGCTATTTATACCTCAGCCTGCATACCTAGTGTTCCATAGCTAGAGGAACATACAACTTGTTTGTTCTCTGGGGAAAAAGGGGAATAAATCATCTTTGCAACATTTCTTCAAGCTTCTGCTGAAGAAACCTAAGATTGTCTTCAGCAGAGGCCACGCCTGAATACCAGGACTGTCTAGTGGACACATTTGCACCTCATTACAAAGCCTCTCTTTTGCTATACAGAGCTACGTGGATTAAAATCTATCATAGGACTATGTGTTACACAGCCGTAATTCTTGCCTTCAACCCCCCTTGCACGTACTACTTCACCTATGAAATACAAGTGACCTTTTCTATAAAGGTTGGTTGTAATCAGCTTACCAATGACAGACATCCGTTTTCTGTCGCTGTTGAAATCCAAGATAGCAAGGACATCGTAAGTTCTTTCAATCCCCATTTCACTTATAGTGATGGTATTTTGTGTTCGTGAAAGAAAAACATAGCCAAAGTTTCTGGCCGCTGTAACCAGGGCCCCTTCATCTGGGGAAGCTGCTTGGTAATTGAGCTGACCTGTATCATTGAAACAGTGAAAAGAAGAGAAAGGCAGGATATACCTGAGCATTACAGGGGCACTCAGACACCACAGCCAAAAAATTCACACCCATTCTTTACAGTACTTGAGAGCTGGACACGCAACGCCACATCCTTTCCTTTTCTGAAGTGATGTCTAATACACTGCTGCAGCACCCGATAGCAGTGCACGCAGAGGAGAGGGACTAGGGACCCCCTCCTTTTTATTACGTGTACTTTCCAAACGGGATAAGTCACTGATCCCTCTTCCCTCCAGGTATAGGAGCAAAAACTGTAACTTCTCTGTCTCAAAACAAATATAACTTAAATACCTTAATTTCTCAATACATTCATTTAAGCATTTTCAAAGGAAGCTCCAAAAGACAAATCCTTGGCCACAGACACCAATACAATGTAGTGGAAACATCCCAAAAACATTAGTAAGTAAAGCAAGAAAGGACAGGAGACTGCTGGGTTCACAAAGATTTCGCAAAGACAGGAGTAAAGCAATATTACTCTTCAATGTTTTAACTGAATCTTCTAACCTTATTTTTCACATTCATGAATTCTTCAATAGCCATTCACCTTTAAATGTAGTTTCTGTCACATTTTTGTTATTCATTTTGGTTATTTGCTGCCAATACTCTTAGGAGAGACATACGTGATTTGTATACGTCCAGGGGCTGTGCTTCAAGGAGTAAGAGCATGAAACCCTCATGCTGAAAACACTTCTTTTTTCCACACTGAAAACAAGTGTCCAAATGTGTTTGTACTTTCGCATATGTATGTGGAACCAGAGACTATGCTAGTGTCATTATCATTTTATTTGAGGTTTATGCTTTTGAGATTTTAAAGATGTATTTGAACAGAGATAAGACCGTAACATGAAAACACAAGACCCTAAACTGTTCCCCTACCTTTCTAAATCTGCTGCTGTTAAAAGATGCGCATTTGCCACAACTGTAACCGCCATAAAGACAGTCCTCCTTCCATAAAGGGTCGGATAAGTTCAACACAGGGATAGCACCAGCTCTTGCTTTTGTTTCATTGAAAGAGCAGCCTAGCAGCCCTTCTCACTTACGGGACTGACATTAGTTTTGGACCTCTCCCTTGTGCAACTGGACTTGAATTATTGTTTCCCCTTACATGAAAAAAACCCAAAAAACCAAACATGCTCACCATCAGAAGTGTCAATCATGACTGTGTGACAAATAGCAAGCAGAAAAAAGAACTTTTGAATTTCTGGCTCCTTTCCAGATTTTATTTGCTCTATCAGATAGTGGTCATAAAACAAGAACTTTTCATCTGCGTACATGTTCCAGCTGAAATCCACTTGCTGCTTAGGAAACAGAAGAAGAGAGAGTTCGAGTTCTTGTGTGCAATCGCTTTGTGCCTACCTGCATCTCTTCATACTTTGGCAAGGGAACGCTCCCTGTTCTACGGACTGTAGGGACTTCAGCGCCAGATCGGACCGACCTACCTCTGGGTGGCTCTGAAGCTGCCCTGCTCTATCCCGGCAGTCTCCTGCAATGCAAGCACCATCAGTTAGAAGGCAAAGGACAGAATAACAAAGTTTTTACAACTCATTCACAACATAAGAAATACATAGAATATCTACTGCACTAGAATAGCTCAGTTTAAAAAAAAAAAAGGCAAGTTCTTTCACAGCCGCAGTACCTTTATATACTAGTGACACCAAAGCAAATGTAAGAAAAAAAAGCACGCGGTGGAATTGTCATAAAACATCCACATTGGCTTAACACAGCTTTCACTGTCAGAAATTCCTCATCTCTCTTGAGAGGTAGGATGCTTAAAAAGCACATGGCATTAGCACACTGTGTTCTTCGTTATTTGAACCAACCAAACGATAGTTTTGGAGCACATATGCTGCGTACCCTAAATACTGAAATCGACAAGATTAGAAATGGAACTAACGCTGAAAATAAAAACTGCTGTTCTTATTAAATTTTCTTATTTGTTTCTAGATTAATTTTGTCCCTGAAGTGTTTCTACCAAAAGTAAAGCTTTCTCTAAATTACTCATTTCTGGCCTTTCTACTGGGAAGTTTCCACTCAGGTCCATCAGTTTACCCTTTTTAGAGGGAAAAACGGTGAGAAAACCCCAGCAATTCAATTTTACTGGAGCTTTACTCAATCCCAGGGCTAAATCTTGGAAGTTCAGTTGAAACTAAGACGACTTGTATGCACCTGATTTCAAACAAGCATTAAAATTCCTACTCATTTGTATAGACTGGTCAGAGGCTGCCAGCTGTGCTATACCGGGACTTGCAGGGTCTTCCCTCTGTGCTCCTGTGCTAGCTACATGGTTTTCACTACAGGGCGCAGCAGTGTGGCACAGACTTACCGTATCTTTGGCCATTTATGCAACATTTTTTAAATGTCATGATGTTTTGTGTAAGCGTTCCCGTCTTATCAGAGAAGATGTAGTGGATCTGCCCCAGCTGCTCGTTCAGCGTGGTGGTTCTGGCCTTTGCGGCCGTGTCCTTCTCAGGGTAATACATTTGCAGGTCCCAGTTTATAAAATAGCTTTGGCCCAAACGGATCACTTCAACGCTAAATGAAATAAAATGAATTTTCTCACTCTGAGCTGCATCTCACATTTCAAAATAATGACATATGATCAGATCCAGATGACTCTGACTGTTTTCCAGGACTCAAATTGCTTATATAGCCCAGGAGCTTAAGACAAAACAATTACATTTACCAGCACATTACAGAGCACCATCACCCCTATACAGGCCACTCAAACTGATGTTGGACCACACAGCTCCGCTTCAACAACACCACAGTAACTGGGGAAAAGCCTCTACGGCCTTATCAAGCCAAAAATATTGATGGTGCTGCTCCCGTAACAAATGGAAATCCCACTTGGGAATAGTATTTTAAGTCCAATTTGAGAAGAGCAGGTAGGAGGCTGGATGACTTCAAACATGTTACAGACAGGTTTGTCAGAGGCAAAATTATTCATACTTCATGGAGCAGTAAGGCCTCTCTTTCAAGAATAAATCTGGAAAATATGATTTTTCCATTTTAATTTTTTTTTTTCCCCCCAAGTAGTTTCCTTCATGCACTATGACTGCAGAACTAGACTGAGAATTTAAATACTAGCAGTCTCCAATTGCTTGGGAGAATTTTTTCCTTAGTCAAAGTATAAAGCAGATATGCTTAATACTGTAAGAAAAGCTTGATATCTTTACATTCTGAGTCAAAGATCCTTGAGTGATTATTTTATACGAAAGCAATACAGATCACCTCCTTGTAAAATCTCAGTGAAGAGTGTGAGTGTATCCAATGTCTTTTCAGTAAGACAGAGAATTAGTATGCTTTCCCATCCAACATGAAGCTGCATTTGTTACCACCAACGGGAAATTAAGTCCGTTCACCACTAATCCGTAAGTTCAGTAATTCAACCTTATCACCAGTTCCACCATTAAAGGCCAAGGTATTTACCCACCTCACATAGAGGGAGATGGGAACCATGGTGTTCAGAACAATGATATATCCCCAAAAGTTAAGAAAGCCACGATAGGGAGGACTGAGGTCTTGTGCATCGTAGAGGTACCAAGACAAGTTGCCAATCTGCTGCTCCCAGTAAGTGTGTCCAATGGCAAGGCCAGCCGACAGCAGGATGAGGACGACAAAAATCTACAGTGTACAGAGAGGCCTGTGACATTTCAGAAACACTTCCTCGACTTAAATCCCAAATCTCCATGTTCAAAGTAGAATATTACATGTATTTGTAAGTAAGAAGAAGGGGAGCAAACCTTTCCCACAAAATGGTCTCTTCACATAACCTGGGTTGTCATTTTAGTCTGTTCCCCAAGCATCATTTTCGTGTTTTTACATTTAATTAAGCAGGCAGCGAATAGGGTACACAAACATGCTCGGAGCAGGGGCAGAACCGCAGTTGTGCTGAGTTAAGTGCCTCCGCCTGCCAACAGGCCAGCTCCTCTCTCCTCTTTCCCCATCCCAGGGAATCACACTCAGTAGAGTGCAGGTTGTAGGACACCAGGTATTCCTCATACACACACCCCATGGGTGCTGACCAAGGACAAAAACCACGGGTGTTGAACCTTTCGGGCTGAACGGACCGCTGGACCAGGCTCCTCAGGTGTCTGTCCAGCAGTTTAGTGCAGACAAACAGAATCACCTGCAACACTGGGTCTGAAGCATTTTTCTGCATCACGTAGGCTGCCCTACACCTGCAGTTTAGGGTCCCAGATTGCACCAACAGTGAGGCACCTTTTTAGGTTCCCTCCTACTTCATCCCAACTCATCAGGTCCAAACAAAGTGGAAACAAACTTATTACACCAAAATAATAATTAAAAAAAAAAGTTTCCTAAATTTGCATTCACTCTATTCACTTTAAAATGAACTCAAGCATCTCAATTTTCAACAAAAAGGCTTACAGTATAAACCATGTAATTCATAAGGGAGTCAATTTTTGTCCTTTTAAATCTCGTCTTTCCACTATTTTTCATTATTTTTGTATCAGCACCTAAAAATAAAGGAAAAAAAAGTAAAGATACAATACACAAACAAGTGCTAGTATTACTATTTTACAAAACTGGGACATAAAATACAGTCAATGTTTGTAAGATAAAGATGTCATTTCACTCTATAGGGCATGCTTTTAGGCGGTAAATATTACACATGTTCAATTCATAAATACCTGCAAATATGACCACTCCATGGCAGAAGTCTGTATTCCTGATTTTACATCCACGTAATAAAATCTTATCAGCATCCAGTGAATAACTCATGTTTCTCCAGAATAATGTTCCTGCAAACTTATCCAGTCGGTTATTAGGTTCTTCACATTCAATTAGACCTAAAAAATTTGGAGGAGGAGATGTTTAATATACAACAGTTAAATAAAAATGCATTGATTTGTACGCACCATAGAAGTAGTTTTACTTCATGAAGTTGTTTTTTTGAGAAAACGAGTGTTCTGAATAACCAATTTCTTTGAAATTGAAGGTGTACAAATATTCAGTGCTGTATTGCTGATATTTTAAATATGGTATCTTAGGGTGGTATTTTGCTTTCCAGATTGAAATAGCAGAAAGAATTCAATTCTGCACCAAGACCAGTACACACAGCATTTACTGCCAGATAGGGCACTTTTTGTTCACCTTTTCTTTTAATATTTCTCAAGTTTTAACGAATGCCTGCCTACAAGAGTGTGTGTCTCTCTGGATCGTACGCTCTAGCATGAATGGAACGTTCAGTTCATTCTGCCGTTGAAGACTTCCTAGCAATGATCCCACAAGGGGAAGACAACCTTCATGCAGTACATTGCTGCAGATACACACTGCCACTGTGCATTGCTACGCTGCGCAGATACCTGAATATTACGGCTGAAAAAGTGACGTTTTACTTTGGCTCTTAGTACTTGCCCTATTCCCACTGCCTACTTTATGACTGGCACTTGATGCTATATATTTGCATTTCCCTCCCCAAAACTGAGCTCATCCTAAAATTTTGGTTCATGTTGCACTTGCTGTTATCAAAACTTGTTTCAGAAATAAATAAATATAAATGCCAGCCTAACTGCTGATTGCTACAGAGGAGCACAGAATGACAGGTTCAGGCCAAAACACGGCTGTCTCTACCCCTGAACCCTGTCTCTCATCCAGACTGGTGGATATGCAAGGAAGAGTACAATTACAGGCACAGGCCACAAATGCTTTCACAGTCTCGCAGCAAGCTGCAGCCAACAGATCCCCTGAACCAGGGCCGATGTCTTTGTGGGCAGGCTCTCCTTCCATATAAATTTGCTCAAGAGACATTCTTTGAAAGCACAAATTTTAACATCCACAACATCCTTTGGCAGACTGTAAATTTTAGCTTAACTACGTACGTATTGTGTGAAAAAGCATCTCCCTTCTGTTTATTTTGAATTTGTCAGTTGCTCTTTTCACGTCATGTTCCTCAGTTCTCATACTGGAGGAAACCAGGAACAGTCCCTACTTGCTTACTTCTCCATGTCACTCTGTCGTAAGTCTTTTGTCTTTTTTTTCTTTTTTTTTTTTTAATAAGCATTTGCAATTTTAGGATTGCTAAAAAATTCAGTTTGAGATAAAACTGTGTCAGATCTCAGTAAGAAGGGATTCCTGCCCTTCAAGATTCCACAACACGCACAGAAAGTGGCTAGATCATAATGATAAATATTAAAAGGACAATAGAAGATATCTTCCAGATCCAATTCCAACAGCAAACATACTTTTTTCCAAAGAAAACAGGCAGGCAAACACTCATAGAGGGCCCCATCATCTCTACTCAGTGTGCCGTAGCTCATTCATGGCAAAGGTCTCGTCTTCAGACAGACCGTATTTTGCTCAGCAGCACAGTTTCCTCAGCAGCACAGTTTCCTTTGTGCAACTTGCTTGCACCTACTCGTGACAAAAGCCAGGAAGCCACTAACTCCAGAATCACAAGCACCGTTGGCAACGCTTCCATCCCCACCCATGATTTATTTAGTTGTACTGTGAACTGTTTGAGCAACATTGGAATAGTTGTAAGAATATAACTGTACAAACCATTAAAGTCTGCCATCGCACTTTCTTCTTGAAGATATCTGTGTGTTACCTCGAGTGCCATTTTGAATTTTAAGTTAGTCTCACTACGAAGGAAGGATAAAAAGGTCATTTTATTAAAAACATGGATATAGGAAAGAAGTTTGAACAAAATTAAATTAAGCAAATCAATATGCCATAGGTACCAACCTCCTACTTTGAAGCAATGGCAAAGCCACACATTTGTGTGGATATGAAGCATTCATGAACCTTGTGACTAGTTCTTACACTGGCTGCTTTTCTCCACAAATGAAACCTCACTCCTTTACCTCTGCTCACTGTAGATGAGTGAAGCTTCTCAGAATCATTGTTTTACTAATGCAATAATTAAGTTTGAAGTAATGGTTATTTGAAAGCAATATTTAATAACTGATACTGTTAAAAGCTCCAATAGAGAACAAACCTTTCACAACACAAACAGATCCTTGTTTTACATGATGTTGTAAGTTACCGTTTTTAAGATAACTAAAGGCTGAGTGAGGAGTGCACTGCTCGTTCAGAAAAACTAACTTTCACCTCATTAGGTGAAGTCTGTATCATTACAGACTTTTCTAAAGGAATTCAGCACTAGCTTTTCTGACAATATGAACTAAAACAACATTTACAAAGCAACGTGACAGAGACAGTAAGATTTATGCTATCTAAGCAGTTTCTATGAAAAACTTCTACAGAAAACTATGTATTTTTGTTTTCCCACTGACAGGTAATAAGAAAAGTTTAAAATCACAGCAAAGTCCAGATTGGAAGAGACCTCTGGTAATCAACAGTCCAACCTCCTGTTGGAAGCAGGACCTTAGATGAGGTTATCCAGGGACCTGTCAAGCCAAGACTTGACTGTTTCCAGTGAGAGAAATACCACCCCTTCGTTGGGCAACCTATTCCAGTGGTAAAAGTTATCCACCATGAGAACAATTATTCTTGAACGCAGACAGAATTTCCTCTCTGGAGCTACTTGTATCCATTGCTTCTTGTCCTGACAATGTGCATCCTTGTGAAGAGAGTTATCTTCTCTGTAACTATCTTGGAGATACTGGAAGACAGATTAAATCACCTTTCTCTTCTCCAGGCTGAATAAATTCAAGTCCTTCACCCTTTCTTCATATGTCATGTTCTCCAACACTTCAGACATCTTTGTGGCACTCCAGTGGACCCTCACCAATTTTTAATGATCCTTGAATTGTGGGAATCAAAAACTGGACACAGTTTTCCAGGTGCGGCTTAACAAGTGACAAGTAGAGGCTGAAATACACACTTCTTGCTCTTTTACCAGTAAGCCAAAATTAAATCCAAGAAATCCTTAAATAGAGCCTTACCCATCTAGTTCAGCTGTCTCTACATAGCAGAGACTGTTTGGTTCTGAGCTGGATAGCAGCAAAATATCAGCCTAGAAAAACAAATAAGCAAGCATCAAATAAATCCAAGTCAAGACTCGTACAGAACTCTGTAGAAACATAAATATATTTAAAGCACTTACAGGAACGAAAGTATTTTTCTTCAGACGAATGATATCACCAACTTTAATATCTTTCCATTTTGTGTTTTTGAACCTAATATCAAGATAGTTTAATAATTATTACTATTTAATCTAGAACACTATGCACTCTATAAATCTTGAAATACTGAACTTTCCTTAGTACAACAACATTACATCTTGGTAAGGTGTGTTTTTTCTTTCTGGAAGCTGCAATTTAGTTGGGGGTTTATAACTTAGAAGTCGGCCTACCTCTTCTCTTCCCTCTTCACCTATATATGAATTTCTGTCCTTCTCTCCAAAGAAGTTGCTCTTAGCACAGATTTAGTGCCACAGAATTAAGTTTAAATTACTCCTTTGGGCAATTCTCTTCCATTTTCAATTAGGCTTTTACACAGATGGTAGAGAACAAAAACTTGAACTTTCCTTATCATCTATGGTTTAAGATCTGTGATGAAATTTAGTAACAAGGCAACAAACATTACATACAAAGTTAAGAAGCAAACAGTACAAACCTTCCATCCCTGATGACTTCGCATGTCCTATTATTAACCTCGTTGTCCATCCTGTGACGAGCCTGAAAACCAGGAGTAGAGAATGTACTCCCTACCGTGTATCACAATTAAAGAAATTAACTACCCTGTTTTCTTTTGCTTTTCATATTAACAAAACATGTTTCTTACAATGTCATCCACTAGGTCTTTGACTGCAGTTATTCCCAGCACCAAGAGCAAAGGCACCAGTGTTGTATACCATGACAGGGTAGTTATCTGGGGAATTGACTACAAAAGACAAATAAAATCAGTTCAATACAGGATTATCAATCCAGCTCAATTCAGAGACATTTAATAGTAATATGACTATAACATAAGAAAGAAAACCAACACATCAGAGAGAGAATTTTAAGTCAGGTTGTGAAGATGAACAAAACTGTTGGGGGAAGAGTTTGACCGTGCTGCCCTACCTCAGCATCAGCTTCTCTTTAACAATTGGCGTGGCTCATATTTTCTGTTGGCACTTCTGATTCATGAGTGGAACTTAAGGCCATCATGTTTTACAGAGTAAGAGCCAAAAGAAACACCTTTTCCCCATGAAATTAATGAACTCTGCAACTACCCATCCTAAGTAATACAAAGCTAGGGTAGGTTGTTCCAGATTTCTGTTAAGATGGGCTTAGTTTCTGTAGCAGTTCAGATACAGTCCCTTACAAGGTACCCTGCAATTCTTGATAGGATAGCACTGAATTGTGTCATAAGTATTATTCAGCTCGGTAGATTAGCACCTCAAATTCACTTCACAGTTAGTATTCTCCCTGTCTGTCTTACCTGCAAAATGAGAAGAACAAGGAAATAGAAGTTGGCTGCTCTTTTAAACTGTTCAAACAGATTCAGTGGTAAAAAAGTGATAGGGTTGTACTTGTAGGTCTTAATTGCATTTCCCTGTTGGAGAAAACCAAATGTCATTCACAACCGCAGATTCTTCTTACATTACAAATGTACAATATTTTTAAGTAAAACATTTTGCTTGTGAAATCTTTCCTATTGTTAGAGTTGCACCTTTCCTCAACAGTTTAACGTGCGTCGCCGTCTTAACGAAACAAGGCAAAAAAGGTCTGTTTCACTGACATTAACACACCCCAAAAAGCATCTCAGACTGAAGCTTTAGCTACACCAAGTACCTACAGGGTACTGTACAGTCACAGTGTGGAAAGGTTACAGCCTCTCCCCAGGTAAATGACACAGCGCAAGTGGCACTGCTGGATGAGCACAGAGAAGGGGAGGAAACTTCAGTGCTCTCCTCCTCCTAGGCAATCTTCTCTGTGATGCCTTTCGACATTATCTGCTAAATACTTGATATCACTATAAGGGATGTAATTGGTCTCAGGCATCAAACTACAAAAAATGAATCCAGATACAAAGGGCTGTTAATTAGACTTATTCAGGAGGGATAACGTCAGATCCGGCAAAGGTTAACTCTCATGAGTGCCAGTCCCTACCTAGTCCAAGCACGAAGGATTTCCATTTGAATAGCTCCAGTTGTAGCAGTTTTACTATTAAAGGTTCATACTCATGCATGAGATAATCCAAAGTGCCTCAAGTCTGCAAGACAGGTACCTCCGCAGGTACAAGGGAACCACACGAGCTAATGCATCACAGATAAAGCCGGACAGTCCACATGTAACCCTGCGGTCCAAGCCTCTGTCACTTGCAATCAGCACCACATACAAGCACCATAGCTTTATTACTTTGAAAAGTTAAAACATTAGGAACAGGAAAAAAAAGTTCAACCTTTTGTCTTGATAAACAAGATAAAAATGTCGCCGTTATATTAATTAGGTGGACTTAGAACGACACTGTTTAAATGACTAGACATTCCCAAACATCTATTTTTAAGCCTGTCCCAGTCTAGCTTAATCAGGATATTGCTTAATACTACACTGAGACTTCTTATATAAAAGATGAAACCTACGTGGACATTTGCAACAGCCGTAGCTGAGCAGATAAAACTCCGTTTGGAGTTTGGACTGAGGAGACCTGGCTTCTAATTCTCTATCTCATCTTAAACAAGTCTCTTGATACCTTGATTTTCCATTCACAAACCCCAAACCAGTTATAATTCCCCACCTTTGTTGGAAATCCTAAGGAAGTGTTAATTGTGACTTTACACTAATCAGCAGTGGTTGGAAAGATCTTACTGAGATTAAGAAAGTATTCACCCTGACAAGTACTATTAGCATGTAATTGAGATAAAGAAAACTTACTGCATATTTGCTTTTTTTGAAGCACAGAAATATTGTTCTCTTAAACTGGGGCTGTTCGTAGAAGCGTTGATCATTTGCTTTAACTTGCCAGCTGCAGTCTGGAAGACACAAGGTAAAATGGGTCAACACCTGATAGTTATAAACATGAGGGAACAAATCTACCAGTTTCAGTTTTCTCTCAAATGCCATCTTTTAAAGGTACTTTCAACGGAAACAAGACTGGTACCTGCTTTTTAGTACATAGTCTAAAAAAAGGTTTTCAAGAAGTTTCCAGGCTATTTGTCATTACTAACAATTAAAATATAACCTGAGGTAGGAAGAAGTGTTGATTAAAAATTTGGAAGTTTTGTGAGAAACTGAAAACATACCAGAGTAACATTTATTCATGCTAAATTCCCTTCTTTCCCCTCTTTTGGTTTGCTTTTGTTACACCTGTGAAGCACTAAGCACCCAAAACAGTCTTTCTAGAAATGAAAAGGTCCACTCAACTTTTCAAAACAATTACTTCATATAACCATATTGTGCAAAGGTTTTCATTTACGACCTTAAAAAAAGGTAGAAATCTGAAGTGCTCATTTTATTTCTTCAGCCATCAATTTTGTTTGATTGCTTGAAAACTCAAGAATATGAATTGCAGTTTGCGGTAAAATTTAACAAAACTAAACAAGCGATGTCTGCAACAGCCTTCTGAAGTTTTGGACCATAAGCTTATAAAATTGCTTACAAAGCAGCTGAGGAATCTTGCCTCCTTCTGTCACCTTCAGTATTTAGCATCTAAAACCTGACTTGACATACAGCCTCCCTAAGGAAAAAGTTTCTAGAGGACTTGCTAACAAACCATTCATCTCCACCTTAAGGTCCCTATTGTTAACCTCAGTCCTATGAAGTCTACCGTTAAATGGGGTTCATCTAGGATGTACATAGCTTTTGGCTGGCCACTATTTACTGCCAGAATGCCTCCTGCTGCCAAGTTATTTTCCATGCCCCCTCTTTCACGCACTACCTCTTTCCCTCCAAGATCCTTGGGATCCCTTTCCTGCCCTCAAGCCTGCATCACAGATAGCCCTACTAATCCTGCTACCCACACCCAGAAATTCAGGCCCTGCCCACATCAAAGAAACTCCCGGCTGAACTCATTCAGCAAGTTTCTAAGCCGACTCACAGGAGCGCTCTGCCTTCCTGGGAAGGATGAGGCAGACAGTATTCTGAAATCCAGCTTTCCTGACTCATCAGCCAAGTATCTCCCCCTTTTCTCCAACCTGCAGCAATTGTCCTTAATGGGTGCTCTTCTTGGTTTCATGGGATTCTCGTGACCTAAGCGCATCCAGCACTGCAGAGCACGGATGGGGTGAAACTCCTGGAGGCAGAGGCGTGGGGTGGGAACTGGCACACGCTGCCAGGGACCCGCAGGGAAGCACGTATGAAGGCGCTCCTGAGCTGCTCTAAGGGCCACTGTAAGATAGTCATGTCTGATAAGGCTGACTCAGACTTAAAGACTCAAATCCAGACACAAAGCCTTTTTTTTTTTCTCCATCCAACACATAAAGCAAGTTCTCATTTGACGTATCCAGGATCTTTACTGTGACTATACAACTTCCATTTCCAGCATATTGGTTGCAAGCTGAGAAGATAGTAGAGAAATATTTATCTTGCTGTAGTACTTGTATTTAAGACTGCATAAATGAAAAACATATGGCAGATGGTGAAGATACATTGTGCATCTTGGTCAGGGCTTACAGAGAAGTCCTGCCAGTCACAGGGTTTTAGCTGCCTTACATAAAATTTACAAAAAAAAAAAAATCACTGGAGGACCAGGTTTTGGTTTAAAAGAAGGTAAGCATTACTGAAGTGCATGAATTGAGAAAGTTACTAATGACAGGACTGAAGAAAATTGTAAACATGTCTACAAGAACACTTCTCCACCACGTTCACAAAAACATTGCAGTGTTGATAAAGCCTTAGCACCCCAGGTGGAAAACTGGGAAATCAGGTCTTAAATAAAACCTGCAGGAAGCAAGCTCCCCAAAATTACTTTAAACTGCTTGAAAGTGATATTAATACCTAATATTTGGGAAGCTGCATCAGTAATTCATCATCTTTAAAGGAACATAAAGGGAAAACCATCTTTGTTGATGGGAAAAAATAAGAAGCAAAAAGGATGACGTTTTTGAAGCACTATCTGAATATAATTAGCTACTGAACCAGTCAGCAGATTCTACAAATTCTGCAACTTATGCCAGAAAATTATCTATTAACCAGAAAAAGCAGGCAAAGAAGATTTAAACAAACAAAAAACCCCAAAGGGTCTAAAGAGGAAAAAAAAAAAAAAATCTGACAAAGTTTGTCAACTGCTTACAAGCTCTATGATTAGGTACTGGCCTACCAAGCCTGCACGGTAACATCTCTTACTTCCTTAAAGCTTTTGCCCTACCTCAGAGTTCAAAGGAGCTGTGCCATATCCATAGCTCTAGTCCGTATTTTGGATAATAATTTGGGGAACATTAACTGTATAGACAGCAGAGACTTGTGGTTACACTGAACTAGCAGCAGCTACGAGCCCTTTGGAGGGCAGAATCAAAACTCATCTCCCTGCTTTCAGATTCTCTCCAATTCACCGTGTTAAAGGAAAAGGCATGGTACACTTTAGAAAAGAAACTGAAGGTGTAGGAGGTCCTGGTTTAGGGTTTTTTCTCTCTTTTTTCTTTTTCTTGTGCTTATACTAGGCCACAAAGCAAACCTGTGGTTGCTGGCATACTGTGTCTATGAAATGAAATATCTGGATAAAATAAGAGGGGGGAGCAACAAATAGGGGGAGAGAGCAACAGTCACGATGAGAACTCAAGAAAATATGACGGATAATGAGAGGCTAAGAAAACTGTGTTTATTCTATAGACTATGTTACCTCAGTCATTGTAAAAAAAACCCAAAACTAAACACGTAATAGGTGGTTGTAAAATGAAAACACATAATAAGTGGTTATAAAATGAGAGGTGATCAACTGTTCCCTATTGCCACACATACAGGAAGAAATCTATATATATTAAACAGGTGGTGGTTAAATAACAAGTACTCGCATTGCAACACTGGGGGGGGTGGGGGGGGAAGGTATTTAGGGGAGTACAGACTTTCCTTGGACAGAGGTTAAGAACAGGTATGACTAAAACATGCCAGAGAGGTTCCTCCCATTCATGTTCCTACGCTGGCGGCAGCACACAGACTGCACTTGATGGGTTTCTTTGAACTCCTACTCACCTTACCTTTCTGTGATTCTGAAACTACTGCAAATAAAGAAAATAATGAGGCTACAAAATTAGCATTGAAGCCGAAATCTCACCTGCGGAAATACACACAAACCAACTGACTAAACGCAGCAAATTGGCTTATGCTGGTTCAAGTTTCCCGATGATGGGGAAGATCTGAAGCTCTGTTTGAGCAGTTCTCAGACCACAGGGTATGTGCATCTAGGGCCCGCCTTAATTAAGACGAGGTCACCGTGCAGATCATTAGCTTTATGCACCAAGCAGTGGCACAGAACTCTGGCTGCAGATTGGAATGAAGCTGATTTTCATTCTGACATTTGTTAAACTGAATTGCCATCAATTAGTCCTCCACAGATTTAGATAAGCCATTCCAAATCCTACCTAACGAATAAGCACAACAATCAAATGGATCCATGCACGGCTCAGCCTCTGTATTCAGGATCATTTGCTACCCAAATCAAGTTTCTGTCATAACATTACCTTTTTTCAACGGCTCTCGGCTCTCCTCGGTGTCTCCGTTGATTCGGTTTTGTCCTGGTTCAACCACAGGCTGCCGACTGTCCAACTCATCCTCTGTTTCATCGTCACTGTATGGCATCACCTCATCGTTAGGCTGGGAATCCTCATCGAAGGTGGTCTCTGAATCCCTTTCTGGGATCATGCTGCTAGCGCCCTGCGAGCATTTTATAAAAGTTAGGGAAAGGAGTTAACATAGCAAGTGCTGGCAACCATGCCTCCATAATTTTACTCTGTTGATGCTGGTCACCAAAAACCACGTTTAAAACCAGTTTCCCTGGAACAGCGTAGAGCACAGGCTGAGTTTTCAAGCACAGACCAAAGTGATGAGGCAGTTATTTTCACAGCAAGTCCTTCATTACTGTTCTGCTATATGTAATTACACATGCTCACATGACAGACTAAGGAATGCCGTGCGCTTGTGACACAGCACACCTTGAGTGGGATGTAGGAATTAGGGAGCCCACAAACACCTGACTCCCAGCAGCCATTACACCGTCCCCTGTGGAGCCACAGCCCTGCTTGGCCACGGTGGGGCCAGGCACCGGGCCAGCACGAGTCACGCCATCGAGGGTTTGGGTCACGCAGCTGCTCCTCCATCCTGGTCTGCCCAGTCTCATCCAAACCAGTCCTCGCTTCCTCTCCCCTCCCCACAGGCTGAATGTCAGCATTTTTCATCGCATGATCCCACATCTTGGTGTCCAAATACCCAAGGAAGTTTATAACTAATCTGTGGTTCAACACACAAGACCAGTCAGTTGAAGCTGTGATGTGTGTGCACATACCTCTGCCTGAAGCATACCGCATACCTCAGGCCAGTTAGTCGCCTGGCTGGGTGTCGTGGCATTTTAGTAACTGATCTGGTGCAAGGGTTCAGGCCATTCTCACAAGTGCGTCCTGTTCATTTCTAACCAGCGCGTCCTGTTCATTTCTAACCGTGCAATACCCAAATTCGTTGTACTGAAGCTTAAATTGCACTTGTTTCTGCAGATCAACGCTTCCGAACAGGTTCTGTCCTGACTGTGGTAGGCACCACAACAACCATAAGAAAATTTAAAACCGTGAAGAGAGGAGGGGGCTCCATCACCTCAGCCATTTCTGCCAGGGCCTTGAGGGCACCAATAAGCCTCTCTGGCCCTGACCAGCCTTGCCCCAGCCCTCCCACACCCATGGGACCAGGAGCCACATCTTGGCTCAGCCCGCAGGCCCTGTCTGAGCTGCATCGGAGGAGGGCCGGTCTCCAGCTGAGCGGTGGCCATGTCCATGCCCCCTTCAGCTCTGCCTTGACACTGTGGACCTCTCCGGACATCACTGGGCCTGATCCTAACCCTGAACTACACATCAATTTCCCGGCTTGACCCTGGACCTGCCTCATCACCGCGGCATTGCCTTATGGCCTGGACTCCGGTTGGACCTGGCCACGGTCTCAGGATCTGTCCTGCTTGCCTCATGAGCCCTGGGATCCCTGTCCACTTGCCTTCCCATGGGGAGCAGCCCTGCTCTTGCTGCTCCCTGGCAACTTCAAAATAAAACCGTGTTAAAGGATTGCTGAAGCCAAGTAACATAACATGCACAGCAACTAGCTACCAAGTACCGGTCTGTTGACGCATCTTGCAAAAAGAGCCTGGTTTTGTGAAGGAAGGCCAGTGCCACCCTATACCCCATACGCTGTTGCTAACAAAACCAGCAATCATTGGTGCTGACACCAAACACTGTTGACATCCATGTTAGTTTCTATTTTTGCAAAGCTGAATTGCCTCCCATCCTTAATATCTCTTATAAGAGAGATATAAATATTACATGAGCACTTAATAAGCTACTCAAATGACAGGACTGTTGGCTGGGAGCCCAAAGCATGTAACACTCATGAGCCGCAGCACTGCAGGGCTTGCCCAGCACACAGGCTAATGTTTAAAGACTGCCAGTTTACAAAATAAACCAAAACCACCGGGTATCATATGAATGCACAGTTTGATTTGGTATGAATCAATACAGCTTCTCTCAAGACCCACTCAAGCTGTCAGAGGCTGCTCATTGATGCAATTAGCCAGGAATATGACAGCTAGTCACTAACCCACTTGTGGAACCCGAAACTTTTGTGAAAAGATCATTTGTTTTCCTAAATAGCCTTGGAGTTATGAAATTCACCTCAAGATGCAGGACATTCAAGCTCAAACTCAGGCACCTGAATACCTCACTGTGGTATTTTGGTTTATTTCTTGTCTTTTTACCCCTTTTGTTCTTTTTCAACTACCACCCCATCCCCATAAAATCTCATATTTCACCTGATATAGAAAGGAAGAAAAGTATTAACCAGAAACCTGAACCAAAAATTTATCTCCAGAGCAACCTACTCATTAACAACTTAATACACGGGGCCAGGACAACTTGCACAGACATCACTACAGGAACCGGTCCGTGATGCAATCCACGCAGTTTCTCGCGCGTGGTGGTCAATGAGCAGCTGGCTACACAGCCCTTGCTGAGCACGGTGCCTCGCCACAGCGCAGATGCACTGCAGTGGCTGCAGGCGGGTGGTTGCCCAACCCATGTCAGGGCTCGGGGGCCCCCAGGTGACATGGAGATTTCACTCCGTCAGCAAGCCAGGCGGACGCTGCTGAATCGGGTATTAGTCTTGCCTCTTAACAATTCTGCAAACTCTGACTTGCTGAGCAATACTTACAGCCAACAAAAACACTGAGTTTTTCCAATTTTTTTTCCTATCCAAACAGGGATATAGACAATTCTGCCCTTAGCCAACAATGCCTTACCTTTGCAAGCAAGTCAGGGTCAGACTCTTCAACCACGTGCCTACTTTGGGGTTTCTAGACACTTAAGATTTTCTTTGCACTGAATGTCTGTTCAGGCAGAAGAAATTCCTTATGTTTTCAATCCCAAATTGTTTGAATGTTAGACAAAGTCCTTTTAGAGCAGGACATAACGCTCAACTCCTCTTTGAAATTTATATAAAATATACATGACTGCAAGAAACCCCGCAGTAGTCAAGGATTCCGCCCTGCTAATACCTTACATCAGGACTGCTGGAGGGCAAGAGTCGAAGATCCTTACATGCACAGTCTTTAAAACAAAAAATACCACCAGATCTTTGAATTGCTCTCACTCTAAGCAAACAAAATAAGCTCATACCCCTGGCACACAGAGATTCAGCCTTTAGTCTATTAATTTTTACTGATTAACTGATTAATGATTAATGAACTAATTAATCATGCAAAGGGTTAGATGAGATGTCCAAAAAATACTGCATTTGTTTTCTATTATAGATGCATAGCTAAATGGAAATACCCAAAATGCAAACAGAAGCAGCCTGTGATGCTAGCTGGGAACGCCAGTGCAATGGTTTGTTGGGGGGAAGTCCAAATTAATTGTATTCACTTCACCTCCTCAAAGAACTAAACTGCCAACTGGAAAGCCCTGATAATAGAGGAGATCTCATTAACTCTTACCCTGCAGGCAGCACAACTCTATCCGCTGAGCTGCTCTGTGCTGCAGGCAGAACCATTATCACTTCTGCAAGGCGGCAATGAAATCGCACACACGTCAGTGATTCCAGGCAGCGTTCACTAACCCCGATACCACAAAATACAGAGGGCACCATCTCTGCACCCAAAGACCTCATCACTAACATCCCCGGGGGCAAGCAGAGTCTCCCAAGAAGCATCACTGCCTGCCTGCTCTGTACGTACCCTGCCCTCAGGGACTAACAGCTAACAGCGGCCAAGGGGACGGCGGTCCAACTGATGGGGAACACAGGCGGGGCTGTCAGCAAGTGTGTGGCAGCAGAGGGGCCCGCGGCTGGCTAGGAGACTGCAGAAAGGCACCCACAATCGGAAGAGAGCAGAGAAGTGTTATGGAGCTGAGGGCGAAGGAGTCCTCCAGTGACAGGGTGACAAACTGGTTGAGTTAAGTTTCTTGACACCTAGTCTGCATGAAAAGGGCTAGCTAGGACGTCAAAGCAATGTCAGAAGTTCAGAGGAACGTGGAGAGCGATCACGATGTGAAAGAGGAGACGGGAGGAACTGACAGCACGGAGCAGCAGAGATGCCAACTAATACTGAGCCAGCAGGAGACGGAAAGAGAGGAGAGCACACATCCACCGTCACCTGGATGCAGGATGGACACAACGGAAACCAAAGGAGAATTAAACATGGCAGGAAGAGAGGCAGCTGCTACTGTTTTTTGCAGCGGTCACTATTCTGAGGAGAAAAAAGGCACCACAATTTAAAAAAAAAAAAAAAAAAGGCTAGAAAGGCTATGCCATGCAGGAGAAACAAGCTATTTATGAACAATGTTGAAATAAAATAAAAGCAATGGTCCATTCTTAAAAGGATTTACTCTCAGAAGAGAGACAGACAATTTCTTATGTTTGCGTGCACTGCTTATATCCAGACTTGAGCTGAAATAACAATCACTTACAAAATGGTCTTTCAAGTAAGGCAAAAAAAGGGTTTGGTTTGAAGGAGCGGGGGTTAAAACTGTTTCAAACAAGATCTCACCTGTTTTTCCCATTTCACAATAATATAACCCAAAACGAACACTGCTTTTACAGATCTTGCATTGAATGGACTAATAAAGACAGCTACAAATAAATAGGCTTTAGAAATTTCTCTGAAGGCCTCATCTCTCACATCAAGCTTAGATTCAACCAATAATTAGTAATGTTTGAACATGTGCAGTGGGAAAGAAAAATAATTAGCAAAACAAAATTCCAACACAAGAAAAGCTGCGCAGTTCCTCTCAGAGACAGGATGAGCATTTCATAAAACGAGATGTAGTTGACTACATGTAATGCAAACTACATGTTTAAACCCTGAAGGATCCTGCTGCCCAGGGATCGAGCTATGCATTTTTGAGGGCAGCAAACACCATCCCACCAGCAGTGTTACACACAAGTAACTTTCCTAAATTCTGAATTAACTTCTAATGCTGCCAAAATTTACAAAGAGAGCTTTTGGTGCCTGTGGGAACAGTTCTTGGAGGGCCCAAGATGGAACAACACAGTTGTTACACGGTGCTTGCTAAAATACTCGAAGAACACTTAAAGCAGGTGGTTCTTGGTTGTACGGTCCTTATTTTCTAGTTCCTGACTTGAAGACAGGGGTTTTCACTCCATTTCAGATACGCCACAAAAGCAGAAACCCTTACATTAAACAAAACTTCAGTCTAGAGAAAGCATTAGAGGAAATCAAGAGGTTTCCCCAACAGCTCAGTAGCCACTAACTCTGCAACCATCCATCAGTATCAGCCAGCCTCTGACAGCAGGCGTGCAGAGCACTGACAACTTGAACTGCAGCTGCTGTAACCTCGCTTGCAGCGAGATGGCCAGCACGGCAACAAAGACCATCTCCCTCGGCGAGGCTGGAGTCAGCTCTGAGCCCAGGCAGGCACTGACCGGGGTGGCTGCGCTTTCTGGACCAGCAGGAAGCAATGGTTAGCTCCCAGTTCTGGCATAGCAGGCATAAACCAGGCCAAGAGTCTCCTTATCTTAGAAAATTAAGCTGATCCAACAGCAGGGTTGATGTATGGGGAGGTAAAGGAGAGGAAAATAGTATTAAACACAAGTTTAACTATACCTGCCTGAGTTTATTTACTAAAAGGGCAGAAATCTCAGGTGGAAATTCCACAGTGCTTTGGTCACTCGGGTTTTGTGCCTGCTCATGCCTCAGGGCAAGTACCAGCTAGCTGGGAAGAACTTAAACCTTGTAAAAAAAGCATTTGCTGCATTCGTTTGAAGGCTGTAAACAACAACAACAACAAAATCTTACTCTAAATTCTCCTCTGGAGAGCCACTGCACATGACACTGTTGCAAGAACTTGGGGTCACAAGGAGCGTAACTTTAATGCCGCAAATCAGATAGTCACTCAAAGTGGCCCTAGAACAAAGTTACAGATCCAACTAGAACAAGGCATAGGTATAGTAAAAGAATTAAAATGCTATTAAATTTGTTATTTTTATTTATTGTGGATATAAAAACCTGTGATGTGAAGCACAACAAGCCTAACAATTACATACCTGTCAGTCATCGGTCCTTTCACGACACATGCACAGCTTACAACCTGCCGTTGTCTCCTTAGCATGTTGTTCTGCACAACAATCTCGCACATTCATGCAGTGCCTAGGACAACAATTTCTCAAACCTTGCCATGGACTGTTTTTAGAATGTAACAACATCAATATTTTAAGCAAGAACAAAGCAAAAAACAGGTAAATGCAAACAAGCTTCCTGCCTCAGTACGCCCCTGAACGAAGTCTTTCTTGGGCACCTGTCGAGAGGATCCCAAGAGGAAATCTAAACAGCAGCTGACTACTTGCTGCCTCGGCAGACAGAAGGCAAACACTGAAACTTCCAGAGCTGCACCAACCCAGCATTCATTGAGCCGTGAGCATCTGCCAAGCCCTTAACAACGTAATCCAAATATAAAGCTGTCAGGCTTCACCTTGTTGTGAAAAAAGGAAATGCATTTTGCCAAACCAATAGGGAAATAGTCTTCTCCAATAAAACAGCAAAACCATAGTTATAAAAAACGGTAACACCAATGTCCTGTTCAATAAAA
Source organism: Mycteria americana (assembly GCF_035582795.1). Lineage (NCBI taxonomy): Eukaryota > Metazoa > Chordata > Aves > Ciconiiformes > Ciconiidae > Mycteria > Mycteria americana. The sequence goes on from NW_027445437.1 coordinate 2,383,115, forward strand.
TGAGAACGTATTTTAGTCTCAGTTGGGAAACTCCATCAAACCTTTTAAAGCCAGTACTCTGCTTGGAGCTCCAGCAATGAACTAGTGAAGTGATACTTGTTTTCCTTGTCAGGAGGAATAGTGTTGCAATAGAGTAACAGTTAAAAAAAAAAATAAAATTTAAATTTCTCCACCCAGGTAAAATTTCCACGTCCACTAACTTGCATGTTTTTAAAAGCTCTCCTATACTTATTAGATTTATTTCTTTACTACGTGTTACTGGAGAAAGAAACATTGAAAAACAAAACTCACAGGACTGAATATGCACTTCCAAACCTGCAGCTAGAATACCATGTCTAACATTAATCCCTGGGGTGGGGGTTTCCCCCCCAAGGACTTTCTAGCAGATGCACGATTACTCCAATTACATTTTCCCCTAAGAGAGAGAATTATTCTGCCATCTTCAGCCATAACACATTGCTCATCTTGCCAATAACTGAGATTTTAAGCTAAAAAGGGAGCATGAAACAAAGACAGCCTGTTAGGTAAATACAGCAACTGAACAGACGCTTGCAGGACTGCAATCCAAACAACCAAAAGAAATCAGAGCCCACAGAGTACTTTGATGGCTCTATCAAAGCAGACACCTGTATTTGAGAGACTCAAGTCCATACCCAGCTTAGACCCTGACAGGTTTAAGAATGATTTTTCATCCAGGGGCACATGTTTAAAGAACAGCTCTGAATGTTTGAGAATTGAAGCTTTTTATTGAAAAGACAGCTCATGATCCACTCTTGGGTAAGGTTGCAGTTTGGTGTCTTTTAAAATAACCTAGTCACCAATATCAAGTCCTGGGCAAGCAAAACAAAACAGCTGCTTCCTAAGGATCAATTTATCCATCCTTTCTGACAATCCAGATATAAAGCAAAGTCTTTAATCCAGATGACCATTTTGTAAACCTGACTGTGGCAGACTCTGAAATGGCTAGGTAGGGTACACCAACACATGACTGGGGTAATCCCCACCTCTTCACACTACTAACAAAACCAGCAAATTCAGCAGAACTCCAAGGAACAGAGACTGCTTCAGAAAAAGGAAGGTCTGCTTTGCACAGCAAAGCAGGAGGTATACAGAGGTGCGTGCATTTTGTCTTAAGGCTAGCATTCTTGACCTAAAAAGACAGCAGTGGGCTTCAAAGAGAAGGAAAAAAATCGGCTTAAAACAGAACAGAGGCAATGAGCAGCACATTTCAGAGCATATGGATGGTCCACCATACAAAGATTTTTTTTTTTTTCCACCTAGTGGCAGCAATTCAGATGGCTATTATTAGCTATCGCTATTTTTAGGGCATAAGAAAAGAAAGAGGATTCCTGTGAGTTATGGGATGAATACATCCAATGCAGTTGCTTAAATGCAAGATGTTTTTATAGCATGAAACACAGAGGAAGGGGTAGTAAACTACACCAGGAGCCCAACTCCTCACCACACAAATTCTCAGAGGGTTCTGTAAATATTCAGGGAGAAAACAAAATACTATTTGTTTTATATGTAAAGTGAAACTTCTACAGCCAAAAAAGTAGTTGCCACCTAACTTTCCACTGGCTAGTACAAACAACAAATGAGGTAATAGTTGTAGGTGAGCATTAGAGGATCTCCAAAAGAACCGTTACCTTGGGACACTGCACAGCAGTCCATCTCCCAGTCTGATAATCATCGGATTGGTAACATGGGTTCAGTTAATGCTTCTACAGTTCTTGCTCACTATTTAATCCTCACAAAGCAGCAGTCAGAACCAAAGTCCTTCGATGGCAGGATATTGCATTTCTATTCTCACTTCAGCAATCCTAGCCAAATGCTTTAATAGAGTATCATCCTTCATTAAAAATGTATTAATCAACTAATCTACCTGTAACAAGAGCTTCTACAAGGAAACAGGCAAATAATAAAACTAGATTTGCTTCCAAAATATAAGAGATGAGTAACATGTTACTCAAAACAGGTATTAAATTTTACTGGTAACAAGTGCTTGGACAGGCAGACAGAAGTATCTTCTGAACAACTCAAACTTTCTAGCTAATCTTTATGATGTTTTAAGGAAAAAAGTAGTTACTAAAGATAGCATGAATCAGCACAAATGGGCCAAGGAAATAACCTTCATTCCAAACACTACTAAGCTTTGGTTAGATTACCATGCAAATTACATGCTTTAAGCTCATCAATTTATATAGCTACTTAATACGTAACAGTTATATTTACTTCATTGAATGACTACTTTAAAATAATTGAACACCCCCAAAATTACATCTTCAAGGGGAAAAATTTCTATCAGTCATTTGTTCGGAAACACACTGACTTTTGTATGCATCCTTACAGTATGCCATGACCATGGTAAAGTCCAGATCTTGACATGCCTTGGGGAAAGGCAACCTCAAGAGTTTAGATAACTGTTTTAAGTCAGCTGTGACTGGAGGCGTGCTCTTGCTCACCTGAGGCAGTCTCCATCAAGTAGTACGTTAGAAGTGGGGCAAACCGAATCCCAAAGCTGAAGCCTCAATTCCTCTAGGCCAACCAAGTACACTTTGCATTAGGCAAAAAACCATAGCTTATCATTCAGAACACATCATATATGGTGTGTGCCTTTTAGTGTCATCCTAAGTGTTCCCAACAACTATTGGAAATGGCACAGCTTGGTGCTTGGTACAACTGACAAGCAGACTCTGCCCAGACGTCGCGGACAATCAGGTTCCTGGCAGCTGACGTAGAGGCACACCCCAGTTCCCAGTGCTGCTTCAGGAAAACAGAACTGCTGAACACTTACACCATGCATTGCAAACGGAGCAGCTTACAGCCAAACCGCTCCAACAGAAATACATCAGAGCTGAGGAAATAAGCAGAGGTTTGCTTGTCTGTCAGAGCTCCCACAGCTCAACAATTCTACCTACAGCAAAGACATTCTGGGTCAGGCATGCTTTTCTGAAATAAGCGTGCTCAAACCACACTTGAGAGCGTAAGCTAATCAAAACCAAGGTAGTAAGGAAACAAACTCCTGACCCTACACACCTTCTTCATTGCACCGTGACCTTGGAGAAAGTTCCCACCTTGAAACTGCCAACACATGCCTAACATGAAGTGACTCAGAATTCCCACCAAAAAAGGTTAAGATTCAAGTGATTAAAATATGGCTGCAGATAAAATGCTTGTGGTGAAGTAATGCACCTATAAATCCCAGGACACCAGAACACACGTCATACCTGACGAGTCCAAGATCTTCACCACACAACAGAAGCACAAAAGATTCAAACAGCACTTTCGGAGACTCAGGCTATCACTGCAACATGAGAAATCCTTGGGGAACCTGTTTTGTAAGCAACAGGTCTCATATGAGTCAGCTTGGTTGTATCATCTATTGCCGTCGTTCACCCAGCCCCAAGTTTTATACAGATATGCATGTATGATTCACATATGATGTTTGATTCATAATAGTACCTCATCTCACAGAAAACATTTATAAAAACGATCGTTTCAAGCAATTTGTGACTGCAAATTGTGCAGAAGCTACTTAGAATTTAGTCTGAATAGCAGAGGTTCATTTCACTTTCCCCAAACATTAGCATCATAAAGTTAACATCTTGTTGTATCTATTGATTAGAAGTAACACATCTTACACAATCTATACACTAACAGAGAATGAGCAGCAACATCAGCATTAATATCCACCAGAGGAAGAACACCTGGAGATGGTTAAACTCTAGTGAATAATTGATTTCTCCTTATCTCCCCTTACCACCAATTCTGAAATTTTAGCGCCAGGATAAAAATCTGGGAGTACCACAGTGCAGACAACTGATGGAGAGTTGCATGTACACAGCTATATGCTAAGGCGCCGTAAGCCCACAGTGCCTCACTCAACTATGTTTATCAACTCACCCATGTTTCAAGTGGAAAAAGAGAAGTGCCGTAATTGTGCAGAATAAGGATGCTGGAGAAATAAAGACATAAGCAAACTTGCACTGGTATTTCCCACTATATAAACAAACTGCTTTGGCAAAGCGGGTGTACTAGAATGGGGCTATTCTGCCATGAAGAAATGCCTTGGCACAGTACCGGGAGACAGCTACAGCGTCTCTTTCAGCTTATACTGCAATCGGAAACACACACACCCCGCCTTGTATGATGTACCAAGGGCAACCACTCATTAAAAAAAGTGTTTCCAAAAAGGTGTTTCAGCTATACCTTTTCAACTGTGAGGATCAAGGACTTACCAAACTGGACTACTTCCAGCTCCAAGAGATTTTTTTTTTTTTAATTGGCATCAAGCACAGCCAACCTTGTAATGTCCACAGATCTTTCTTTTACAAGGAATCAACTCCAGGCCCTCCTTGGATGCCATAATGACCCTAATTACCTGCACCATCAGGAGGTAAACTCCAGTGTAAAATTGTAATACTTTGATACCACCAAGTTCCGTGAAATCTTACTTTCTCCAAAAGCTGTTCTTTCCCAACTTGGTTGAAGGGAAGTGACAGTTTTTCCAATGAACACATTGAAGACCCAGCCAAACAAGCTGAGGGACCAAAACCCTGAAACCCCCTGCAGAGAGGTCACCAGAAAGAGGGAGTACAGTTTTGTATACTGTTAACAGATGTCCAAAACCAAATTTGGGAAAAAAAGAAGAAAGAAAAACCACCCCACAGCATCAGCAGAAGAAAACGAAAACATGGGGGACACCAGCTTCCAAATGCCTTCGCTCCTAATGCTTCCCCACCTCAGTTCTGCATGATTGCACCAACTGGAGAAAAGCACCTCATTTAAAAAACAAAACAACACCTTCCTCATAGGGGAAGCACTAGAATTAAACTAGTGGCCACTGTGTACTCACCAAGATAGCTATCTATGAAAATTTTAAGATTGCTATGTATGAAAATGAATATGAAGGACATTCCAATATAAGTGAATTGATTGCTATGAGCCAACAGGACTCTACAGAAGGACGAGTTGAACTAGTCACCAACAATTTAACAGCAAATAATAACAACAAAGAGAGACCCACAGCCTACAGTCCAAGTTGCCTGAGGCTAAGCAAGGATGGTTGAAGATGGGCCACTTGCAGAAACAATATTATTATTTTACCCACTATCTGCACTAGGATTTTTCATTAACAGATATGCAGACTTTCCATCATGTAAAGTCCAAGTCAAGACAAGTTATCTTTGCAGTAGATAATAAAGTTGGTAACCTTTGTTCAAGCTGTAGGTTTGAGTGTACTCTGAAGGGGTTTCAACCAGCCTTTTACAGAGATCGTTACGTTGTCTCTCAAGGTTCATGTTACAGATCAGCATATCTTTGTTTTAATAAAGGAAAAAATAATTATTCTTGTGCACACATAAACCGTATTGTTTGCCGTGGAAGATTTTTGGAACTTTAGAGTTATTTTCCTACACATTACCCTTCCCCATCAAAACCAGCAGGTATTTTTAACTGTAAAAAATAAAGGTTGCTTCCTGCTAACGAGGTTGAGAGATTACATAGTAATACACCTTTTCTGTCAGCATCTAAAATTGACACTACAGATATTTTCCTAAACTGACCTTTATCCAATGCAGTTTGTGACTGAACCAAGAGACTGCATTACAGATGTAGCTTGAAGTGCTCGTACCGTCAGTGCACAGAGACCACCGGCCGCTCAGGAAGCATCCCCTCTATCCGACTTTAAAGTAGGCTCCATCTGTAACAAAACAATGTTAGAAAATGGTTTCTTGGCTGACTTCGACCTCATGAGACTATTTGCATGCAATAACAAAAGAAAATTTCTTTTAGGCAAATAGTGAAACTAACTTGCCTTGCAAAGCTTTCTTAACAAAAAGAGAGATTTCTGTTTAGTTCTCCAAACCCTTTCATGCTACCTCCGCTTCATCCTCTGAGGCAGGAAGTCACTTTGGCAAATGACCTGGTTCTTTCCTTGATTTGTTTCCTGTTTTCTCTACACTGCTTATTCTCTCCCCCCCCTTTCTTTTTTTAGTTATTGCTTTTGCTTTACATCTCCCTATGCATAACTGCACACCATTTTGTAAACAAAAGCATCCATGAACTTGCTGAAACTGCCCATCTCTACTGTCAAATTAAAAATACATTTCTAATTTATATAAGAACACGTGAAGAAAAAAAAACCACACAGCACTAAACACACCACTACACGTCACAGAGTAATTTTGTAAGCTTGCCAAAAAGCGAAGGTGCAGCAGCAGTGCTCTGTCACAGAGCGCAGCATCTTCAAAGCAGGGTTGAGAGCTCATGCACTGTCAGTCTCCTACGGATATAATGAGAACCATGTTCTTCACCCCTGACAACTACAGAAACACAGAGGTTAAGTGATTTGCCCAAGGCCATACGGTAAGTCACAGACAGAGCTACGGTTAGGTTTCAGAAGCTCCTGGCTAATATCCTGCATTCAATTATGTCTACACAAAGCATCTCATTTAACAGAGGCCAGATAAAGGAAACAGCCAAGGAAGACTATCAAGCCCCCTCATAATTAAAAGAAAATCAATCAAACTCCTCCCCATATTTAAATGCAGGTAGCACATTACACTAAGGCCCAATATGATTACCTATGCCATCAAAATAAAAGCCACGGCAACAAAAAAGCATGGAAAATAAGTTCTAGCTAATTTAAATAGAGGCCTTCAATGCAAAGCGAGCAAGTGGCTTTTTGAATTCACCATCACAAACTGCAAAGCAAGGGACTAGAACATTCACAGGCTGTCTCACAAGGGAGAACTAAATGAAGAGAACAGTTTAGAAGTTACTGAAAATAATCTTTATGATACCTACAAGTTAACAAAGAGACAAATACAGGTCTGAGACAGATACAAAAGCAACCACGCTCTAATGTGAACGTCAGTAACAGCAATGCAGAAGCTGACAAGGAAAACCACAAAATGACCAAATACCACTTGACACCTGAACTAGACCTTGAAGAGAAAGACAAAAAAAACCCCAAAAAAACAAAACACAGAATCAAACAGAAAATTGTGAGCAAATCTGAGCCAGTAAAGACACTTATGCAGGGACTTAAACCCAAGGGCTCTAGCAGCGGTTACAGAGGTAGGGACTGTACAAGAACCAGGTTAGCTGTAAGTCCCACTGACTCGCCCAGGGCACTCTTCAACCATTTACATCCAGACCCCCCACCACACACACAAGATAAAAGAGACCGCACTGTTACTCATTACCAGAAACTATTTATTGCCAGAAGCTCCCTGTACAGTATGCGTTCTTCAGTTTCAAAACGTTTCTGCTGACATTCAAGCCAGTGGTGAAATGCTTCATTAGCTGCTCCATTTAACACAGTTCCATTCAGATTCTAAGAGAAGGGATGCTATTTAAGCTATAGACACAGAGCAGTAGGAAACATGGACTGAGATACTGATTTTTTGGGGGGTCAAAAAATGCTTTTCATCTCCCAAGTGAGTGACTGACCTCACAAGTAACTTTTCCAGTATTTTCTGCTGCAGAATTATGACAGTTCCTTAATATGGACACTTATTACCGCTCTAAAGGCTGTATAAACATTCACTAATGAGTAATCACCCCACAACCATGAAAGCTATTTTCCTCATTTATAGATGGGGGGGGGGGGGGGGGGAGAAGGAAAAAAGCCAGAAGCAGAACAACTAGCCCAAGGTCACCAAAGCAAGTCAGTAAAACGGCAGTACCTGCCAGAGCTCAGGGAGAAAGCAAAGCTCCATTTGTTCCCCTGTGCCTTACCTCCCAGCAAATACTTACTCTTTCCTCAACCCAAAGTTTCAGACTGGGGACACTCTGTGGTAAATGTGATGATCAACTGACGCACACCTTTGTGGGTGGAAGAGAGAGAGACTCAAATCACTGCGAGGGTTTAGACTGATACTGCCGGAATGTGCTGTCCGTCAGGCACAGAGGTGAGAAGAGGCCCTTGCGTGTGCGGGAGGTGCTGGCAGCCAGGCCGGTACCCGCGGGGCAGCCAGGCCGGTACCCACCACAGCCCCACCACACCAGCCCCACGCTGCCAGACAGGCAAGGCACTAGCAAAGGCCTCACCTTGCAAAAGGGCCCTCGCACCAACTGCTTCGGCACCAGCCGCCTCACAGTCCCCTGAGAAAGCCGCTCTTCTCTGAATGAATATTTAATTGTTTAAATATTCATTGCGCTACTGGACCTCTCCAGTCCAATGGAAAAACAGCTCCCTGGGGCCCAGCCCCGCCCGAGCAGACAGCGTCTGCATCGTGAGGCAGAGCTATCGCCGCCTTCACACCCCGAGCCCAACCAGCAGATCGAGGCCTTTCAGCTTTGCGATCTCCCAACAAAAGCCCATCCGGCTTCAGACTAAGGAGATGACATTTTGAGAAAGAAAATCGTTTCAGGCCTGCCCTGGTGTCAGCTCTGACCTCTCCTCTGGCACCGGGGCGGGAGGAGGCGGCGGGGGCGGTTTGTGGCAGAGCTCTGCCCTGGAGCCCCCGGCCCCCGCCCGCCACCGAGCGCTGCTGGGGGTGGCCAGGCTGCCCGGCGGGGCTGACATACCTGCTGGGCGACGCCCCGCTGGGCGCCCCAGCCCGCGCAGCCGCTCCAGGGGCTCTCCCGGCTCCGCCGGCGCCCCGGCCCGCCCCGCCTGTGCTCCCCGGCACGGCAGCGCGCCTCGCAGGACTTTGCTACCGGCGCGGCCGCAAACCCGCGCGGAAGCGATAGGAGCCGGGGCTGCCCCGCGGGTGCGGCTGGGGACCGGCCCCGCTGCCCTGCTACCGAAGCGCCTCAGTTGCGGCAGGAGCCGTCCGCGGCTCCCCCCGCGCCGCCCCCCGGAGCCGCCGCCGCCGCCCCTCGGCGGGTGCAGCCGGCGGAAGCAGCGCCCCGCTCCCGGCAGCGGCGCGGCCCCAGCCCGCCCGCCGGCAGCACCTGTGGGCGCGGGTCCCGGCGCCGCTCGCTCGTTCGCTCAGGGCCCTCACGCCTCCGACGGCCCCGCTCCCGCCCGGCCTCCCCGCGGGAACCGCCGTCAGACCGGACAAACGGGTTCCCCCGGTTCGCAGGGCCGGCCCCGCCGCGCAGGAGGAGGGGAGGGGCCGCGCCGGCCCCGGACCTGTCTCTATGCCTGGCCCCGGCACGGCACGGCACGGCACGGCCGCTCCCGGCTCACGAGAGGGGAGGCGGCGGCGGGACCCTCCTGCGCCGGGGCCGCGGCTCCGGTTACGCGGCGGGGCGGTGCCGCCCCCGCCTCTCCCCGCCCGGCCGAGCAGCGCGGCTGATGCCGCCCCCGCCCCGGCAGGTGAGGGGCGCGAATGCGCCGGCCGCGGGGCCGCCGTCCACGGGGAGCGGAGTCGGGCCGGGCCGCGAGCTCTGCTCCCGCCGAGGCCCTGCAAAACCCCCTTCTCGTTTGCGGAGAGTCCCCCCCGCCTTTCCGGCGTCGGGGAAAGGCGGGAAAGGCACCGGTTCACACACAGGGGCTCAGAAAGCAGCAGGATGGGCTCCCGGGCCTGAAGGGCAGAAAGCTGAGTGCTGAGGGGAAAATGTTAGTGGTAATAAAGAACGCACAGAAGTCATTACCCTAGACAAGGAGACTTCATCTCGCCCCTTTCTCACGATAAGCCGTGTAGCGAGGCCGCCCCCGGCTCTGCCCCTGTGCCTGTATCCGCACTGCCATTACGTGGTGTCCGTGGTGGTTCTGTCACCCCGAGATGCGGCGAGTGCTTCAACAGCAGCGCATTTCTCTCAGGTAACGTGGCACTTGCGGTGCGGGGCGACTCGCGCAATGTTTTGGGCCACGTCACCCTGAAGGTTGGGGAGCAGTGGCTCCTGAACCGTTGTGGGAGGAAGAGGACGCAGCTCCAGGCCCCCGTCCCTGTCGACAAAGGCCAGGCGCTGGTCAAGCAGCGCTCAGTTCTGCATCGCTTCAGGCCTGTGCTGAGGGAGCCCGGCCCCGGCTCTGTCACCCACCGGTCGTGTGACGACTGACAGAAAAGTAATACCATACCAATGGGGGTGGGGCAATGGCTACCGCCGTCTGCTCGTCGCCCCGCCACGTGCAGGAGAAGTGGCCTGTCTGGCACAAGGACAGTGTTCAGCGCGTCCCAGGGCGCTGGGCCCCCCGGGGTGCTCGGGAGGTCCCTGCTCCCCGCCCAGGCTGTGGCCGGGGGGAACAGGTGCCGGGCACCAAGGAGGCACGGCTCTTGCGATAGGCAGGATCTCCCTCCTGGTGGTGTTTTAAGTGACAGGATTACTTTATCCTGTCGTAATTAGTGGGACTGTGCAGTGTTACAGAGAAAACTTTGTAAGAGGTACAGGGCTTGAACCTTTTGGCCTTTGTAAAAGGTCAAAACTGTCTCCTGGTTCCCAAGTCCTTTTAAGGAAGGATTGGAGAGTTGGAGGATGCTCAATCGTGATATTGTTAACACTTGAGACCAATAGTTTTGACGATCAATTAAGTAGTGAATAAAGCGGTTATGTTTCGGGTTGACAATAGTGCAATTCTGCTACATGCTGTATCTATTTGCAATCCTCTTCATTGTATTTTTCTTCTTTCAGGCTCCAGCAAAATACATGTAAACACCTTGGGAGCTTACTGGGAACTCGTCAAAGGAATGTGACAAGCTCCGACTGTAAGTTTTAATTCAGTGAGTTTTCATAAGCCTTGGTATGTGATCCTGGATGCTGCTGTACTTGGCTGCTAGTTCCCCTGACTTGAAATCTGGAGATTGAGAGGTTTTGCTAGTTTGTTTGTATCCTGGGTTTGTTGGTCGGGTCACCCTGTCTCAAAGGCCTTCTCGCTATTGTTTTGCTGGTGCACACACACGGACACACAGACACACACCTGCCCTGCATCTGCATTCATCTGGCAGCCCTTGCAACCGTCCTGGTTGCAGGAGGTGTCCCGGAACAAACAGCACCAACGGCCTCATCCTGTTGGCGCTTCGACCTCCATGTACACTGGTGCACGCAGAATAGAGAGTCCCTCACCCAGGAAAGTATTTAGAAATGGAGTTTAATGAGAATTCAGGACAGACTGCGCCAATCAGGCAGTTCTTCCCCTGACCACCTGGATCCCTCCCTTCCCCACCTGTGGTTCCTTCCCCATGTGCACCATCCCACCCCGGGCTATCCCCAGCCCTGCATCCCGTAATGGGTCCTGTGCCCCCTGGGCATAGCCCCATCAGTCTGTATGGTTATGGTGACCCGCTGTGATGGGTGTCACCCCCGGACCTCAGGGCTGGTGGGGCTGCGGCAGAGGCTCTGTTTCTCTGGCTGGGTCATTTGGGTCCCCCCGTCCCTGATCCCCTGTGTTCCTTTGTGTGTGGGGAGACAAGGTTTTTAGGGCATAACCTAAGAGTTAATTAACCCCCACCCCACAAATGTCCTGGGCATACCAAGGCTCAAGGGCAATTTTGAAATAGTGCTGATATGAGCTAACAAATTAACGTTTGGAGCAGGTATGAGGAATGGCGGTGTTAGGAAGGGCTGTTTGTGAAGCTGCTGATGGTAGCCTGCACCGGTGTGTGTAACAGGAAGAATTGTCTAGACTCTTTTTATTGTTTTCTAGAAATCTGTTTCCTAGAGTGCCATTATAATTTAAAAGTTTATTATATAGCCCAGCTGAGAGCAAAATGGTCACTAAAGGTTCCTGAACAATAAAGAAATATTTTAAAATTATTATGAAATTTTTGCATGCACTTTTATTCACAAATAATACAGTTCATGGCAAGTGAAATGCAGATATGTTTACGGATCTGATTAAATTAAAAAAATGGAAAATTTTAGCTATGTCTTAAAGTCATGATGGGAATGTAACATAAGCCAAATGCTCTAGTGTTTAATATGCTCTTTCTGCAATAACGCTTTCAATTTTTTGCTCAGTAGCTGGCCACTGTAAGTTAAACATGTGCTTCTATCATGTTTTCTTTGTAAACCAGCCCAGCTCCTTTATTTTCTTTTAAATGAAACTTTATTTATTTTTTATTTGACCTTATTTGTGTAAGTGAAACCTCCAAAACTTTACTGAAAATCACTTGACTCCATTCTGTTCCCGGTTTTGTTTTGCTACACCTACCCTGGCAGCTCCGTTTTTGAAGCTGTGTACGCTAATCCAAATTGAGACTAATCTACCAGCATCCACAGTGCTGTATATCGTTAAAGGCAGGATAAAAGCTGCTTGTTACGGTATCATAATACCTGTTTGTGGTGTTTGGCTCTGTTCTTGTTATGGTGTATCTCTGTTTTATGCTTTGTGTTACTACTGTTGATGTGTTCTGCAGTACCTACAGACACTGAGAGAGCTCCTAGGCAGAGAACTGAGTCGCATCCCCAGGCGCCGTGGCCAGATTGTCATTTTGTCCTGCTGATGTGATGACCGGGGAGGTTCGGGCGTGTATGCAGGCTGAGGCTGCTGCTGCACAAAGTAGCTGTCTCTGCTCTCACATCCCAGTTACACAGTACCATCTCCTTACGGCACCTTGCTCGTCAGCGGCAAAAGTCTCATCCTGTCACAGTGAACTGCATCAAGGGGATTAATGAGGCTGAAACAATCACTTCTGGTTTTTTGCTGGGTAAAATTTCACCAGGGCTGGTTCCCTCGTCCAGGTTGTTCAGATATCTGTGAACTCAAATGTTTCCATTGCGTGGAGCAGAGAGTGGTACAGTGGTGGAGTAAAGCAGTTCAGGAAGGTGCTCAAAATGGAAAGAAGTGACATTTGGGCAGCAATAGTGGTTTAGATGCACACCAAGTACCGCTTTGGGGTCTTTGCTATGTTGTCAGTTTGCATGGTTTGGGTTAATTTCTCCTCAAGAACCAGCTGCTGTATTCCAGCTCCACTTCTCACCCACAGAAGGTAGTGTTAAAGCTGCGGCTAGCGCTTGCAAGAATTTCCAGCATTGTCATCCATTTTTAAACCACCTGCCTCATGGGCTGAAACTTTCCATATTGATCAAACCTAAGTGGAATGAAAAGCTTCTTCATACATCAGAATATTTTAGTAATGCAAAATCCCCTTGTCTTTCAATGGGTAAGGAGGAAACGTAATTCCCTGGAAGGCATCCCGTTTTCTCCCCCTCTTGCAGACCCGCTCCTGAAGAGGACGTTATCCATGTTTAAGCATGGTGAGGTTCAGGTGACTGTGTCCAGGAAGTAGCTTCCATGCAGCTGTAGCGATACCAGCATCTGATCTGTTGCACCTTTGTTACTCAAGTCATATTACAAAAATGAGTGAGAAAGACCACAGCAGAATTTCTTCTATTCTTGAAAAGAGAAATGTGCTTTCTACCTTAACATACGTTCTTAGTTTGGCATAGCACTAGTCTTATTATTGAACAGGTATACAAGCAGGGGAAAAAAAAAGAAAAAGCTTGGTATCTTGCAGTTTTTTAATCAATACACCATGAAACCATCATATCTTTTGATCCCTTGCTGCAGGCTTAGCTAATAAAAGCGTCTTTGATGATTATATATATGGGAGAACCTGGCTGAGGTTAACACTGTTTAGCTATTAATTTATGAGTAGCTGTTGCAGAAATAGAATCTGCCCACTCATGGATGCTGCTGTATAATAAAAGTGATCTTTGTTTTGGACTGACAGATATGTAAGAGATTGCTTGGTTTATTTTTCAGTAGCAACAATACTCAATTTTCCTGTGCCAGAAAAAGTCTTGTTCAAATAGACTTTTTTTCCCTAGACCTAAAATGTGAGGCTGGATTCCAAAGCCGTGTCTTTCAGCACCTTTCTCTCTTAGTACCTGCCTCAAATTCCTCACACAGGAATAAAACCGAAGTTAATTAAAAATCAGTAATGTTTTGGCTTAACAAAGCAGCAGAGGTTTACTTATGCCTTGGATAATTCCATTTCTGTCCAGGAAGTTAATTCATGTCCAGGGCTGAATGTTTGGTTTCTACATCAGTTTTCATTAGATAGCTGTATGCACAGCTAGGTTTGCATGATGCCCTTTCAGGAAGAAGATTATTAGAGATAAAAAGGCCCCTTAACAGTGATTAATTGTTATAACAGTGATTAATGGCGCAGTCCAAATATTACTTTTTACGCTTAAAGTTCTGGTCTGCGCTCAAGGGAAATGCAGCAGCCATTCTGTAAATTGTGCGCATGGTGAAGGAACTTCTGCTGCTGCTGCTCACAGACACTGATTTTGGTCAGTCCCAGCAAATATCTCCAATTCTGTTTCTGGATTTTTCTCCTATATACTTCCTTCCTTTCCCTTATTCCTCAATCTCATCTTTCACTCAGGCCCCCTTGCCCCAAAAGAGCATGCTCTAGTCAAAAATACACTTGTTTCTGCACTGTTGCTCCTTCTCTCTTTCCCTCCCTCTACTCCTGTTTGTCCCGTTTTGTCAGTGTTTGGGACTCACCACGTCAGATCTGAGATTTCCTGGGAAGTTAGGAGGACTTGAGCAGAAGTGGTTCTTGCCTGGCCTCTCCTTGCTGCCAGTCCAGGGGAAACACAAGCCGCTGTGTCCCCGAGTTGATGCGCATTCGGCACGCGGCGTGTCCCCGGCCCCGCTGTACTCCTTCCTGCTCTGCTCTCCATGGAGTTTTTAGGAAAGGGAGCGCAGGGGACGGGTGGGCGTCCTGCAAAAGGATGTAACCCTCCGTACCAAACCCGCGTGTCCTTTGCCCTGCTGCACAAAGCCTTGCAAAAGGAGCTACTGTCGTCTGAAGAAGTTAACCCTGGCATCTGCTCATTCCTGGTGGATGGAAAGCAAGCTTGTTTGTAATAAACATAATCACTTAGAGATAAGCAAACTGAAAACAAGCACAGCTATGGTCATGTTTTGAATCTGCCAGGCAGGCTATTATTTTTCCCACCAATCTCCTACAGATTTCTGTACAACCCCCAAGGTGAATAGAAAGGTGCATGACCTGAGCTTGTTTGGTTTTGTTGTATTCCTCATCACCAGAATGTTTTAGAACTTCAGACAGTAATGTATTTTTTGAGAAGTGGGAATTACAGCCACGTTTTGCGTAGGGGGATAAAAAAAAAGACACAAACACTGAATTTCTTTTTCTTCAAATCATACTAGCTGTTTGTGGCTAAACTTGAAATTGCACCCCAAACCTTCTGACTATTGGTCTAGTCTCTCAAAACCAAAAGCTATCTTTTATTTTGATCATCAATCCAGTCCTTTTCAGAATGAGCTGTATAAAATAAGTATATAGTATTACAATAGCAACCCCTGGTTGTCAATTTTAATGTTGGGGGTTTTTTAAAGCAATGAGCAGATCTTGATTTAAATAACTGAGCACAGTCAAAGCAGGGTTCACTCTTGCTGATAACTAATTGTTCAAAAATATTGATGGGCACTTGATTTGTACCTAAGAGTAATAGTTGTTCCTGTTTATCAAGAGTTATGCATATTGGCAATTACATATTTAAGCCGTTCTGTAACACATATTTATTCACATTCTTATTTGAATCATTTCCTAACATGCAGAAAAGAGGGAATGATGCGGCTTTTCTTTTCTTTCATGTTTTATATATAACTCAATTTTTGAAACCTGCCATTCAACTAGGAAAGCTCTTTTGGGGGGCCGAGAACGGCATTACCGTCAGGGTGTTAAACACGTGACAAAGTTGTGTCATCCTGGCGTGTTCTCAGTTTACTTGTTTATGAAACAAAGACCAACTGTAAGTCTGTGAAATGACCAATTATTTCTGTGCCAGACTTCATCTTCGGAGCCAGGTTTCTTAGTGCAGAAGCCATAGGCTGGTAGGACCCTTTCTTGCAGCGTTCCAGGAAAGACGAGGTCCCCAAGCCTTGCCGAGGTCCCGAGCAGGAGGGATCCACACCCGGCTGCGGTGCCTCTGGCAGTGTGCCTCCACACCTTTTGAACTTCCAGTTTGCAGCCTCTCTGATTCACAGGCTGTGCTATAAAAACCATCTTCTCCCTCTTCATCTTTCCATTGGTTTCTCTACCAAATAACCCAAATGGGAAAAAACAACTACTCTGTATCTTTTAGCTAATCTCTAAGCAAAAGTAATTTAGACGGTAATTTTGAAAATTATTACTTTGAGGAAAATGTGGACACTAGAACTTGTATAGTTTGTAAAGACAGAAAATAAATTGTGACAACACTGTATGCTGAAGTAGATTGTGTGTGTGCTATGTTGATTCAAATGTGTGAAAGACGCACTGGTCTGCCTGTTTTGAAAATGTGTAGTTACAGGATTTCTATAATTACTAAAATTATACAACTTTTTGTTGTAATTTCACAGGTAGCTTTGGACAGGTGGGATTTTTTTTCTGTGTTCATAAAGGTTAATCTAAACTGATTTTAAATATCTTGATTTAAAGTATTTCTGACTTAGATGAAGATTTGGCTGTGGTATTTTTTCAAAAGTAGGAGTTTTTATTTGCTATGACCATTCTTCATAAAAGCTCCGTGGAAGTTTTCCTGTACGCAACAATGACATGCAAAATGTGTGGGTTTAGATCTCTTTGTTTGGGTTTTTTCACTCAGACCTGCTCTGATAACTTGACTAAGAAGTTTCTACTCTCAGATTATATTTTCCAAATGGCTTACATCCAGCATGGCAGAGATTCAAGCTGAATCACTAGGCATACTTTGCAATGCCACGAGTGAGCACCAGACCCCCCGAAGTGATGCAGTCATAAACATAAAAAATATAATTGTATCCATCCTGTAATAATGATAACTCTATGGCTCTAATAGTTAAGGCTATAAGGAAAAAGAAGGCTTGTACAGAGAGGTAATATCTTATTTTAATAGCAACTTTTGTATCTGAAGAACAGTCAGCTTCTGGGGTATGTAAGCCCTTCCTCAGTTGGGAAACAGAAACAGACGACTGCAGGCTAAGTGTGGCTTGGGGACAATTTACGGGGCTTAACTGAACTATGGAAATCATAAATTAGACCAAGAGTGAGTGTTCCCTAACCTGTACTTAGTTCGGTGTTTGCTGGTTCTCTTTCAGATCTGAAGACAGGTTTGAGAGCCCCAAAGTAGTGTCTCGTTATACTATATGCTTTTTTATATAACTATTTTTCTCCTCCTTCTCACTGCAGGTTGCATCAGTTAATTAGAAGTGGAAGATAGGCAGTATTTAACCATTTGTTACTTGGAGCTAAAGCTGGAAGTGAGGCATTTGTAATATTTATGATTCATTTAAATTAAAAGCTTTCAGACAAAATTGATTAGAGGTCTTCCTAGGTTAAAGCCCTGTTTCAGTGTCAAAGAGGCTGAGTCCAGATCTTTTACTGCTTCAGCTTTGGAAGATTCAATGTCCTAAAGTCAATATTTAAAAGTGAAGGAACCAAAAAATCAATAGTACACAGAACTCTAGAGATAATTCTCAGGGTATAAGAATATCCATGCCTTCATGTCTCTGCACATGGTAATGTGATTTCAGATGGAATATTAGTCATTAAAATCAAGAAAAGGGGTGGTTTCATTTTGTGCCACAACCTTAAAAATTCTTCTAATAACAGAATAGTCTCAAGTTTTGCAAGGTGGTTTTTTGTGGTTTTTTTTCCAAAGCTTGGTACTGTAAAAATGCAAGTGTCATTAACTGGATGAGCAAAGAGACTTTTCCACAGTAACTTACAATGCAGGGATTTGGTAATCTAGCAAAATACAGAAGCTGGTACCCTAACCTGTGCTTGCTCACAGGTGACGTGTGTTTGTAATACAGGTTTCTTCATGAAGGTCATCTCTGCGTAGATACATTTCCCTGCCTGATGTTTTGCACTTGCTAGATATAGCTCTGCTTTAAATGAGGTATCCTTTCCAATCTGATTGTTAATTAGTGGTGTTGGGGTTAGTGCAGCTCAGCAGGGAGTTCCACGAAGATGAAGTGCCTGCTAAACTGCACTTAGAGCGCGCCTCATTATGCCCTGTTTTAAGGGATGTTCTCTTACATTGTGCTTATACACATAAAGAAATCCTAATGCAATTTTCATGGCATAGTCGTAGAGATGAGTCATAGAGATGTTGACCCCTGCATTCTACAGAAATAGAAGGATCATCCTCCATTAATAGACTGGTAGCTGTTGTTTATGTGTTGTTTGAAATCAATTTTATTATCAATTTATTAATTTTAATTTATTAATTGAAGGGATTCAGTGTATTTATTAATTGAAATAATTGTGGGATACTTGATAATGATACCAGAACGCATTTTCCCACTCTGCCTGCAGGAACTGGATGCCTAAAGGTGTCAATCAGATGATGTGCAGATCTCTGTTCCCTTTGTGCAGATGTTGTAGTGCAGCTGTGAACCGCTTCACAGCTGGAATGCTGCACAGGGTGGAGTCCTCCACGGTGTGGAGGTCGCACGTTACTCATCTGTGTTATGTGCTGTAATAGGTTAGGAGATACCCAAATCCAAGGGTTTTTTCCTGGTGAGCACTGTTGATGGAGCTGTGTGAGACCCCACTGCCTCCTCGGTTTTGCCTTACTGTACCTGTGAATGCCTTAACTTCTTACTTGAGCATTTGTGTGGTTCCGCTGGTGGTGCCAGTGGAAGGTCACCCGTCGCGATTCCAGCTTCTACTAGTAACATATGTGAGCGTTGGTAACATATGTGAAGACTCGGTGGTAAGAGACTGTAGTATAAACTATAGTATAGCAGCTTTGCAAGGGCGCTTAAAATAACAGTGGGCTCGATTTATAACTGTATGCACTGCAGAGAATAAAATTAATTTCCAATTCCAACTACTCAAAAAATTTTGTTTCCTATACATTCCCTTTTCTGACTATGGTCCATCAAGTATACACATGGATTTTACAGAAGTTCCTGTTTCCGTAAAAAAAACACAGTCAAGCAAGCTAGTGACATTTCACATGAGGAGAGCAACTTTTTTCCCAAAGTGATCTAGTTGTAAAATCAGGGCTTAATGTTTCTAACAGATACAGAAGGAACCCTTGACTCCATCTGTTTTCTAAATCTACGATGATATTGTTGGCTTTTAAAGCAAATAATGTTTAATCTCATCTCCAAAAACTATACAAAATATTTGAGATTTATTTTTGTAAATCACAAATACAAAGAATAAGTCAGTGGGTGATTTTTACGCAAAGAAATGTATCATTCAAAACCGCTTGTTTCTATGCATTTTCTGTACTAATACTTTCCCTAAAATGAAGGGGGTTTTTAGCAAAAAAAAAAAAAAAGAAAAAAGAAAAGACTCAGCATATTATAACTACATATTCATTTACCCAAGTGAAGCATTTTACACCAGCTGGTGGGACGCCCGCCCTGGAAGGCATAGCGTGTCATCCTCCCTTTTCCTGGGCGGGCGGAGCGGTGCTATTCCTGCTCGGGCCGAGAGATGGAGAGCCACACCGCTGAAATCCCTGCCGCTGCCCTGCGGCTGCCAGCAGCAGCCAGGCACTGACACACTTCTTGACTCCGAGGTTGCTGCAGTTGGTCACGGAGCACGTTTTGCTCCAAAGGCAAGGTACACGGTCACTTCAACGGACCGCAGATCCGCAGCTTCCTCATACCGGAGGTCACGCTGTCTCTCCCACCAGTGTCTGCTAGTTCTTGCCATTTCCTTCATGCCGGCAGTAGCGTTTGTGCATTTGTGCGATGAGCTGGATCTGCAACATGACCAGGCTGAAAATGAATTTGATCTCTCCACCCCCGGAAAAAAAGCTTCATCTGCAGCTGGATCAGTTGCCTAATACGGCTTATCACAGGGCTGCCTGAAGGGTGGCCCCGTCGTGAAGAACTGGTAGGAATGAGCAGAGACAAGAAGAGGGAAGGTGCAGGCACCCGTTTTAGCAGCAGCATGGATTTATGCAGAATAAAATAGATTTTTCTTGAATGAGCGGAACGACTGAGAGATGATGTGTCAAACCTTGGTCCTCTGGAACTAGATTTGCAATATGATCCTATTGTCGTGTTAAGTAGCTTTGGAAAATAATTTTTTTTGGAGAATAATTTGGAGAATCTTTGGAGAATAATTTTTCTGAACTCACCTTAAAGACACTTAGAAGAAGCCAGACTTTTTAGGAGACAGGTACTGAACCGCCTGGGGATTCAGTCTCACTAAGTACAGGCTTGAGCAAAATATCTAAAACTCAAGACAGCTACCTTTGTTGCACACTTTTGAGGATCTTGACTGTGAAGTTTTAAAGTAATGCTTTTAAAGCATTCGATATATTTACTGTCACTTAAGATTAGTTCAGGAAGCAGAAGGGAATGGAAATCCTGCATGGGTTGGATAAATTTCAGACATATGTTCAGCTGGTGCAGTGCTTTGTGAGTTACTGAAGTCTGTGAAATTACAAATGATGTTTGTTTCAATGATAAATTCAGAATAGTAGAATATACTCACGCTCTCACAGAAATATTTGGAAATGAAGGACTCTTGGATAAGACCAAGGAACTGAAAAGTGAGTGACCTGACTTATGTGCCTGTTTTCATCGTATTTCCTTTCTGAACTGGGGAAATTGCCAGTGACCACCGTTAGGATTTGACTCTGTGACAGCATGCCAGGCGAGAGGATTGTGCAAAGAGAAAGAGAAGCAAAGTCGGGGCTTCTCCGTGCGCCAGCCACCGCTAAAGCGCTCCCGAGAAAGGCAGACATTTGTTACTCCTGCAGCTTGATGGGACCCAGTTTGGACCTTTGTGGGTTTTTGTCACGCAGGTTCATAATGCAGTATCTAATACAGTTTTAATGGAAGGTAATTTCTTTTTCTTTTTCTTTTTATCTTTTTTTTTTTCCCCCAAAAGAGCTGAATTGATTTAGTCCTGGAGCCGTGCAAGTGTTTAGGCATTTCATTCCTACTCAGGTTCCCGTTTGGTATTTCAGTGGGAAATTGAGTTTTGGTTACAGATTCGCCAGCACTCCCCATCTGCGTAAAGCAGCGTAAGGACCATTCCACACGCGCGGTCTGTGTGGCCCCGGCCTTGTGTGACTGCCGCTGTTTGTTTAGCTGGCTTAACAAAGAAAAAGATGAGAAGACTGTAGTCTTGTGTTACAGACTTCAAGTTTTACCTTAGGCCTTAGATTTTCTTACAGAACTGGTCTCTGGACCCTTTTGAAAACTGAAATTTTACCATCAGAGTACACTTAGGAAGTCTGCCTTTTTCTGGGTTTTTTACTGTAGAAGGGTTTTTTCTATTTTTTTCTCCCTGTGAGCCTGTGTTTCCACAAATCAAAATTCGGTATTTTCTGACTGTCACTTCTGTTTTCTGCAATCTGTATAGCAGGCTGTCTTTTGTGATTTTGATGCATCTTTCCTGAAGGGAGCATTATTCTTGCGTAATGTATTTCATTGTTCATCTCCGAGCAATTGCTTTGTATATTGTTGACTTTGTGACCTGTATTGTTGGATGCACAAAACTGTGCACATTTGGGGTAATTTGCTGCTTTCATACTTTCTGAGAGAAGGTAATGTATGTTGGCTTGACTGAAGCGGCAGCAAAAACCTGCTATTATTTTATGTGGCTTACAAAGGGAATCCATCCTGTGCTTCCCTGCAGCTACTGTTGGAGGCACTTCTATGATCAGAAATTACTATAACATTATTGATAGAGTCCTTTGTGCAGGGTTTACTTAGGACTGTTATCCCAGATAGTATACATTGGTTATCAGTGCACTCCTGACTTGCTGACCTGCTAGAAAGATGGGAGAACCTAGTCTGCCAGGCAATTATAGCAATAATTCTATGAAAAGTCACTGTAACAATGGAATCCCCCAGGAGAAAGAAAGGTATTAAAGCAATAATATTACTTACAAATTCAAAGTATTGTAGAAACATTAAATAATCCTTAAAGCAATTCCAACAGGTACATTCTAGTAAA
Organism: Mycteria americana; assembly: GCF_035582795.1. Classification (NCBI taxonomy): domain Eukaryota; kingdom Metazoa; phylum Chordata; class Aves; order Ciconiiformes; family Ciconiidae; genus Mycteria; species Mycteria americana. Next base: position 2,404,891 of record NW_027445437.1, read on the forward strand.
GTAATTTCACTGGCTTAAATGCTATTGCATACTCTTGGCAGGCATTGAATACAATCATAAAGAAGAAAGTAGAAGAATACCGCAGGCAAATGATGGTGGCTGCAGGCTGTGCATCCAGATGCTCTTAATGGATTATTATGTCATGGACTCGTACCCTACAATTGCTCTCTTGCCACGCGGTCTGGCATGTCTGTACAAGCTGCCACAATTTTAAAACGGAAACATAATAATAGTTTATGTGGATTTTTTTTTTTTCTATTTCAAGAGTAGTTTGTAAGGAGGATATCCAGCACTGTGTGATAAATCATATCTTCACAGAGATTTCTAGCAAGGGCTCCCTGGACACGTAGGCCCTGGGCAACAGGAAAGGAACCACTGCTGTACTCGTGGCCAGCCGGTCTTTGTGCTACCGCAGGGCAGCATCAGGCGCTGCAGTTGTACCCGCACAGTTCAGCTCTGGGACTGCCTCTGCAGTTGTCTCTAGGATTCACAGTATTTATCTGTCACGTAGCAGCATCCCTCTGTTTTACCAGAGACATGCCATGTGAAAGTGAGTCAGTTTGTTTGTTTTTAAGGGAAGTTACTGCTTTTAGCAACCTCTCAAGAGTCATTTTATGTAACATTTTCATGAGTGGGCTTAATATCAACAGCCGTGGCTATATATATTTTAGAGGCATTACAATAAAGTGGCCACATATAGTCTTTCTAAAAAACTTGTCACGGCATCCTTCTTCTTTTCCTGTCTTATAGCTTCTGTGGTTCTTTTGTAGGCTGCGTATCATTTTTTGCGGGTACTGCGTTTTGTGCATAACTTGAGCATGGGTACATACAAGGAGAGTCAGCAGGGCAGCGGGCACTTTCCCGCTGGGGGATTTGTGCTGTTTAGCAATTAGCCAGCGGAGCACGTGTGCAGATGAAGGATTTCAAGTAGTAATGGCAAGTTTGCATCCATTTAACTGGAGTCAAAAAATCTCTTCAGTCTTTGCTAAAATATAACAAGACAGGATGTACTGATGTGGTTGACTAAACTTCATACACAGCGAAAATAAATTATTTTGTCTTTTGCTTCTTTCGGCATACCACATCTCTACAGAAAGGTGCTCTATGGAAGTTAAAATGCTGTGTTCCCTATAGACAGGACTTGAAGCCTGAGACTAAGGGGAAAGTATTCCATAAAAGAAATGAGATGGCAGAGCTCATGGTAAGTTCCCTGAGCTGGGGGAAAGATTGGTTTAAAACATAATGAGAGGAGGGGGAGGTTGTACCTGCCAACCAGCTGCACTAACAATAGTTGGGACCTTGGGGTGCTCTACTCACCGTTGTAACTCCTAGCCCATCCTTTTAGAACTAGAAGAACTTGGACTATAACATCTGGGCTCGTCATCATTTTCATCTGGGTTGGAGGTGTTGTTGGAGCCTTTGTACACAGTGCTGCAGCGTGGCATCTCCTACAGCTGGATCATTTGTATGTTCTCGCTGAACACTGGAATTTGTCAGGGCGCTCTTGACCTGCAAAGCAGAGAGAACCACGTACTTGGTGCTGTAATAAATGAGAATTCATTATTATCAGCCATCTACACAGTAAACATGTATCCCCCTTCAATTTTTTTTTTTATAGGCATTTGGAGTAAATTCAAGACTTAAAATTAATATGCAAAGAAGCGTGAGCTAAATAGAAATTCATTCACTCATACTACTTTAAGCCCCCATTACTTCTTAAAATGGCTGATTTATGATGTTAGGGGTTGATAGCATTCGTTTGATTAAACTCCTGAAGTAAGCGAAGTAGAAATGCCTAAGCACTGGATTGCTGGTAAATGTAATTTATGCTTTATGTGTGGTGTTCTATAAAAATGTCAGCAGTTTTAATGTAGACACATCTGCATTAAATTTTTGCAGCTTCTCTAAAAGTCATAGCATCATAGAATCATTTAGGTTGGAAAAGACCTTTAAGATCATCAAGTCCAACTCTTAACCTAGCACTGCCTAGCACAGAAGTGCTGCTGTTTGGACCAAGAAATATTCAATAATATGTTTATATTATATGTGTTTACCCACATAAACATGCATTCTCTTTTTCTCTTTGTTGATTTGCTTAAATACAGTGTCTTGGAAATAGACCCTTTTATTCCAAGTTTCACAGGAGGAAGCACGTAATTATTAGATTTGGTGAGCTAGCATCTATTGACTTAGCTTGCTTCAAAGGCAGATTAATTTTAATTATTTCAGCTATTGCTGCTGCTTAGCTAAACCAGACTGTCTCTGGTATACAGCCCATCATCTGGGCTGCTTGCTGGGGGATGGTATTTAGAAGCAACATGTTTAGGTCTATCTTGAGTATACTGTGGCTTTCAAACTGTAAAGATATGTCCATCAAAGCATAAAAATATGATTGAGGAAAATAACTTCAGGAGATAGGGAGCCTAGAAGAGAGAGAAATGGAAGTAGAGCTGCGGAAATCTGGTGGGAAAGAGAAATGAGGGGATGACTCAAGTGGAAAAGAAAAAACAGAAGGGAGAGAAGCGGAGAAGGCAGTTAGTTCTTGCTCTGGGACCAGCGGTCTGGGGACAAGGGGGCCTGTGTGTTTGGGGAATGCAGACAAAGATCAGAGGTAGGACAAGGGCTAAGGAAGGATATTGGGAGGGTGGGGGGAATGCAGAGGGGGTGCAGGAGCACCAGCTGCAGGCGCTTTCACCAGGCGCAGATCTGCAGGCGGCGGGCGGGACGGAGCCTGTTCCACCATGGCCCGCTGCCGCCGTGGCACCTGCGCCCTCGCGGCCGCTCGGCCATCTGCCGCGGCCCCGCTCGCCTGGCTGAGGACAAGGCCTTTTGTCCTGTTTTGCACAGATTCCCTGTAAAGAGCGGGAAGCACACCGAGTTGCTAGGGCCAGCTGGCTCGTCTGGGTTTTCCAGGCAGGTCTGAGATGGATGGTATCTCTGCACTGGTGAAATGTGTGGTGTTCCTGGAGGGAGAAACCTACCGTACCATTGCTCGGCAGAAGATGATGTCAAGAAAGCTTAATTTTATTCCACAGTCTTTATTCATTTACAATTTTAAAGAAGGATGAGGGTTTCTGGAAAATGGGGGGCGGGGGGGACAGTTTGTTTGCTTTGAAGCTGGAGAGCTTTTGCTGAGGTGCTTGTAATGGGTGGGTAAAACCACAGTTGTTTTAATCTTTTAATTAAAAAAACCCAGTATTTTTATTTAAGATAATTAAAAAACCAGTTCATATGACTGATCAGCTTTATGAGACAGAAAATCATAGGTATACAATAAAGCTATGGCTGATTGATTAAAAATCAGGCAGAACCACGCAGAAATCTGTGTTGACTATGTAAAGATGTATAGCCATCTACAGAGTTACACATACTTCAGTTTCTGACAACGCAGAAGACTCAATACCTTAACTAATGTATTTTTTCTCTCTCTACTAATCCTCCTCCCACTCAGCAAGAAAATTAACTGCAAAGGCTTACACAAATGTCACATTATAAGACTTAATTCTAGAATAATTTATCACATCTCTGGAGAATTATTCCTGACTCTTGCTTGGGTAGGTTGAGAATCAGGTTCCCTGTAGTGTTCAACCTGTATCCTCAGATAAAGAAAAAGGTTAGGTTCTGTGTGACGCTGGCTGATTCACGTTGCCTGCAGATAGTGTTTTGCCTAACAGAGTCCTCCCAGGTTGTGTGTTTCTTTCCCAGAAACTAGAATTCTGGGTTAAGGCCCCACTTCCATAGCAATGCTGCCCAGCTGGCGACCCTGTCATGCCACTGGAAAACCCTGGAGCTGCAAGTCACTGGAAATAAACAGTGAGGAAATAATGGCATAGACATTTCACATGTATCTTACTATTTTCTATTATTTCAGCAGCATGTAAATGGCAACCAGCCTGCTCTCAAAATTACTGCACATTATTGTCTCGGCAGAGAAGCTCTGAAGAGCCTGACTTCAGTGGATTGAGATGTCCTGTCCCCAGCTTCCCTCTGCCAGATGCTACCATCTCCGTAAGTGTCAGCAGAAAAGACTCTGTTCAGAATTTTAAAAATAGACAAGCAAAAAATGTTTCTCTGGTACAGAAGTGCAAACCTGCTGAACCTTTGGTAGCTTAAGACTTAGTATTTGTAATGGATTTGTAGGTCTCCCTTGCTGATGAAGATTTATCTACAGATCTTTCAGTGTCAGAGAAGGAGTTTGCTCTTCTGAGGGTTGAGTCAATGAGATACGTGATCCCCTCCCTGAAGAGCATGTCCTGCCATTGGCATTATCTGCTACCTGGAGGGTCTTCTGGAAAGAAGAGGTATCACTCACTGCATTCTTCTGGCTCTTCTTCCAAGCAGACCAGATGGAGATGAATATAGAAATGACAGGAGAACAGTCTCCATTTGATGTTTAGCAAGTCAGGACTGAATTTTATCCGGAAAGATCAACATCCCGAGTCGTGAACTCCTTTTCAAACAGAGCTGACACCCTGTCTCTCCTGCAGCATGCAATGTTTCATCTTTGAAAATACCAGAGGAGTTTTACTCTTAGTTCTCCTGGGTTTATGGTTCTAGTGCACTAACATTTGTACCACAGGGAGTGCTAACAATACTCAAGAATAGGAATACGGGATACAGTGCTTCTAATGCTTTGTCTTATTTCACAAGAACTGCTAAGTTTGTTGTCCCAGCTGTGCTCAGCTTTTGCTTTTTCCTGTGCCCTTGGTGGTGAAAGGAAATAAAGGCTTTATCTCAGATGTTAGCTGTGGTGGAGTTCAGAACAGACACCGATACTCTGAACGCAGGCACTGAATCGGTTCATACATATTTTGCATTACGTCTTACCAGCGCCCTCGCTGGAACGTCTGTGGATCCCAAGTGGCTGCAGAAGTGAGCTAAAGTTCAGCTCCTCCTAGCAAAGCAATAAAAGCTGGGCTAAGCTTGTTTATCATTCTCCACAGTTTACAATTTCATAATTAAGCTTCCCGCTTATATCACTAAACTCAAATAGGTGATAATTCCACGTACTGATCAAGACCTTGCTCATCGGTGGATCCTTAGTTAGTGTTCCACTGTCCTGCACAGATGTTCTGGTGTGCTGAACGTAATATCTTTGCATATTGACTCACCTCTCTGAGCACTTGTCTTCCCTCACATGCACATCTGAGTGACCTCTGTATGTACGGACATTTCCTAGGGAGACCAGCTTGGGTTGTGCGGAGGTAAAGCTGCGGTCTGAAAAGCAGACCTTACATTTCTGCTGAAATACACTGGATCTGCAAATTCTAAAGAACTGGGGGGAGCGCTTCCTTTTATAATCATCCGTTACTATACCTCACTATCCTGTGGAGGAGATTAGTTGGATCTGTGGAGGAGAAAAGGCCATTCAAATCCAGTCTGACAATATTTACATAAAATCCTGCAAGGCTTTCAGCGTAGTTCTGAGCTGCAGAAACATCTCCCCCTGTTTTCCACTGGAAATGTTATGTCCCAAGCTAGCAGCATAAATACCTAGAGCAGCATGAATACGTAGAAATGACTGGAGATGTTTTATTCCTCGAAAGATACCTTGTAGTTTTGGTTTGGTTTGTTTCTGAACTAGTAGAAAACGCTCGTAGAGGGAGCCCCAGTTGCTGTTCTGTGTTTGGAAGTGGAGAGCTGGACGGCGCCGTCCTTGGACAAAATACCTCGCTGCTCTGCCAAGAACCCATTGGGCAGAAAGTCCTGACTTGTCTCAAAGCCATTCCCAAATGTTTACGAAGAGAAGGACGAGGAGAGGGATTAGTCTTTGCAACAGCTTCTTGGCAAGGTGCGATGGAGGTGACTGGGTTTAGCCAAGCGGCCTGTTTGAAATCGCCCCTTGTGAGCTGTGCTTCTGCAACCTCTGCTCTCTTTCCTGGGAGCCACATCAAAGGTGCTGGGCTTTGCAGCCCGTTCTTGTACTTGCTCAGGCACAGACCTGTGCTTTAGCTCTGCTCCTACCCTCCCCAGCCCTTCCCCAGTCCTTGCTAGCGTTGGGCCGGCAGCATCGCCCTGCCTCTCATTCCAGCTGCAGCTTTCGGACGCTGCGTTTCCCCAGCGCTGCTGCGGACAGCACTGCTTGTGCTGCCGCAGGTTTTGTGACTGCCAAACACTCGACCTTCTCTCATTACACCCTTGCAGCTACTGTATTTCTTTAAACTTATATAGCTTATTATTTTAGTAGGCTTGATTATAATCTCAGTCTTATTTTCAGGTAAAATAATGAATGTGCTCCAGTAACACTGAAGGAATACTTGCCAGAAGATACTGGCACAAATTCGCAGCATTTCCACTCTTGTCTTTGCAGGATGGATAAAATATTTCCCCTGCTGCATACACGCAGTCCAGAGTCAGCAGGGACACCATTTCCAGTGAATGAGGACCGAGCAGAAGTTAGTTGGAAGGCGTACAGTCTCAATTGATATGGCTAATGCTGCTGCAACAGATGCTGCCGCTTCTGCTGCCAGCAAAAAGCTACTGCTTTGATGTTGCACATTGTCAGGTCAAGGATCGAGTGGCCAACACAAGAGGCTTACAAGTTAGGAAAATTGATTCCAATTTCAAAAGTCTTTCAGTCCAGGAAAGTGCTTAGTTATTAATGATTCCTCCATGGCTCTGCAACTCTGAAGAAGGATATTGGGAAAATATAAATATGGAATTAAATCCTGAATTACTTTAATTTGTACGGAGTCAATATTCTGAAATGAGAAGTGAAATACCCACTAAAACACCTAACAAAGGAAGTCAAATTTCTTTCTACCAAAATCTGTATTTGTCTAAAAATTCAGTGATTTTCTTAGTGGCATAGAGGATGAGCAGCTTAGGAATGCTGGACTAGTCCCACACTGTACTTAGTACAGGATTGCATTGTGAAATGCTCTGGTTTGCAGAGCAGTGGTGGTCTGTGAGTCGGTGCTTAGTTATAGGCAAATAGCCCACATAAACATGGAACATAAAAAGCAGAATTACAGATACGAATATTTGGCAGTCTAGGCAGAAAATTGAGTTGACTATTGTCCATGAGGCCAAGAAGTTTAGCAGATGCTGTAAAGAAGTGTAAACTTACAGAAATAAATAGTAAGTGTAGATAAGGTTTTAAATCAAGAGAAAACATCACAGGTTTCACATAATGTGGTTTTGGCTGTTTTTTGTTTGGCAGGTTAGGTGTCTTAACTCCCTGTATGGTTGATGAAGAAAGAAATGTCCATGAGTGTAATTGAGAGGTTGGGTGGATTGAACTGATTCCTCTTCAGAGCCTAAATTTGCTCCATTTGTTGTGAAGAGCTTGTTTTTCAGTGGGCTGACATCCCAGCCCGGTCTTGGCCCTGCCTGGCCATCCCGCGCTGTGTCTGTACATGTGGCCTTCGTTTTAAAAGAAAGATCATTTCTATTATTCCCTATTTTGCAGGCGTGTTTAGGAGAAAGACATCCCTGCTCCGAGGTACACAAATACCAGACTACTGAGGAGGAAAAACAAGTCTGGAGGAAACTAATTCTATATTCTGGAGAGTTGATTTCAGTGAGGTGTTAGACCTGTGGGACAGTGGCAAGATCCTGAAAAACTGGACCTATCTGGCACTTAAGTATGACCCATGCAAATTACTCCTTTTTCAGGGTGAGACTTTTCAAAATAATTTCAGTTTTTATGCTTTGCACAATATTTAATCCCACTCTTTTCCTTTATTGTATTTTGCACACATTTTGAACCTACGTAGCCACTCAGACTGACATACATGCGTCAGCTATGTGACTCACCCTTTAAACTTAACCCACAAAGGTGAATATTGATTTTGCATAACACCTCTCTGGCAGAGAGTGTTATTTGCAGAAGTTTTTGTGTGAATTAGAAGAATCTGGGATACCCTTTGTAGACTTGTTTCATGCTTCAGCGTTTGACTCACGACTCTGTAATCTGGTATCATCTGCATGGCTTTATGTACCTCTCACCCGCCTACATCTCAGATTTATTTTCCTCCTACTCACCCTTTTGCTCACTACACTCCTCCCAGTTCTCCTCTAACTAATCCCTTCATCTCATTTTCCTCTTCTCTGTTTTGTTTGTTCCCTCTTCTTCTTCCCTCATCTCTGGTGCTTGGAGTGTCTAGCTGGTAGGATGCTTGGCCAAGGGTCTGATGTGGACTTTACAACCAAGGGTGCAGTGCCTTTCTGAGCTCCTTGAAAGAGTTACACTGAGTGCTCCCATGAGTATTTTGGTATATGGATTTTCTTAACTGTGATTCCTTATCCCACACCAGAACTCTCTTGTAATGTTAATCCTAAGTAGCAAGACTTCTAGATGGCTTTTGTCAGCCTTATGGATATACTTACAGATCTGTGTAGGTAATAGTGATTGTTATGACAGCTATCACCAGATATCGCTGTGATACATACTCCTAAAGTGCTTGTTTTTCATGTGCACAAAATGCTTGGGGTTGAGAAAACCTCTGTTATGTGAGGTTGTTTAGAGATGGTAGCTCTTGGAAAAGGAGCTGGTGAGTAATCAGTGAGGTCCATCTCCAATTAAGGCTCCTAAAGTACAGTTCCTCTCTTGCAACAAGGAATTGGTGCAATAGCCTTCTGCTTATGGTACATAAATGTCCATTCAGAGTATACCTCATGTCTCTATCTCACGTTTCTTCTTTATTGAGAAACCAGCCTACAAACCTTGGAATTCAATTACTGAGCAAAAGTATCATACTGGAGTCAGGATACGATACTTGTGAAAGATGAAGCTAAAGTAAAACAATTTTCAGGCAGATACATCCAAATAAGCAATGTATCAAAACTGGCTGTACCTTATAGAAAAATGTGGAAAAGCTGAATAAAATAAAAAATCATTTGGATTTTTAAAATGTGTTCCATAATTAAACTCCGAATGTATGTAATGTTAAAAAGGGTGTGTAATCTTATAGCTACATGCATACCATTAGTTTAAATATGGAATCAAATGTCTTTGTGGCAGGTCTTTATAAAGGATACTAAAAAAAAAAGAGGTATTTTTAATAAATTATTAGAAGGTCCTGAATCTGTGTTTTGAAGAGAGACACTGCTTCTCACAAATTGTCTTCATCTCCAGTCTCTGGAGAGAGATATTTTTCCATGGTAGCTTTGTGCCCAGAGGAGTGTTGCTAACACAGGGATGTTGTAGCTGTTGCTGAGCAGTGCCTGCACAGCGCCAGGGTCTGCTCTGCTCCTCACCCTGCCCCGCCAGCGAGCAGCTGGGGGGCACAAGGGGCTGGGAGGGGACACAGCCGGGCCAGCTGACCCCACTGACCAAGGGATATCCCAGACCGTACGGCATCACAGCAATAAAAGCTGGGGAAGAAGGAGGAAGGGGACGTTGGGAGTGACGGCGTTTGTCTTCCCAGTCACCGTGAGGCGTGATGGAGCCCTGCTGTCCTGGGGGTGGCTGAACGCCTGCCTGCGATGGGAAGGAGAGAAGGAATTCCTCCTTTTGCGTTGCTTTGCAGCTTGTGCTTTACCCGTCAAACTGCCTTTATCTCAGCCCACCAGTTTTGCACTTTTACCCGTCCGATTCGCCCCCATCCCGCCGGGGGGGGGGGTGAGCGAGCGGCTGGGGGGGCTGCGCTGCCCACCGGGGTTAACCACAACACATACCTCCCACTGCAGCACATACGTAGTACTGTGTGCTGGCCCAGCTCCACATTCATTCATACATATTTTTGCTGTAATCTCATTAACAGGCAGACATACAGACTGCATTTATGGCTAGTATTATTGATAATACACAAATGCATTTGCAGCTTGAGTTTAAGTTAGACAAACATTGTGAGAAAACAGATGGAAAATATTTCAGATCTATTTTACACATCATTGATTTCATGGTATGCATCCCAGTTTCCTTAATCTGCAAATGAACTGTTTATGAAGATAATTCAACTAACGTACAGATGACTGATTAATTTTCATACTGCAAGCACACTAATGAAAATTCTATTGAAATACTTACAAGTTTCTTTTACATTCTAAAATATTATTGCTGCAGTATTCATTGCTACAGTATTCCCGTATTTTAAGATTCTTTGAGAAGTTCATTTAATAAATTGTGCTATTACAATTTTCTTCGGATGAATGCACAGAAATTCTTAAAAGCAATATGAAACTAAGTGGAACCAAACAGCTCATTAAACACTAATATCTAAATGCCTCTGCTTGAGCTGATGGGATTTATGCCATATCCTAACAATCACTCCGTGGGGCTGGAGCCTAATCTTCCATCCCTTTCAGAGTGATGCTGTTATTTTCTGTGCCCGAGGATCTTCCAGGGTCTCCAGGCTAGCTTTCTGCAGCCAGACAATAGAGAAGGCAGGTGACTTGCTCCTTACAAAACTTTGCTTTGCTATAGCTAGGAGACGACTAAACCCTTTGGCTTCACCAAAAAAACCAAACCCCAACATAAGAATAATTGTGCTTCTCTTAATGTAGCATGTTTTATTCAAGAACAGCTATTTTCTGAAAGATTTTATTTGGGGTCATTACCTGGAGGAAACCACAAAAGGTCATTTTTTTCCAAATCTTCATAGCCCTGTGTTAATATGCTTGAAACCGTGTTTAGGAACAAGGTGTTTCCAGCAGAGCACACCTGGCCAACATGAGTTTGCCAGTGTTGTTGCTGCTTTTGCTGGAAGTGAGGTGAAGCGTGTTGGCTTCCAGGAGATTTCTTGGGCTGCTCCGAGCCTTAGCACCACGGGGAGGCAGGGCAGGTACCAGCTTTGGGGGAAGAAACAACTCTATGAGTCCTTTGTTTAAAAAAAGTAATCCTTTTACCGTTTTCTTGGACTTCAGTAAAATTAGTTCCTGTTTACACCAATGTGTAATCTGAATGAAGTCCTCAGGCTTTCTCAGGTCATTGACTTCTCTACAGGCAGCAGCTAAACGTACAAATCCACGAACTACTGTAAGAGGTGTGTCAGTTGGTCTTAGATGGCTTGAGATAGAAGACAGAGAAAAGGCTGGTTTCTCCATGACGTAGAAAACCAAACATTAGAAACTGTAGGGAATGCTAATAAAGTTTTGCATTTCTGTCTCAGGCTTTTCACCTGAAGACCTCCACATGCCTTGGAAATGCTCCAGAGCTTCTGTTAGTATTGTCTTAATTTACATACACAAAATGAAGGCACAGAAATGGTAAAGGTCATTGCTACTTTGATCAAACCTCTCTCTTTATGACAGGAAAAAAGATGGTGGGGCTGAAGTTTCTTGACATACACCCTTGAAGTAGTTTGCATGTTATTAATTGCATGTTTGTCACATTTTAAAGGGTCTGAAAGGTCATATTTTGGGGATCACTGCTGCTCCTCCTGAAACTTCAGGCACGATCAGGAGGGGCTGTGACTCTGCCGTGAGAATATAGAAGGTTGTGGAAAAGGTCCGTTTTGACTGACCTGCCTTGAATTCTACTAGATGCAAATTCCTGAGGTCTTCTGAATTTGAGGTAACCAAACGAATTCTGCTTTATAAAGATGACATTAAAAAAGTAGGGATAGCCCTGATAAGGTATCTCATTATTAATACAAATGGACATACACTAGGAGGAGGGTTGGATTATCAAATTAGCCTTTCCTAGCTTCAACTTTAATGATTTTCCCCATCAATCCCTATATGTCTCACAGAAGAAGTAGCTATATAGTCTACATTTCTTAGTAGACTGCCTGCACTAACAAAGTGGGAAACAGCACTTCTAATGGGTTAATGTAATGGTCTTAAAATGGAGTGTGTGTGTGTGTGTGTGTGTGTGTGCAAAATTTCAGCTTGGTCAAAGGCAATCATAAACAGTTCATGAAAAGAGTGGATGGAAATGGCTGTAGTATTTCTAATTACTGGATCTAGAACAGCTACAACATAAGAAGAAAAATCAGATGAAAGTACACAAGACTTGTAGAAAATCCTATCAGATAAATCAAGGTATACATGACTCCCTGAATATGTACATTGGCCTAACCTGGACTTTTCATAGAAGTAGTAGAACTCAGTATGAGTGAGAACAAAACCCAGCACCCCATGAGTGAACAATACAGTCACTAGTATTAGCAAATGATAATTGCTTTGCCCTTCCGGCAGTGATAGATACAAACCCTTTTAGCCGGTCCCTGTTTCACCACGAGGCTGTTTGCCTCATGGCTGTTGATCAGGACTTCCCTTCTGTCACCGTTCGCAGCAGTTTGATTGCAGCTCCTCTCTGCCTTCATCGTTGCAATGCATATCATGTAGCTTTCTTGGCAGATGCCCTTTATTAACATGTGGAGTGTTGAATATGCATGCACGTGCTCTGTAATTACCGAACGCCGCTTTGTACCACTTTGTATAAATGAGCTGGCATGCTGCTACAGGCCACTCCTGTCGTAAGCACCCTTATTCTTTAAGTGTCTGCATGCATGGAGCCCTTACAACGTCTCTTCATTTGTGTTAGCAATAAACCTAACTACCTGGTAGTAACAGGCAGTTCTGCTAAAAAAGCTCTTAAAATCAAGAATTTCAGTGGTTGTAAATAGGTTGTAAAAGCCAGTTGAATTGATTTTGGTCAAGAAAAAAATACCAGATACTAAAATATATATAAATCTCCTGAGTTATGTTAATAGGATCTCATGTAACAGTACATGAGTGATTGTATTTAGCTTTCATGTTGGTGGAATTTTTAAGCCTCCCTCTCCTTTGTGATTTGCTCTTAATGCTAGTTTATTTTAACAAAATGAAGAAAGTCAGAAAGGCAAACCAGATACTTATGTGTGTAATGCCTGGAAGAGTCTAGGAGCCTTGGCTCAGTGCTGCACGTCTGGTCTCCTTCAGGAAGAATATAGTCTGGGTGCGATGGTGAGGAGCAGGGGTGCGCTGGGTGTCTCCCACTACTGTGTGACATCTTTTCACCTCAGCGTAATGGGCCTTTTTGAAATGTATGCAATAATCATTTCTGATGGAGACAAGATAAAGGACTTCAGGAATAAGGCAAAACAGCAAAGGGTGTAGGATTGATGTAAATAACGTTGCCTGACACCTTAGTTTTGTGTTTATCACATGAGTGATTTAGAGTAGTGAGAATAAGATGCCAGAAGATCTGTGTGGGATGGAGGCAAATATGCACTAAACGGAAAGCAGGCCCGCCTAATACAGAGCAGCTGAGAGGTATGATCTGTGAGACCCCAGTGCAACAGTGCCTCACCACCCTCTCTCTGCTGCTGTCGCCCAGGCCAGTCCGAAGGACCCCAGAGAGTTCAAACCAAGTGCAGTTTGCACACAAAAACATAGCTGGAAGCCATATCAGGGAAAAGGTTACTAAAGGCAATGTATTTCTTAATAATTCAAAAGGGAAGAAATGAAAGTTACTGACTCTTAGGATAATCTGCTCATGTTCTCTCACTTGCATCCAGCTTACCTTTTACTTAAATAACAAGCAATGCCATGTGCGTAGGCATGTGCTAAACTCCCATTCTTCTTCACTCCCTTTCTGCTGTTTGTAATTCCTGTTCTCTCCGATCCGAATTTTTAGTGGGACTGTTATCACACCTCTCTGCTGTTTTGAAGAGTCCCTGACCAGTTAATACCATAATCATTGCTGGAAACTGAAAAGTAGGGGAAGGAAGGTGGAAGACACTAGCATATATTATATGCTGAGGATAATGATTCTTCCTACAGCAGCTTCTGTGATTTCAAAAACTAATGCAGAACAGCGTACAAAAAAAAAGTAATTGTAAGAGGTGTGCGACCCTCTGATATTCACATGGACACATACTATTCTACGACAAACTTACTGTGAGTGTACATATCCAAAGTAGTGACACCATGGGCCAAATTAGCAACTGGTACAAACTACCATTGCCCTGTTTACTTTGGTGGAGCTGTTACTCTTCTGCTCTAGTTGTGTGTTTGTCCAAGGCCTGGTGTATTGCAGGAAAACCCCTCTAGCACAGGCACCCTTACTGCTTAGACAAGCCTGAGGGACCCGGGTGTGCACCACAGCGTGTCTCCCAGCTCCCTGTCAAGACCAGACCCAAGCCCAACACTGTTGTTCGTGCTCAGGACCTGCATTAGGAAGGATACCCAAGCCTGTGGGATGAAAGGTTGCTGCAGCACACATTGGCCTCATCCCTTGATCTGGGTGGTGGTGGGAGCAAAAAACCTGAGTACACTTGCTGTGCAATCTAGTTACCAAGGCCTAGAAGCCAAAGAATGAAACAGCCTAGAGAAAAAGCTGTCCTCCTGCTTCTAAAATCTCCCAGGAGTAGGAGGACTTGTCATAACTTGGATAAACCTGTCCAAAGCTACTGTGCTGCCACTTTGCACTTGGAATGGGAGAAGCCATTCAGCACCCTACAGACACAGCAGCAGAAATAATCATCATCTGCAACACAAACACTGATGTTATGAAACCCAAAATACAGGGAGAGATCTCCACCCTAAAACAAGTGAGATGCATGCCTGATTTGGTATTCAAATGGGATGGGTGGGGTGGTTTTGCTGATTACTGTTTGGGGATGACAGGAATGACAGCAGAGAGGCGATTGAGATGGGTTAGAATCATAGAATCATAGAATCGTTTAGGTTGGAAAAGACCTTTAAGACCATCAAGTCCAATGGTTAACCTAGCTCTGCCAAGTCCACCACTACACCATGTCCCTAAGCACCACATCTACACGTCTTTTAAATACCTCCAGGGGTTATGCTCCTTCCCAGAGCTTTCCAGCTTGAACACAGTAATGTCTCCTTCGAGAAGGTTCTGAAGAGAGGGATTTCAGATGGTGCTTGCTGAAAGAGACCTGTGGACAGGGAAGCTGTACTGGGTGCCCAACAGTACAAGACTATGCATTTCTGAAAATAAGCAAATTCGCCTACCTTGACTTCTTCTCATAAATGAAATAACCTACAACGCAACCTTTTACCACTGGTCCAGTTCAAATAGTGCAAATTTCCTCATTGATAATCCTGCAGAGAATGAGCAATATAGACAATAATCTGGAAGCTTCCATGAGACCTAAACTCACACGTCCCTCTTCCCACGGGCAGGGCTCCAGAACTGGAGCTGACCCCTCTCTTCCTTCCTTCCTTCCTCCTTCCAGCTGGCCAGAGCCCAGAGCTGGTTGCGTTTGGCTATATGAACGTTGTTTATTGTTGAATTCTCAACAGTGAAGGGCAACTTTCACTGCAGATAGCTTGTGTATATTGTCCCAAGTGTTGCAGACCAGCTCCAGCATGGTGGGGGGAGAGGAAGCTACTGCTCAGCTTTTCTGCATCGCCAGAGATATTGCTTAGGGGCACTGAGGTGAGCTGCAATTGCTGAAGTCTTTCTTACTATCTCTGTTAATCAGACATGAGATTTCTAAAATTGAGTGCTGGAGGTTAGTGAACATTGAAAACATTGGCTCAGGATTTTCACTGTGGGTATGCCAGCCAAAAATATCATTGCAGTATCCTGGGCTTGGAATCCTACCCTCGGCAAACATATTTCAAGCTTATACAGAGTGTACCACCATGCCCATGTGTTAGAGTGGCATTGTGCCAGTTCTCAAGGTGGTACACCAGCTTTAATAGGACATATGTGCTAAGAAAAGACATATTTAGTAGAGCAGCCTTCCTAGTGCTGTAAGTACCAAATCTTCAGCCAAAAGTCCCTTTTATAGAAAGCTGCAGGCCTGTTGACACAGGATCATGTTTGTCAGTGCTCTTATTCCCAAATAGCCAACCTGTAATGGGCTGGGAGGGGATAAAAGAGGTTGTGCTATAGCAAAAAATAAAAAAAAGAGGACGGGGGATTAAAAAGGCAGGTGGCCTACAAAATCTATTAATAACACAAGGGACAACACAACATGGTTGCACAAAATCATAGCCTTGAGGCACAGCCTATTAAGCCATGACAATGGCAAATAACGACTTTTGGGCAAGATTTATCACAGCAGCTGAGTAACTGTCTCCCAATATACAAGTTACACATTTGCCACAAAATGCAGGAGACCAGCAGAGTTTTTAAATAAATACTGGCTTGAGCATGGTGTATTTTTAGTCTTTAACCATGTGCTTACCCCCAGGACTTTATCTAGATCCATACTGAGCATAATGTTTGCCATCACTTGTGACTTGACTATTTAAATTGGCAAAAGCAGGCTTGCCATTTCTCAGTGGTTGATCATAATGAATGGGTCACCTGCCTGCGCGCTGCACTCAGATGAAAAATAAAAGGAAATTGATAAGAAAAAGCCTGCTGTTACTATGAAACTTGAAGCTGGATTGTTAGCAGGTGTGTGGCAATCATCCACAGAAATCCTGCATATTCTCTTTTAAAGGTTTCGGCCAGCGCTGTGCACCTGCCGGAGCAGCCGGGCAGAAATGATGCATACGGACAGGCATTAGCATGTCCTCTGTTCTCACGTCCTTCCCTGCCTGGGGGATAGATGCACCTTCCTGCCTGCAGCGGGTACTGGAAGAGTGGGGGCTTATCTGGTGAGTTGCATTTTTCACCTGTTTTCTAAATCAGGCTATGGATCCTCTGCAGCTAAAAATGTAGAAACTAGCTGTCTGCTTTAGGAGTAGAAAAGCCTTTCATGTGGAAATTCAAAAAGGGAGATAACTGAGCTGCAGGCTGACTACTAGAAGGGCAGCAGCATCAAACAACATCTTCTGATCTTTTTTAGTCTTATAATGCATTCGGCATGGTACTTGAGTACACAATTGATGACATTGTCCTTCTTATATCTTATACTTAACCTAAAAATAATACATGATACTTTACAGAGAAATAAAAATGTTCCAGGATCGAAAACACGAATTCGTCCATCAGCTGTGTATGGACAGACTGGAGAAGAGGAGCCTCTTCTTATTTTTAAGTCAAGACCCAAGCCAGCACTGCTTAGAACCAAAAATGCTGAAATGGCTTTTTTTCAGGGTCACTCTAAAGGTCACACAGTGACCTACTGACAGCCTACTCAGACTGAATACCTTTTTAAATGCAGAAAGAGATCCATGGTAGGACTTTCCGATTGAAGAACTACACAAAACTAAGAAAGCTGGTAGAAAAGGTAATTAAAAAGAAGAGTCAGAAGGGCAGACTACATGCAGGCAGGGTGGATATTATTTTAAAACACCGTTTTAGAATGTAAGGGTATATTTCTGATTTCAAAGAACCTTTGAAAAGAGCAAAGAAGCCTGGATAAACAACAAACTTCCTTAAGGAAAAGGTTGTATCTCCCAAATTTTAGATTGTGCCCAACTGAGGAGAGAAAAACATAGATTTGTTAAGTTAAATATAAAATCGTAATAAGACAATCAAGACAATACTGTGTGGTGTAAAAGCGCATACCTGTTTCTCAAACACATCAGCAAGCAAGAAACCTTGCAGCATCCCTTGACGGCCGACACGTAAAAGGAGCGCTCCACGATAAGGTCCTGGCATAAAGCTGGCTGAAATCTTCGCCTCAGTGGTCACTAGTGGAGAGCTCAAAGAGGTGCTCACGTCGGCACCCTCCTCCACGGAGAAAGCGCCGCGGGAAAGGTCTCACCGGGGCGGGTATCTGCAGAAGAGGCTCTGGAGCAAAGCCGTTCGAGCAGACAGCGGCAAAACCGCTACGAGTTCAGCGGCTGTAGAGACCGAAGTGAGGATTTGCCGAAGCGCTGAGTGCGGTAACAAATCGCTGTTTACAGAGAGGAGTGGTGGGTGACAACGGCTTCAGCAGTTTTGAGAGGGCTCTGGGGGGAACCTGGGAACCACTCTCCAACAGGTCCAACTTTGTAGACAAATTGGCAGAAATGGTAACAGCAGTAAACACAGGGGCAACTGTGAAAGAACAGGAAAGAGTCAGCAGCGTTTGGAGTGGGAAGGTGCCTTCACGTGTCTGTTGCGTCATTTTGAAAAAGTTACCGAGCACGTGGACAGGAGCGATCTGCCTGACAGAGTTGGGTTTTATGAAGACTTTCGAGATGCTCATAGGTGAAAAAGGAAGCTCCTTCCACGGGCCACTAATTGATTACGGAATAAGAGCCAGCATGATCAGTTTTTGCAATGCAGAAAGATGACAAGCAGAGTTTCTTAGGGATCTGTGCTGCAACCTAGTATAGGTATGCTCGTAAATAATTTGTTAAACATCATGAAGTGAAAAGTTTTACTGGTGATTATTAAATTATTAGAGATAATTAAAAAAAAGCCAGCTGAGAAGAGTTGCACAATAATTTCATGCTACCGAATGAGTGGGCAGTAATACAGCAAGATGACATTTAATATAGATAAATGCAAAGTAACACAGAGAGACAACCCCAATACAAAAGTTCAGTGATATGTTCTGCCCTACTCATTCAGGTTCTTAACATTGCTGTGGGTAGGTTGTGGAACCAGCTAAATACCCTGTAGTTGCCAAACAAAACCAGCCCAGCCCCTCCCAAGCAGACTGGTTCAGAATATCCAGGAAGGAAATAGCAAGCTGGACAGAATACACTAAAATGCTACAGTATAAATCCCTTTGCACCCTCACCATGATTACATCCAGTCTTCAGCTCCCAAAATCCTGGAGACTAAAGCCTAGAAAAGATGTAACAGACTTAACAAAAGGTGTGGTAGGGCCACAGAGATGAACAAAGATTAAGAAAAGCTTGTGTACTTGGAGGGACTGGGTGTGCTACAGGTCTGCAGCCTAGAAAGGAACTGAAAGGGAGTTATGAGCCAGTAAAAGTATAAATCTCTGGAGAAGCTGAACAGCTGATAAATATTCCCTATTAACCATAACATAAGAAACAGGAGAAACAAATAGGTAAAATTATAGAGAAGCAAACAGAAGGAGGTAATTTTTCACACAGTATGTTGGAATTTGTTATTCCAGGAAAATGGCAAAAATTTACATAGGTTCAAAAAGGATTTTGACCAGTTCAGAGAAGAAAAACATATCAAAGTCTACAAAATACAGAGATACAGACTCTGGTTCAGGAAGCCTTTGAGCTGCAAGCGACTGGAAGCTGGGAGGTTACGCAGCAGAAGCGTCACTGCATGCTCGCCTTGTTTGCTGCTGGCCACTGGCAGAGACAAGATACCAAACTAGGCGAGCCTGAACGTGAATTACGCCAGTCTTACGGGTCTGGGTTTTTTCTCCCCGCAAGGGGTGAACGGTACGTAGAGCATTAGTAAGGACAGCCAGGCCGGGGATAGGATGCTGACGGGGCAGTAGCCCTGACTGGTGGCATGTGGCGGGGCACTGCCCTGGGTGGTGTAACAGGAGAGACGGCATTGCTCTGTAGATGCCACGGAGATTAGAGGCTATAGTCCTGAATCAGGCAGTGCTACAGTGAGTGTCGTGTATGACTCACTTGAAACAACTGTATTTCTCAGGGAATCTGGTAAAAGTTTCTGTGTCTAAGTCTCTCATCAGATCTCATCTCTGGGTCTGTTGGATGCTCTCCCTCACCTACCACCTACCTACCCTGGCGAGTGTCACATGGAGATTAGACTCACACATTGCTGGGTGAGCCTGACAGGACGTGTCAATTTGGGAAACTTTACTTTTAATCTCTTTTCCATAGAGGTTTCAGGTTTCTTTTTTTTTTTTTCCTTTTTTTTTTCCTCCCCAGGGATATCTGCCTGGGATTATCAGTGCCACAGTCATCTGAACAAAACCAAGATTTATTAAACACAGACAGAACATGAAATCCAAGTGAAAGAAACAGTTTGCATAACAAATCTCATTATATTTGCATTTCTCATAGAGTAAGCGAGGTAAGACATTCTCAGCTTAATTACCAAGAAAGAAGGAAAGCCTCTGCACCGTGACAGCAATACTCTGTCTGGTATCAGCCTGGGGCCTCCTGCCAGCATGACACTGCTCCCTGGGGACGTGCAGCCTCCATTCACCCAACCTATCAAGTTACCCCACTGGCTGGAAAGCTGACATACCACGAAAGACAGTAATCTGTAAGGATTTCCTGTATTGTCCAAAAACCAGGCCACTGACTACCTGAAAGACTTTTAAGAATAGTTAGCAGGCAGTTTCCAAAGCCTTTGTGATATCGCACCTCACAGATCAGGTCATACAACTCTATTAAGACTCTTTTTAAAATATCCCCAAAATAGGGGTTTTTTCCTTTCCCGTAAATGATGAATTGCTGATTGAAACACAGACCTTCTCTCAACTTCTTTAATGTTAATTTTGCTTATTGGCTCAAATTTACAAAGAAATAGAGAATTTGAAATTTGTCATGAAGGTAAAAAACCTGCTGCTTCTGAGAAATACTGTTGCAGGAAATATTGGAGACATGCATTTTCAACCCACTCCTTTAGAAACCAATGCACAGAACTGTTAGCACAGTAACCAAAATTAGATTATATATTATATTCCTTGCTGTGAGAGGAAAGGACTAGACATGGTAGATTGATCCTAAATACAAAATTGTCTTCGTGGACTTCAGTGTTTGTAAGTTCAGGTCCTAACTAGGAGCATTTAGATGTACCTAAAAATCGTTCTTAAAAACAAAACAAAAAAGCCCCCTTTGATTGATGAATGTCAAGCAGATCAACTCACTTTTCCTGAATAATCCTACATTCCTGATAAGCAAAGTAGATTGACATGAATTTTACAACGTTTCTTTGGCCACTGAAGAAAGTAGTTAATTAACAAGAGAAGAGACAACTTGAAAAATGAAGATTTTGTTGAAATGAGCTAAAAGTGAAGGGAAAAAAGATAAAATGTTTGATCTTAGGTGACTTATGGTAGATTTTATTTAATATTTATTTTAAAATGATATCATTTTCGTAGCAGTCTCAATATGCCACAGTGGCATAAATATTTATTCAGAAGCAGAACAATTTTGTAAAGAAATGCCTGACAAAAATAATTGTCAATGCTTATACTGATTTTCTCCTGGTAGTTTCTCAGGAAAACCCTTTTTCCACTAAATCTGAACGTTCTCTGCTTTGTTTTCCTTAAATCTGTGTTTAATCCATTTTTTGTCACCCCTGAATAAGCTACTGATTACATGACAGTCCTCTTCTCCTATTAAGAGGGAAAACGCAGGCCTGAGCTGGAGGGATGCTCGAGTGCGTTAGCCCAACACCAGGTCTACGCATGATTTAGCAGTGCAGGTGCAGCTAAGGTGATCTAATGGCTTGGTGCGCCTGAAAATGTCGGCCCTTCTTTCCTTCCGTACGGCATCCCCAGCTACGTGCTTCCGCTGCATCTCCTTTGTTGCCACTGGCACGCGTTGACATTGTGCTGGATCTTGAGCAAAGGAAGAAAATGACTTGTCTTACTTTGGAAATTGTTTTGATTATTTTGCATCACCGCTGACATTAGGTAGGACGTTATGAAAGCAGATCTTTAGGTATAATGCATCAGCACTTTCTGCCTGTGCCTGTTTGACACGCATCCAAAATGTTCAAAACCACAGGGAAGTTACAACACAGTAAAATCCTGTTGAAGGAGGGGCAAGCATTTGCTCATGCCTGAAGTATTATATTGTTACTGGCAACAGAATAACAATTAACCCAGCCAAAAGTCAGGTCAGGCATTTCTACCATTGGAGACAGTTAGAAAAATTCCACTGACTTCAGAGACGGTAAAGCCCAGCACAAAGGTAAGATTAATCCGCCCTTTGCCTTCAGTGGATCATATTAATGAAATGGATTGACTTAAAAAGTGGCCGCTCTGAAGCCTCAGCTTATATTGTCTAAAGCTATTTCATACTTCAGCGTTATCTACTGATGACATACAGCTAAAGGACATTTTAGTGTGGGATTTTCACTGGTTGACACACAATGTTACCAGAATTAGAGGACACTCGGTCCAACCCCAACAACAGGAAGGTTTCTGTCTTCTGAGGTGTTTCCCTGGGTGTTTTTACCACCCTGTACCACAACCCTTCTTAAAAGGAACCTTGATATAGGCCAGGGGATTACTGTTTCATCCTCATAAAGTAATGAAACCAGAAAAGAACAGAATTGAGAAAATAACGTATTTAAGTAATGTAATAAAAGTAAGTATAAGTAATATTATAAGTAATAAGTAATATTATAAGTAATATTATAATATTATAAGTAATATTATAAGTAATATAAGTATAAGTAATGTAATATTACATTACTTATTTAAGTAATTAATAAAATATTAAAAGCTATTTATGTTTTGTGGGAGTTTGATTCAGCTTGGTTTATAGCTTTGATGAGTTTTCTATGACATTTTCAATAATACATTCCAAAATACTAGCATGTTTTTAAACAGTTAATCTTTTATGCTCAGAACCAGTTTTCTGTGTTCAGAATCATATTCAGCCCCTAGACATTTTAATAACGCTTTAAGAAAGCTATATACTGAAAATATAGATGCAATGTTGTCATTCAAACATAAACCTGATACAATATTAAAATTTCTTATGAATTTTTTCCAGAAAAAAGAGAAAACTTATCACAGTTGACAAGCTTTACAGTGAGAAAAGCCTTTTTTTTGAGCAAAAGATTGTTCAGTAGCAACGTTAAATATTGCACTGCATTGAAGTGTGTCTGTAAACAGCCTTCTTTCGGCTCAGTATGATGTAGATATAAATAATGGGGAAATAATGAAATTCTATTTTAAACTAAGGACTGAAAAGACAGTGGGATAAAATCTGTAACTTTCCATTATTACTTTTATGATTTGTTAAGCTCAGTGGAACTAGCGATACATTGTGAATAGCACATTTTAAAAATCCTCTATTGCACGGAGGTGCGATAATAACTTAAAAAACAAAGGAATTACAGAAATCAACATGCAGCTAGTACCCCATCAAATGAAATGTAGTCTTGTCTGCACGATTTTTAACTACTGTTGGCGTACACAGCAGCTAAAGACATTAAAGCCGCAAGAGAGAGAGAATGCAGTATGCCCTATTTTCACGCCAGACTATTTGCGTTTCGCATCTAACGAGGCTGGGTAGTCGATCCGTTCCACAGTCGTCACTCAATAGCTCAATCGTCACAACGCTTGTTTAAAAATAGCCCGATTGCTCACGTAATTAACGAGGTGCCTTTCATATCGGCGATGGCACTGTCGCCTCGGCACTCTGCACGGGGCCGTTTCGGTGGCTGTGCGGAGAGCGGGAGCGGAGCACGAGGTGGGGCCGCGGGCCGGGCAGACGCGCGTCCCTTGGCCTGCGGAGAAGGAACGCTTTCCTGCTGGCGCCGGGCCCGCCATGGCCTCCGTGGGCTGGTGGCCAGCGTGGTGCAGTGCGGCCGGGACAGGCGGGGCGGGAAGAGTCCTCCACGGCCAGCGGCCCGCTCCGGCCTCTGCTCGGCTGCCAAACCGCACCCTCGTGTTGGGAGGAAAAGCAAAGGCTCGGCCGGGGCTGCCAGTCCCGAGCCTCGGCCGGGCCTGGGAGCCCTGAGCCGCAGCCGGGGCTGCCAGCCCTGCCTCGCCGCTGCTCCGGTGTCCCGTCAGTGGGAGCCGTTGTCCGTCCTGGCTGCGTGCTCTCCCCGCAAGGCACTGAGAAGTGTCTGACTGGGAAGAAAAGCTTTGCTGCCCCGTGCCGGTTCCTGATGTCCGCAGTCCCGCAGCAGCCAGATGTCTCCGACGAAGGCGAAAGACCTTTGCTGGCGACAAGCAGCGACTGTTGGCTGCAGGAGGAGCGACTGGAGACTTGCAAAGCTCCGCGCCTCCGGGCAGTCAGCGCAGCTCCGGGGTTTACGGCCGTGGCCGGGGCCCATGCGCAGGCACGCTCGCTGACTCTTGCTGGGGACTTCTGCGCTATCATTTCTCATTTCACGCAGTTGTTTAGAAGCTGTTGCTGTGAAGTTACAACTCCCAGTAAATAGAATAGCACATCGTTTTGGACGGCCTCTGGCAGCAGTTTATGCTCATAATGCTGTTTGGTAAGCCGGTGAAGCATCCATCCGATTTCCTAAAGAGCATTTTCTGCTTAGGTTGTGGCTCTATTAATCTGTTCAAGCCAATTCTATAAAACCCAGACCATCTGTATTTGTGAAGATCACGCTTTATTTAGATTTTCTTTGTGTCTACGGTCAGTGGATGATTAAAAGTACTAGTGGATGATTAAAGTACTATATATCGGCCTGTTATAGGGACCTTCTAAGTAGCGTCTCCCAGTATTTGAGTAACAGCTGGTACAGTTAAGTCCAGCAGGAAAACAAATAACAGCTACAAATAATGGAAATAGCTAAGCTTTTGCAGTGTATAATGGCTGCAAATAGTGGAAATAGCGAAGCTTTTGCAGTGTTTCAGCCTATTCACTAGGCTTTTGTTTTATTCGTAATTACTGAAGTTTTCTTGTTAATTACACAGCAATGTTTAGTTAACATTTTTGTATCAAGTATGCATGGTATTTCTAGGAAAATTATGAAGCAGTCACTAAAGATCTGTCCCAACAAGCTTGTTGAGGGCCCCAAAGAGGACTCCTGTAGGATTTGTATGAATATAATACAGCTCCCTTGGCTAATGTTTCTCTTTCTCTTTCCCCCCGCCGCCAATTTTCTCCTGCCTCTCTCCTGAAAGTAGCACCAACTTAGGTTCTGTTGCACGACTTGGCAAGGAGGCATTACTTAATGGACTTTATTGTGCCTACAAGCACGGGTACCATACAACGCCAGGGAGCTCCTCCGTGACAGACTCAGAACCGCGCAGGCGGGACGGGAGGCTGCAGACCTCGAGTGCAGCACTCGTGTCAGGTTGCCTGGGGCCTCGTCCAGTCCAATCAGGGCTATCTCTAAGGATGGACCCCAGCCTGTCTGGGCAACCTCTTCCAGATTACCCACCCGCACGGTGAAAACTTTTTTCCATACAAAACCAGAATTTCCCATGTTCCAACTTGCCCCGCCACCTCTCATCCTGTCCCTGTGGACCTTTGAGAAGTCTGCTGCATCTTCTCTACGCCCGCGTGTTAGGTAGTTGTAGTCAGCGGTAAGATGTCCCCTGAGCCCTGCCCTCTCCAGGCTGAGCACACGCGGCTCTCAGCCCCGCCGTGTGCCCCAGCCCCATATCACCTCAGCCCCCTGTGTGCCCCAGTCCCGTATCACCTCAGCCCCCCATCTGCCCAGCCCCAAATCACCTCAGCCCCGCCGTGTGCCCCAGCCCCATATCACCTCAGCCCCCTGTGTGCCCCAGCCCCGTATCACCTCAGCCCCCCATCTGCCCAGCCCCATATCACCTCAGCCCCGCCGTGTGCCCCAGCCCCATATCACCTCAGCCCCCTTTGTGCCCCAGCCCCATATCACCTCAGCCCCCTGTGTGCCCCAGTCCCGTATCACCTCAGCCCCCCATCTGCCCAGCCCCAAATCACCTCAGCCCCGCCGTGTGCCCCAGCCCCATATCACCTCAGCCCCCTGTGTGCCCCAGCCCCGTATCACCTCAGCCCCCCATCTGCCCAGCCCCATATCACCTCAGCCCCCTGTGTGCCCCAGCCCCGTATCACCTCAGCAGCCTCAGCTGGACTCGCTTCAGTACGTCAGCTGGAGAGCCCAGCGTGGGCTGTACACAGACACCCATCGCCCGCCAATCCAAGCCATGATGCTTGGGTTTCCTTCCCTGTGTCCTTATGAAAATTCCAAAAAATGAAGGATGGGCTGAGGCCGGGGAAGGTGGTATCACGCGGGTGCGGTCACGGCTGGGCTGGGTGTAGTGGCTCCGTCAGAGAGGAGCTGCTGTGTGACAGCCAGCACGAGGAGCAGGGCAGCCAAGGAATGCACGGAGACGAGCTTTGCTGTTGTGGCTGTTATTTCCCTGCTCCGGTTTAAGCAGCACGCTGCAGTGTTTGTAACTTGCCAACGCAGTGTCACACATACTCTGGAAGTGCGAGCCAGAGGAAATGAGCTCTGCACTCACACTTGGATTACTTCTGCTGAGAATGGCTTCAGGACGAGCTCTTACAGCAAAGTAGCCTCCTGAAATTTGGAAATTTAAGGAGTTATTTTCCATATGACACTGATGTTGACGTTAAGGATTTGCTCAGGTGCTAACATACGTTTCCGAGGTATACTGGCAGCACAAGACAACTGGCAGAGCTCGAAACATCTTTTTAGTTCTTTTTATGTTGTTCGTTATAGTGAACCTGATTGGATTACTAATAGGAGATGTGTTGTTTTAACTTCTTTTAACATGCAAGCGATACAGAATAGTTTGTGAAATATTTCCAAGTTAATGTAAAAAAATATAGGAGTTAATCTTAGGGGCCCTGACGTAGCAAAGAAATACAGCAAGTGCTTCATCTTAAGCACACGCTTAAATCCATTTCAGCTTAGCAAAGCAGGTAAGTGTTTGGCTGAACCGTGGCCAAGCAGCTCTGGCAACCGCTTCCTTCCGAGGGAAAGGTTTTCTGTCAAGTGCATTTCCTTGGTGCCTGCTAATGTGCCACAATCTAAATGACAAGGGACAACGTTCTCCGGCAGGCGCTGGCAGTAGTGAAGGGGTTTACGCTCGGCCTCTGCTTTTCTCTGCCTGAACTGTTGTTCCAGATGGGCTGCTCGTTTGCTTGTTAAGAAGTTGAGTTAAAATACTCCCTACTCCATACTCAAATTTCAAGACGGTGAAGGGAAATGCGTTCTTAAACTATTGCATTTGGTTTTTAAGAATTATGAAAATTGGGTCAGGTGAATCTAGGCTGCCTGCGAGGGACGATCCCATTCCCACCTGCAGCTGGACGCCTGCGACGTGGGTGCCTTTGCTGGAGCTCATTGCCTTGGGCTTTCTTACAGTCAACAGGGGGAGAGGCACTTTCATGGTAACGCTCATCTGACTTCTTTCAGATGTTTGCTTCAGGAGGATGAGATGAATTGCGTTTCAAAAGCTCCCGATTCTCTCTGTCGGGGATAAAAGGATCCCAGAGTGACTAGGTCAGATGAATTTGGTCCTTGTGTCCATAAAAATGGAACTTTAGAAACGAGCAGCAGTAAAACGTGGAGCTGAAGTGATTGAAAAGTAAAATCTGCTTACTTCATTAAATCTGATACAACTATTTGAAAATCGCAGAATATGTCATGAACCTCCCATAAACGTTTTCTCATTAATAAAAACCCCTAAAAGCTAAAAAAAGAAGTTTATTTTAATTGTAATTATTGTAATAGGAAATAATTCACTTCGGGCACAATGGGGCTATAAGCTTTCTCACACCGGAGGACTTCATAGCTCCGTGATATCAAGTATCATCGATTCATTGAGGGAAAAATAGAAACATTACCTAGGAAGGGATAAGACCAATATTAGTACAAAAGTTAGAGTACAGTATTATATTTCAATCCGAGCTAAAAATGAAACAAAAATATATGTCTGATGTAAACGAATGTTGATGGTGCGATGCAGAAAAAAAGAAAAGCATATTACAAAATTTATGTTCAGGGCATACAGAAAAAAGTCATTGAAAGAGACAGGGAGCGAGTGTGTTCCTTGGTAAATGAGCACTTCATGTCTGATCTCCTTCCTCTTAATCTTTCACACACCTTCTGAGGAAGAGATTTAAAAGATCTGCTGGAGATTTGGAAGAGGTCTAGTACATTGGGATAGAGTGAGCTCCGTGAGTAGGGTTTTAAGAATATACTGAACCCAAAGCGGGAAGTTTTCTTGTTTGCCAGCTTATTGTTACCTCAATTTTCCCATGATATACATTGGTACCCGATAAAAACATGAAATGCTATTTACATTTCCTTTCTGCTCAGCAGACCCTGTCCATCATCCAACAGTGGACTGCTGGATTGCAAGGCAGTACCCTGCCAATTCAAGCTAGTCCAGGAGCTGATAGTTCCGATCCTTCCCACTAAAAGACATTTTTTTGTGAAATACGGTCTATCACTTGGCATTGAGAAGCAGAAAAAAATCCCTGTTGTACTTGGAGGATGTTTGAGCATTTACACTGTAACACCAAGGGGAAAAAAAGAGACATTAACAATAACAATTTCCTGAGCAAACCTCCTTCAAAGAGGACTGATTGGAGGCTAAAAATGGGCACGGGTTCAGGTATTTTTATGACTTTTATTTGCCACATGAGAGAGTTAAAAGCCAATGGACTGTGAGTCCATGCAGGAAAGCAGATAAAGTATTTCCCTTTTTTCCACAGAAAAGTCTGTATTGGCATTATTCGGCTATTTAGTATGAGCAAAAGAATGGGCGGCAAGCACATGCATACATTAAAGGCTGCAATTTTTTTATTCATCTGTATAGTCAGCCCAGGGTACATCGCTGCTGGAGGATATTGCTGAGGAAGTGGTTTGAGAGATTTAGAACAGGATTAGGCATCTCTATGAATAGGAGTAGCTCTGCTGTTGCGCTGATGAGGTTAAGGGAATTACGAGGGATATCGCCCGTCAGCCCCAGGCCGTAAGCTAATCACCAGCTGGGCTCGGAACGGAGCCCCCTCCGCTGTTTGGCACAGTGCTGCATGTTTGGCTGGGGCCACTGCCGAAGGTTGCGAAGAATCAGCAGCCTCACGTTGCTGCCCGAGGCAAGGTGCCTGTGCCGGTACAGTAACTCCTCCCGTCACACCTTCCAGTGTATACCTGCCAGGGAGTGCTGCCTCCCCTTACACAGTTGTATGAAGCTTAATTTTTAGTTGAGAATTGCCATCCATAATAGATACTGAATCTATTTTTTCTCAGAGAATTTTAAATAATTAATGGGCCTTTGTGATGTAAAGAGGCCAGTTATAAATCATCTGAGCAGCACCTAGACATTTTTGAGGTCAGCATTCTCAAATGAATTACATCTCTCTGGGGCCGTCTATTCTAAATACAATTCTGAAGAGGAATTATGCATGTAATATTTCCTCGTGAACAAGTAATCTCCATCACGGATTTAATACTAAAGCTTTACAATCCAGTAAGGTTGCTGTGTTAGTGGCAGAGAGTACTAATTTTCTGCTCTGTCATCAGAGCCCCTTTCATTCAGCTTATGTACATACACATTTGTCCCCTGGGGAGAACCTGTTGACAGGAGTGCTATCTGATTTTACAAAGCCCACAGCGTAAATGCTGTAACGTGGAAGTGAGAACCTTTGCTGTGGTTTCAGAGGCCCAGAGGCGGCCTGGCAGCGCACAGGCGTCTAGAGCTCACCCTCTGTCGTCATGCGTTGCAGAAAGGATCCGGACTCAGACACTTCCGTGTATCACCAGCTTTACAGCGTTGGACTACAGTCCAATTACTGTTGCTGAATTACAGTCACCTATTTCCCTGTCATTCTGTACTTCAGGAATAGAAACATTCCTGATAGCCCCTGCCAGGCTCCCAGCAGTTTCCAGTCTCAGCTGACGGGCTCAGCTGCTGACCCCTGAAGATACAGGCACACAAAGAAGGGAGACGAGCTGATGAAACTGCCTACAGAAAAAAATATTTTAAAACAGTTTGAGATATCCAAGTATCACCTGAATTTCCCAGAGCTAGCCCTTCAGATGATCCGGACTCAGTTTCCCTCTGCCTTGTGGTCGGGTCCCCAGTGATGAGGCAGGGCTTGTGTAATGGCAAACTGGCACAGAAGGCTATTGACCAAGTGGCCTCTTGAGAAAGCCTGAGGTGACTTGTGCTCCCGCTGCGAGCTTAAGGAAGAGTTAAAGCAAGATAGAGGTAACTGCAGAGAAAGACCCTTGGGGAGGGAAGGATGGGAGAATCTTGGCTTTTCATGACATCCAGGGGATGAGAGGTGGTGTAGCTGCTTCTGCTAAGGAATCAAAGTAGGCGACTGAAAAGCATGGGAAAAAAGCAGATTTGAGAATGATCTGCTGAGCTCAGGAGAAAGAGTATTAAAACCAAATTTATCTTGACATGAGAACCGCCGAATGAGCCCGGTGGCCTGGTGCTCCTTTGGACTGGACCATTCGAGGGGATGCCTTGACAGATCCGCTGAGGAGGGGGAGACAAGCAGGTTCAGAGCCTGGTGCTGGAGAAGACCCTGCCTAGATGTGCCAGTTATTAACTACATCATATGTAGTTTATGACCAGGAGACGTTCACGCGAGTACAAAGGCTAATGCCTCCATAAGCTGTACTTTAACACGGCAATTTTAGCTCTTGTGCACTGTTGTCTGGGCAGAGGTCAAATCCTTCCTTTCCCAGGAAGAGCTTTCGTAAAGGCTGGAAAAAAACTTTCTGGCTTACGGACTGCTTGTGGAATCCCTCCAGAAAAAGGGATCTCCTATTTCCCTTTCCCCTCCGCCCTGTGGAGCAGAAAACAGGCGTAAGATGATATCTGAACAGACAGAGGTGGGTGCGTCTGCCAAGCAGTTAGTTGAAAGCTCCTCTAGTGATGGCTTTTTGTTAGTGGCCAATGTACCCTTTGCTGTAAAAACACGGTAAGGGGAAAATAGTTACCGGGCCATCACGATCATTTTCTGTTTGCGACTGGCCAGTTTCAGGGGCTACTGTCCCCCAGTTATTTGCCATATTCCTCATACTGGATGTCCCCAGCGCTTCACTAGAGTTTGCTGAGCAGGACAGACAGGTAACAGGAGACGAGCCGAGTTTCTGTGCTGCCACAGCTCGGAGCCTGATGTAGGGCCCGATCCACGCAAACCGCTGTTGGTTTCCATTTACCGTCCTGAGCCAGGCCACGCACCAAACCCGCCGGGTTCAGCCCTGCTCCAGGCTGGCGAAGCTGCAGGTGGCACGGGCTGTTGCGTACCTCCTTCTGAAGCGTCAAGGACAGCCTCGTTTTGTGGTGTGGTGACAGAAGATTTTTCCCGTGTCATTGGCTCTACGTGGCTTTATCAGTGCATTGCGTACTTAAAAGTAAACGTAGTAGAAATCAGTTTGTTGCCCTGTAAAAGCATAAATGGGTTTGAGAACAGCTTTCATGTAAATTATAGCTCATTAGCCTCTACTTAAGTAGTACCGCATTGCCAAAAGATAGCAGATAGATAATAAATGAGAGATTAGCGTAGGGTGGGGCAGGGCTGGGGAGGGGACGAGAGCCAATTAAGGAGGGAGCAGAACTCAAATAAGGAAGTCATTTAGAACTGAAGTGTGACTTGATTTTGCCCAGAAGTAACCTCGCTCCAAACGCCCAGAATATTTGCTTTCCTTAAAAAACACGACGCTAAGTGATGGGAGAGCTGCGGGGAGTAGCAGGCACTGCTTGAGAGATCTGCGGGCAGCTTTTGCTTCTCTCCTGCTGATCCCGCGGTGGCTGGCATTTACCCTAAAAACCCCCAGCCTGCGAGCGCTGCCCGCACAGCCGGGCACCAGCCCCCAACGCGTCGCTGTCCCCCACTCGCGCAGCGGGAAGGCAGCGCCCGGCCCCGCCGGCTCGGCCCCGGGGAGCCCGGGGCCAGGGCTGTGACCCGGCGGGGCCCCCGGGTGCCGCCGCGGGGCCCAGCGCAGCGCCCGCCGTGCCCTCGGCACGGCCGCGGGTCCCCGCAGGGTGACGGCAAGCGGCGAAAACCGCAGAAGCGCTCGATTCCATCGACGCCTTTCTCTTCCGAGCACCTTCCCGTCCCCGAGCCGTTCCCGGGCGGTTGTGTCCCGGTTACAGCGCCCGAGGCGGAGCGCGGACAGGCCCGCGCGGCGCTCCCCAGCGGTGAGGGGCCTGGGAAGCGGGAAAACGGCCCTGCCGGGCGGCTCTCGCTTGGGCTGTCGGGGTGGGTGACAGAACCCCCTCCGGTGACAGAACCCCCGTGCCGTCCTTGCCCCCCTCGCCAGCGGGAGGGCTTGTTTCCAAGCAGTGGCACAAACGGACACGAGATGCCCGCTCCCCGGTAACGGGCCGGGATGGAGCGGGGCCCCCGGGGGAGCTGTCTCCTCCCCACCGCTTCCGCCGACCCGGACCGGGCCCGCACCGCTGCGAGAGACCCAGCCCGGCCCCTCGGGCTCCCCGCCGCGCCCGGGCGCGGGCAGCCGAGCAGCGGCGGCGGAAGACGCGCGAACTCCGGTGACGCCCGCCGCCAGCCGAGGCCGAGTAACGGCACCTCAGCCTCCCCCGCGCCGCTCCCCGCGGGGCCGAGGTGCGCACCGCCTCGGGGGCCCCACCCCGCGCAGCTGCAGCTCGGCCGCCGCGTCGGGGCCTCGCAGCGCCCGCCTCCTCCGCGCCCGAGCGCCCGGGGCACGGCGCTGCCGCCTCCCGCCGCCGCCCCCCGCAGCGCCGCCCGCGCTCCGGCCGCGGCCCCGCCCCACAGGCCCGGCGGCGCCGCTCCCGCCCGCCGGGGGGCGCCCGCTCCGCGCACCCGTTCCCGCCGCGGCGGCCGGCGCGGGGGAGGGGAGGGAGATGAGGTGAGGAGAGGAGAGGAGCGGAGCGGAGGGGAGCACAGCACAGCACCGCCCGCAGCCCCGGGGCGGGGCGCGCCGCCCCCCGCGCTTTGTGCCGCTCCTCGCCCTTCCTCCCCCTCCCGCGCGGCGGCCGGCGGGGCGGGGGGAGGGCGGCAGCGAATCAGCCCGGCCCGGCGGGGCCGCCCGCCCCCGGCAGCCGCCTCCGCCATTGGGCCTGCCCAGCCCTCTCCCCGCCCCACCGGGCCGCCGCCGCCGCCGGGGCTCCCCGCCGCGGGGAGGGCGCGTTCCTGCGGCCGCGGTGCGCCTCAGCCGCCGGCGGCAGCGCGGGCGGGCCCCAGCGCCGCCCCCGAGCGGCGGTCCCGGGCAGCACCGCCCCCGGCCCCTTCCCGCCGGCGCTCGGCTCCCGGCGGCCGCCTTCCGCCGCCCGCGGGCGAGGAGCAGCGGCGGCAGCAGGAGGAGGCGGCGGCGGGCGGCTCACCTGGGCCGGGCCGGCGGCGCCCCCGCGAAGCCCCCGGGCGCGGCCGGGCGGGAGCGGCGTCGAGCGGGACGCCCCGCGCAGCGGCTCCATGGCGACCGCGGCGGTGGAGCCGGTCTACGGGCTCTCCGAGGACGAGGTGGGTCGGGGCGGGGGGGAGCGGCTCGGGAGCCCCCGCCGGGGGTCTGGGCCGCGGCCACCCTGGGGCCGGGCCGGGGGCGGTAGCGTGCCCGTGTGCCCGTGCCCGCGTTGCCCGCGCACGTGTGCGCGCCCGTGCCCGAGTGCGGCGGGGTGCGGGGAGCCCCGCCCGCCGCGGGGTGACAGGCGCCCTTCGCCCGGCCGCCCCATCGCCATTAGCCGCGGTGGCGGGGGGGGCTGCGAGCAGCTGGTGCCGGCGGGCAGCCCCGCCGGCCGGGCGAAGGTCGAGGGTCGGTCCGGGAGGGCGCCCGGCGGGCCCGCCCCGCTCCCGCGGGGCTCCTCGTCCCCGCCCGGCAGCGCTGCCGGCGGCGACCGGGGGCGGGGAGACGTGGCGGCGGGTCCGCGGGGCGCCCGGTGCCGGTGAGCGCCGGCAGCCGCGGCCCCGGCAGGTGCGTCCGCCCGCCCGCCCCGCGCCGTCCCGGGGCCCCGCGGCCGCCGCCCGCAGGGGGCTGGGGATGGGCGGCGCCTCCGCTGCGGGGGGCGGCTGGAGCCCCCCGGGCGGACCGGGGCGCTTTGCCGCGGGGCCCGGGAGCGGGCTCCCGAGGGGTCCCGGCGGCTGGCGCGCAGTCCCCGCTGCGGAGCGTGTCCCGGGCTGTGCCCGCTTCCCGTGGCCGGGTCCCCCCGCCACCTCTCGCCCCGGCGCGCGGCTCGGACGGGGGCTGGCGGCGAACAAAGAGCCGGGGCTGGCGATGGCGTAGGTGGGCGGCAGCCGCGGCCTCGCCGCCCGGCGCCGTGAGCGGGCTCTGCCGGGGTCCCCGGGAGAAGCCGGGGGCAGGGGGAGCGGGAGCTCGGCTTGAGGCGAAGGAGCTGCGCGGCCGAGCCCGCCGGTCCCCCGCCCCGTGTGGTACCGGGAGCCGGTGTCAAAGGCAGCCTGGTGCCTAACGCAGATGGTAAACTAGGTAGGACTCGTGATAACTAATCACCGCGTTCAGGCTTTATCAACTGATGCCGTCTGCAGAACCGTATGCAGTGCTAACAAATTCAATATGCATAAGCAGAGCAGTCCATTTTCTCTTACGTGACTGTTAAGAGCTGCAGTTAATGCCCTCTTTATTTCATTGCCTCGGTGAGGTACTCCTTTTTCTTAGCAGGCACTGTAAGAAAGCATCAGGAAAGGGGCAAGCGCTGCTGCTGTTCTGTGATTTCAGTGTAGCAACTGTTAGCATCAGGTATATTGCTTGCCCGGGTTGTATTGTTACAGGAGTGAATAATAATAATTATGACAATGTTACGTCCGCTTTTATGGCACTAAACATGAAGGGCTCTCTGTCATTGTTTTTGTGGTGTAGAAGAAACCGGCATAAAAACAATCTTCTGACTGTAGAAGCTGCCAGACAATTTTACTACCTGTTGTATTTGTATGGCACCAAACCTAGATGATTGTACCATTTAATTCCAATTGGAAAGGAGGTTCTTTGGCTGGAGTGGGTGTTTTTATAAAGGGGGGTGGTTAGTTCTGCTTTTGTTGATTTATAAGGCTATGAGCACAGTCTGATTTAAAATGTTCCATGTGTGTGTGCAGGTAGGGGAGAAGAGAGCGCGTTGCAAGAGCCTTGGGCGCTTGAGGTAGCAAGCACAACATCAGAGGAGAATCCTTTCCTCCCTGGGTTGTTTTCATAAGCCTTCATGTTGAGCTCACAAGCCTAGCTGGCAGCAGCCGAGGCTGCAGGAGTCCCCCGAGCGGCTTGCTCCGGCCGGCTCCCGTGTGCAGGAACGCCTCTGTGTCGCCAACTCTTCAGGGGACCCGGGCCCGCTGCCGAGCGATCTGCGGTGGTCCTGTCTGCTCCCGGAGCGCTGGAGGGCCTCTCTGGGCCGAAGGAACAGCTAGGCCAGCGGGGCTTGCTGTCCCAACGCGGGCACCCCAAAACACTTGATTGGTGGTGGTTACATGCTTTCGTGGTTTTGAGTATGTTGGGGAGTGTGATCTGTGAGGGAAAGGGAAGCCCCTGAGCCATCCTGCTGTGTCCCGAATAGGTGGCTGAGAACATAATAGGGGAGTCTGGCTGCTGCTTTTTTTGTTGTGTACTCGCCGATATCTTTTGTCCCTGCCTCCTTCCTCGACGTATGCTGGTACTTGCACAGAATGTTAAAGAGAAACGCATACACAGAGAAATGCCTTGGACGGAGGAGCGCAGCTCTCGGCTGTGCTGCTCGGCGCCCCGCTCTCCACCTTGGCTCTGAGGTGGAAGGGGTCTCACGAGAGCAAGGGCAGCTGCTGTAACGGTGCTCGCGTCCCCTGCTGCTCCGAGGGACCTGGCCTGCCAAAGGGTGGGCATGGCGGTCCAGGTAAGAAGAGGCGTCTGTCTCTCGCCTCCTGAGGTAAAACCAAGCTGTTTGAAAAAGAACTGCTTGGAAAAGCAAGCCTTCGGTCTCTCTGTGATGACCCACGACGGTCCCACGTCACGGATGCAGTGATGACTGCAGCCATGCTGCCTGTGAGGAGCAGTGGACCGGTTCTTTGTTCTCTGTGTTGCTGTAGATCGTGACGGTGCTGGACACTTCACAGAACAGAACGGGGATCATCGAAAAATACGACAGGAGACCGCAAATGGAAATAGGGTGGAAGAAAGAGGGAAAAGGGACAGGGTGAGGAAGAGCACGGAGGAGAACGTGGGCAGTATTACGCAGCCCGGTGGGCTGTAGTTTCAATACGCCAACAGCCTAAACCGTTGTCGAGCCTGTGGTAAACGTGTGGGCAAAGGAAAGCACTGAAGGAGGAGAATCTCTCTGGGGAAGGCAGCTGTAAGTAAGCTTCATTAAAGGTGAATCTAAAGAGTGGTTGAGAAAGGCAGGTATGTTTACAGTTTCATTGCACGCTGGCTTTTGTGGATAATGACTTCCCATTAGCATTGGTTCGGACTTGACTTGTCTCTTTGTTTTGAAAAGCAAAATCTCCTTGCTAGTCTTGAGAGGCCGAATCACGTATGCGGACGTATTTAGGCTATTAATTTTTCTTTGTTCCTACCTCAGTTTGACATACAGTTTGCAGTTCTGTTGTATACTGTTTTATGTAGGGTTTTAAGTGGGTCTCATGTAGAACTATCTGTCCTAGCACATTTGCTGATTGGAAAAAGGAGTTATTTAAATGTAAGCTAGACTTCCTTAATGGCTTCCCATAAAAATAGCAATATCTCTTACAAATAATTAAGCATAGGCTTAACTTTTACTTGCACAGTACACGTACGTGTCAGGAGGCCTACTTCATGTCTTAAATTAAGCATATGCTTAAGTGTTTGCAGAGTTTGTGCCTACATTAATCTCTGTAAATAGCTATAATTCTCAGTGGATACCTTCAATATGGACATCTGTTCTTATTTTGTTCAAATACTCTGATAGGCGTTAAGACACTTGGTAGTTTAGGGATTTACTGAGTCACAGATGACAAGCCAACCCTTGCATTTAGCCATTGTCAGGCAACGTTTTTCTTCAAATGTTGTTTTCGTGAATCTGCCTCTTTGTAAATATGAGCTATAAAAAATTTTAGATTAATCTATTCCTTAAAATCAGCTGTAAATCAAATTAACTTTGTACGAAGTTTTCAGCGTGAGGGTGACTTTAGCACGGGCACAGGTTGCCCGGGGAGGTGCTGGAGTCTCCCTCCTTGGAGCTATTCAGAAGCCATCTGGACACGGTCCTGGGCAACCGGCCCCAGCTCGAGCGGGGAGGTGGGCCAGACGACCTCCAGAGGTCTCTGCCAACCTCAGCCAGTCTGCCATTCTGCAAGATAATATTGGTGTAGGCTACTGGAAGCTTAGGTGCTCTCATGCAATCTTTAAATACAAGTATATTTAAAAACTTACACCCTTAGTAGCTGAAAATGCTGGTGTTCCTATGTAGAGCGCTCCTCCTCCCAGCCGCAGCTGTGTATCCATCGCGCACGCCCGGTTGGCGAGACGGCTGACTGTTAAACGCTCCCGTTGTTAACAGTGACGGGTCTCGGGAGTGGAGAGAAAGGGAGCAAAACTGGAAGCTCCGTCCCAAGTGACGCAAGCGATTTCCCCCAGCTTCCAGGCTTCGTTTGTTTAGGGAGTTCCTGAACCGCTGAATGCCTCAGGGCCGTTGATTTTCAGGAATTAATGGAGTGATCTCAAACTTAATTTACTTTTTAGTCATCTTTATTCCCCCCCCCCCCCCCATAAGAAGAAAAGAAATAATGTGTCCCTTAGAGAAGTACACCTCTCATTCATTTCAGTTTGGGTTTCTTCAGAGTCATGGAATGGAACGTGACCGAAACAAAACGGCTGTTTCCACAAGCATTCCCTTCCACTTTCTCCACGTGCTTGGGTGGAAGAAAAACTTGCAACTCCTTGTGTCTCATTTGGTTGAATAAATAATGTGTCTTCAGGAAAAGATCCTTGAAGAAAGAGTATCTTTTTATATTTGAAAATACGGGCAAAAAAGAGGTTCATCGTGAAACTGCTCTCTCCAATTCCAGCATTCTTCTCTTTTCAAGTTCTATTCAACTTCCATGCCTTGTGATTGAACAAACTGAAATTACAAGCTTCCTACTGAGATGACATTTTGTCACGCATTAGAAAGTGTCAGAAAGGAGCTTATGTTCATGAAAGTGTCTTGATGCATGAGGTATAATTGCATATGCCTTAAAATAAATAGTTTGGGATATAGTCACTGCAGCTTAACCTTTTTTTCTCGTCTTCATTCCTGTGTACTGTCCTGGGCAGAGCGTGGTGTGTGAGGAATGAACCCTGAAGGATTTCAAGGCCTCAGGAACCTCAGCGGCACTCGGCTTCAGTGGGACACGCTTTTGGTAAATACAAGCAAAAACCGTTTTCAGGTATAATGGAAATGGTACCTGTGGATGGGATGAATTCCTGTAAAGCGTAGGCTTACCTGTACTTTATCTGACATCAGGGTAAAGAACAAAAATAAGATTTGCCACACTGATGTCATGGTGAAGTACAGCTTGGGCCGTGAGGCGACAAGGCACGTGGCTGCAGTACCGTGATAAACCGTCTCTTTTTGGGCAGGCTGTTTCGAAGGGAGGCACGCGGGAAGCTGGCTTTTGGGTCTTGTGTTTACATGTTCCTGATGGATTTGGTGCTCTGGAATGGACTCCCTTGAGGTGTCTCTTTCCCTGTGCTCGACCGTCACGCCCATGAAGTTCGTCTGCCTATGTATTGGTGCCGTCCATGAGATGGGGCTGCGAGGGAATGCCTTACTGAAGGAACACCTTATTACCGCGCTGCTTACCGATTAACTCGATTTATTACTGAGGAAAAAGGCTTCAATTTTTTCTCCCCCACTTGACTCCGTGACAAAGCAGTGACACAGTGGAGTTGAGTGTTGGACTTCTGTACTTTGCATTTTAAGCAAACCATACGTTTTTGAAATAAGCATGATGGTGAGTTGTTGGGGGAAGTGTCTGTGTTCTAGGTGGTTGTAATTAGATTTAAGGTGTTTCCCGATACGTTGCCTCAATGGTAAAACTGTCTCTAGCTGCTCGCCCTGCTTTTGCACCGCAGTTGCATGGCCAGAGGTTTCTCAGCCCAGGCTGTCCCCCCTCAGGCCGCTGCCACCCTAGCGTCCGGGCAGGGCTCTTACGCTCTGTCCCCTCGTTGTGCTGGTTCCCAGCTCAGCTCCGGGAGCAGCTCGGGAGGCCTGGAGGGAGGACGAGAAGAGCGTTGGATGGATGACCACCTTTCAAAGGGCACGGGGCATCGCCGTGGGTGACATGCCGGAGAAGCAACTCGTAGGCAGTCGTGGTTGCTTGTCGAGCGCTGCCAAATCCCAGTGGTAAGGTGGAAAATGGGCGGAGCGGCGTGCGGGGCCAGCCTGCCTCTGGCTGCATCCTCCGGCTCCGCTAGCTCCAGCTCAGCCCGCAGCTTACATGAATTAGGAGGCTTTGATGTAGAAAACCACCGTGAGTTCCTGAGAAGGTACACCTTTCTTGAACAGCGCTGTGAACAGGCTCTTTAGAAAGAGAGGTCTGTTGTTTCTGCTCTGAGTCCTCTCGCTATATGAAAGCCTAACTCTCTCATCGGAGTGTGAGCAGGGGCCTCCCTTGGCCACAGCAGTGACACAGGGTCTTGGTAATAAGCAATTCAGAATAGTAACGTATTTAAATGACTTTTTAAGTGGAAAAAAAAATCTGAATTGGTTTTATAGATTCTAAGTGCATTGGCTTCCCAGGGATACCACGTAAAACTTTAAATGATGATTAAAAAGTCCAGATAAGGAAGCATTTCATAAATGAAAGGGCTTGCATATCTACTTGTTGTGGCATAGTAACAAAATGAATAGGCTGTGGTTCTCAGTAGGTCAATAGATTTTTATAAAAGCTTGCATTTTAAACCTGCTTTTAGTGAGTTACCAGCATAT
This sequence comes from Mycteria americana, assembly GCF_035582795.1. Taxonomy (NCBI): domain Eukaryota; kingdom Metazoa; phylum Chordata; class Aves; order Ciconiiformes; family Ciconiidae; genus Mycteria; species Mycteria americana. The sequence goes on from NW_027445437.1 coordinate 2,444,049, forward strand.
TTTTGGCCACTATTACTAACACTAAGTAAATTCTAGTTTTAATGTCAAATTAATGTAAAGACATTTAAGGTGGTTTGTATTAAAGCGTGGGTCTGAGGGAGTGAAGAGGTTTTAGTTTTATACATAACGTCCCTTCGGAGATAGCTCTGTCTCTCCTCCGCCCCTGCTCTCCTGCAAAGGGAGTGGGTTATTTTACACCTTGCGAGGGACGGTGCTGCGGGTAGTTGGGCCGCTGCTTCCATTGCTGCCCAAACACTGTTGTTGGGGAAGGGACGATAAGCAGCTCGCTGGGCTTCGTGCTTTCCAGACCCGTGTTATGGGCTGGCCGTTGGAGGGCACTGTGTAATGGTAAATGTGAGTGCAAGGTTATCAGCTGTTTCTGCACAGGTACCATTGTCCCAGGGAGTAAACATGGACTGTGAGCCCCACGCCTGTGGAGCAAAACCTTTCTGCTGCCACAGCAGTCTCCTCGATCTCAGGGGCACAGCTTTCGCTGGGAGTTACGTTTAATGAATCTCTAATAGGTTTTTTTTTGTTTTGTTTTGAAAATATGACCAGGCACGATATGAGTGCCAAATGAGCTTGCCTTTCAGAAGGGAATAAAATTAATATCTTAGGATGTTACGGGAAGAAAGAGTGCCCCACTGCAGCTTCTAGGTTGGAGTTGCGCCTTCGGACAATGAGAGGTTCAGGGGGTTATAACATTTATCCTTTCTAAACCAAATACAGCTCATTATGCAAGATGGACTGTCTCCACGGGTGCTGTAAGATCCAGAGGTCACGTCAGAGGTTGTGGGACTCAGTGCTGTTGTCTTCGTTCATGTCATATTGTGGGTAATGCTGCATGAAACTGAAACAAGGCGTCTGTGGCGGGGGCTGCGTGAAGCAGCTGTGTGCTGGTGTCGCAAGATCTGGTGTGGATGCAGCCTGTTTGGCAGCTCACTGATTTCAGCTGAATCAGGCTAAATTGACAACCTCTTAGTCCAGAGGATTATGTGGGGCCAAGACCTCTTGCTTAATTAAACTCTGTGGCATATAAACTGGGACTTTTCTGAGCGAGCTGGAAACCTCTAGGCCTTCTAATAGCAGTGAGGGATGGATTATCTAACAGCTTCAGTCAATAAAAAGTCGTAGATGCAATATCAATGTGCAGAAGTAGCTTGATTTAGTTATAGTTTTGTAAATTTTGGTGTCAGTGAACAGAGAAAAATCTCACTGACTTCCATAAATTTCTTCATCTTTTGCTTTCGCTCCTACTTCTTAGATGTTTGTTTTAATTGTGTTGAATACGAGAGTTTTACTGTAGCAGTAAAAGAAATGCTGCTAGGCAGCTCTGTCCCCTTTTAGAAAGAAATGAAGTGTAATCTTGTAAACAGCCTGTTATTTTCAGTAAGCTGGGTAAGAATGCAGTGGCAGGTTGGGTGACTTCGCCTTGCGCACCGGGGGAAAGGAATGTGGTTTTACTGCTGGCGTGCGCAGCTCAGCTCGGGACTCGAGCTGCTGCCATTTCACTGTTAAAACCTGCCCGGGGTTTTACCTTCAGCCAGGACTACTAGAACTGTAGCTTTCAGAAGTGCTTAACCTGCTGTCACGCCAACTTTTTCCAGCATGGGGTTCTTAAACTGCCGGGTTCCTAATGCTGGAGCACTCCCTTCCCCTGCTCCCTCTGTCTTTTCCTCTCCCCTCCCATAAAGAAGGAAGAAAAACAAAACCTTAGGAAAGGGATTGTTTTCCGCAAAGAAGCAGCAATTAACTAGTAATTAATTTTAAAATAAGAGATGTGGTTAAATTGCACAGGCCTGGAAGCTAACTGCAGTTAAAATAGTTTAAACCACACCTCCCCCCTCCCCCCCAAACAACCCAAAGCCCCAACAAAACAAATCCAAAAACTTGATTCTTGAAATGTGTTATGAAATGTCTGTCTTCCAGATGATGCCTTGACTGGGCACAAACTCAATGTGTATATTTGGAATTGTTCATTTTTTCCTCCCTCCATTCCTTTAACCATAATTCCTGTGCACCGGCAGGATGTAGATACTTGTCAGTATCCTGATTTCTAGGAATTAGGAACCTTGCCTGTAATCAAAAGAAATATCTACAATTCTGAGAACACTGGCAGGATATGAGGAGTAACTCCATGAATGAGTTGTGCTTTGCAATTAAGCTGTAGTACCTTATTTTTGTGCCTAACTGCATGGATTAGTGTTGTTTTATTGGTGTCACGCCAACTCAAGACAGGTTCTCTTTTTTTAATGTAGTTTACCTGCTGGAGAAGAGCAGAATTGCTCAGAACAGTGCACAGTCATGCTGTCCTCTCTCCTTTGGCAGTTCCTAGTTTTGAATAATCCTGGCTTGAGGATGGAAGTATGTTCATATAATCTGTGCTTTTCTGTGTTTGTTTTTAATTGAAAGCAGCTCAAAGTCTTACTCTTTTTAAGCATCTTTATGTAGATGATCACCCTGCGTTCATGGCAGGATTTTGGAGAGATGGGAGTGATGAATAACCCTCGGTAGAAGGTGTCCTGGGATGACTTCCTCATCAACTGTCTATCTGGTAACTGGTGTGGTGGGGAGGAGCTCTGCTTCTGGCCTCTTCCCGGTGAGACTGGACATGAGCTCTTGAGCATGCTGCTCCGTAAGCCTTGGTTGGTGTCCCTGTGCACGCAAGGTGGTCGCTGCAGCTCAAACGGTGCTTTGCTCTTCTGTTCCCCCATGCCTACGGGGCGGGCTGTGGTTGTGCTTGAGGTCTTCAGAGGATGAAGAAGCATTTTACCTTCCAAGAATGAAGTAATCTGGAAGATAAACTAACAGCAAGGAAGAAGTTTTTTGGGATAAGGTGAAGGGAGGAGAGCCAAAGGAAATTTTTTGGGTTTGTGCCTCTGCTTGCTGTCCTCCTCCTCTATCTATTTGTCCAGTTTCTCTAATGAGAGAGAGAATATCAGGTCTCCTTCATGCCATGGAGTAACTTCCGTAAACTGTCACCAGCTTTTGAAATAAGTCAACGAAAGTATTTAACTTTTTAATCATTGAGAAATTACAATAGCAACGTTGCTTCACATTCTCAGTATTTTTTTTTTCTGCTGAACACCAGCCTGACTTCTTTTCTTCCTAGCTGTTGGTGGGTCTGTATGAAATCTTGCTTCATTTCTTCTGCTAAATGAAAGCAGAGACATTTCACTCACTTTTTTTTGTCTGTTTGTTTGAACAAACTTAATAAATGTCCATTTGTTTAAAAAAAAAAAAAAAGTGGCTGATTTTATAAGTTTGCGCTACCCCTCCTTATGGCCAGCTAGTGGTAAGGTATTCTGGCCAGCGTGTCATGGAATCCGTGGTCTTGCAGTCATCACATCCTGATTCTGCTGTGTCCAAAAAGAAAGAATAGTAAAAAAAACCCTGAATGACAATGAAAGAGTGACTTTCTATTGCAAACAGATTGCCTCACTTTCTTGCTTTTGAATTCAGAGATACAGGCTCAGTCTCTGAAGGGTCCTCGAGCCTTAAGTCCTTGGAAGCTAGGAGGTAATACCATTTTTGGTGTTGCCAGGTCTTTGCCTATATCTTATTCTCTTTAGTGTTTGCTTTCAGTCAGGATAGGAAGGCATTTGCTGGCCCAGTCATACCTTTGGCTGGTATGTCTACACCTATGAGTTAAAGGATGTCTTTTTGTGTCCTTCTGGTTTTTCTTATTTACATGCATACTTCCCTAGGTAATACAGATCTCTAGAACTTAAATTGGAAAGGGCCAATAGATTGTGTGGCTCTGTAATACCAACTTCTGCCCCTAAGGCCACAAAAGTTGCAGGCTGTTCTGGAGTAGCTACCAGATGTGAGCAGTGTTGCGGTGGGACTTGCGGGCTGAACTAGGTCTGCTCTGGAGTGAGGTGAACGGACAGGTTCCCCGGGTGCTGCCACCCGGTTGTCCACGAAGCAGAGCTGGATCTGTTTGGCGGTTTTATGTGGGGATTGCTGGAAAGCTGCTGTCATTGCCCAACTGGTCAGAAAGCCTCAAAGCTTTGAGGTGTGTATTGCACCTCTTGCAAAGGTTTCGATGTGTGGCCTTGTAGGGTCACAGAGATCATCTCAGATCATGGCTGACATTGTGTGTCTGCTAAATCGTGGAGTGTCACGTGGATATGCTACTAAAATCAAAATTATTTTTAAAGCTTTTCAGTCCTCACACAACTGTCAAATGGCAAAGTCTGAAGGCGTTAGAAAAGCTAATTCCCCGTTGTGGCGAGGAACTGGTGGAGGGGAGGCAACCAGGCGGTCCCAGCGTGCTAGCTCTGCGCCAAGTGGAGGAAGATCAAGTCTCCGCAGGTTCTGGTGTGGAAGAGAAGTGTCGGGTTTTGCGGTGGGAAGGAGGCGGCCAGGCTGAGGCCATCGGTGATGGAGACAGCACAGGCATCTGGAAACGGAGCCGAATTGGCTGCTCCTGTAAGACGTCCTTTAGCCCAATTTATTAAAATGAACTGAAATCTGGATTTATGGGTACGGTGTAACGCGCTGGGCTGTATGCTGTGGCTCCCTCGTTGCCCTGGTTTCCTGCTGCTGGGGAGGCTGGGGCAGGCACGGGTGGCTGTGGTGTGGACCTCGGGCTACCTTCATCTCGCTGCCACCTGGGAGTCGCTGCGTGGGACCGGTGGCTGAGCGTTGTGGCAGAGCGTGTGCTCCACCTCTGTTGAGCAGCGGGAGTCGAGGCTGCTGGTACTAGGTGATGGCTTCGTGAGCAGCTGATGCGAATCTAGGGGATTTGCACTGCTGAAAGGGAGGCCCTGCTTTCTCTCGTGCGTCTCAGGACCTTCCGTGAAGCAGTACAAATGGGTAATTTGCAGACAGCTGCCCATCTCATTGCTGGGCTGTTGAATTGCAGTAGCTGCCAGAGAGGTGATGAGAGTCCGAGGTATGTGGCAGGAGCGGTGGAGGGTGTGTGTGAAGAAGGGAGAGCAGGACTGTTTGGTGGCCGTGAGCTATCAAGTTGGCTGTTTTGATCCCATGAATCCAAAGCTTTGGCTAGAATCCAGTGGTAAGCTTGTCTACAGACAGCTCATCTGTAGCCTTCTGGAAATGTTAAATGGACAAACTCCCTAGCAAACAAGCGGAGAAAATAAAGGTTTCTTGAGCTTGCCTATGATGGCGTTTGTGGTGACGGGAGTGGTGAGAGGGACACATGGTGTCTGGACAGAACCATGCGGCTGTGCTTTCTGCTTGTGCTGATTTAGCCTTATTAACAAGGCACCAGAATGGCTGCTTTTGAAAGAGCAAGCAGCAACGTACTTGCTTAACCTCTGTTCTAAGTGAGATGATGCTATATGCATTCTAAAATATTGGCTTAGCCATTGGTTATAAGTATTGAGCCAAAAGAACTTGAAAATACTCTGTTTTGGACCAGTCTTGCTTTAGTGAACTAAATGATAGATGCAGATTGTATGGAATACATAAATGGCGTATATGCAATTTCATTTTATAGCTGTGGTAATGTTGTCATTGTTTAAAGTCTCAGTATTACTGGGCTCTCCTCCCTGGCTCTGTTTGTACATGCTTTTTTTTCCCTCTCTTGTTTAAAATGCAGTCTTAGTGCTAAAGTTAACACTCGGTAGATAGACACTTGAGGAGAGGGTGAACTTCCCTGCCCTGGCTGAGGAAGCTGATTCAGGAGGACAGGGAGCGGGCAGCTGAGGTGTGTGCCGTGGTGGGGAGCTGCTGCACTGCTTACGTTGCATATCCTCAGGCATAACTTTATTGGTGCCTGCAGTGGCATTTGGTGAACTTTGAAACACTCCAAGTACTAAGTATCTAGAATGTTTGGGGTGGTTTTCTAATTATTTATAATTTTTCTTATTGGAATGCCAAAGGCTACGTATTGTATTTTTAAGAAGTACATCAGGACTATACATTGCATTGTACTGAGTAGGGAATTTTACCATTTTTAATGGCTACAAATCTATTTAAACCCAGCACAAACAGTCTAGGCATTGTGGAGGTACAGTTACTTATCTAAACTTGTGGAAACTTCTTGAATCTTACCAAGTTACTGCCTGAATAGTAGCATTTTCCTTATGGTTAGGAGACATTCACCAACTATGACGAAAATGGTTGCTCTTAAGTTGTGATTTATTTTTTGTACATCAGAGGAGCTAAATTAACATCTCGTTGCAGCTTAAGTGGGGAGGATGGATGGCTTTGCTTTCCCTTTACCCTTCCTTAGCTCCAGCTGTGATCCCTCCCTGCTGTTTGTGCTGGCACTCTTCCGCTGTCAAGGTAAATTGATGCAGTTTAGCCAAAAAGGATTAAAAATAAATCACAGTTTAGGACAGGTTAGCTTTCTGCTGTTAGTTAAATTGGCCTGCGATGCAGTCATACAGTCCTGCGGTTGTCTCGGATTAGGGGTGGAGGTGTGTGGTTGGATGGGCGGGAGAAAGACCTTTATTTTCATCCTTGCTCTCTGTTCATTTTGTTTCTGTTCCATCTGGTCAAGTCTTGTCACTTAATATTTTATTCTTTGTTTCCAGTGTCTATAGAAAAAAGTCAACTCTTGGAGGTCAGGTAGGAAATAAGAAACACAATGCTAAAAGTTCATGTGCCAGTTCAGACAGGATTTTGGGTGAATAATGCCTGCTCCCGCAGCCTTGGCCTGAGGAGGCACTTCTCATTTCCGTTTCTTGTGGGAAGGAGCTCTGAGGTTTTTTCCCTTAGAGGGTAGGCTGGTCTCAACAAGACTGTGACACACCTGTGTCCTGACCCTGTCCTTCACGCTGACTCACCAGTACTCACTGTTTGAGCAGACGCTTATTAGATAGCACAGTAAGTTGGATGAGTCTTGTTTCCTGCCTTCTCCATTGGTAGTGCCTCCCTGCCTCTGAACCTCATGGTCTTACCCAGCAGGAGGGCTTTCTTCTGCTGTATTGTCATCTCCTTGGCCAGATCTTGTGCTACTTCTCGCCCACAGTTCTGGTACTAATCCTCTTCTAACTGATAATGGTTCATAAGAGGCTTGTAGGAGACAAGTCCAAGAGCATTCTCATTAAAAAGTAGATATTCCTAGGGTATCAGCAGCCTGAGAGTACCACGGGTGCTTCTCCTTCCTCACAAGATTCTTTCTGGCTGTGCCCATAACCGGCTGTTTAACTAACAGTAGTCTTCGCTGTGCAGCATCATTGTCACTTCACTGAAGCCTTGATGAGTAAGAGGTACAACATACACTTTGTGCGGCAATTTTTTTTTCAACTCCTCAAGGAAATATGCTCTCTTGGCTTTGTGCAGTGCTACCTTTAGTAAGCCCAGAATGTTTTACCTGCCATGTATCTCTTTGTGCATCTGCTCCTCAGTCTGTAGTACCGTTCAGCACTGGGGCAGAGAGGTTGAGGAGTCGCTTTTGAAAACCCCGCTGGACGGAGCCCCAGGCCATCGGGTCTGAAGTCAGTGTTGACCCCGTGGCAGCAGGAGCTTTGACTAGCGATGTCCCTTCCAATCCAAATTACTTGATGACACTGAAGTCTCCAGAGCTGCTGCAGTACTGTAACAGATGTATAGGTTCTCAGAGCATGGTTTTTCCCCTTTTCAGCGTTTACTGTATTCTACATTCGTGTTGTGTGCCGCAGTTTATCCTATTGATTAGGAGGCAGCTTTGGGCTGACTAACCAATTGATTATTTGTCTGAGTGCTTTTCTGACAGTAATAGCTGTCAAAGCCAAGTTTAAAAAGGCACCTCCTTTGCTCAGTGACCATTTGCTCGAGGAATCAGTGGAGGCTTTTGTTTGATTTGTTGGGCTTCCTCATCTGGCGGGCTGCGTACCCGCACAAGCGAGCTGGGGGAGGCACCGGTGGCGTGTTGGGACTCCGGGTAGTGCTGCGTGGATGCTGGCTAGTGCCACAGCAACTGGAGAGCTGGGCAGATCCAGACATGGGTATAACCTGGCCACCAGTAAGGCTGGGCTAAAGGTTTGAAAACCAGACATAAACATGTGGGTCAGTAGTGTTTCAAAACAGCCTTTAATAGAAATAGTGAACAGTTAACTTAAATGGATCTTTCTCTTTTTTTAAGGTAATGCTACATATGTGTTTTTCCAGTTTTTTGTGGTGTGGGGTTTTTTTGTTTGGTTGGGTTTTGGTTTTTTTTTAACAGAATGGATTATCCTGATGGTGCTGTCCTGTTGCCTCTTTTATCCAGAAGGTACCTTCTCATTCTGTGGTCTGATTAGCATGATAAAGAAGCTGTTGCATTTTTCTCCCCTGATTTGAGGATGTGATTTCATTTGGACCTAATTCAGTTTAAGGCCTGGCTGCACTCACAAGGGTGGTGGCTGTCCTTTTCTTGAACCCCGGGAAGGGGGAGAGGTGGGTGCAGCGAGGACCGTCCAGCAGACCTCCTTGTCCTGCAGGTGCTGGGCTTGCTAGATCCGGCTGGGGCTGGGGAACAAGGTCGGAGCTGTGTTTTCCAGGGACATCCTGCAGTTATACCAGGGGTCATGCGAAGTGAAGCTGCACAGTCAGGTTTTGGTTTTGTCTTACTAGTTTCTATTGTAGTTTAAAAGTCAAATGTGGTAAAACAGACTACTGCAAAGTGGTTACAAGCTGGGTGTGGATTACCTATGAGGTCCTTTGTTACCATGTGCGTGCTTTTAATGCAGATCCTGGGAGAGCCCCTTTTGGAAGCTGTCAAAGCCACCGGTCCTTCATAACCGTTAATGAGCAGCCTCACAGTCCTCAGAGCTAAGATGGTAAAGTTGCAGCTAATGTGTTTTCAAGTTTTGTGAAGATCTTCTGATATCATGTGCCTGCCTGTGTCACTTCTTTCCTTAGAATATTGTCCAAAATTTGGGTTGCAACTGGTGCATATTTTAAAGCACTTCAGTCACTGTGTTTTGATTTATATAGTTATTAAATGCCTCTGACACTTGCTTGAATTGATTTAGCTAAAGCTTGTGTTGTTCTCTCATCCTGCTGACACTATGAAAATTTACCTTTAATCAGTTGTGCTACTGTCATGGAGTCTGATTTTATTTTAAGCCCAGTCAGTTCAGTTCTGGACTACTTGTAACTGCATTTGCTTTTCTTCATTTCACTCCAGTGAGAGACAATTGGACGTAATTCAGCACAGGTAACCATAACTGGTGCGAGTGTGTTCTGTGCCACACAGCTACCAGCGAGCTGGCTCGGCTGCCGTGCGCTGCGTGCCCTCACTTGTCTGTGCCCTACAAGGGATGGAGTTTTTGTTTCAAATTCCTGAAACTTGCACAAGAAGCAAAGCCATTAACCCGTGCAGCAAACCCCCAGTGAGAGGGGGTTCGAAGGTGCGTGGTGAAGTGACTGTTGCAGCCTGTAACTGGTAAGGGACGTTGTTAAGCACCGTGACCGCCTGTGGTTTTTCGGCAGCTTAGGCTCTGTGCTTCACATGCCAGGACTGCAGCATTTGGAAAACAAATGCTTTTTCCAAATTGAATTTGAAATGAAATTGAATTTCATTCAATAGGGTCCTCAAACTGGTGTAACTCTGCAAGCTGGAATATACATGCCGATAGTGTTTGATAATGCAGGAATGCACTACAGAAGCACTGTGTGTCATTGCTAGTGTTGCTGTGGAAACCTGAATTTTAGCACCGGCTGGTTTCGGTGTGTTTAATGCTCGGCATCCTGATGTTTATCGGAGAGGTGAGGCAGTGTTGCAGCTGACGTCCACCAGCCTGGAATCGCATGCCAGGGCTGGTGGACGTTGGGGCTGTCACGCCGCTGCTGCCCGGCGCCACGCCAGCGCTGCTGGGTGCCTGACCCGAGGTAGCTCCCGTCAGGAGGTCAGGCGGCCTTCAGCGCGTGTCCTGGGGCTGGCTTTGCTTTCCAGGGCGCCTTCTGCTAGCTTATCTCCCGGGGTGGTTGGGGAACTGGGGGCGGGCTGGAACTGCCGTGGGGACGTGCTGTCCCCCGAGGGCTGGGACCCTCTCCCTCGCCCTGTCCCTGTGGGCAGGCCGGGGCTGCAGCGGAGGGCAGGGCTCACGGGGAGCTCCTTACCTGGCCAGAGTGCCCTTCTGCAGCAGCAGCCGGGGCTGCCTCTGGTAAGGACAGAAGACCTTTGGTAAGGACGGGTTCTTTGGGGAAGAACCCGTTAGCAGGAATTTGTCGTGCGTGTTTTTTGTTATGTTCCCTGTAAGTGTTGTATCTCGGAAAATCCAGGACCCCTGTGTGGAAAAAGCCATCCACAGCTCTTATCTGGACTTCCCGAATTTTTCTTGCTCTGGCATTTGCGCAAGTCATGTGTTTGCCTAGCAACAGCTTTTTTTTCATTTTGAGACACTTTCTGTCTGTCTTCCTGCCTGGATATCATGATCTCATTTCTCCTACTGGTGAAACCAGACGGTTGCACTCTTCTGCTCCACGTCACTGGTGTTGGTGTTAAATACCCAGTTACGAACAAAGGCTTGAAGAGGAACCTTATCTGGCCTTTCCTGTTAAGGACTGGTGCATGAGGATGGGTGCAGGTCTTGACCTTTGGATTTCATGTCTGGTCTCTGGTTGCAACCTGTGCTCTTTATGTCGTCTTAGATAAAGGTGGTATTCATTGCACTTTTCAGAAGAGCTTTAAGCCCTTCTCCGCTGTTAAACGGGCCGTTAATGTTGTGTAAGTCCCTAGTCTGAGGTAGCTTAGACTGAAATGTACTTGCCATTTTACTGACACTAAAGAGATTTTTCTTTTTGAACAAGAGTCTTCCGGTCAAATGGAAAGACGTGGTTATTGGTAAGTGGAAGCAGAGAATGATCTGCACTGTGTGATCACCTTAGAAAAGCTGTTTCACAGAGAGATTCCCCCCCCAATATTCCATAAATGCTTTAAATACCTGAAAGGTGCATTAAAAGCAGGAGGCGTATGAGAGCACAGGACAGGTGGTATATTGATTTACTGTTATCTTTTACTACTATCTAATTTTATGACCTCACTTGTAGGTTTTAGGGAAGGCTGGATGAGGAAAGAATAGCATGGCCATATCACTATTTGAGAGCTAAAAATGTTGTGAGGAGATAGTACTTTACTGCTGATGGATGCAGAAATATTTAGATAATCCCGTCAGAAAATAGTAGCAAATTTAGTAGGCTTTGCATGCCAGTAAAACAGTCTGCTGGGTTGGCCAGCACTCTTAAAGAATATTAAATAAAAATTACCCTTTTGCATTCAGGCAATGACTTGGGAAAGACTACTTGTGAGATTCTTCCATTTATTTCAGCTGACTTACAATGTAGTGGTAGTTCTTCTGGCCGTGCTGCTGCTGGGATGGAGTATGGTCGACTTGGAAAATTACTGAGCTAAAAAGCTGCCGTGCTTCTTCCTCTGAGATGATCAAAATGAAACAAGACAAAGTTGTTGCAAAAGGTCAAAGGCTTAGTGTTTAATGTTAATTTCTTGCTCTCATTACTGCCTTGGACCTTCGGCAGCCTACCTATTGTGCTGTGACTCTTTTCTGTTTTAGTCATCTTCCCATCCCTTGGCGGTTACTCGTTACACGGGAGGAACTTGCACTTTTCCTCTAGCGCTGTTTTCTCCAGCCTGCTCATCCTGTCATTCCCTACAGCATCACTCCGAGTTCACCAGTTTGACTAGGTATTGAGGTTTTGCATGGCTTTTTTTTTTCCCTCCTCGCTGTGAAAATGCTTAGGAAGAGAGAAGAAATACCTCTGAATGATGCCTGCTTCATAGAGCTGTGATTTGGCAGTCTGTCTCTCTAGGCCAGTGATTTTCAGATTTGCCCTGGTAGCGAAGCCTCCCCTGATGAAAGGGGCTATGATCTGTGCCACACAAGCTCCTGTGTCCCTGCCTGGGGCTGGGACTGTTCCCGTTATCTCTGCAGCCGGCGTTGGAAAGTGAGCCCAGATTCCGCAGATATTAGGTAGTCCTGGACGCCAGGCTGATTCCTGGGGTTAGGAATTACGGCAGTGACCTGTGAACCACCACCAGTGAAGATGGCTCTGCGGTAGCTGTGACCTGCTCCTTCCTCCTCGTTCCCTGATGCAACATGGGATTGAGGGTGGCAGATTTTTGAGCACGTGAAGCTCACCTATTCACAAAACATTTTGTATTCAGCAAACCTTTCAAACCATTTTCTTCCCCTTCTGTGTACAGTAAAAATGTGTATACTGCAGCTTCCCACCCAGAAGCAGAAGGAAAAGTTACGGCAGCGTAGGGTCACATTGAATTGATTAATCTGACTTGAGCCCCTTCCCTTCCATCAGATGTAGTGACCAAGAGCAGCAAACCCAGTCAGGTAAGTGAATTGAACCGGCAGAAAATGAATCTCTCTTCTTGGGTTATTTTTCTGTCAAATCGACCTGCTGGCCAGACTTGCTCTGTGTCTGTATGAGTGGTGGGTCAGATGCAAGGAAGGTACTGAGAGTGCGTGGTGGTGGAGGGGACAGGCGCTCTTGGGGTAATTGCAGTTAGGCTTAATCCAATATAATACAGTTTGGTCACTCAGAGTCACTGTGTCTGAGTAATTTTCTGGTTTTGATGTGTTAAAGCTTCCTTTTTGCTTTGTAAATTGTTGATATCTGTGTAGGTTAGCTTGGGAAAGTCTATTTGATCTCTTGGGAAGAGTACGTTGTGCTTAAGTTGCTTTCATTTTGGAAGGTGTGTCTTCACCCGTCCCTCTATATTGCTTCAGCAAATTCATCTATGGGACTCTTCTGATTGAACACAGGGTAAAATGCTGTGTCTTTTCTTGTTCTCAGTGTTCAAAGTTAATTTGTCTTTTGAAATGTTGCCTGCAAAACACAACCTCAGCTACATTTCTTCATGATGCTTTGTGGGGGTTTTATGAAAAAGCCAAAAGTTTGACAAAATGTTCAGATACTTTCCTTAACTGAACTTCCTTGGCAATTGCTTGTGAGTTGTAGATGTTTATTGGAGATCTTGCATGCAGAGAGAATGTGTTTTTGAGTACTCGGCACTCACTAACGTTCCCTGCGGAACTTGGGAGGAGAGGCGAGGCGAGGCGTGCCCAGAAGACTTGGTAAACAGCCTTCGACTTGGTAGTGCAGCTTGTGTCTGCTGGACTGGTTCTCCCCGCTAAATCCTCTGTTTGAACCTGTGAGAATGCTCTTGCTTTGGAGGCCATTTTCTTTGTCTGGGTGGTATTCAGCTGGGAATGGGAAGTTACCTGGATTGTATAGCAATTCTGGGAAGTTTGGTTTTTTTCCTTTTTGTACCAAAGTTTCTGCTTGCCAAACAAATCTCAGCACAGCTACCCTCGTTCTTCTTTTGTGCTTGTTGATTTAACACAGTCTGTCTAAAGTCTTAACAAACAATGGCTTACCTGGTACTGCGTGCTAGCACTGCCTGAGCATCATTTTAAAGAATTTTTTTCTTCCTAGTCCTTCGTGATGGCATCTCTGAACATGCTACAGGTGCATGCCCTTACTTATTGATGGCTTTGGTTCTGATCTAGGGCCATGGCAGTGTGTTTGTGTGGGTAACGTACATTTCCTAGGTTTTGGGGTTCCTCTGGGCAACAACTTAAAACTGCTTTTAGTTAGGTTTGAACAAGTGTGGTGGGGGGAGAGAAGAGATAAAGGAGGGATGGTTTTATTTTGTTTGCCTCGCAGCACTGCTGGTGCCTGTCAACTTCACTTGACTTTGTGCTTGACTGATTTAGCACTTTTCTTAGTGTCCCAAGTTCTTTACCAGCAGTTGCATTTTCTGGAGCTGTTACCTGATCTTCTGGGCAGATTTTGCTATATTCAATACAAGCAACTGCAGTATGAAATTGTGTATAGGCCAAATAACATTACCTAAAATGTCCAAGGCTATATATTGTTTTGAAACTCCCAAAGTACACAAAAGTGGTAGCCTGTTAAAGGAGGCAATTCTGCGTGCAGTTGGATTTTGGTGTCTGCAGCAGCTCCTAGCTGGTTTTCTCCCTTCGCTTTGGGCAGCCACAGTAATAGTTTAGAAGCAAAATTGGACTTTCTGTAGATCGTCTTTGTTATTTCTGAAAGGGGACGTAACTTCATTTAAACCTGCCTGGAGGAAACTGACTTTGTTCTTCAGACTTCTTCTCTTAATTTGTGTTATCCCGAGAGCTTTTTGCCGCTGTACTTCCTTCACCGTGATTCATCTGTTGTCTTGGAAGACAAATCCCGTCCTTGATTCTCGACGCTCTTGACTGAGCTCTCTGAAAGTAGAAGACCTGGTGGTGGCAGAGGCACACCCTTCGCACACAGCTCTGTTCCAGCCCCCGTGCTGCTCTGCTGGGGAGTTTCCGCTGCTCTAGGGCGAGGTGTCTTGTGCTTCAGGACTAGGCTCAAGATTAATCTAAAACTCTTATGTCTAAGATGATGAGCTAAGATGTTAATAGGTATGAAAATGGCTTATATTTGTAATCACAGGCTGCTGAGTTAGATACAGCTGAGGAAACTAACATGAAACTCTGGATCTTGAAAACTTTGTATTGGTTGTGTAATTTTCAGGCTGCAACCCGTTGTGGTGAAGAAATTATTGCTTCTACCTGCATGTTACCGACCCTGTATGGCATTGCTACCACCACAGAAGATGAGGTAGAAGCTGTTCAATTGCCTTGTAACTTGGCTAAGGAATTTGGAATTGCTGTGCCCTCTGCTCCCTTTTTTTCCGTTTCTTCCAAGAACACACATCTGCGCTTCTCTGCGAGAGGTCCTGCTCCGAGATGATGAATGACTGACCTTACTGCAGATCTTCTGCCATACATTGATTCTGAATGTGGCTTTTGTTCAGTGCATTGAGCCACATTTTGCATCCAGAATGCCTGGCAGAACACAAAGTCCATCCTTTGTTTTGGATAACGAGTGTTGAATATTTTAATAAGTGTTTCTTAGTCTAGTCAGTGTCAAGTACCATTTTGGGAACAAGTGACTGAGCTAACCTCTGAGCTTTCTCCAGCAACAATGCATTTATTTATAGGATTTCACAAATTCTGAAGGAATTCCCTATGAGCAATTAATACAATTAAAAAAAAAAAACAAAACCCAAACAACCCACAATCAAAACCAAAACAAACAACACACCAAACCCCAAAATCCCAAGCCTTCCACCCTCAATATGTGTACAGGATTTATTTCTGTAAAACAAACAAAAAAGTTCTCAGTATCACTGTATTTTTTCCCTTGTTTTAATATGGGTCTCTTCTTCCACAGTATGAAAAAGATGAGCATATGTCATTAAAGGGAAAAAAAATGCCTCTAGCATTAGCAGCATTTCTGTGGTACAGATACAGCTGCCACTGCGTTCTGGCTGCCTCCGGACTGAGCGCATTGCTCGCCGCTCTGCCCACTGAAAGTAAGACGTGGATCTAAATGCTGCTAGCCCGCACTAAAGATCGTATGGGCAAATGCATGCTGACACAGCTCTGCAGTTGGCTAACTTAATTTTAAAAACCCACTGTAAACCATTTGTTAACCGTTTAACAAGTATTTTTCCTCCAAGCGGAAGGAATGTATTTTTTACCCAATCCCATTGATTCGCTAGTGATGAACTTGCTGTAATCGATTATTTCGACTGTGTATATTAACTCAGGTGCACCCTTGGCATTTTTCAGCAGTGATCGTATGTCCTTTAATTAAAAGAAAGATAGTAACTGCTTTTTTTCCTCCTGAAAAGCATCTTAAATGCATGTATGCATAGGAAATAATTTGTGTAGGTAAATTACTTTAAATTCAGTCTCCTGCACTGGTCATGTTCTTGTTAATACATTTTTTTTTTAACTACAGCTATTTTTCGCAGTACCTCAACTTTTGTCTGCATCTTTGGCTGTTCATAACGTATCCTCATAAGTCAGCGGGCTCGCTGGAGAAGGAAACCATCGGCTTCCGTTGTGGGATTTGCTGTTCTTCCAGCCAGGAGGGTCCGTGTTTGCTCACTGCTAAACTTCCCAAGTCTAATCGATCTAAGCCTGAATTAGAAACTGCACGGTTCTCTCATTCTTTTATGAGACACCGTGGTTTTCAACTGTAAGAGCTTGCTAGCCCTAGAGTGTACATTTAAATGATAAGTACTCTTTGCGAACAAAAAGAGTCAAATCTTTGTCAAAGGGCTGCTGTGTTTTTAAAGCGAGTAGGAAAGGAAGAGGTGGAACATAAAGTGCGAGTATGTTGGAAACGGCAAGAATACAACCAGGATACCAAAGCCTGAGCACTAGGTGTGTTAACTAGGTGAGAGTGGATCCCTTCTCTATCGGCTTGGCTCAGGCACTGCTTTGAGTGGCTGTTTTTTCCTCCCCTGATCTGGGCAGAGACTGTGAATGGAGTGATTCCTCCCCCAGAAGGGAAAAGAGGTACTGCTGGAGGATAGAACTTGGTCTTTTCTTAGAAGAAACTTGATCAAGACAGAGAAGAGAGACCAAAGGAGTGAACTGCTGGCTTGACTGACAGCAGCACTCATTGAAATGTTAATGTGTTTGAAAGAGTTTCTTCACCAGGGAAGACTGGAAACTCGTACTGTAACATTAATTATTAACTTCTGTTGAGATCTGGAAGATCTAATTTCATTTCTGGTTGGATAATAGGGTGATTCATGCAAGAAAACAAATTGTGTCAGAAAATGGAGTCTTTCTCTGAAAACTGACATTCCTGATTTCTGCTCTGAGCTGAAGTCTGCTGCAGTTCAGCTATTACAGTAGTCAAAAAAAGTAACAGCTACTGAATAGGTGAACAGTACAGGCTGAATTCCCTTCAGACATCAGCCTTGCAGTGCTCTGAAGGTCTGGGGTCTGTCTTTGGCCTCTGGCTCTGTCTCTCTGCGTTTCACACCGTCTGCTGTCTCGCCCCCCGGTCCTGGTAGACCGATGAGCCGTGCACCTCTCCTGCATATCGCCGGGGAGCCGAGGCGGGGAAGTAGCCTGCCAGCGTCACCTGGCTGCGCAGGGGATAGAACTGGGGTTGTAACACTGCGGTCCGGAATCTGTCGGGCACTTCCCTCTCGCAGGGACAGATGCTGGTCAGGGATCAAACTTAGCTGCGGGGCTCTGCAGCTTGCAGTGTCACCGTGCAGCAGCTCTGGGCTCTTCAACAGGCCTTGCAGAGAGCAGACGCATCTGTCCCGGTCCACCTTCCTCTCTGCATGCATGTACTTAGTAGGAATCAGGAGTTAACGCTGCTGCATACAATCTTGAAGCGATCTGTTACAACAACTCCTGGTCTCAAACGCTGCGGGCTGTGCCACAGACCCTCTGCAGGAGTTGCTGCCAGATTCAGTTGATGGAGGGGACCGAGCCCTACGCCAGCGCTGCCAAGGAATGCCTGGAGACCGCGTGGTCCAGCCCCAGCTCTTAGCTGGGCACCGGTTGCATGGGGTTGTCTCCAGTCCAGCGTCGCCTGCCTCCAGTGGGGAGGGCTCTGCAGCCTCGGGGCCCTGTCCCAGTCCTTAACCACCCAGTGATGTGGAAAATGTGTCCTTTTATTTAGCTGGGATTCCCCTTGTTTCAAGTTGTGATGGTTACTACTTGGCCTTTTGCTGCCGGCTCTGCGAAGAGGTGGGCTGGGTTGTCCCTGTGGAGGGCTGTCGGGTGGGCAGCAGTTGCAGCCCTGTCGCCTTCTCTTCTCCAGGCTGAACAAGCCACCTCCCTTGTGCTTTTACCTCCAGGTGCTTTTACCTCCGGCACCCTTGGCCCATCAGGGCCGCCTCCGACAGGAGTAAATACATGTTTTTCCCCAGTCTTTCTAAAACAGTAACGAAAGCACTGGCTCACATCAAACATTCAGTGGGCCATTAAGTTCGGTGACATGTGGTTTCTGATATCCCAAGGCAATTGTAATGTAACCAGCTCTTCCCTCTGGCAAACGCTTATCTCTGCCGCGTGTCGTCGCGCTGTGCAGCGTGTCGCAGACCTGTATTTGAAAGACTGGGACTGACAGTCGCTGGCCGAGCACGTGGAAGGGCTGCGCTGGAGAAGGGCTGCGTCCTTCACCAAAGGAAGGTGCCCAAGACTCCGGTATGCCCTGCTTTATACGGACGTTGAGTGTCTTCGTTACCAGTCTTGACTGGTTTGCATTGCCCATGCAAGGCATTTCCAGGCTGTTTTCTAGACAGATGTTCTGTTGCTCTGACTTTTCTTCTGCTGCAGCTGATGCTCTGGATCTCATACAGCGCGTGCAGTTCCTGTTTGCAGTGGGGGTGGCATGTGATCGCTGGGTGCCTTCCAACCTCCCTGCAAAACAGACCTCTTCTTTGCAAATTTCTTATTCTTGTTACAGGTCTTGTGGTATTTTATTTTATTAATGTTTTATTTGATGATGTTAATCATGGGGCTCCTGCAGACTTTCTTCTCTCTCCACCCTAAAAACCAAATTATTTCCATTCTATTTTGGTAAAATACACAGTATTTAAAGTAATTTTCTTTCAGGCAATACGCACACACATGTGTGTGTATATATGAAAATACAGATGTTTTGCATTTGCCTGATTTAGTATAATGTTTTCATTTAGCCAGGTAAATCTGGAGAATATCTGATATACTCCAGTCATTCAACACTGAAGAAACTGGTAAAGGTCTCCAAAATGCATGAATCCAGCTCCCGATCAAATTCTGGGATTATAGCCTATATTTAATCCTTTTTACTTTTAGAGTTTATCAGGATTACTATGAACCAAGTTTCAAACAAGGTCTTTTTGTAGTAAATTAATACACTGAGCACTGAAATTGTAGAATAAGGTTTAGTGCCAGCAGTGTTTGCTAATCTTTCTAAAAATGCTTTCAGATGTGTTGTGGATTTTTTAGCACTGCATATTGCTTTTTAACATCTTTGCTTATTTTTCCTCCACAGCTCAAACCATCACATTATACCTAACAATTTACCGTATTGTTAGTTTAAGCAGTAATCATCTATGGTACTGTTCTCTTAGTATGCTTAAAGCTACCACTGCTGAATGCATTGGGATGAATTACAGCAAATGTAATAATCCAGCATTAATACTTCATGATTGGAAGGCGTAACTATTGACATTACAACCTTACGTGATCTCTGGTTTGAACAGAAGAGAAGAATCAAACTATTTTTAAAAAAAACCTGGAAATTTCTTTACGTTTTGCTCTTTTCCAAATTTTGCTCAGTTTTCAAGAGCTTTTTCCCTCCTCTTGATGCAAAGCGTGCGTGGAATCAGTCAAGCTCGTGTATTGTCTCAGAGGTATTTTGCTTGTGCATCTCTACAAAATCTTTTGAAAACAAGAGTTTTAATTTAGGCATTCCAGTGAACCAAGATAAAGTGCGCCTTGCCCTCTGCTAAAGCAGCATCAGATGTGCAGAGCAACAGATCCTAAAAGTGACTGATACCTAGTCACGTTCTGAAAATGTGCCTGATACAATGTTGTCTGAGGCTGAAGTGCTGCGGTAAGATGCTCTCCTTTTAGAGCTATTTAAGGTTTTAAGAATCTCGCTGGCATTTTCTTGTCAGTTAGTGTCGTTTTCCTGCTGTCAAGGCTTTTCCCGCAAGGCCTATTTAGGAAATTCCTCGTCCTGTGCTTGGCCTGCTCCCCAGGTCGTTCTCCAGGTGAAGCAGCCAGCGGTGCAGTTTGGCACGTGGGCGTATGCTGCGGCGTAGATCGCTGACGTTATCGGGGTTAGGAATAAGCCTCCCATCACCGTTTATTGTTGGATTATGTTTTTATTGAATGTGAATGCGTGTTCTGTCATTAACCAGTGCAGCCGCAATAAAGCTGACTGATTATGGTCTAAAATCAGTAACTATCTAACAAGAATATAGATTGTGGTTACATAAGCGTGCTTGTGTGATCAGTTGGTGACTAATTGGGCTGCTGGAATGAATACAACTAAGCCTCCCCCATTTGATACGGGATCTTCTTTTGTACGTTTTGTGTGCATAATCAGCCTTTCAAAAATGGTGAAAAGTTTAGTAGGTATTTAAGATCTACATGTCTTTAAAAAAAAAAAAGAGAGAGAAAAAAATCTAAGCTGATGACCAGCACCATACTTGTGAATGTACATTTTCTATGTATAAAACTGTAGATAACAGGTTTTTTAAGTTATCTACAGCCACTTCCTAGGCTTTTCATTAAGGAAGTGTGAATATTAATTTGTGGCATGATAATAATCGACACTGACTTTTTTTTAATCACAGCTGTCGAAGTCCTCAGAGTTTAAAGAAAGAAGATAACAGAATTTTCATAAAACTTGCTTTAAACAGATGATGTCTAGAATCTCCTGTGTGCATAGGAAGCAGTTGCTTCTCTGAAACATAAATATCTTGCCGTTTAGTCTATCAAAATATGTGTACGAAACTCGCATCCATTATGGGATGGAAGTATCTCCTCCTCGGCGGCTGGTGAGCGGGGAGGGAATCCTGATGACTTACCTACCTCTTGGCCGGCGTGCAGCAAACCGGCTGGGTCCTCACTCGCGCTGGGCAGTTAACAGCCCGTCGCTTGTGCAGCGTTGGGAGAGTTGTTATCTAAGACTTATTTTCAAGCTGTCATATGAAATGATAGAAGCTTTAAAGTTGCATTTTGAAGCGTGTGAAATGGCAGGAATAAAATACAGGTTGATAATGAGCATAACATGAGTTAAAAGGGCATCGCTTTCTTCTGACATTTGTTGGCTTTTTCTGCTTAGCTGTTGAATAGTCCATTCTTAAGAACTTTTAAAATTGACTGTTGACCATTGCAGAGGCTCTTAAGGAAGATGTTTGAAGTACATTAATCTGAGCTTTAGTCCCACTTTTCATGAAATGTCTGGATCTCCAGCACTGGTTGTTACTCACAAATGAGTTTCTGAGGAACTGCCCTCATACGGTGGTCTAAAGGAAGGCATTTAATCCCTTTCTGCCAGGAAGCGCACACTTCTTGCCGGCCGATACGCCACGACACATCTGCCTGCCACGTTTAACTCTGCTGCGTCCAAAGGTTGCTTGGCACAAGCCCGTGCGTGATGCGAGTGCCCAAGCCTGCGCGGTGTCACAGCTGAGGACAGGGCTCCTCCGTTAGGTCGGCGGTGTTAATTGCTGGTCAGGATGAGCAGCTGAAATGAGGACGCGGGTGCCGGTCTGCTCAGCACCCAGCAGACGGAGGTACCTGCTCCCCTCCCCGTGGGCCCTTGGTCACCACTGGCAAACTCGCACGCTGCGCTGTTGGGCAGCGCAAAGAAGAAACCCGGGGCCTTGTCCCACGAGGTCTCTGTTTGCTGAGTGCTGCAGAAATACAGCAGCTCTGCGTGGTGTGCTTCCAGTAGTGTTTTGGTCTACTTCAGCAGGCATGGGCTGGGTCTTGAGCTGTAGGTACAGCTCACGTTCTGCTCAAAGCTCTCCTGCCCCTGCGAGTATGTCAGAATACCATTAATCAAACTAATACTGCTGCTGAATTTGGGGGTGCGTGTGCGTTGGTTGTATCAAGGTTGTAATGCCTTTACAGAAATGTAGGTGAGTTCAAGTTTTATTCTGCTGAGCGTCTTCCTGCTTTCCCAGAAAAGGAACAAGTGATCATCAGAAAGTGGATTTATTTCCTCTATGAGGGAAGAGCATCTTTTAGAGATCCTCTTTTCATACTGCTGTTCCACTGTGGAAAACTATATATAAGCCTTTTCTTATGAGCTGTTGAAATCCAGGATCATAATCTTCAGACCCAGTGAATGTAAAAAGAAAACCAAAAACAAACCACCAAACCAAACCCAAAACCCTACAAACCAAACCAACCCCACCTTTAAGTCTCTAACAAAATTGTAACACATTTCATAAGCACATCAAGGATCTTCTTTTGACTGGTAAAATAACATTCCCATTTCTGGGAACCGAACTGTTGTCATGTTTGTCTTGCAAACAAAGTGCATGTGTCTTAAGTCTGGTCAAATACAAAAAATAATTAAAATTTTGGTTGTGGAAAACGAAGTACCCATGCGTAAACATAGAAGTGTGTGTAATTCCTTGGATTTTTGTATATGTTGATTTATTCCTATATGCATAGGAAACTCCCCCCCTTACAGCTGATTATTGTTGTGTACATCCATGATTGCAAGTAGCAGTCGCCGCCCGTGTGTATGCTAGTCAATTCAAGACCGTGCCATTACGCTGGGCCCATGGGCACAGAAGGGTCTGTGTGCATGCTGTTCAGGTCCCTGCCGTCCAAGGACGCTGGCCACACACAGACCGTGTTGGTCACGGTCCCCGTCCGTGCTGCTTCCCGAACCGTGCTCAGACGTTGTTTGGGAGCGTGCTGACTGTCCGAGCCAAAGCTGTGCCAGGGACTGCTCCCGCAGGGGAACGGGGCGGACGGCAGGCTGCTCCTCGGGCACATTTTGTGGTGCTGCTCAGTCTGCAGGTACGGGCACGGGCACTGTAACGTAAAGACTTAGCACCTGCTGTCGGGCGGTTGGTGGATGGATGTGTGCCTGCCCTAACCTGGAACAGGAAGTGAAAGAACAGCATTGAAATCACGCTGGCTCTAGTTAATCTTAGGACCTGATGGCTTGTGGTCATGCAGTGCTACTCGGGGCACCCCGGCTCTGCCCTGAGTAGGGGGTTCGTAACACTCGCTCTAGCTGGCCTTACTTAAAATAGTCCTGAGACGCACCAGGAGTTTCTGTTGTGGTACATCCCAAGACAGTCGTTCCAACGTATAATAGCTAATTACAAAAGAATCATGCTAAGATTTTTTTTTTTTCCCCTGGACGTAAATGCAGTGATATTTGCGAAGGCTTGAACAGACCTTATTCCTACTGCATGGTTTTCCCTGGGTGGTTTGCAATAAATAAATCTTGCCATGTTCACCAATCTGGTGAACTTCAGTGGGGTTTGATTCTCGGAACAGTAGCAGTAGTAGTGATGTGATGATATTGTGAATATTGAAATTCAGTTTAAACAATTGACAATAGAGTTACTAGGAAGTACTTTGGAGCTGGTGCCATTCTGGGTGATGCTGAAAGCTTTTGCAAACCACAAGGCATAACAAATCCCAGCTACAGCTAACCAGGTAAGCATTCCTAGCAGTAGCAAGAGCTGTCTTTTTCAAAACAGCTTTCAACTGCATGCAAATATAAGTTGCCCTTTGTCCAGCAGCCAGCATATATCTCCTTGGAGCCTTGCACATGCCATTGCCTACAAATAATACCTGAGCTTAATGTTTTCCTACCTGCCTGATTCCTAACCACAATTGTTTGGAAGCTGTTTTTCTGGGAATTCTGTTTTTATCTGTTTCCAAGTCATGTCTAGCTTGCATTTCTAATATTACTGTATTTAAATTTGAAAACACTGCCTTCCCCTTTGTGCCCCAGTCTAATTTGCTGTTTGTCAGCAAACCTTGAGGTGGAGTCTGTGGCTTCTTACTTCAGGCTCTTAATTGGGAATTTAGACCGTTCTTCATTATTGGGCAAAATTGTTAGACGTTCACTGGAGAATTGGATTTTTTGTGTTTCTCTTTTGACTAATAAGTTTTGAAGTACTACTCTCTTCTGTGCACTGGAAAGTAATAGATCTGCCCGGACATTGACCCGAGGATAACGATATCTGAAATTAAACCAGCTGGCCTTGTTTCACTGTCTGGTTGGCAAAGCTTTGACAAGTGTCAGGGCCAGTGTAACGTAATCATCCTACATGTAAAAACAGCATTCCTTTATTTTACAGTAGTTTGTACTTCAAGGGCTATTTTTGAATGCCCAAAAGTTAGATATTTGTTTAAATAAAAGGTTGAGCTTTTAGTGAACCAGCTGAATTTCTGTGTCCCCTAAGGGAAGGAAAAGACGTTCCTGTCAGATTTTCCTTTATGAATTTCTGTTTAAACTTGCAGTAAGTTTTCGGTTTGGATGCAGGTGATCTTGGTGCTGATCTCTGGTGCAAGATCAGGGTTGGGTGTGGGTTGGTTTTTTTTTTTCCTTTTAAAACTAAGTCCATATAGGAGAGTCACTTTCAGGTTACAGACTTCTGCAAATGCACCAGTAACTCCTAGTCAAAGCTTTGTCTGTATTTTTAATAGCAATGTGTAACAAATACTTTTCCTGTTTCTTTGCTACCACCAAAGATTAAATACTTCTCTTGGCTTGTCCAGAGAAAAGCGGATTGAGGTTTCCTTCAGGAAGAGAATTTCCCATACCATAAATTTATGATGTATACAGGTGATTCAGCAAACATACCCTCCTTTCTTATACTACGCTGTTTTTTTCTTTCCTTTGAGATAATTGCCACAAAATAATGCTAAATTAGGCAGATATGAGTGATCATTGTGCTTTTTATGGCAAACTTGTTGCTATTGCAAGCTTCTCGGGGTAGTCCGTCGTGTAGCATGAATGACAGGAGTAGGTATTTAGACCAGCGTCTGCGTATTTCGATGGAAGAGCCAAGAAGATGGAAATCCAAGTAGCCACCGAGTCGGAGCCCAGAACGGGAGCGTGCGAGGGGAAACCAGAGAGTAGTCGCAGCCCCTTTGGCAGAGGCCGTGTCTCCTCCCCAGCCACTGCTCTGAGCGCTCGTGGGCTTGAAGCCGCCCGAGGGAGTGAGTCTAATGAAACGAACCTGGCTTATTTTGAGTGTCACGGTCTCTTCTGTCAGCTGCAGGGGGAGACGGTAAACTCTGGCAGTGTTAAAAACCGGGAAGAAAGCTGTTGGATAAGAGCTTTTTTCTTTACTGGCACAGCTGGATGCAGAAGACATCTGTGCACAGCCTGCATGAGACTGCTGGAGAGTTCGGTGAATTAGGTTGTGCAGAAAACAGGGTGTGGGTTAGATTAATTCCTTTAGTGAGTGATATAAATAGGTCTAAATGTTAAATAAGGAGAATAAAGTCTTGTGCAGTACAGCAAGTCCGTTAATTTAAAGTTCTTTTACATTCTCTTGGGTATTTCTAAAGACCACAGGTGACCTGGTTCAACTTGCTAAAATTGCTCAAGTATATAACTGCATGGAGTTTAACTGACTTTTATAAAAATAGATTGCAATTCACCTGGAACACTTTTTTTTTTTTTTTTAATATGCAGTAAAAATACCTTGTAAGCAGATTTTCACGAGGTCGGTACTGTGATTTGAGCCTGTTTCTTAATAGTGTGCTTTCAACATTGGACTGGGAGTTTTGAGACCTGGTTCCTAACCCTGTCACTGATACGCACGAACCTTTGGTCTCCATACGCTGCTCCTGATGTGTGCGCTTTTAGCTTGCTCACTTCAGTTTTGTGTGCTGTTTGTCCATGTGCGAGAGCAGCGTCGTCGTACTGTCCCTCTAAGACAAACTCGTGCCTTTCTGAAATTTTGCCTGCTGTTTTTCCCCCCAAGCTGTGTCAGTCTAGCCAAGGAAAACATGAATATTTTCCCTCTTCCTAGAGGTCCCAAGTCCTAGAAATAGGACTTGAGTCGTTAGTGTAAAACATTTAATATTTTTCTGTTGCATGAGATTAAGGTACCCACAGTTCTCCAAACTCTGCAGTTCTTTTATTGCTTACTGGTGTTTGCTTAATCTGTTGATGTGATGGTTCTGGTGTGCCTTAGTAAGATATTCAGTAAAACATAATTCAGTACATTTTGTAGCCTTGTGGGATAATCGGAGCCTTGTAAGCATAGCCTGGCATGGCCTGTGGCTACCCTTGAGGAGCTTGGCTTCATACGACCATCCTGTGAACTTAAACCCCTCATCTTTTCTGCCAGCCCTTCCGACTCACCTGCAGAAAGAGCGTGCTCCCGAAGCTGCTGCCGCCGCCTCCAGCTCCAGCGCAGGGAGCTGATGGACACACGCTCGTTCTAGTGCCAAAAAGAGCTGGTCCCCCTCAACTCAGGGCATCGTCGCTGAAGACGAGAATTCAGGTTTGCTCAGCAGCAGAGTTCTGGTTTCCTCAGAACTTGGGTTCGTCTTGGGTTTTGCCGCCGTGCTGTGTGGGAAGTCGTCGCCTGGGCCTGGAGACGTGCTGTCTCCGGGCTGGGGTGACGGCCTGGAGACATGCATCTTTTTTTAAAGATGTTGCATCATGCAGCGAGGGTTGAGAATTCTGCAGGGAAGAAAAGGCACAATTTGTTTTAGTCTCAGACTTCATAAGGTGGAATGCGATCAGCGCTTGAAAGGAGGAAGATCTGAGCTGGGTTCCCAGGTTGCTCGTGGTGAAGCTACCTGAAATGAGATTTTAATTTCCATGCTTGAGCCAGATGAGTAGGTGGTTGTAACCTGGAGACCTCTACTCTAAGTTTGTTTTCCTGTGCTGAACTTTGCAGAGGAGGGTGGAGATGTGGTTCATGCCCTTGGTGCCTGTTTTTGTTTTCATTGCAGAACTGAGATTTTATCAAAGACTGTTTGCAAAATTGCTACTGACAAATTTTGAGATTATTAAGGTATCACAAGAATTATACTGAGGTTTATCACGTACCGTTGCTATGGCCTTCAGAAAATTGCTGCGATGTCCCCAGAGGTTGAGCTGTTCACTTTGGATGCCTCTCTTCTCCCTGTGTCTCCAGAAAGAAAACCAGCCTCTTCCTGCTCCAGCTGCCCGTGCTGTGGGAGATAATGAGGGTAGCACTATTAAATATGTCGACTGACTTCCTTGCTTGGCTCACGGCCTTTCCTCCAAACTGTGGTGGTTGCTTTTGTGTTGTTTTGTTGTTTTTCCTTTAAATGCACACAGAGATTTTAATTGGGAAGTGGAGCGTTTCTGGGGCCGTGGTGTTCGGTCGCTGGAGTTTGCTGGGCAGGAGCCTGCGGCTGCCTTCTGGCAGGGCCGGGGGCGTTCTCGAGGGGAGATCGGAGGGGCTGGGCAGTGGCAGGGGAGGGATGAGCACTGGGTCTCACCTCACGGCTGCCGAGGCAGGAGCAGCTTGCGCGAGGCGCTGGCTCTCGCTTCCCGAGCGGCTGTGTGGCTGCGCGGCGGCGGCAGCGCAGGAGCGCGGGCGTTCCTCGGCTCGCTCGGTGCGCGGGCGGCTGGCTTCGCCCCGGGGGTGACGGCGGCCGGCCGTCAGATAGGGCATCCCGCTTCGGTTCTCCCCCTTGGATTGCCCTGGCGTAGTTTGATGTTAGTAGGTGGCTGTACGTCAGAACAGAGGATGATCTGACTTGGTAGTATTCCAGTGAGGTGTTGATGTGGAATGGCTTCCTAGAGTACGGGGTTTTTTCATTCAGCCCTAATGTGGGTTGGTTTAATCCACCAACAAACCGAAGTAAGAATCAGCGTGACTCTTCTGCAGTATCACTGGTCTTCCACGTTTTCAATTCCTAAAAGACTTAGGAGTAGCCTAACGTTAGGCTTGCTGTAGAAGACACTTTTGCTCTTTTTTTAAGTAGATGACAAATACTCTATTTTGTTTTGAAACTGCAAATCCTAGTTGATTTTTCACAACAACGGGGAGAATTAAAGAGCAGTTTGGGTGACTGTATGTTTTTATTATGCCTAGCACACCAGGGGCTCTGTGTGTGTTTTTTCATTCAGGGTAACAAAAGTTCCAACAGTTAAAACATTGGGTTAAAGATCTGTTGTCTTTTCCATTCTGATGTGTTTTGCAACCAAAATATTGAGTTAAAGATCTGTTGTCTTTTCTACTTCTTTATGTTTTGCAAACTTTCAGATATAATAAAAATAGAGATGAGGTGCTCAGTGGAGGAAACCGGATTCACAGAGTCTCTGCGTGCAGGTAACTTTCCAGCGTGATCTGGTTTCTCTCCTTCCAGTCAGTGGAAATTTACCTCGCTGTCGCCTATCTCGGTTTGAAATCAGAAATGTCTCTACACACAGAGAAGAAAAAAACCGAACCAAAACCAAACCAACACTCCCCCGCCGCGGTTCACGTTAAGCTTTCTTCAGGTGAAATCCTAGATTGCTGTCCTTTCCCCTCGTTGCCTTGGTGAGGGACGTTTATTGCCTCCGTCAGCGAAACTTCCGCGTTGGCCGGCCGAGGCTGCCAGGGCCGCTCTGAGCCGCGGCGGTGCCTCGCGGCGCGCTCCCGGGGACGCAGCCTGCTGTCGACCTGGGGGTCTTGCACCGAAGCAGCCGGGCAGCGCTGGGTAAGTTGGGCTTTCGGTGCCTGCGTGAAGACCGCGGCACGACGTCTGGGTGCGCTCCAGCTACTCGGGCGACTGCCTGGTGCTGGCGTCCCCGAGGCAGATGCGACGAAGGCTGGCTGGGGTTTTGTGCGACTCGGAAAGTATGGAAGGAAAGTTGGCCATCGTGAGGGATTTGACTTAGGCATGGTTTTATATACCTTTTATAAGGTAGTTGTGGAAGAACATGTTAAATGTTTAATCTTCTCCGGTCTGCATGGCATCTGTTCAAATATTGGTTTGCATTGATCCAAACGTTGTGCCTTTCACACTTGTCTTCTCGTTTAAAAAAGCCAAGCTTCTAATTTTATACCCCTATCGATTGTTATTTCAGTGTCGTTCTCTTAATGCGTACTCTGAATGTATCATGGCATTTTCTGTCCTATAGGAAGTTGATGTCTACAGCTTTCCTTCTTACACCGGACTATGGGTTGCTGTGGATTTCTTCTTAGGTGTATTTAGAACATACGGATGTGTATTCCAAAACTTGTTCAGGTTGGTTTTTATAGCGCGTCTGTTTTGCTTTAGCTGGTGTGGACTAAGCTACCTCTCCTGGGTTATTCTTTGGAGGGGCAATGCTGAGGGGTGGCGTGACGTCCTCACCGGTGGGAAGAAGCGCACAGCTCAGGGTGCTGCGTTTTGCCCACGTTCTTCCCCTGTTGTTTCCGTAACTTTTCCCTAAACTTCCCAGCTCCAGCATATTTTATTAATCCAAGGGCAGGAGGACTTTTTAATGAATTTTCTTTATGTGAATGCTTGAATAGGTGTTGGAAATTGCTTTTCAGAGCACCTGGAGGAAGTGTGTTGTTCGTTTAAAAAGGAATTAAAAAATGTGAATCATGCACATAAATATACATACAAAAGTCTCCTAAATCTGTAGACACATCTGTATTCTCTCACCTGTTTTCTGAGGTGAATTGGGATCTGTTCATTGTCGGGTTTTGCTGCATGATTGGCTTTCAGTTTCCTAGCTTGGTTCCACCTAAATCAGCTATGTCTTCAAAAATGGCAATGTGAATTACAGATTAGAAAACACAATCTGTGTAAAGGTTATCCTTCAGCAGAGAAGAAAACTATGTAACCTCTGACATTTTTCAGTGAGGCAAGAATACATAAACTTCATGTTAATCATTGGACAAAGCAGAAGTAAGTACGAATGTGGTTAGCGGTGGAACTCGACATTAATGCGTAACCAAGCACTTTATGGCACCCCTGCTGCAGCGGCGAGGTAGGCTGAGGGTAGTGGGGCGAGGACAGAAATAGGCATAAATAACTTTGACAAGCGAGGTTTCATAAATGTTAGCATTTTACTGCTTAACTGCTGGCAGCCAGCCAACAACCGCCATCCTGACACGTGTGCGCAGCTTTGGATTTCTAGCAGCAGCGTTGCAAAAGTTTTTAGTCAAAGTACTCTGAACAACATAGCTTTAAATTCCGAGACGTGTTCTGCATTGTAGTTGGAAAAAACCGATCGAGGGAGGAATGCGGTTTCAGTGTCGGTCTCAGGCCGTGCCGGAGCTGGTGTCAGTGCTGCGGAGGAGCAAACCCGTCCTCTGGAAGCAGGAGCCGCTGGTAGCTCAGCTGCAGCTCTGGAGCTGACGAGGGAGTGGCAGCACCTGGCATGTTAAGGAGCCCCTTCCAGGCTTAGTACGCTACGGGCAAGGTTTTAAAATGATAGAAAAAGTCCTCTGTGGGGTGAGCTTAACTGCTTTTTCAAACAGTGCATTTCAAAAAGAAGCTTAGGGTATATGCTTTTCAAAACGAATGGAATTCAGTGGAATACAAAAATTGCAGGGTTAGACGTCCATCTCGGCTGGTTTGCCGTTTGTCAGTGGCTAATACTAGTTGTTTCAGACAGTGCAGGAATTGCACAGAAGGTGGATACAATTTAATCTGGCCACCAGACGAGTATTTCTCTTTGATATGTATTTTCAACTCTGAGGAGAAGCAGAAGAGTGCCTTTTATATACCCACTTAGCAAGATTACGAAAAGTGATTTAAAGATGGATGCAGCAGGTAAGTTGATACTGACAATGGTTAATAGCAGCATAGCATTTAAATCATCTAAGCACGAGTTCTCTGTGATTACTAAATATAAAACGAAGAGGAAGGAATCCAGGTCAAAAGCTCCCATCCATGCTATTGGGGAAGTGGGGAGAGGAAAACGGATCTTGTTGATTTCAAATATTCCCATATTCCCTTTTGTGTTTTAGTGCAGATGCTGTTGGAAATGGTACGACCACGCAACCAGTGTAGTGGTTGGTTCCTGTTGACATGGAGCGAAGCTGTGAAAACATGCAGAGTTGAATAAAGTGACCTTGAAACACCAAGTATTAACTCATTTTGGGTAGGGTAGGGTGGTCCGGTGGGGTCTGCGGATCATGAACTGTTTCTAGAGTGCTGTTGTGGACTGCTGCCTCTTCCTTAGAGTGTGCTGGGAACTGCAACTCGAGCAGCAAGTGGCTTCTTAAATAGCTTAACTCCTCCGGTAAGGACAGTGTTTCTGTCAGGTGGTGCCGGCTTTCCTAGCCTTGTCTTCCCTTTACTGTACCCCTTTTGCATGTTCCTGCCTCCTGATCGCTGTGGTGTTGCATGGAGGAAGGCTTGGCTGCTAGGGGCAGGATGGGGCGGGGTAGTGAGCGACTGCGGGCAGGGGCTGGCCTCTGGGTGCGCGGGGAGGGAGGGAGTATCCCAAGATTGTGTCCTTGAGCCTGACCACCTTGGTAGGTGGTGAGCGATTGCCTCTTCTCCCTTTTTACTGACTCAGAGGGATGTTAGATACAGTTGCCAGAAAATGGAAGTTCGTTTGTGTTGGGAAAACTGCCCTGTGAGAATGCGTTACATGATTGATTCCTCATGAAAGTCTTTCAGTCAAGATATTTAACTGCCAATAAATTGTGCTCTACTGGATTGGTGTCTATCAGGTTGTTGTCTAGACAGTTTAAGGTTGCCTTTCTGCTCAGTGGCATGTCAATTCATGTGGTACCTAAAGCTATTTGTCTGGAAAGAACTCAGTATTGTCATGTGGCATGTTTCAGTTTTAAGATATGCACAGGCTAATTAAGCAAGTACCTTTAAGTCCAATGACAAAAATCATCTTGCTGTGGTCAGGGACCTCTCCAGCATCCCTTTCCACTTTGTCTCTGATGCTTGAGGAAGAGTATGCATTGTGGTTCAGCTGTGGTGGTGTGGAAGCAGGCCCTCGTTTCCCACTTCTGGCGGCCGGTTCGGTCAGACTCCGGTCAGTGCACTGAGCGAGTGTAAAAGCGTGGGGGGTGCCTCCCTAGGGAGCTTTGCTTCTGTGGTTTGTGTGTCCAGTTCCCTGATCCAAGTCTCCGCAGAGCCGTGCTTGTGAATGTCTCTCTTCTGATCAGCCTTGTTAACCTGCTCTGCGTGGTCTTGTTCGTTTACACATTTTGCAACCTGGAACTCCAGCCGTAACCCTCAACCTCACTGCACACCCTGTCTCCAATGCACAGGATCTCACCAAGAACCATAGCTCCACAACATATCACTTCTCCTTAATCCTCCAGATGTGTTTCCTCATCCCCTTCTCTACTTGTGTCTGGGGTTTTCCTGCCTACTAAATACAGTCAGCTCGGTCTTTGCAGGATGTATCAGATTGGGTGCTGGTGAGCGTACACACGGGTACTTGTAGGTGGCACTGGCCTTGGCTGCGCTGGGTTACTGACTCGGGTTTTACACTTTTCAGAGGCATCAGTCCCACTGTGCAGGGCATGAGCAATGCCCAAGGCATGAGCAATGAGCCCAAGGCTTACAAGAGGTGTTAGCTTTACTGGCAAGTGGTCTTGTTTTCTAGTTAGCTAATTCTGGAGTGATGGTTAAATCTTTGGCTTTTTTTATTATTATTTAATCTGGAGGGTGTGTCCAGATGACACAGAACTCAGTGAAGACATTCTCCGTGCTTGTACATAAGGACTTCCCCATCCTGGAAATCTAGGTATTTGGAGTAAAAATAAAAGGCAAGTCAGTGTTTTCTAAGCTCAGCTGAATATTATTGAGTGTTGTAGACTGAAGCCTCGAATTTCTGGTCTTGGTGCCACATATATCACAGAATCACAGAATTATTTAGGTTGGAAAAGACCTTTAAGACCATGAAGTCAACCGTTAACCCAGCACTTGCCAAGTCCACCACTAAACCATGTCCCTAAGCACCACATCTACACGTCTTTTAAATACCTCCAGGGATGGTGACTCCGCCGCTTCCCTGGGCAGCCTGTTCCAGGGCTTGACAACCCTTTTGGTGAAGACATTTTTCCTAACATCCAGTCTAAACCTCCCCTGGCGCAACTGGAGGCAGTTTCTTCTCATCCTCCTATCTTTTATCTGTATCTTTGCATAGCAGTACTGGCTTTTAAGTAGCTGCCTCCATCTACCCTTCATCTTTGGCTGTCCATTTCTTCCTCCCTTATCTTCAGTTTTGTTGGCGTGCCGGTTGTGGGCTCGACTGGCTCAAGTGGTTGACCTAGGTTCAGAAAAACCTCCCTGGGAATGGAATAAACTGGAGGGGAGAGCCATTTAAGCTGGCACTTTCCACTGAAAGAAATGTATGTGTAAACATGTTCTTAATCTCAACAAGCGTTAAGTGCTGCTTAGCTAAAGATTAGCTCGGGCTCAAAGCTGCAAAGGGATCGCTTTATTTGGGGTTTGGATCCTAGGTCTTCTCACTCAGAATATTTCCACGTTTAGTGAGCTTGTCTTGGCTACTCTCTGTCATTGTGCCCTGGGTTTACAAGAAAAACAAACTAAAATCCTGATTTTCTTTTCTTGTCCAGTCTTTTCAGAGGAGGGTGGGTGGAAACCTGTGCCAGGTAATTGATGCTCTGTGTTTAAAGTCACTCGCTGTGCCTAGCCGAGCAAGCCTTTATCTGATTTTTTGGTGGACAATGAGGTGAGATTACCTCTCTATTGCTGTGAAAATTTAACTCCTTGCTTTACCTAGACACAGCATACTTGGAGAGAAATGAAGAAACTGGGACACAAGGAGCAAGCATAAAAATATGAAAAACTTATTTTTTCTGCCCTTCAGTCTTGCTGTTCCCCGCAGCAGCGTTCCCAGCTAAGGCAGTGGAGACGAGGAATACCAATTTGAGGTGTCAGCCCCTGTGCAGCCTGGGAAGCTGGGAGCTGCTCTGGTTCCGCTGCTACCCGTGGTGTTCCTTGAGCAACCTTAGTTTGGGAACGCTTCGTCTGTATCATTGGAGGTTTTGTGTAGTCGCGCGAGCTGGAATATTCTTTTATTATGCTTTTTATGCATGTGTGCACATGAATGCACCTGTGTTATGCTGCTTTTGCGAATGCTTTTAGACAAAATGATACAGGTAAGAAAAGTTCGGTGCGCTACAGAAGAATTACGTCACAGACGAGCTGTCTGAACAGCTACTCCTATGGTTCGGAGTACTGTATCTTAAGTGTCATCTTCTGCAGAAGAATTTTGCATCATCCAAAATTCACCTTGCTCCTTGTATACGATAGGTGTTATCAAAGTAAGTATCTTACTGACTGAAGGAAAACTTCTGAGGGCAGAGAGGTGAGGCCTTGTTACTAATTGAGGTGTTCTAATTATTTTGTAAAATATCACATATTTCATGCATATGAAAATTTGAACAAACATTTGCAAAAGCACTGTTGCTGCTTGGTAAAGTGGAGTACTTGGCAGAGGCTGAGCGCCTGCATGCAGGGGGGGAGCAGGGGCTGTCTTCTGGTGGACTGAAAGTAGGAAGTGACACTTCAAGTACGTTTTTGAGAACCTCTCTGTTTGGGTAGTCTGGAGCGTCATCGTTTGTGTCTTGCAGGACCCGAATTAGGGATCTTCCAGGAGTTGGACTTCCTGCTCTGTGATTTTTTTTTTTTCTTTAAATATGGGTTTTTTAATTCCGTTAATACGCAGAGAGGATTTTAGTGCAGAAGTAAGGTGCCACTCCAGCACAGCTGGTGTTGGACTTTGTGGGAGGAAATCTGAGTAGCGCTGATAATATAGTAACTGTCTGAAATCCCTCTTTCCGTCCCTCTCTACTTAGTATTACAACTTCTTGTCCTCCGGTTCTCCTTCAGTAAGGTCAGAATAGTCTCCATTTCTGACTTTTTTTTTTTTCTGTGCTGTCTTCTCTTAATGAAGGAATTTTCTTGATCACAACTGGCAAGTTCATTGCCTTTTGTCTATTAAAACCGCTCTAGGTGACCAGGCGTGTTGTATTGACATTAATGGATTGAAAAAAGTTAACATATGAAAAAAAAATTCAATATCCACTAATGTAACACCATTGAATTGTTCTTTTTCACATACTGTTCTGTTCACCTCTCTGGTGAGCTTTAGGCTCTTTTAGGAAGGAATCCTGTTTTCTTAATTAGAAACTACTTTGGACAGTGTTAAGTGCTGCTGGAAAGAATACCAACAAACAAATTTTCAGAAAGGATTTAAATCCTCCAGCTTTTGTTTTAATGCAGCACAGTTACTACGGCAGGATGTGTGTCAGGATGAAACTTGCCCTGCAAACAGGTTCAATGGGACACTTGTTTTTCTTTCTCTGAAGTAATCTGACTCCTTCCAGAGGAATGGGATTAGGGTGGACAGGTACGGGTTTGCTTCTGGGGTGTTTCTGACCTTCCGAATGATCTCAGAAATCTCAGATACAGCTAACAAATCTGTCTGGCTTTTAGCTATCTAAAGCAAATAGAGTAGGTGTAGTATGGTTGTGCCAGGATAAACCTGTGGGAAAATATTATTGTTTTCTGAACAAGCTTCAGGGAACGAGTCTCAAATTACCGTAATTGAATCTTGCATCTTGCAGTTCTGGCAGGCTTATCAGAGGAGAAGAAGGTATAACTGATAGGGGTGACTGCAGAACCTGTTTCTGTAGGATCCTTTCCAGATTTCATTTTGGTGGCCTCTTTGTGTAGCAAAAATCAGCTGGTCAAACAGGGTGAAAAAAAATAGAGTAAAAAATACCATTAATACCAATGTTCCTCAGGAGCTCAACGTAATGAAGTGATAAACTGAGCATCAGGTTGATGTCCTAGTAATATGCATCTTCAGAAATTGCCATGTGTCATTGAAAGTTGTTTTTGAGCTCTGTATATACCAAGGCGGTGAGACAGGTTTAAACAACGTAATTTTAAGGATTTATTTTCAATCTTACACCCTTTTTTTAAACCACAGACAGCTCTCTGACCAAGAGGTATTAGCATTATTGGACAAAAATGTTATGAATATTTTCCTGTGTGTTTGAAGAGACAGCTTTAGAACGAATGAATGAATTTCTGTGCAGTATGGATCATTTAGGATTTGAAATGGCCCTGCTCGGCAAATTGTCTTCTACTTTTATTACTATTATTGTGACATTATTATTACTATGATGTTATTACTGTTATCTACTCTTACTCTGCTTTTATTTAACTCTTAACAGCTCTGACTGGAGTTGGATGCTCTTCATGTTTGGGTTCGGGTTATTCTTTAGCAGATAAAGTGTATGCCTCCTTCCAAGAGGTTTTTCTTTTCAAAATCCTACTTAGGAAAGGCTTCTGCTATCTAAAGGCTGAGAGTTCATTCACAGCTGAACCTCTTGTGAACTGTTGGTCTTCAAAATGAATTACTGAATAAACATTAAACCTGTTCTCTTTTTTATTAACAGGAGGAGTCTCGTATCCTCAGGGTAAAGGTGGTTTCTGGCATTGATCTAGCGAAAAAAGACATCTTCGGAGCCAGGTAGGCATTCTGCCTTGACTATTTTATGCGTTTAAACAGAATAAACTTAGCAGAGCAAGGACACTTTATAATTGATTGTTCATAAATGTGATGAGAGATCCTATGACTTGATTACAACCAATGCAGATTATGGGCTGTGTGTTGGCAAGAAAGCCGTTCATCACAGCAGTGGCTGTTCGTGCCCTCTCCCACCACAGGAAGCCGTTCCCGAGTTCCCCGTCTGCCTTAGCTCTGAGCGTGTGAGGAGCAGCTCCAACTCTGGCAGTGTTTGGCAATACGTAAAATGACTCCCAGCTATCTCCCCATATGCCCCACATAATGCAGGGAAGACCAAAAGCCAGCAGGACCCTCTGTCTTGTTTCGAGGAAGCTCTACTTTCCCTGCTGGCTTTCAGTACCAGTCTCTCGGATGCCAGGTGTCCAAGTCTGACTCGGTAGCCAGACTGTGAATTTTCTTGGTCTTGGACATATCCCGGTGCCACTGTTGCAGTTCCTAAGGATGGTACCTTAGAATCGTGGAATATCTCAAGTTGGAAGGGACCCATAAGGATCATTGAGTCCACCTTTTAGAGAGAAAGGCAATAAAAGCATTTTCTTCTGTTCAGCCTATGCCACGAGAAGGCTAGCAGTAAGTACTAACGTAGAAGAGAGTTCAGTGAACTGTGCTGACTTAGTGCTTTTGTTTTAGGCTATGGCAAGTCCAGGTTTTAATTCCAGTTGAGCCTTGAACCACCTTGAGTTTTAAACTGGGGACTTGAGAGGGAAAAGAGAAATTTTTGGAGTGCCTAAGGCAGTCTTCATATGATCGCCTCCCTGTTCATCTGTGTATCAAAAGCCAGGGCGAACAGACCATAGTTTGCACTGGTCTTTGGCCAAAATAACAATTGTCAAGCAAGAAAGCTGATTTTAAATGGTCTAATGGAAAGATTCAGATACAGTCACTTTGGATGTTCTCAAGTTTTTTGTTTTGAAAGAATTAGTCACAGGTGTAGGAATAGCTTTTCTCCAAGTCTAGGCTTGCTGTGCAATGACTTGAAGAATCAAATCAGGTAGTAAATGGGGGAGAAGCTGGTTCTGAAGCCAAAACGAATGGAAAACAATAATTTTTTTTTTTCCAAAGGTCAATTCAGGTTTGACGTTCTTGCTATCTCAAGCCTAAGTATGAGGAAATTCTTTACTGCAAATGCTCCAATCTACTTAGGATTTTTTTATCAGTTTGAAATTAGTGGTATCCAATTTAGCTGTTATTGAAATGACTAATTTCTTAATGTAAAAATGAGCCTCCCTGTGGATTTTCCTGTATTTCTTTAATCGTTCTTACAATTGTTCATTAGCTTGTGTATCTAGCTTGAAACTACATGAAAGCAGCAATTAAAAGTTTAATCAACTTTAATTTTTTTTGTGAAATTTGCAACA
This sequence comes from Mycteria americana, assembly GCF_035582795.1. Lineage (NCBI taxonomy): Eukaryota > Metazoa > Chordata > Aves > Ciconiiformes > Ciconiidae > Mycteria > Mycteria americana. The sequence goes on from NW_027445437.1 coordinate 2,481,140, forward strand.
AACATTCCTTTGGTAGCTGTGTGCAGTATATGGTAAGACAAAGCTTTTTTATTTTCTTTCCCCAAATTTGCTATTTTGAAGAACAGCTTTTGATGCTGACCGTAAGCAACAAAAGAAGCAGCTCATGTGTAGATGTAGTCGGACACGTAGTGCTTGCTGAGAAGACCCAAGGTAGTACTGTTAATAGTGTCGCTGGGTCGCACTATAGGAGTACTACTGCTTGCTCACAACCTTAGCATCTACCTCACGGACTCCTGCGGTTGGCGTTGAGATGCTGCAGTACCAAAATAAAAGAGAGGAGGAGCAAATTGTAGAGAAGAGATGGGACTAAGGCACAGAGAAAACAAGATTTCTATTGCAAACACTAAGCCTAGAATTGCCATACTTACATGCTAACTTTGCTTTTTCTAGATCTTGTTTAATTTGGCCTTTTCATACCATTACAGCTCTTTGGTTTACTTGATGTATCTAATTGGCTGGATTTTGTTTCTGCATTATTCCCAGAGCTTTAAATTTTACCACTTCTTTTGAAAAAAGCAAAGCTGGTGGTTGGAATGTTGAATCTGCTCATTAAGAGGAACTTCAAGATATTAAAGTGCTGTGGCAAATTCACAGAAGTAATCTGAGAGGAGCGGGGGAATCTTTTTAGTGTTCATTTGATTCATTAAAGGATACATTGGAAACTTTACAGCTGAATCTCCGGCATTGTAGTATCTCCTTCAGCCATACTTCTCATAGAACTTTTGTAAATATTTAAGATGTCGTGTTCAAAAGAACTCCTAAAATTTGGTTAGGAATTGATAAATTGTAAAAATAGCTTTTATCTTTCAAAATGCATAAAGTTAAAACTAAGTGAAATTTGAACTGAGTTCTATTGATGTGGCCCTTAAATATTTAAGTAAATTGGTCTCAAGTCAGTAGATTTCCATAAAACCAGAGAGTTAAAAACATATTCCCAACTTATGTTTTTAACTTTGTTTTAAACAGTTCTTCAGAAAAAGTTGAGACTAACAGCATCGTGTATTATAAACTTAGCGAAGTGCTTGTATTGCTGCGTTGGCAAGCTTTCAGAAAGTTTTCTTTTTTAGTTAAATCTCCAATTTAATTTTTCTGTTTGTTTTAGGGGCCTTGCATACCTTGCTGAGATACTAACATTTCATGCTGCTTGAATGTTAAGTATGATTTAAGTTGCTACAGGTAGTATCATTCCAACACAGCTGTTGAGAGTGCGTTCTGTAATAACTATCCTGTTAACAGCTCTGTTGAGGATCAGTATGGGGTAGGTGATTAAATTCTCATTTGGGGCGATGGAGGAGAAACATGTAATGTTTGACCTAAACGAGAGGATAAGGGAAATTTACGGGTGTTAGAACTCTACACATAGTTTTTTACTGTGTGGTGTCTGTTCAGGATCCCTAAAAAAATAGCAAAAACTAATCCTGTCTATGCGTATTTTCGTCTCTTTGTGTGGATGTGGACTCTGACACTCCGTTGTTTCCCTCTCCCATAAATAATTTCCATGAGGTCACAAATCTCTCTCAAGTTGATTTTTGTTACGGTGTCACTTTTAGCACACAGCCACAGGCTAATATCTGATGTGAAAGTAAATAATCTGAATCTGCAAACGCAGGGGGTGCTGGCTGCTAGGCGGTGCGTGGTAACCGACACCGTTGTCAGCAGACGTGGCAGAGGGTGAGAATACCAAGTGGGCCGTGCTGAGGACCTTCTCGGTAGGTGCAGAACACCCCCGGGGCATGAGTAGTGCGGCCGAGGGAAGGAGGAACAGCTGAATTCTGCGCTTTCCCTCCTGAACATCCTCTCCATACCTGTGACAGAAGGTGTCTCTCGCAGCAGCTGGTCTCCTCTTAAATCTTCCTGCTTCCCTCATTCCTGTTCTTATCTGCAATAGTTGGAGACTGCCTGCCCCAAATGGCAGGGTTTGGACAGGGCTGACTTACGGGGTTGCATTGTGCTGAGCAAATGAGCAAAGAAGCCGGCAGCACCCAAAGGCACAACGGCACGGTCTGAGGATTTTAACGCACTGGTGGTATCCCGCACGCTATGAAACGTTAGCATTTCTGCATGTCGTTCCTAACCGGTGCTTCTGGATTGTGGACAAATACGTGGGGGTTTTTGTCTCTTTTCAGAAATTCAGTCAAGTGTTGAGGACAAATTCCTGATCTCTGTAATGTTCTTTTTGGGAGAAAGAAGGTCAAGTGACTGCTAAATATTTTAGGTAGTTACACACTTTAGAATGAGTTAATCTAAAGTAATTTGAAAACATGTTAGAATTGCAAAGTTACGGCCCCAGTAGCTGGCATGCCTCTTTGCGGTAGAGTCATGCAGGGCTTCATGCTGGGGCAGAGGAGTAAGTTACCATGTAACTGTGAAAGATTAACTACAAGTCATACCTTGTGTTTTGCATCTCAGTGGGTTTTCCTTACGTTTTTAATCAACTTTACCATTATAAAACACAGCCTGTAGCTTGTGGAGTCTGAAAGCTGTTTCTTGCCTGATTAAATCCAAGGAAAGTCTCTTAGCAGCGTAGAGCACTAGAGAAACTAGTATTTTTCTTCTGAAGACTGTAACAATAAAGAAAACTCAACGCTTTTGATTTTGCTTTTTTGAAGTTCTTTTTGGCTTATGAAATCATTTCGATAGTAACTAATGATACAGAAGAGTTCCGAAATGTATAGAGTTATGATTACAGTGACACAAAGTATACTAGAATGCAGAATGAAATAGCAACTGTGAGCAACCCGAGGTGATGGTTAAACGTGATGAATTTCATCTGCGTAGTTTTAGTTGAGGTGGACGTTAAGCGGCTAGTCGGGGTAGATATAAGTGGTTTTTTATAATCCGTTTTATGTTTTGCCCTGTAAAATTACAAGCCTTTGATATATACTGATGACTAATAGATACTGCGAACTGGAATTCTGTGAGTTTAGTATTGGCTTTGCATGCTTAACTCTGAAAGACGCATCACAGTCTTGTTGCTGTCTAGTGCATTGGCACGTATATTTACCACCTGACATATACTGTATTATATACATCATTATTTTACATTTATTTCCTTTTGATTCCCTCTCAACTTCTTAAATGTAACGTCTTCATGAATTCAGCTAGTATTCTTGTATGTAATTAGTGCAAATTATAATGTAATTAATCTTAGTTATGCAACATACTGAACAATTATTATTTAGTACTATTTTGTTTTTACTCACATACTAGGAATGATGCTATGAATATCATGACCGGGGCTGCGCTGTGCAAGTCACTGCACGCAAATGCAGTTACTGCCTAGAGAACCTTGGAATATAAAATGAAATTTTATGAGGTTTAACAAGGCCAAGTGCAAGGTCCTGCACTTGGGCCACAGCAACCCCATGCAACGCTACAGGTTGGGGAAGAGTGGCTGGAAAGCTGCCCAGCAGAGAAGGACCTGGGGGTGTTGGTAGACAGCCGGCTGAATGTGAGCCAGCAGTGGGCCCAGGTGGCCAAGAAGGCCAATGGCATCCTGGCTTGTATCAGAAGTCGTGTGGCCAGCAGGAGCAGGGCAGTGACCGTGCCCCTGGACTGGGCACTGGTGAGGCCGCACCTCGAATGCTGTGTTCAGTGCTGGGCCCCTCACTCCCAGAGAGACATTGAGGGGCTGGAGCGTGTCCAGAGAAGGGCAACGGAGCTGGGGAAGGGTCTGGAGCACAAGGCTGATGGGGAGCGGCTGAGGGACCTGGGGTTGTGTAGCCTGGAGAAAAGGAGGCTGAGGGGAGACCTCATCGCTCTCTGCAACCACCTGAAAGGAGGGTGTAAAGAGGTGGGGTCGGTCTCTTCTCCCAGGTAACAAGTGATAGGACAAGAGGAAATGGCCTCCAGTTGCGCCAGGGGAGGTTTAGACTGGATATTGGGAAATTTTACTTCACTGAAAGGGTTGTCCAGCACTGGAAGAGGCTGCCCAGGGCAGTGGTGGAGTCCCCATCCCTGGAGGGATTTAAAGGACGTTTGGATGAGGTGCTTAGGGACATGGTGTAGTGGTGGTTTTGGCAGTGTTAGGTTTATGGTTGGACTCGATGATCTTAAAGGTCTTTTCCAACCTATACGATTTTGTGATTCTGTGAAATTTCCTCTCCCGAATATCTTTCCGTATTACTGAAATCTCAGTAGAAGCGCTTCCCTAGTGACTTGATCTGTTTGCTGAGCATGGTCTGCCTCAGCAAACAGGTTTATATCTTTCCCTGAAGGTACATCCAGTGTAGACTTGCGTCTTTGATTGTTTTTTTTTTTCCCCTTTTAAAAAAATATAAATAAGTAAATAGAGCACTTCCGACGGTAGCACTGGGTTGGCTGTTGGGTTATTTGGCACAGTGGTGACACAATTCCTATAAATACAGTTTCTGCATATACACACAAATGCACTCATAAGTAATAAAGGTGAATGCACATGTATAAATGAGAAAAAATGTCTTCTGTTTATTACTGGTCATGTGAAATAAGACACTATGGTGTGGATGTTCTTAAACTAACCGTTGTGGAAAGAAAGGAAGGATTGTGTGTATACTGTACATGGAGATACCTGATGGAATTTCTTAGTTGCTGCTTTTGCCTTCTAAATTGTGAAGTGGAAATTGGGGCTGTCTGGAAGTTGAAAAATGTAAAGTGCTTCTCAGTTAAAATTACGGATTTTTTTCATTAACAGGAAGCTATGCTTCTAGTGACATGATAGCTTATTATGGGTTGCCTCTGGGTTTACCGCTTTTACCTTTTCCTGAAAAGCCCGCAGCCGAGAGGCAAGTCTCTTTTCTGCCCTGACTTCCTGTGTCCAAGGTCGGTGATTCAGCGGTTGTGGTGCTAGTGCTAGGTTGTGCAGGCTCCAGGCTTCTGGTGGTATTTTAAATCATACTGTGTACCCCTGTTGAGAACAAGGCTACTTGAAGCGCGGCTGAATTCTTTAATTCGTATGTATTCTGTTACTGTGGATTGGCAACAGAAGGAGAGCACGTGTGACTGTGAATATGCCTTGCAGATGACAAAGACAGCAAATGTTTACCTTTTAGCTATTCTTTTAAGTCCACTATCACTATTTCTAGTCTAATGCGAGTTATGGTATATCCTGTTTTACTAATGGAAAAATTCTGGTGACAGCTGTACCCCTGGAACCACCCCCCCACGAGTGTGCTACCTTGGAACTGGGTTCTAAAAACAGCCTGTTCTCCTTCTTGTACTGATATCTCCTTGTCAAGCACAGACAGATTAATTGAGTGTCTCTCAAAAATTAACCAAACAATTTTTTAAAACAACCTGACTCGTAACAAACTGCCTCTGCAGTGCCTCACCAGCGCTGTCTGCAGGAGCAGGATCGCTCCCTCTGCTGCTCCTTAACACGCAGCCCAGCAGGGAAGGGGTTTTATCCAGGACTTCTCTTTCCTTTAAAATTATTTGCTGTAACTAAAACCAGACAAAACTCAAACTCTTAAATTATTTTTGTGGTGGGCCTAACAAAATGGGTTTTGACATCAGCCATTAGTCAAAAATCTTACCCAGTAAAATGTTACATTAGCTAGATCCATAGAAGTATTTTTTGGAGAAATGCTTCAGTAGTGCAAAAGGGCATATATGCCAGAATGAAAATACTGCATCTATCCCGTCCCGGGGAGCTCCTGGAGGCGGAGCAAAGCCAGAGAGTTCTGCACTGCAAACCTCGCAAACGACTGAATTCAACAAAGCCACTGGGCTGGATGGCAGTTGCTCAGGTAGGATAGGGTTCATACGGTGTTTCTTCTCCCTTGTTCTAGGTGGGGGAAGAAAAAACTATAAAGCACTTTTCTGCTGGTTTAAGGCTTTGAGAAATGGAATATTCATAGCAAGACAAACCTTCCACTTTTTGAGTTCTCTGCAATGCCGTTGATCAGTAGAAGTGTTTAGTCTTACCCGGAGAGCAGTACGCTTGCTCCCTACCTCTGCTTTGAGCACACCGTAGCTATGGAACGTTCTCATTTGCCATGCACTTGCTATGTTTCGACGGAGCACCGGGCAGTCCAAGTTGAATTTCACTAGAAAATCTTGATGTGGTATGGTACTTTAACAAAAATAAGAATCAAATAAGACTTTTTATTTTTGTGAACTTGAATGAGTGCTCTCGTAGGCATTGGGATGAAACCACGATGAGTTCCTATCACCACTGTCTTTTTTTAAAATGGTGAACGATTCAACACATGGCTGTTAGTTACACTATTGCATTGGAGGGGGGAAGTTTGCTGGCAATATATTCTAAATGACAGCTCGATTCGCAGTGAAAAAATGGAAGTTTTTCTAGTATAGTAGAAATGAACATGTTATTTACAGAGTAGGGGAAAGGGAAAGAAGCCAATTGAGAGCTTCATTAAATCTAAACCAAGCTGTACTTTGGAAGGCAAAGGAGTGAGAAAGAAAAAGTTTGGAGGCTGACAGTAAAACACTGGATGGTGAGGATGTCCTGAAGAAAGCGGTATCTTTGACAAGGTAGCATCTGCACTACCTTAACTTCAGCTAGCACCCGCAGCTTGTGCTTTACCTGTTAAATTAGTCTGCTTAAATAAGAACTACAAGGCGGTCAGAGCAGCCTTGGGCAAACGTTGAAATGAACTCATTCAGTGTTATGTCTAAAGCAGGTGTGCCTGCCTGCCTGCCTGCCTGCCTGGAAAGGAGGAGAAACGGACCAAATGTAGGCAGAGGTGGTTGTTTTCTGAAAGCAGAAGTTGTCGGTGGTAGTATATTCTCAGTATATGCAGTATGTAACCTCAGTAAGGGCAAGAGCCAGAGCTGTCTCCTTCCTTCTCGCTCCTACTGTTCGGTAAGTCCCCTTGTAATTTCTTGTCTTCTTAAGCATCTCCTGAGAGATTTGCAAGATATATGCTCAAATAATTGTGGTATCAGGTAGTCCTGGGGCACACCCTTCACTGTTTTTGAGCAGTTTTCCTCAAGACGTTACCAGTGGTGGTGGTGAAGAAAGGTGAAGACGCTGCAGTCTGTGTATTTGCGAGCAACGGGAAGCCCAAGTCCCTGTCTGTCTGCTCCTGCGGCTCATTCCATCCCTGCACCGTAGTTTGTCCTGGCTCTGTCACTTTACCTGCAGCTGTTCGTGGGGTGGCTGGGTTTACACCCTGATCTCCCTGGCGTGACAGAAGGGGACAGCGCCCACGAGCAGGTCAGAGGAGAAGTGGGCGATGCAGAGTGAGCCAGGAGCTCCAGGCGCGTAATCTCGGACTATGGTCACAGGAAATGTTTTGGGCTCTACTTCAAGAAAGCATTTGAAGGGACAGCTAAACAAAGACTTGTCTGAAATGTGTGACTAGTGGTGGGTCGTAGAGAGTGATGTTATCAGAAGAGATTAGAGCCTGCTCAGGAGAAATAAGCTGGATAAGATATTTTTATTTATGAAACCATAATGTTGATTTTGCCTCCTACAGGCGAGTGGCGTGAAGGAGTAGGAGGCTGCCAAGTGTGGGCATAAGGTGTGCCAGTCCCTTCACTACCTTGGCGCAGCGGCTCTACTTTTCTGGAGGGAGGCTTCCCGCAGGGTGGGTGCGCGGTGGCTCGGGTGCCGTGCCAGCTCACTGGGGGTGCTGGCAGCAGAGGGCACCAGAGAATTTCCTCAGCTGTTACCACGAGCTGGCACTTTGATGGCTCTCGAGGAAATCAGGCTTTCGTGTTTTTCAGCAGAATCAGCAGGGTTTTATCCATTTATACATATTATGTTCTTCAGGATGCACTGGGTATGTATATCAGTATGTATATCAGATATCAGTATATCAAATGGAGAAATACTGCTTTTTCAAGTATGAGGTCTGGCTGATGAGTAAGAAGACTCCGTAATACTTCCTGAAGTTTATAATGGCATAGTGAAAAATAATTTTTGTCAGAGAATTTCCTGTGTACAGATACACACATTTAAAATGTTTCTCATTGTTTGAAAATGGAAGTGCCTGTATTCAGCTGCCCAGTTTTTCCCACCTGCCTGCTATCTGCTATGAGCTATTAGTTCACCTGAATCTGGTATCCTTAAAAGAAAAAGGGCCATGTGGACAAAATCTGCTCAGGAAAACCTTTTGGTCTTAAATATTTGAGGCAGAACTTCTGGCTTTTCTTCCTGTTCTACTGATCACATTAAATCATTAAGTGGAATGGATTGAAATGATCAGCAGCTTCTACTTTTTATATATTTTAATTTTTCCTTCTAAACTCAGTAATGTCTTGTATCTTATAGTTGAAAGATTGTCCATGCCTGACAATTTCCCAGGATGCGTTGTATATTTATTTCTACTTCATTTGAACTAATCAACAGTCCCAGCGTAATCGTATTGTTTCTCCTTTGATAAATGAATATAAACATCGCTACTCTGCTCAACAGTGTGAGCCTGTAGCTGTGTTTTCATCTCGTAGTTAGGAAAGCATGCAACCGCCATAGGTCAGATGTTCTTACAAAAGTCCAGCTGGCTTACCCATCGTTTGCAAGGACGATGCTAGCACAGCTGTCTGTCAGACTAGGAGAAGCTTTCTTTTGTGGAGTTTTTCTTTTGTGTGTGAAGTATTTCTTTCTGTCCTAAATTTTCAGGCCTGGGATTGTGCATATGTATTTAAGGATGTCCAGACTTTAGATTTCAGACGGCTCTTATTCTGTTTTCAGTCTTTGTTTAATGAGAATTAGTGCTTATGCACTGATTCTCAAGCACTAGCGCTTAAGCATTAATGAGAATGAGTGCTTATGTTAAGTTGCGGTGTCTTTCTCTTAAACCTCTGCAGATCTCCCACATGAGTTGAATGTGTTTGACCGCTGTGTCAGCCTTTCACTGAAGTGCCAGGGAAGCCTCACTCCTGTAAATTCGGAATAATCCATTGCAATTCGATACTTCTTTTTCCTTTCAAAAAGGAAAATTTTCCTATTTTTTGAAGAAATAGTAAAACCAATTTTTATTAAAGACACTATATGAGGGCAGGCATTTCGTTTTTAAGAAAACCACTTGTCTCAATCGTATGCTGCTCTGTGGGGCTGAGTAAAAGGAAGGCAGAAATTATTGCCTTAAAAGAGGAAAATACTAAAGCATCTTGTGAGGGAAAACCTTGCATCTTACGTTGCAGAATAAAGTTGCTGCTCAATCATCAACTTTTAAAGTTTTGCTTAAGACTTTCCATTAAACACTGCAGCTTAGTGAAGTCAAACGTTATTGATAACAGCATGTGTATCCTTAAGGTGCTCGGTACCTCTCCCTGCGCGATTCAGAACATCGTGAACAGAACTAGTAAGGTGAAATGCCCTGCGAATGCGAAGGATCCACAGCTCTTGACACCAAACGGGATGGTAACGCTGCTCGTACGGAGGTATGATTAGACCTTGTGGACAGCGGGGTGGTTGGGGATTCCCTCCTTCCATGCTGCTCTCCTTGATCCAGCTAACTGACCTTTCTGGGCTTTTCACTCTGAAGCATGAACGACCAGCTGAGGGCTCTGTGGTGTTTTATTTCCCATCCTGTCCTTTTCCAAGGTAATCTTCCCTCCACTTCCCTGAGGTATGAAGGAGGCCCTAAGAAACAGAGAGCTGCATGAAGTTCCATAGGAAGGCAGTGAGCAGGCCACAAGACTAGGGTCATGATTAGGAAGTGGAATTGCTGCTGAATAGCTTATTTTTTGTGTATAGAGCTATTAATTCAGTATATTCCTACCAGCTGGTGAAACACAAGCGTCTGTTTCTGGGCACGTCCCTTTCCTGGACCTTTCCCTTTTCCCACACTCATAAGTTTCCCTTTCCCCTAAGTTTGAACCTTCAGCTCGAACTTTGTGAAAACTTTTGATCTCTTCCTTGGACTTGAGGGGAGAGATCACTCCCTGTGCTGCCTCATGTTTCTCTGTTCGCAGCAGCATCGCTGCCTGTGTTGTGTGGCTGCATCGCTTGTAACTGCATGTCCAGGCTGTGAAGTCTGCAGATTTCTTCAGTATAAATTAGTAAGCTGGAGCACTCCTTGCCTCTCACCATCCCACATCTCAATTACTTCCACATCCTGCTTTTCTTGCTTGGGTTGGTATACGTTGATTTGTTTGTTGCAGAGGGACCCATTTCCCTAACTTGCTGCTTTGACTGTGTCACCCTACTTTCTTTGAGACTACTGCTCTCAGTCATCTGAGGTTGTTAGCTACTGTCAGTGATTGCTTCGTGAGGTCTGGCGCTCTCAATAATCCGTTAAATTTTTAAACAAGGTTTTGCTTAGTGTACTTCAGTTGTGTTGGTCATCATAAAATTCTGTTTCGGTGGTGAAGCTTGCAAATTCCTAGCTAATAGCCAAAGGGACTGGTGCTAATGTATATCCCATCACGCTGTCTGGTGCTGTCTGTTGTTTCCTTATATTCACCCATCTGTTTCTGTTGTATCTCATCTCGTGCTTGGGTCATGGACCATCTTTCTGTTCTGTAGTTCTCCAGTACATGGGGTTTTGCACGTTTAAAGACACCACAGGGATTTTTTTGCTTTTACAGAAATTACAATTGAACCAACAATTTATGCAAGTGAAAAACAAAAACAGTTCTGAGGTTTGAGTGTCTCCTTGAGTGACAATAAGGTGTGGTACCCTGTCAGGAATTGTCGGGGACTAACCCAAGTGCTGGGAGCCACGGGCAGACTGTGGCAGGTGTGAGGGAGCCCAGGGCGGTTGGTTGAGTCATGCCGGTGCCTGCCAGCACAGGCAGCGCTGACATGGACGTCCCCAGGAGGGGACAGCGGGGGCAGCAGCAAACCCAAATGGTGGGGAAGGCGGTGTGAGGGGCCTTGTGCGGCCCCAGACAGTACTCTTTTCCTGCAGCTTTACCTTTTGTCCCAGCTGCTTACTTGCCCCTCTTGCAGTTGTCCAAATCTTCACCTAGCTGGTAGAAATAAGCACATAAATAAAACCATCATTTATGGATAAGAATATGCTCCAAGTTTTATGGAAGGTAAGACCAGTGAAATAGGGAATGCAAGTGCTGCAAACAATGCTTTTTGCCCTGAGAAAACTTGGAAGAACGTTTTGCATGTCTTGGTAGCACAACAGTTATTTTTTATTGATGTAAGATGTGAGGAGATTCTGACACTACAGAACCATGTCAAAACTAATGAGGTTGCTAGAAGCATTTCTCATAAAACCTGGGCCTTGGTGCAGCAGTTCAGTGTTGCCGTTGAATGGGAGCAGCCAGGTGTGCCTGTGTGGTCAGTATTAGCAATAATGAGTTCAAAACAGTAATTGCTGATGAGCAGCACATGTTGATGCAATGAAACAGTGATTTCTGCCACTTTCCAGAGGGCGGGCTCTTGCACCATCAGGTGCAAACTTGTGGCAGTTTAAGCTGACTTAAGTAGCAGCTGCTGTGGCCCTTTTTCCTGCTTGCCGTGCCCTGATGGTGTGGATCTGCTTGCTCGTGGAACGGCGAGCAGGACTGCACGTTGGTTCGGGGAGATGGTTTAGCCACAAATGAGCATATGATTAAAGCTGCTTGGTAGCTCATGGATGTGGCGCATCGCCTGGCTGCCATAAGAAGGATGGGAGGACCACAGCTGCCTGACGTCGGGGACCCTCTCTATCAGCTGCGTGCAGTGACTGGTGTAGTGATAGCTGTGGATGAAAAGGTGAGCTGATCTGGGTTAATGGGAGCCAGTGTCTCTTGAGGTGTTTTCCTCAAATGGTCAATTCAAGACAGCCTGCAATGCCACGCTGACTTGTCAGCGTGTCCCCCTGTGTGCGGGTGCCCCTTGGTGAGGCAGCAGTTCCTGTCCCGTGCCTGCTCTATGGTGGGCTCGAAGCACCCTGCCTGTGACGGGGGGGTGAATGCCTCCTCCCCAGCTCTGGAGCCAGGAGAGTGGGACTGGGGGGCAGCCAGCTCCTGGGGTAATGCTCTGGCTGGAGGCTGTGACTGCAGTAAAGGCACGGGAGCTGCTGAGGTGGAGATGTGCAGAAAGCTATGGGCGGCATGAGCCATTGCAGTGTAGGCAAACGTGGAGAGAAGAAAGTAGAGAGGAATGCAGACACTTCCAAAAATAACTGCTTTAGCACTAGCGGTTTTTTCCCGACTTCTCTGTGAGTAACTGGAGCAGGTATAACTTGGTGGTTAGTTTTTGTTCAGCCCTTTTTTTTTTTTTTCTTCCCCTTTTTCTTTTCAATTTTGCTGCTGGCCAGTGTAGTTTCTGTTGCTGTAAGTGCTTCTGATGTGCATTAAAAGACAACAGATTCTACATGCATTTGTCATTGTCAGTGATCTAAAGAACTGAGTTATTTTCCTCCTCGCTTCCCCCGATGGAAATCCTGATGCAGGTTTAATGTTTGCAGAGGGTAGATTTCCATCAAGATGAGTTTATCCAGAAAGTTTCATGTATCCCAGTTACTCTTTGTGGGCATGAAAGGCAGGATATAAATACATCTCAGCCTGTCCCAACTTGTGAGCTCCATTTTTGAAATAATTTTTAAAATAATATCTCAAGGAGCTTGAATATAGTGGCATGCAATTTATTGTTTCATTCCTGTCAATGCTACCTGAGAGAAGGAAAAGCATCCACCCAGCTACCTCTGTCCATGTTTTAGGAGGTAATAAATGGTGAATTGGCCCTCTCAATTGAATTTATTAATGCAGATTTAACCAGGATGCTGTAACTACTCATTTCTCTGTTTCTGTCTCGGAAGACTCCTGGGCTGGCACCTGTGGTGTTGGGGTGCACAAGCCAGCCCTTAACTTGCTCTCTGCGTGGAGGGGGATTGGGGGTGTTGAGGTGCCGGTACGCAGGTCGGCAGGCGTACTGGAGGTGGACGTGGCTGCCCTCTTTCGCAAGGACAAGAGCCCTGCTGGGGAACAGGTTCACTGCCCCAGGGGCCTGATAGGACCGGCCTTGCTGCTGGGTCCACAAAGTGCTGTTCTGAATGAGTTTCTGGACCCAGACTTCCATTAGCCCAAGTAACCATGCTCCGTTTCATAATGTCGGTGAGCCTGCACAGTTGTGGCCTGTGTGACTGCGCAGCTGCCACTGCATCTTGCTTTAAAGCCTGTTCAGTTGTGTGTCTGTCCCCATCCCGGCAATCAAGTATTATTACTCCATAAATACTGTTGCACTACTGGGGGGAGGAAAGTGATGTGCACTCTCAGCCCAAAGCTGTATTTTGGACACACTGCCAAGAAACCGTCAGTCTTTCTGTATTCTTAGGGCTTCACTATGGAATCATTGTCGGGTGAGTTAGGGACAGGGTGGCAGACGTAACTTTTGGTGCCTTTTTTAAGTAGGCTTATTAGAACCGCAAAGAGCGTGCAAGTGTGTGCCTGTGCGTAGCCCTCGTGACTCGGTTTAACAGTTATACCTAGGAGGGGGTGCGGCAAAATTATGAGACAAATCCACGCAGTTTCCTTTTTTCTTTTCCTTACCCCAGCTAAAGGAAAGCTGCCCTGGGTTTGATGTTGATTACGTTTCTATAAAGCGGCAGTTCTATTGGATTACTGTTTTCTGGGCTACAGAAAACCAAGATGATGGTGTTCTTGTTCTGAGTAGTAAATAAAATAATGTCCTTGAACTGTTTTATGAATAGAAGGTAACTTAGATATTTCAATAATATCGGGAAACGTAGTGCTAAATTTTCAGCTGTGTAGCAAAAGTAAAAGATCGTGGCTGGGTGACCAAGGTTTGGCTCTCCTTTTCTGTTCCTTACTCTTCCAAACAGTACGAAGAGGATTGCAATTTTGGGCTCCTTTGTAAAAAGCTTTGAAGTAGATATATGGAAGTGCTGCTCTAGAACTAGTATACTCTATTTTAATTGAAAATTAATTGAATAAATTGATGCAGAAATAGAGCAATAAATAATATAATGCAATTAAACATAACAAATTTTTAAGCCTGTGATGGTCTTAAAGTGTTGCACTATTGTTTACATACTGTCAGAAGATAACAATGTTATTCTGGTAACATTTAATATCTTTTATCTGTACTTGTGTACTTTACCATAGAAATCAGCACAGATTTAATGCATAACTTCCAGCATATCTGGATATTAAGAATTTTCTTATACTTTGGAAAGTTTTAGATTTCATTTAGAAGTTTGTTTCCTCTAACTTGTGTTTTGATATAGAAACCCAAGACCAAGGTCAGTTTTCAGGAGCTGATTCTAGTTTGATAGTACAGGGTAATGCTACAGTTAATGGCTCCATCATTGAATAGGGCCCCTGAAAACAGGGGTGCATTTCTCTGAACATTTGTTTCTAACAGTGCTGTGCAATGTTTCTCGACTCTGAGGTGCAAGATTGAGCTCTCTGACATGAGAGGCCGCTAAACCTTTCTGTTCAGAGAATTTATTAGAGAATTGCAGAACAGCTGAGGTTGGAGGAGTCTCTGGCTGTCTCTAGTCCAACCCCTGCTCCAGCAGCATCAGCCAGAACAGGTTGTGCAGGGTTGCGTACAGTTTGGGTTTGAGTATCAACACAGCCCGAGAATCCACAGCCCCTGGGCAGCCTGCTGCAGTGTTTGATCGCCCTCACGGTAAAGAAGAGATTTCTTTTGTTCGGATGGAATTTCACGTGTTTCAGTTTGTGCCCATTGCATCTTGTCCTGTCTCAGGGCAACGTTGAGAAGAGTCCAGCTCCCTCATCTTCGTCCCTTCTTATCAGGTATTTACACACATGGATAAGGTCCCCTGAGCCTTCTCTTCTCCACCTGAACAGTCCCAGATCTCTCTCCGTCCTTGTACGAGAGAGTCCCTTTATCATCTTTGCGGCCCTTTGTTGGACTCCCTGCAGTATGCCCATGTCTCTCATGTACTGAGGAGCCCAGCGCTGGCCACAGTACTCTAGATGTGGCCTCCCCAGTGCTGAGCAGAGAAGAAGGATCACCTCCCTCGACCTGCTGGCAACGCTCTGCCTAGTGCAGCCCAGGGTACCATTAACCTTCTTTGTGGCAAGGGCACATCGCTGGCTTATGGCCAGCTTGGCGTCCACGAGGACCCCCAGGTCCTGTTCTTCATGAGTTCATTGAGCAGATAGAGTAGTCAGCGGTATTTCTATAGTGACTGTAAGTTTGATTGTGTTACAGCTGGCTTAATGTGACAGGGCTTCGTTCTCCTTTTTCTGCCTCAAAGTTTGGATGCAGTCAAAATGCTGCCCAGTCACTTATTTCTCTACCCAATGCCCATTATTAACACAGCAGACTGTGTGACTTAACATGCTGTGTTGCATGTGAATGTTTTATAAATTTATACAAATTTTATAAATATCTACAGAGAATAGAAATAAAATGAAGAATGGGGCTTATTCAGGAGTCCTCTATTTGAGAGATAATGTTGACCTATGTGACCAGAGTTGGAAAACTAACCATTTTAAAAGATCACTTCCTAATTTTAGCAGTTACTTGTATGTCTGAGAAGATGTGTAAATATTTACTGAGTGGGACACTGTAGACTGATGTGCAACTGTCTTGTGGGGAAATCACTCATCTTAGCCCTGCACTTCACTGCCTTCCCTGGTACCTGCTTTGCCAGAAGGAGCAGTTTGATAAGATGGAAAGCGTGATGGTGAATCTCATCAAAACCTCATTGCAACAATGAGTAATAGCACACAGGAACAAAACTGCACTCCCCCTCGCAGCGGTTTTTGATTAGTGTTCTTGAAGCTGTTCTCTTTGGTAATTCATGTCTGCAGCCTCCCTTTGCCTTATTTGAAAGCAGCTGCCTTCTCTTTTACAGATGTAGCTGCAGAGCTTTGACAGGCAACCACTAACCCCTGTACACACACACTTTTCTTAAATCCATCTTAATAAACACATTCTTATGACAAATAACCATCTTTGTAACTAAGAACTTAATCTTAGCTGATGACTCATGGCAAAT